>NW_027461962.1:6105000-6802500 GCF_050947455.1 Rhinoderma darwinii
CATTGCTTTGATACCTTTGGGGCTCTGCAAATGCGACATGGCACCCGAAAACCAATCCAGCAAAATCTGGGCTCCAAAGAACACATAGCACTCCTTTCCTTCTAATCCCTCCCATGGGCCCAAACGGCAGTTTATCACCACAAATAGGGTATTGCCGCACTCAGGACAAATTTGGCAACAAAATGGGGTATTTTATTAGTTGTGAAAATAAGACATTTTGAGCCAAAACTACATCTTATTGGAAAAAAGTTTTTTTTTTTTAATTCACAGCCCAATTCAAATAAGTTCTGTGAAAAAACTGTGGGGTCTAAATGGTCACAACACCCATAAATAAATTCCTTGAGAGGTTTTGTTTCCAAAATGGGGTCACTTTTGGTGGGTTTCCATTGCTTTGATACCTCTGAGGCTCTGCAAATGCGACATGGCACCTGAAAACCAATCCAGCAAAATCTGGACTCCTAAGAACACATAGCGCTCCTTTCCTTCTGAGTCCTCCCATGGGCCCAAACGGCAGTTTATCACCACAAATGGGGTATTGCCGCACTCAGGACAAATTGGGCAACAAAATGGGGCATTTTGTTCCCTGTGAAAATAAGAAATTCTGATCAAAAATGACATCTTATTGGACAAATTGTCATTCTTTTAATTTCACAGCCCAATTCAAATACGCGCTGTGAAAAAACTACCAGGTCAAAATGGTAACAATAACCAAAATTAATTCCTTGAGGGGTGCAGTTTCCGAAATGGGGTCAGTTTTGGGGGATTCCTACTGTTTTGGCACCTCAACACCTCTCCAAACCTGGCATGCTGCCTAAAATATATGCTAATAAAAAAGAAGCACCAAAATTTACTAGGTGCTTCTTTGCTTCTGGGGCTTGTGTTTTATTCCACGAGCGTACTAGAGCCACATGTGGGACATTTCTAAAAACTGCAGAATCTGGACAATACATATTTAGTAGTGTTTCTCTGGTAAAACCTTCTTTGTTACAGAAAAAAAATAGAATAAAATTGAAATTCAGCAAGAAAAATGAAATTTGCAAATTTCACCTCCACTTTGCTTTAATTCCTGTGAAATGCCTGAAGGGTTAAAAAAACGTTCTAAATGCTATTTTGAATACTTTGAGGGGTCTAGTTTTTAAAATGGGGTGTTTTATGGGGGTTTCTAATACAAAGGCCCCTCAAAGCCTCTTCAGAACTGAACAGGTACCTTAAAAAAAAGGCTTTTGAAATTTTCTTAAAAATATGAGAAATTGCTGTTTATGTTCTAAGCCTTGTAACGTCCAAGAAAAATAAAATAATGCTCTAAAAACTATGCAGATCTAAAGTAGACTTATGGGAAATGTGAACTAGTAACTATTTCGGCTGGTATAACCGTCTGTTTTACAAGCACATACATTTAAATTCTGAAAAATTCTATTTTTCTAATTTTTCTCTAAATTTTGCCATTTTTCACAAATAAACACTGAATATATCGACCAAATTTTACCACTAACATAAAGCCCAATGTCTCACGAGAAAACAGTCTCAGAATCGCTTGGATAGGTTTAAGCATTCCTACGTTATTACCACATAAAGTGAAATATGTCAGATTTAAAAAATAGGCTCTGAGCCTTAAGGCCCAAACTAGGCTGCGTCCTTAAGGGGTTAAAAGCCAAAAATGCTGGAAATAGATCACTCTGTGTAATGAGTCTATACAGTGGCCACCAAAAGTTCCGAAACACCCTCATAACTTTTGAACGGCTCGAGGTAGAGGGTTGAAATTTGGTGGGATTTAATGGGGTCATAAAATCTACCAGTTTATTGAAAAGAAAAAAAAACACCCTTGGGGGCGGTGGGGAGGTCGGGGTTAGCAAAATCTTAAATGGCACGGGGGTCGAGTGGGGCTCATTTGAAAGCGCTTTTCAATATGAAAACAATGCCGCTGAGATATTTAACTTTAAAGTTATCATTGTCATTATCGGCTACCGCCGGTGTTTGCATTGCCCAGAATGTACCGCTCGGGTAAAATCCTAAATGTGTGTGGGCACGTGTGCATGTGCGAGCTTAGGAATGTCACATCAAGGTGACTTTAAATTACGTATTATTACAATCGGTCTCGGCGATACAAAATGGACCTAGTCTATGAATTTCAGAGAGCGCTAATTCGGAGAGTAATTTTCATTTTTGTACATTTCTATTGTCATATCACAAAATGCATTTGACCGAAACGGAAAGGATCACTTTATTGATGAGAGGGTATGGCGAAGAAAAAATAAGATCCTATCAAGAAGTAGCGGCTTTATTCAATGCCACTTATCCTATCCGTGATCCAATTTCATTGTCAACTGTTAAAAGAACTGTTCATCGTTTCGAAACAAGTGGTTCAATTAAAGACGCACCAAGATCCGGAAGACCCAAACATGCTAGTAATGATGAAAAAGCTTTAGATGTTCTGCTCAATGTACATGATGACCCTTAGGGTACGTTCACATGCAAACTCAAAAACGTCTGAAAATACGGAGCTGTTTTCAAGGGAAAACAGCTCCTGATTTTCAGGCGTTTTTTGAGCCACTCGCGATTTTTGTGGCGTTTTTTACGGCCGCTTTTGGAGCGGTTTTCAATAGAGTCTATGAAAAACGGCTCCAAAAACGTCCCGAGAAGTGACCTGCACTTCATTTTCACGACCGTGTAAAAAAAAAGGCCCGTCGGAATAGAATGCCGTTCTTCCCATTGCAATCAATGGGCAGATGTTTGGAGGCATTCTACTTCCGATTTTTCGGCCGTTTACGGACAAAAAACGGATGAAAATAGGCCGTGTGAACACACCCTTAAACATCTGTCTCGAATGGAGCACAACAAAATGATATCAGCGCCACATCAGTCCGTCGAATTTTGAGGAGGGATTATTATCATCCTTATAAAATACGTCTAGTTCAGGAGCTATCCGAAGATGATTATGACGGAAGAGTGGAATTTTGCGATACACTGATGACAAGAAGGGGGCCCAAGCTTGTGGAACAGCCCAGGGCCTATAGTCTACTTAATCCGCCACTGGGTCCTGGACTAGAGGAGATGAGCCGTCACTATATGCATATATACTTCCATTGCGATGCTGCCACCTAGTGGCCAGGAAGCATTTTTATGTGTTGTTTTAGTCACAGGACCTTATATAGTTACATAGTTACATAGTTTGTACGGTTGAAAAAACACACATGTCCATCAAGTTCAACCAAGGGATGGGAAAGGGGAAGTGGGATGGGAAAGGGGAAGTAAAAAATTTCTACACATAGGAGCTAATATTTTTTTGTTCTAGGAAATTATCTAAGCCTTTTTTAAAGCCATCTACTGTCCCTGCTGTGACCAGCTCCTGCGGTAGTCTATTCAATAAATTCACCGTTCTCACAGTAAAGAAGGCTTGTCGCCTCTGCAGGTTGAACCTTTCTTTTTCCAGACGAAGGGAGTGCCCCCTTGTTTTTTGAGGGGGTTTTACATGGGACAGGATTTGACCATATTTTTTTGTATGTGCCATTTATATATTTATATAAGTTAATCATGTCCCCCCTTAGTCGTCTTTTCTCAAGGCTAAATAGGTTTAGCTTACCTGTGCTTACATGTTCTGAGCTGTGCAGATGCTCACGTCAGTAAAGCTCACTGCTATGTAACACTGTTCAGAAAATGGTGGCTAACCCTGTTTATTGCAGGCACCGGGAATACCGGCTCGGGCACAGTCTTTAATATTTACTTTAGTGTGCAAAAACAGTGTAGTATGGGCAAGTAATCAGTGTCGGAACATTGAATAACTTACAAAGGGGCTGTTTTTAAATTTGATAAAAGGTGACTGATCCCACCTAATGGGTTCTGGTGCAAGGGCTGCGACCCATAAATCAGCAACTATTGTGCCAGCAGGGCTGAGTAGGCCCTGAAGCCAGAGAGGGCCCATTGCTGTGGCGGTGCAGTGCAGGAACCTCCACACAGATGATTGCTGTGAAAGAGGCAGCATTGGATGTAACAAGTGGAAGTTGCGTGAAGCCTCCCTGTAATTTGGTTGCTGAGACGATGGGTTACCCCTGTATCAGGGAAGAGTCCGAGCTCTGTCCCAAGGAAACCAAGCTGGTAAAACCCCATTTCCTGAATTGCCTGAAATTGCCGCCATTTTGTGTAATATTTTAAGTGACTGTGCCTATCTGCTAAGAACAGTTTTTTGTATTTCCTTTTGGTCGTTTTGCAAACATTACCGGCCTACTAAAAGAAACCTGCATCAAACCTGGGTTTCTTGTCATCATACTGCCAGTAACAATGCAAGGTCAAATACGTTACTCGCACTCACTAGCCTCCCCTCATGCCAAATTTTATGGTCAAAAGGACCATAACAATTTTATTCTATTGGAAATAAAAGGTGGATTTCTGACTTTAAAGAACAGAGGGTAAAATAATAGACATGTCCCTCACCTCTGTACCTGAGATATGGTTGTGTTATACTAGATATTGTCTATAGAAAATATACATGTTAAAAACACATATATTCTGATTTATCCGGAAGATACTATCACACCTCTGCGGGTCTAGAACTCATATCTAGCCTGAGTGTTATCAGTAATTAATATAAATATTAATTACCTGTCTTGTGATTCCTTTCTTGCTGCTGACAGGATTATATTTCACGTTCCTTCTTCTCACTGGGATCAGTCATCTGTAAAGAATCAAAGGTGTGATAATATGTTCCTGATACATGTTATAGACACTTTTATGTATTACACACTAGGGCCATAATTATTTATCTGAGGTATAATGTACAAATAGAAAATAAAGAAAAAGACGACACTAAGGACCTGTTCACATCACCGTTGCCCTTCCGTTGAGGGATTCCGTCGGAGGTTTCCGTCGGGTTAACCCCTCAAAAATGAAACAAAATAACATGCCCCCCCCTTTCCTGTACTGTATGGCAAAACCCAATTTTATGGTCAAAATTAGAATAACAAGTGTATTCTATTGTAAGGCCCCTTGGGTGCCTAGAATTATGGAGCTTATGGGTATATTGCTTATATAGTTTAAATTAATGTTTATTATCAATGTAATCTTAAATGGTTAACACAATTATTTTTTCTGAGTCGTTATAAAGGGTTACCTGTGCCTAGTAGGCAACAGTTCTCCAAAAAGATTCAGGATTGTTACCACACAGGGTTCTCAGTGGTGGAGTGGATGCAACGGCATGGAAATCCACTTTTTAAGGGAGTCCATTTTCCAAAAGCAATGGCGCTGAAGAGCCCTTTCCAAAAACGTATGGACTGTTATTGTTGTCCCGTGCTTTTTAAAAGGATGTGTTATCCTCTACAAATAGTTTCTCCAACCCCCCTTCCCTGCATGTGGCATGGCCGGAAGTTCCCCGCTTGCAGTAAAGTGGTCCGGGGATGTGGGACAGCGCTGGTGTAGAGGAAGGAGGAGTCAGTCCTTACATTGCAACCTCATCTAACAGCTCCATGAGGCAGGGTTCTGCTCTGTCCCTGAGGAAGCAGTAGGGGCATGGATGGCTCGAGGTGTGGTGGAAGGAGCAGTCCTGTGGTTATAAAGTGCAGGCAGACTATGGAGGGCAGTCGGTAGCATCAGTGGTGAGACAGGTGTAGACTCCAAAGGGAGTTTATTGCCCCCTCAATGCGATTGGTGGGAAAGACCGTTGTCATAGGATACGGACGAAGACTGCCTCCTATTGCATCATTGGGATCTGCAGTTGACCACGGTCAAGAGACTGGTCGTCCAGCTGCTGGAACAATCTTGGAGGCACCCTTGGGTGATGCCAGGATTCCTGTGAGTGGTGAGTCACCTTCATGTTTGGCTGCGTAGTCAAGCACAAATGTGTTGACGGATGTGGATTTGTTCTCTATTTTAAAGGACAACTTGGGCTTGTTTGGGTGGCAAAGGGTGGATTATAAGCTCTGCCAGTAAAGCCAGTAGGTTAATACCCCGCCTGACTAGATGGTTTGTACAGATTAACCTTTTGTGGCTTATTATTCTGTGGTGTGGCTCCTCTGGGAATTTACCTGTCCACCAATATAGGGGACAAGATCCACAGACGAGAATTTGTGATATTTGGTTTCAGTGGATCACGTAATGGTGGACAAAGAGCGTATTGTGGACAAGAAGCTTAGTTTTGAGAGAGGGTCTGAGAAAAATTCCAAAGTGGTAAAGACCTGTACGATGTAACATGTCATTTAAAACGAGATAGCCTTGCTGTAAATATCACAGAGATGCTACATAAGTGTCAGGATTGCGAATAGACATGACGTCCTGGCTGGAGGTAATGTATATTCACTTTCAGGACACTTGAGTAACGTTATAATATGTTTATGTGGCTGCACATAGCGATATAGCTATATCACTATGTGCTGTGTAAATGAATGGGGAGAAGTGTATGACGCTGATTGGTCATTGATTGGTCAGCGCCATACACTTCTCTCCACAATGCCCACTTGGTCAAAAAGTAAAACACGCCCAGTTGTCCATTAAGAAACTCATTAGCATGAAGCTAAAATAGGTCATAACTCCTTAAAAATGATCGTTTTTCTAAATAAAAAACACTGCTGTAATCTACATTACAGCGCCGATCATATTATGTAGACGATAGGCCACTTATAATGTGAGCCCAGAGCTAAGCAGAGCTGGGCAGAGGGCGGTCATGACGGGTCTGGACCTGCAAGGGGTCATTTAGAGGGGTATTTTGGTTATAGGTTGGTGGGTGGGCTTGAGTCAGGAATTGTGCTAGGGGGTTGTGAGCATTGGGGGTGGAGTTAATGGGATGTATATATAGTGGGATAAGCAGGGAAGCCATGTTATGGCTTGAAAAATTTTGTCAAGAATAGAGGTGTGCAGCCAGTGTCAGGGTAGCTGTTTTCTGGTCAGTTTTAGGGCCTAGAGTTATGGAGGGTTTAGAGCAGTTAATTGCTAGGGTTAGGGAGCAGGCAGCTGATAAGGGGCTGGAGTGTGTCCAGGAGCAGCTAGGGGCTTTAGCAGGCTACCCGGCGGGGCGTCCTCCCAGTCCTCTTGAACGCTTGAGCCCCTCTGCTTCCCCAGCCCCCCGGCGCAGACGGAGGAGTGTGACTCCCCCCTTACCTGTTTCCGCGGTAGTGGTCCCTGGTGTGACAGATCCGGTGGCTGGCGATGGTGGCGTTGTTCCGGTGTCGGGGACTGGAGCCATGTCGGGAGCGGCGGCAGCAGTGGAGAGGCCTGGAGTGAGAGGCCGAGGTGCGGTTCGCCGGGTGTCCAGTCGGGGTCAGCGCAGCACAGTCCGTGTGCCTGAGGAGCGACGTGGAGATGGACGTTGAGGGAAGCGGTGGTGCAGCGGCGGGGAGCAGTCCCCCTCCTTTCCAGTGTGGTGGGCTCGTTCAGGGAGCCTGTCAGGAGTTCTTCTGTGGGGCCGGAAGCAAGCCAGGACTCTGCGGCTGTCACGGTGAGTGCCTTCAGCGCTGCTAGAGCGCCATCTGCTGGGTCAGGGGCCAGTGTGCATAGTACACCCGTTAGCATGGGTGATTTGGCGCCATCTAGTCACCGTTCGGAACATTGCAGTGTCGGTGGTAGGCCGGCGCCACCTGCTGTTCAGGAAAATTATTACATCGTGGTGGCAGGCCTGCGCCACCTCCTGGCCATTTTCGTTATAGCAGCAGTAGTGGTAGGTCTGCACTGACTTCTGAATATGTACAACATTTGCATCATCCAGCGCCTCCTGAGGGTGACGTTGGCCAGGTGGCAGGTGTTTCGTTTGTTTATTTGTTGTTCCAGGTGTCATCAGGACGGGAGTCCGGTGTAGAAGCGGCCGATGCTTTGCGGCGGGCACTCGGGGTGCCTTGGATGCTCGATCAGGAGACGGCTTTGGTGGATTCAGGACGGACAGCCCCGTTAGTGTTTGGCGACGGGCAGCCTTCTGGTGAGTCACGGCGTTTACACACCATACACGTGGGCAGTAATTTTAGTAAAGAAGAGGCTGGACGCAGCCTGCAAGGCTTAGGAGGGAAGCCTCCATGACGGACCTAGTAGGGAAAGGGTTAACTATGAGGGAGAGGTAGGGGTGGAGGATGAGAGGAGGGAGGAGTTAGGGGGCCGTTACCAGGCTTCCCGCTGCTTTCGGCATTGAGCCGGAAGCAGCGGGAGGAGTAACACATACTAGTATAAGCTCCTCCGTTGTCCCGCTCTGTGCCATGTCGAAGGCCGACATACTTGCGCGGCTGCGTGCTGCAGCTGTTCACCACGGTCCCGGGTGGTTGGAGGAGACCGTGGCGGCACTCACCAGGATCCCGGACGCCGAATCGTCGCCACGTCAGGCACGGCACCCGAGGTCTGTTGCTGAAGGGGACAGGCTCCCCTCCCCCGGCCCCCTTCCTAGCAGTAATATGGCGGCGGGGGGGGAGTCGGCAACACCCGCTCCTGCTCAGAGGAGGCAGAGAGCGTCGCCAGGGGCGACGGTGACTCAGGCCGGGTCTACCCGTCGCTCCCAGCGGTCCCGCCCTCCAGAACGCCTCAGCCCTGAGGTGGTCCCGCGGACGCGGCGTCGCAGAGGGAGCCCTACAAAGGACGCTGCAGGCCAGGCAGCTGGGGAGCCGCCTCTTCCCAGGCCCTGCGTCCTGGCAGGAATCCCCAGCCGCGACGGGGTCCGGCGGTAATCAGGGAGTCGCAGGCCGGGCTCCCTGTCACTCCTCCCCCATCGGATGCAAGATTTGGAGGACAATCTACGGCCGCCCCGCCTGGTGATGCTCCGGGCAGGCTTCATCGGGATCGTCTAGACGGACACCTAGAGCTGCAGCGACGACGAGGCAACAGGTCCGGTCGGAAGTCTGGGTCCCAGCGGTCGGGCGGCAGGTTGCCGGCCCATCTGTCAGCGCGTCGTCGTTCCCGTGTAGGAGATGTCGGTGGGATGGCCAGTCGTCTGCGAGAGAGGAGCTGGAGGAAGGTGAACTGGACGTTTATCGGCGAGGTCAGGATGGTCCGGCTGACGGGAACACAGCGCCTGTGCAGCCCGGTGAGTGCATAACTCCGTCTTTGTCATATCATGCGATTTTTATGTTGGGTGTCGGCGGGGGGGCTGCTAGCGTAGCGTCGGCGGCCGGTAGCGGCGCGGTCGGGCGTGACGACACGGGTCTAGCGGACTTAGTGGGTTGCTTGCGGGAGCTGGTCGGGCGTCTAGATAAGGCGGCAGCTCCAGTAGTTACGGAGGTGTCCCCGGCGGTAGTTTGGGAAGGCCCCCGGGGAGCGGGATCGTTACAGGCGCGGCCCGGGATGGGGGCAAAAGAGGCGGTCGCGGTGTCAGTACAGACCGAGGCCCAAAAGGAAGGCGATAGGGTGCTTATTGATGATCGTGCTCGTGGGGAGGTGTATGTTTGCTTCGAAGGTCCATTGGGGGCGCATTTAAAGCAGGAGGTGCGTGAGTGGATATGGAAGGACGAATATGTCGAGATTTTTTCTCTCCTGCCGCTTGCTAAATTCAATTTGGATAAGAGCAAGCGGGACGAGAGTAAGAAGGATGAGGAGGAACGTCGGCGGTATAGGCTTATCCCGCAGACATTCGTCAATTGGTCGCAGGCGTTTGCCATATTAGCCAGTGTGATAGGGGAAAAGGCGCCGGAAAATTGTTCGGCGTTGTTTTGCTATTTTGATGCCATTGGGGAGGCTCATAGGGCGTATGGGGGGCAGGCGTGGCTAAGATACGACGAGCAATTCCGTCAGCGGAAAGCGGTTCGGCCGGCGATTCGGTGGGACCAGAATGATATTGCTCTCTGGTTAAGGGTTACGGCTCCGGTTAGGCAGTCCTTTCCCGGGAGCGTCGGCCAGGGAGGCCAGTCCAGTCAGGTCGGGCAAGGCGTCGGGGCAAAGCTGGGATTCTGCTGGCAATTCAACGATGGCCAGTGTAAGTTCGGGGCCACGTGCAAGTTCAAGCACGTGTGTTCAGAGTGTAATGGTGCATCCCACGGGGCTGCAAAATGTATGCGAAAGAAGAGGTCAGGGAACCAGTCCTCCTCGGTTAGTCAAGGGGTTGTCACCGGTGAGGGTGGAACGGATGGTCCCTTATCTAAATGAGTATCCGGATAGGGCGGCGGCCATGTTACTTTACGAAGGGTTTTGTGTTGGGTTTATTATTCCTCCGCCTCCTTATGAGGTCCCGGTTACGCGGAGGAACCTTAAGTCGGCCTATTTGCATGCTCAGGTCGTGTCGGAAAAATTGTTTAAAGAGGTTTCGTTGGGTCGTATGGCGGGGCCTTTTGTTGATCAGCCAACAAAAGATTTAGTGGTGTCCCTGTTGGGTATTGTTCCAAAGTGCGAGCCTCGGAAATTTCGTTTGATTCAGCATTTATCGTTTCCCAGGGGTTCGTCAGTGAATGACGGGATTGATCACGAGTTGTGCTCCGTAGTGTATACCTCATTCGATAAGGCGGTGGGGTTAGTTCGGGCTGCGGGTCCCGGCGCGCTGTTAGCAAAAACCGACATCGAGGCGGCTTTCAGGTTGTTGCCAGTTCATCCAAAGAGCCAACAGCTGTTGGGTTGTTTTTGGAATGGGGCTTTTTACGTGGATAGGTGCCTTCCGATGGGATGTTCCCTTTCTTGCGCATACTTCGAGGCATTTAGTAGCTTCGTTGAGTGGGTGACGAAGGGAGTAGCTGGGGTCGACTCTTTGATACATTACTTGGACGATTTCTTGTGCGTCGGCCCGGGGGGTTCGCCGGTTTGCGGTAATTTGCTTCATGCATTGCAGAAGGTGGCGGGGGATTTTGGGATCCCTTTGGCGCCAGAAAAGACTGAGGGCCCGGTATCGACTATTTGCTTTTTGGGTATTGAAATTGACTCGGTGGCAATGGAGTGTCGTCTTCCTGCGGATAAGTTGGGGGCTTTGATTCAGGAGGCACGCCGGGCTTGTAGGTTAAAGAAAATTACGCTGCGTGAGCTTCAGTCGTTGCTGGGGAAGTTGAATTTCGCTTGCCGGATTATGCCAATGGGGAGGGTATTTGGTAGACGTTTGGCGGCGGCAACGGCGGGGGTGCGTGCGCCACATCATTTTGTGCGGCTCAAGGAGGAGCATCGAGCTGATCTGCAGGTATGGGATAACTTCTTGGGCCAGTATAACGGTCGCTCACTATGGATGGCTCCGGCACAGGATACGAGTGATTTAAATATTTTTACAGATGCGGCGGGGGCGGGCGGTTTTGGAGCGTACGGGGGAGTTCCCCATCGTGGTTGCGGCGACCATTTGGGGGGACAGGCTCAGGGATAAGAAGGTTCGTTTTTACTGCGACAACATGGGGGTGGTGCTGGCCTTAAATAACATCACGGCATCATCTCCGCCAGTAGTTCAGTTGTTGCGACATTTAGTGTTGGTGTGCTTGTCATTGAACGCGTGTGTGGTGGCGGTTCATGTGCCGGGGGTACGGAATTGTATCGCTGATGCTCTTTCTCGCTCGCAGTGGGACCGGTTTCGGCAATTGGCACCGGGAGCGGACCGTTTCGGTTTGGCTTGTCCGGAACATCTATGGGATCTGGTCTCGGTCCCGTAGAACGATTGGTGGAAAGGTCTTTAGCGCGCACAACGTGGAGTGCTTATTCTGCTTGTTGGAGGCAGTGGGAGGAGTGGGTAAGAGAGTTGGGTGACGTCAACACGGATAGAGACAGGTTGGTGGCACTTTTGTACTGGTTAGGGGACGCCTGGGAGGCGGGGTTTTCTTTGGCAAAGGTTAATCGTTTCATGTCTGCGGTAGCATTTGGTTTTAAGTTGCGGGGCTTTCGGGATATATCTAAGGAATTTTTAGTGGGACAGGCTTTGAAGGGTCTGCGCCGGGGTAGGGTCGAGGCGGATTGTAGAAGGCCTGTGTCGTTTTCTCTTCTTAGCTCTTTGGGCGGATCATTAGCATCGGTCTGTCGTTCTTCGGCCGAGATGGAGTTGTTTCGGTTCGCATTTTCTTTGGCGTTCTTTGGGGCATTCAGAATTGGCGAGCTGGTGTCTCCTAGTACCAAGCGGGCAGGGGGGTTGAGACTGGGGGATGTGAGCCTATATGCGGATCGGCTCGAGGTATGGTTGCGCCGGTCAAAAACTGACCAATTGGGAAAGGGAAAGCTGATAGTTTTGTTCGCCCTCCCGGGTTCGGCTATGTGCCCGGTCGCTTGCATGCGGGGTTTTGAGCCACGAGGGGGGTCTCCAGAGTTGCCATTGTTATGTCACGAGGATGGGTCATTTTTGTTCAGATTTCAATTTGGAGCTGTATTTAAAAAATGTTTGGCGGCGGTCGGTGTCGCGGCGGGCCCGTATTCATCTCATTCCTTCAGGATTGGCGCAGCAACAGAAGCAGGGCGCTGGGGGTTGGATGATGAAGGGGTGCGGCACATCGGTCGTTGGGAGTCCAACAGATTTAGGTTTTATGTCCGCCCCCATCTGTTATGAGTCATGTTGTTAGCGGTTGAAAAATGTTTGTGTGTTGGTATCTAATTTTCTTTTCCGTTTCAGATACGCCTCCATGTCTGGTGTGGTTGTTGGGCCACTCTTACGTGCATTGGGGGGCTTTGAGGGCGGACGTCCGCCCGGACGGTCGCCAGTTGCGCATTCCGCGGCAGGATGCGGTTTTGCATTGGCTGGGATTTAGAGGTATGTCATGGAGCAGGGTGTTAGCGGAATTCCAGACATATTCCGGGCTGGATAGGGTTGCAGAGGTCTTGGTATTGCACGTGGGTGAGAATGACTTGGGGGTCCGCCCCTTTCGTGAGTTGGTGCGGGATATTAAACATGATATGTTGTGTTTGTGGGTTTCTTATCCCAGGTTGGTGATAGTGTGGTCGGACATTGGCCCAAGGAAACATTGGCGACTGGCTAGGTCAGTGGAACGTGTCAATAAGGCTCGCATTAAAGTTAATCGGGCGGTGTCCCGTTTTGTAGCCAAAAATGGGGGCATTTGCGTGCGGCACAGGGATTTGGAGTCAGGAGTGGGGAACTACTGGAGGAGTGATGGGGTTCATTTGACCGAGGTTGGGATCAATCTGTGGAGCCTGGCAATAGCAGAGGGAATTGAAAGGGCGGTGGTGGTGTGGCGGAACTCACAGGCTTAAGGTGGTCAAGGCCTGTTTCGCTGTGGCGGGGGGAGTCCTTGAGGTCAGTCAGTACAAAATGGTGGGGGGGTCGCATCGGGGGTATGCGTCCCCCAAAAAAGGTACATGGTTGAAGACTTCATCGGGTGTTATCCCTTTGAAGTGGTCTTCTGGTGGTTGGAGCCATCTGCAGAGGTGAGCGGTGCCTCCGAGCTGGTTTACGGCTGGAGGTAATTGGTTGGTTGTGGTTGCAGATGGCTAACTCGGGGTGTTTAAAAAGGAATATCTAAAATGGCTTCAAGGACTTCCCCTGCTCGGATTAATGTTAACGTTAAATTGTTATTTATGATTCTGACCCATGTTGGGTCATGTGAATTATTAGAAGGAATTCTCTGGTTGGATTCCTAATTAGTTATCCGAATGTTTCGGATTTAAATGGTATTTTATAAAACTGTGAAATTAATAAACGGCTGCTGTGGCCATTTCACATCCAACCTCGGTGTCACGTGTCTTTTCTAAAAGGTGGGAGTGGAGGGATAGGAAGGGATAAGTGAAGGTTCACTAACACACGACTCTACTTAGGCAGGTCATGAGAGTAGTCTAGTGGGGCAAGTACCTGTAGGTTGCGGTTCTACGGGGGATTTGTCAGTCACGAGTGGAGTTTGGGGAAATTTGTTAGATGGGTTACGTCAGTTGTTAGCTTCAGTTGATACTTCTCGTGGGTCACAGCTAGCAGGTCCCGTTGGAGCTTGGTCAGTGCAGGGACAGTTAGAGGGGGGTGCTCGTAGGGAGAGTACTGCGAGTGCTGAGGCAGGCTCTTCGTCATTTAACGCCTTAGATGCCGGGGTCCAGACGGAGAAGGTAGATGGGGCTAATAAGCCCTTGCCAGTTTCGGATACTGCAAAGGGGAGCATGTACATTCGCTTTGAAGGACCATTAGGGACCCACTTAAAGCCAGAGCTCCGTGAAAATATTTGGAAAAGGGAGAATTTGGATATTTTTACTTTATTGCCATTGGAGCGATTTAGTGTGGAACGGTGGGAAAAGGGCAAGGAACATCGTAAGGAGGAGGATGATGAGAGAAGACGGTATAGGCTGATTCCGCGCACATTTGGGAATTGGCTACAAGCTTTTTCCATCATGGCTAGCGTTATAGGGGAGAAATGCCCAGAACATTGTTCCGGTTAATTTTATTACTTGAATTCTATTTGGGAGGCTTATAGAACGTATGAGGGTACTGCTTGGCTTAAATATGATGAGCAGTTTCGTCAGCGTATGGCGGTTCAGTCATCCCTGCGGTGGGATCATAAGGACATAAGCTTTTGGCTGCACCTTATGACTACACCAAAGGGGGCTGGTCAGGGGGGTCATGTTGAAGTCGCGAGTTTGCATAACCCCTTTCAGTCGTCACCCGGCGGGTCTAGATCAGCGGGTTCGTCGGGGAGTTTTAAGAAAGGGGTCTGCTGACTCTACAACGAGAGCACCTGTAAATGGGGAACTAATTGTGTCTATAGATACGAATGTGCCGGGTGTGGGGGTGGTAACCACCCCATCTTCAAGTGTTTTAAGCGGGCACGAGGAGGCACGGCGAAGCCAGGGGATGGTTCTGCTAAAGGAGGTGAGTCCAGTAAACCTCGACGCTATGACGCCTTGGCTAAAGAGGTACCCCGACAATGAGAGGGCGCAGCTGTTATTGAACGGTTTTGGGGACGGATTTAGGATTCCGTTCTCCCCGGGGGTGGGTGTTTTGATGGCTAATAATCTGCGTTCGGTACATCATTTAATGAGGCGGTTCATTTGGTTAGGACGGCGGGGCAAGGGGCGCTTATGGCTAAGGTGGATGTGGAGTCTGCATTTCGCCTTTTGCCGGTGCACCCAGAATCCATGCACTTGCTGGGGTGCTCGTTTGATGGCCTTTTTTATATTGATAGGTGCCTTCCTATGGGGTGCTCTATTTCTTGTGCCTATTTCGAAGCCTTCAGCACGTTTTTGGAGTGGGTGGTCCATGAACGAGCCGGCTCTAAAGCAGTTATTCATTATTTGGATGACTTCTTTTGTGTGGGCCCTGCGGCTCGGCCGTCGTGTGCAATAGTGTTATGGGCAATGATGGATGTTTTTGTTGACTTTGGGGTTCCGTTGGCGTTTGAAAAAACCGAAGGACCAACCAGTACGATCTGTTTTTTGGGAATTGAAATTGATTCCCAGGCAATGGAATGTAGGTTGCCAGAGGCAAAACTTATTCATCTGCGAGCAACGGTGCAGGAGGCTCTGGTGAGAACAAAAATCACCCTGCGGCTCCTGCAATCTTTATTGAGGAAACTCAATTTTGCCTGTAGAATTATGCCCATGGGCCATGTTTTTTGTAGGCGCTTAGCACAAGCAACTGCTGGTGTTAGATGTCCCCACTATTTTATTCGCCTTGGCAAGGAGCATAAGGCGGATTTGAGGGTTTGGGATTCCTTTTTGGTAGACTATAACGGCGATCATTATGGATTGCAGAGGGAGTTTCAAATGTGGAGATGCAATTGTGTACTGATGCTTCCGCTTCTATCAGTTTCGGGGCGTATTTTCAGGGAAAATGGTGTGTTGGTACTTGGCCACTAGAGTGGAGGGAGTGTGGTTTGACGGGTAATCTTTGTTTTCTGGAGTTGTTTCCCATTCTTGTTGCAGTGGAAATTTGGGGACAGCTTTTGTCCAATCGGTCTGTGGTTTTTCACTGTGATAACATGGTGGTCGTGTGCGCTATTAATAGTTTGTCCGCCAATTCCCCCCCCCCCGGTAATCACAGTGCTACGCCAGTTGGTCCTGCTTTGTTTGAGATGGAACATTCTATTTAGGGCTCATCATGTTCCTGGAGTTTCCAATGACATTGCAGATGCTTTATCTCGATTGCAATGGGATAGTTTCCGTTGGCTAGCTCCAGAGGCGGAGAGGGATCTGGTTTATTGACCCGAGCACCTTTGGAGGGTGGTATCGCTCTTCTGATATGGTGGACGAAGCGTTCGCTGGCCCCTGCTACGTGGGATGCTTATACCACGATCTGGGTGAGATGGTTCCAGCTGGAGGATTCGTGGTGTAGTCAAGGGAGTCCTTTTAGTGCCTTAGAGGGGATGTTTTGTTTTTTGTTATCTCTTATGCAGAGTGGATCTTCAGCTTCCTCTGTTGTTAAGTCGATAGCGGCACTTTCCTTTTTCTTTAAGTTAATTGGTTGTACGGATGTTACAAAGCATTTCTTGATGCGGCGGGCTCTGCAGGGTTTTCAAAAAGGGCATGTCGGGCAGGATAAGCGTGGGCCCGTGTCTTTTGCAATGTTGGAGGGACTTTATTCTCAGTTGCACAGGATATCCCATTCAGATTATGAGAGGTTGTTGTTTCAATTGGCTTTCTCTTGGGCTTTCTATGGGACTTTTAGGGTTGGCGAATTTTGGTTAGTCCCTCAAAACGGGTGCAGGGCGGTATTCAAGTAACCGATGTGTTTTTTTTCAGGATAGTGTGTTGAGAATAATGTTGTATCATTCAAAAACTGACAGGAATGGAAAAGGTTTTGAGATTTGTTTGACTTAAATTCATGAGGGGGAATCGTGCCCAGTGGGGTGTTTTCTGCATTTCATGGCTGTGTGTCCTCAGGGATTTTCCTCTTTGCTGGTGCTTGCGGATGGTTCAGCGTTGTCCAGATATCAATTTATTGCTGTCTTTAAGAAATGCGTATAAGGGTTGGGCCTTTCACATCTGGATTACAGCTCTCATTCTTTTAGGATTGGAGCTGCTACTGAGGCTTCTCGTTTTGGGCTCGACACTGCTTCAGTTAAGAGGATTGGCCGCTTGGAGTCCAGCCGCTTTCGTTCCTATGTTAGGCTGCATTTGCTGGAATGTTGATTTCTTTATCTTGGGTTTATTTTGTGTGGGGGGGATGTCATTCTTTTTCTGTGTGACTAATTTTCTGTTGCTTTCAGGTTCTGCCAAATGTGTGGTTTGGCTTCTTGGCCATTCCTATATTTACTGGGCTGAAAGGAGTGCCCGTGTGCGTCCGAATGGTAGGTATTTGGGTTTAGATCCGGATGAGGTGGCGGTACACTGGTTCGGAGTTCGTAGCCTGACCTGGGATCAGGTAAGGCCTTTGTTTCAGGATGCGGTTAGGTCCTGGGGTCTACCCGACATCTTGATAATTCATGCAGGGGGTAATTACATCGGGAGTTATCCCATGCAGAACCTCATTAAGAACATTAAGAGGGACTTCTTATGTTTTGTAGACACCCATCCTGGGCTTTTGATTATCTGGTCCAAAATTGTACAGCGGGTAAAATGGTGCAATGCGCAGTCAGTTGCGGCGCTGAATAGGACCAGAGTTAAGATTAATAAGACAGTGGCCAAGTTTATTCGCCTAAATGGTGGGTTGTTAGTTCATCACCGACTGTTGGAGCATCGGGGCGCGTACATTGGAAAGGATGGGGTTCACTTAACGGATGTGGGCCTGGATGTTTTTAATTTTGGCCTCCAAGAAGGCCTGGAGTTGGGTTTCCAAATGTGGCGGCGCATGAAAATTTAAGGAGTCATGATTTCATGCTGTGGCGGGTCCTTGGCAACGCTATTTATGTTTTTATATATTGCTGTCTTTGACGCAATATATTGGTTTTATTTTAAAGCTATGGATTTGGGCTTCTCTAAGGGGCGGACCCTGGGAAGCGTGGTGCTTTAGCATACTCGTGGTGACGCCACTGTAGCTTATATGGTCACGGCTAGTGGTTTAAGGGTATTGCTTTATTTATGTTTTGGAGGTTGTCAAGGACTTAGCCACATAATGTTAATATGTTAATTATGTTTATGATATGTTTATACTTGTTTTTATTCTCAGGTTCTGTAAAAGAAATCATCTAATAAAGCTGTGACAAGCACCTTCCAATTTTAATTGTGTCGTTGTATATTTATTAGATAGGAGGGTGTTTGTGTGGCCCCTTGTCGCCCTTGTACCGTCATGTGAGCCCAGAGCTAAGCAGAGCTGGGCAGAGGGCGGTCATGACGGGTCTGGGCATGCAAGGGGTCATTTAGAGGGGTATTTTGGTTATAGGTTGGTGGGTGGGTTTGAGTCAGGAATTGTGCTAGGGGGTTGTGAGCATTGGGGGTGGAGTTAAGGGGATGTTTATATAGTGGGATAAGCAGGGAAGTCATTTTATGCCTTGAAAAATTTTGTCCCGCCTGCCGTCCCGTTAATTTTTCTTTTGAGCGGAGATGAGCGGTCACTATATGCATATACACTTCCATTGCGATGCTGCCACCTAGTGGCCAGGAAGCATTTTTATGTGTTGTTTTAGTCACAGGACCTGTGCTTACATGTTCTGAGCTGTGCAGATGCTCACGTCAGTAAAGCTCACTGCTATGTAACACTGTTCAGACAATGGTGGCTGACCCTGTTTATTGCAGGCACCGGGGAAACCGGCTCGGCACTGTCTTTAATATTTACTTTAGTGTGCAAAAACAGTGTAGTATGGGCAAGTAATCAGTGTCGGAACATTGAATAACTCACAAAGGGGCTGTTTTTAAATTTGATAAAAGGCGACTGTTCCCACCTAATGGGTTCAGGTGCAAGGGCTGCGACCCATAAATCAGCAACTATTGTGCCAGCAGGGCTGAGTAGGCCCTGAAGCCAGAGAGGGCCCATTGCTGTGGCGGTGGAGTGCAGGAACCTCCCCACAGATGATTGCTGTGAAAGAGGCAGCATTGGATGTAATAAGTGGAAGTTGCGTGAAGCCTCCCTGTTGTTTAGTTGCTGAGACGATGGGTTACCCCTGTATCAGGGAAGAGTCTGAGCTCTGTCCCAAGAAAACCAAGCTGGTAAAACCCCATTTCCTGCATTGCCTGAAATTGCCGCCATTTTGTGTAATATTTTAAGTGACTGTGCCTCTCTGCTAAGAACAGTTTTTTGTATTTACTTTTGGTCGTTTTGCAAACATTACCGGCCTACTAAAAGAAACCTGCATCAAACCTGGGTTTCTTGTCATCATACTGCCAGTAACAATGCAAGGTTAAATACATTACTCGCCCTCACTAGCCTCCCCTCATGACAAATTTTATGGCCAAAAGGACCATAACAATTTTATTCTATTTGAAATAATAGGTGGATTTCTGACTTTAGAGAACAGAGGGTAAAATAATAGACATGTTCCTCACCTCTGTACCTGAGATATGGTACAATTTGTCCCGTAAAAATTAAGCCCTCATATGGCTGTGTCAACGAAAAAATAAAAGAGTTATGACTTTTGGAAGGCGGGGAAGAAAAAAAACAAAAACATAAAAATGAAACTTAGCCTGGTCCTGAAAGGGTTAATCTAAGACTGAATAGCTATTAAAAATTATATTAAAAATAAAAGGGGAGTTCTGACTACAAAACAGAGGGTAAAGAACAGAGATGTTCCTCACCTCTGTACCTGAGATATGGTTGTGTTATACTAGATATTGTCTATAGAAGATATACATGTTAAAAACACATATATTCTGATGTATCAGGAAGATACTATCACACCTCTGCGGGTCTAGAACTCATATCTAGCCTGAGTGTTATCAGTAATTAATATAAATATTAATTACCTGTCTTGTGATTCCTTTCTTGCTGCTGACAGGATTATATGTCACATTCCTTCTTCTCACTGGGATCAGTCATCTGTAAAGAATCAAAGGTGTGATAATATGTTCCTGATACATGTTATAGACACTTTTATGTATTACACACTAGGGCCATAATTATTTATCTGAGGTATAATGTACAAATAGAAAATAAAGAAAAAGACGACACGAAGGACCTGTTCACATTACCGTTGCCCTTCCGTTGAGGGATTCCGTCTGAGGTTTCCGTCGGGTAAACCCCTCAAAAATGAAACAAAATAACATGCCCCCCCTTTCCTGTGCTGTATGGCTAAACCCCGTTGTCATAGGATACGGACGAAGACAGCCTCCTATTGCATCATTGGGATCTGCAGCTGACCACGGTCAAGAGACTGGTCGTCCAGCTGCTGGAACAATCTTGGAGGCACCCTTGGGTGATGCCAGGATTCCTGTGAGTGGTGAGTCACATTCATGTTTGGCTGCGTAGTCAAGCACAAATGTGTTGACGGATGTGGATTTGTTCTCTGTTTTAAAGGACAACTTGGGCTTGTTTGGGTGGCAAAGTGTGGAGTATAAGCTCTGCCAGTAAAGCCAGTAGGTTAATACCCCACCTGACTAGATGGTTTGTACAGATTAACCTTTTGTGGCTTATTATTCTGTTGTGTGGCTCCTCTGGGAATTTACCTGTCCACCAATATAGGGGACAAGATCCACAGACGAGAATTTGTGATATTTGTTTTCAGTGGATCACGTAATCGTGGACACAGAGCGTATTGTGGACAAGAAGCTTAGTTTTGAGAGAGGGTCTGAGAAAAATTTCAAAGTGGTAAAGACCTGTACGATGTAACCTGTCATTTAAAACGAGATAGCCTTGCTGTAAATATCACAGAGACGCTACATAAGTGTCAGGATTGTGAATAGACATGACGTCCTGGCTGGAGGTAATGTATATTCACTTTCAGGACACTTGAATAACGTTATAATGTGTTTATGTGGCTGCACATAGCGATATAGCTATATCACTATGTGCTGTGTAAATGAATGGGGAGAAGTGTATGACGCTGATTGGTCATTGATTGGTCAGCGCCATACACTTCTCTCCACAACGCCCACTTGGTCAAAAAGTAAAACACGCCCAGTTGTCCATTAAGAAACTCATTAGCATGAAGCTAAAATAGGTCATAACTCCTTCAAAAATGATTGTTTTTCTAAATAAAAAACACTGCTGTAATCTACATTACAGCGCCGATCATATTATGTAGACGATAGGCCACTTATAATGTGAGCCCAGAGCTAAGCAGAGCTGGGCAGAGGGCGGTCATGATGGGTCTGGACCTGCAAGGGGTCATTTAGAGGGGTATTTTTGGTTATAGGTTGGTGGGTGGGTTTGAGTCAGGAATTGTGCTAGGGGGTTGTGAGCATTGGGGGTGGAGTTAATGGGATGTATATAGTTACATAGTACATAGTTAGTACGGCTGAAAAAAGACACATGTCCATCAAGTTCAACCAAGGGAAGGGAAAAGGGAAGGAAACATTTCTACACATAGGAGCTAATATTTTTTTGTTCTAGGAAATTATCTAACCCTTTTTTAAAGCCATCTACTGTCCCTGCTGTGACCAGCTCCTGCGGTAGGCTATTCCATAAATTCACCGTTCTTACTGTAAAGAAGCCTTGTCGCCTCTGCAGCTTGAACCTTTTTTTCTCCAGACGGAGGGAGTGTCCCCTTGTTTTTTGAGGGGGTTTTACAAGGAACAGGATTTCACCATATTTTTTGTATGTGCCATTAATATATTTATATAAGTTAATCATGTCCCCCCTTAGTCGTCTTTTTTCAAGGCTAAATAGGTTTAATTCTTTCAATCTTTCCTCATAACTTAAATTATCCATGCCCCTTATTAGCTTCGTTGCTCTTCTTTGTATTTTTTCCAACTCCAGGGCATCCTTTCTATGAACTGGAGCCCAGAACTGAACTGCATATTCTAGATGAGGCCTCACTAATGCTTTGTAAAGTGGCATTATTACATCCCTGTCCCGTGAGTCCATGCCTCTTTTAATACACGACAATATCCTGCTGGCCTTTGAAGCAGCTGATTGACACTGCATGCTGTTATTGAGTTTATGATTTACAAGTACACCCAGATCCTTCTCAACAAGTGAATCCGCCAGTGTAGTGCCCCCTAGGACATATGATGCATGCAGGTTGTTGGTACCCAGATGCATAACTTTACATTTATCTACATTAAACTTCATCTGCCAAGTGGACGCCCAAACACTTAGTTTGTTTAAATCTGCCTGTAATTCATGAACATCTTCCATAGTCTGAACTATATTACATAGCTTGGTGTCATCTGCAAAAATAGAAATAGTGCTATTAATCCCTTCCTCTATATCATTAATAAATAAGTTGAATAATAGTGGTCCCAGCACTGAACCCTGGGGTACACCACTTATAACCGGTGACCATTGAGAGAAGGAATCATTGACCACAACTCTCTGGATACGGTCCTTGAGCCAATTCTCAATCCAATTACAAACTATATTTTCTAAACCTATAGTCCTTAATTTACCCATTAGGCGTCTATGGGGGACAGTGTCAAATGCCTTAGCAAAGTCCAAAAACACTAAATCCACAGCGGCCCCTCTGTCTAGACTTCTGCTCACCTCTTCATAAAAAACAGATTAGGTTATATATAGTGGGATAAGCAGGGAAGCCATGTTATGGCTTAAATTTTTTTGTCAAGAATAGAGGTGTGAAGCCAGTGTCAGGGTAGCTGTTTTCTGGTCAGTTTTAGGGCCTAGAGTTATGGAGGGTTTAGAGCAGTTAATTGTTAGGGTTAGGGAGGAGGCAGCTGATAAGGGGCTGGAGTGGGTCCAGGAGCAGCTAGGGGCTTT
This sequence comes from Rhinoderma darwinii, assembly GCF_050947455.1. Lineage (NCBI taxonomy): Eukaryota > Metazoa > Chordata > Amphibia > Anura > Rhinodermatidae > Rhinoderma > Rhinoderma darwinii. The sequence continues at coordinate 6,127,517 of NW_027461962.1, forward strand.
AGCAGGCTCCCCGGCGGGGCATCCCCCCAGAGCCCGGCGTTCACAGCCTCTTGAACGCTTGAGCCCCTCTGCTTCCCCAGCCCCCCGGCGCAGACGGAGGAGTGTGACTTCCCCCTTACCTGTTTCCGCGGTAGTGGTCCCTGGTGTGACAGATCCGGTGGCTGGCGACGGTGGCGTTGTTCCGGTGTCGGGGACTGGAGCCATGGCGGTGTCGGGAGCGGCAGCAGCAGTGGAGAGGCCTGGAGTGAGAGGCCGAGGTGCGGTTCGCCGGGTGTCAAGTCGGGGTCAGCGCAGTACAGTCGGTGTGCCTGAGGAGCCACGTGGAGATGGACGTTGAGGGAAGCGGTGGTGCAGCGGCGGGGAGCAGTCCCCCTCCTTTCCAGTGTGGTGGGCTCGTTCAGGGAGCCTGTCAGGAGTTCTTCTGTGGGGCCGGAAGCAAGCCAGGACTCTGCGGCTGTCACGGTGAGTGCCTTCAGCGCTGCTAGAGCGCCATCTGCTGGGTCAGGGGCCAGTATGCTTAGTACACCCGTTAGCATGGGTGATTTGGCGCCATCTAGTCGCCGTTCGGAACATTGCAGTGTCGGTGGTAGGCTAGCGCCACCTGCTGTTCAGGAAAATTATTACATCGTGGTGGCAGGCCTGCGCCACCTCCTGGCCATTTTCGTTATAGCAGCAGTAGTGGTAGGTCTGCACTGACTGCTGAATATGTACAAAATGTGCATCATCCAGCGCCTCCTGAGGGTGACGTTGGCCAGGTAGCAGGTGTTTTGTCTGTTTATTTGCCGTTCCAGGTGTTGTCGGGACGGGAGTCCGGTGTAGAAGCGGCCGATGCTTTGCGGCGGGCACTCGGGGTGCCTAGGATGATCGGTCAGGAGACGGCTTCGGTGGATTCAGGACGGATGGCCCCGTTAGTGTCTGGCGACGGGCAGCCTTCTGATGAGTCACAGCGTTTACACACCATACACGTGGGCAGTAATTTTAGTAATGAGAGTAGTCTAGTGGGGCAAGTACCTGTAGGTTGCGGTTCTACGGGGGATTTGTCAGTCACGAGTGGAGTTTGGGGAAATTTGTTAGATGGGTTACGTCAGTTGTTAGCTTCAGTTGATACTTCTCGTGGGTCACAGCTAGCAGATCCCGTTGGAGCTTGGTCAGCGCAGGGACAGTTAGAGGGGGGTTCTCGTAGGGAGAGTACTGCGAGTGCTGAGGAAGGCTCTTCGTCATTTAACGCCTTATATGCCGGGGTCCAGACGGAGAAGGTAGATGGGGCTAATAAGCCCTTGCCAGTTTTGGATACTGCAAAGGGGAGCATGTACATTTGCTTTGAAGGACCATTAGGGGCCCACTTAAAGCCAGAGATCCGTGAAAAGATTTGGAAAAGGGAGAATTTGGATATTTTTACTTTATTGCCGTTGGAGCGATTTAGTGTGGAACGGTGGGAAAAGGGCAAGGAACATCGTAAGGAGGAGGATGAGGAGAGAAGACGGTATAGGCTGATTCCGCGCACATTTGGGAATTGGCTACATGCTTTTTCCATCATGGCTAGCATTATAGGGGAGAAATGCCCAGAACATTGTTCCGGTTTATTTTGTTACTTGGATTCTATTTGGGAGGCTTATAGAACGTATGGGGGAACTGCTTGGCTTAAATATGACGAGCAGTTTCGTCAGCGTATGGCGGTTCAGTCATCCCTGCGGTGGGATCATAAGGACATAAGCCTTTGGATGCGCCTTATGACTACACCAAAGTGGGCTGGTCAGGGGGGTCATGTTGAAGTCGCGGGTTTGCATAACCCCTTTCAGTCCTCACCCGGCGGGTCTAGATCAGCGGGTTCATCGGGGAGTTTTAAAAAAGGGGTCTGCTGACTCTACAACGAGAGCACCTGTAAATGGGGAACTAATTGTGTCTATAGACACGAATGTGCCGGGTGTAGGGGTGGTAACCACCCCGTCTTCAAGTGTTTTAAGCGGGCACGAGGAAGCACGACAAAGCCAGGGGATGGTTCTGCTAAAGGGGGTGAGTCCAGTGAACCTCGACGCTATGACGCCTTGGCTAAAGAGGTACCCCAAATATGAGAGGGCACAGCTATTATTGAACGGTTTTGTGGACGGATTTAGGATTCCGTTCTCCGCAGGGGTGGGTGTTTTGATGGCTAATAATCTGCGTTCGGTGCGGGATCATCCAGAAGTGGTACGAGACAAGTTGCGGAAGGAAGTTTTGTTGGGTAGAATGTAAGGCCCCTTTTCTGATGTTCCTATTTCCAATTTGCGTGTCTCCCCGCTGGGGATTGTCCCCAAGAAGGAGGCGGGTAAATTTCGGCTTATACATCATTTATCTTATCCGAAGGGTTCTTCGGTAAATGATGATATCGATGAGTCTTTGACGCGGGTTTCCTATACGTCATTTGATGAGGCGGTTCATTTGGTTAGGACGGCGGGGCAAGGGGCGCTTATGGCTAAGGTGGATGTGGAGTCTGCATTTTGCCTTTTGCCGGTGCACCCAGATTCCATGCACTTGCTGGGGTGCTCGTTTGATGGCCTTTTTTATATTGATAGGTGCCTTCCTATGGGGTGCTCTATTTCTTGTGCCTATTTCGAAGCCTTCAGCATGTTTTTGGAGTGGGTGGTCCGTGAACGAGCCGGCTCTAAAGCAGTTATTCATTATTTGGATGACTTCTTTTGTGTGGGCCCTGCGGCTCGGCCGTTGTGTGCAATATTGTTATGGGCAGTGATGGATGTTTTTGTTGACTTTGGGGTTCCGTTGGCATTTGAAACTACAGAAGGACCAACGACAACGACCTGTTTTTTGGGAATTGAAATTGATTCCCAGGCAATGGAATGTAGGTTGCCAGAGGCAAAACTTATTGATCTGCGGGCAACGGTGCAGGAGGCTCTGGTGAGAACAAAAATCACCCTGCGGCTCCTTCAATCTTTATTGGGGAAACTCAATTTAGCCTGAAAGAATTATGCCCATGGGCCGTGTTTTTTGTAGGCACTTAGCACAAGCAACTGCTGGTGTTAGATGTCCCCACCATTTTATTCGCCTTGGCAAGGAGCATAAGGCGGATTTGAGGGTTTGGGATTCCTTTTTGGTAGAATATAACGGCAGATCATTATGGATTGCAGAGGGAGTTTCGAATGTGGAGATACAATTGTGTACTGATGCTTAAGTTTCTATCGGTTTCGGGGCGTATTGTCAGGGAAAATGGTGTGTTGGTACTTGGCCACTAGAGTGGAGGGAGTGTGGTTTGACGGGTAATCTTTGTTTTCCGGAGTTGTTTCCCATTCTTGTTGCGGTGGAAATTTGGGGACCGCTTTTGTCCAATCGGTCAGTGGTTTTTCACTGTGATAACAAGGCGGTCGTGTGCGCTATTAATAGTTTGTCCGCCAATTCCCCCCCGGTGATCACAGTGCTACGCCAGTTGGTCCTGCTGTGTTTGAGATGGAACATTCTATTTAGGGCTCATCATGTTCCTGGAGTTTTCAATGACATTGCGTATGCTTTATCTCGATTGCAGTGGGATTGTTTCCGTTGGCTACCTCCAGAAGCGGAGAGGGATCCGGTTTCTTGCCCCGAGCACCTTTGGAGGGTGGTGTCGCTCGTCTGATATGTTGGGCGAAGCGTTCGCTGGCCCCTGCTACGTGGGATGCTTATACCAAGATCTGGGTGAGATGGTTCCAGCTGGAGGATTTGTGGTGTAGTCAAGGGAGTCCTTTTAGTGCCTTAGAGGGGATGTTTTGTTTTTTGTTATCTCTTATGGAGAGTGGATCTTCAGCTTCCTCTGTTGTTAAGTCGGTAGCGGCAGTTTCCTTTTTCTTTAAGTTAATTGGTTGTACGGATGTTACTAAGCATTTTTTGATACAGCGGGCTCTGCAGGGTTTTCAAAAAGGGCATGTCGGGCAGGATAAGCGTGGGCCCGTGTATTTTGCAATGTTGGAGGGACATTTTCTCAGTTGCACAGGATATCCCATTCAGATTATGAGAGGTTGTTGTTTCAATTGGCTTTCTCTTGGACTTTCCATGGGGCTTTTAGGGTTGGCGAATTGGTTAGTCCCTCAAAACGGGTGCAGGGCGGTATTCAAGTAACCGATGTGTTTTTTTCAGGATAGTGTGTTGAGAATAATGTTGTATCATTCAAAAACTGACAGGAATGGAAAAGGTTTTGAGATTTGTTTGACTAAAATTCATGAGGGGGAATCGTGCCCAGTGGGGTGTTTTCTGCGTTTCATGGCTGTGTGTCCTCAGGGATTTTCCTCTTTGCTGGTGCATGCGGATGGTTCAGCGTTGTCCAGATATCAATTTATTGCTGTCTTTAAGAAATGCGTACAAGGGTTGGGCCTTTCACATCTGGATTACAGCTCTCATTCTTTTAGGATTGGAGCTGCTACTGAGGATTCTCGTTTTGGGCTCGACACTGCTTCAGTTAAGAGGATTGGCCGCTGGGAGTCCAGCCGCTTTCGTTCCTATGTTAGGCTGCATTTGCTGGAATGTTGATTTCTTTATCTTGGGTTTATTTTGTGTGGGGGGGATGTCATTCTTTTTCTGTGTGACTAATTTTCTGTTGCTTTCAGGTTCTGCCAAATGTGTGGTTTGGCTTCTTGGCCATTCCTATATTTACTGGGCTGAAAGGAGTGCCCGTGTGCGTCCGAATGGTAGGTATTTGGGTTTAGATCCGGATGAGGTGGCGGTACACTGGTTCGGAGTTCGTAGCCTGACCTGGGATCAGGTAAGGCCTTTGTTTCAGGATGCGGTTAGGTCCTGGGGTCTACCCGACATCTTGATAATTCATGCAGGGGGTAATTACATCGGGAGTTATCCCATGCGGAACCTCATTAAGAACATTAAGAGGGACTTCTTATGTTTTGTAGACACCCATCCTCGGCTTTTGATTATCTGGTCCGAAATTGTACAGCGGGTAAAATGGCGCAATGCGCAGTCAGTGTCGGCGCTGAATAGGACCAGAGTTAAGATTAATAAGACAGTGGCTAAGTTTGTTCGCCTAAATGGTGGGTTGGTAGTTCATCACCGACTATTGGAGGATCGGGGCGCGTACATTGGAAAGGATGGGGTTCACCTAACGGATGTGGGCCTGGATGTTTTTAATTTTGGCCTCCAAGAAGGCCTGGAGTTGGGTTTTCAAGTGTGGCGGCGCATGAAAATTTAAGGAGTCAAGTTTTCATGCTGTGGCGGGTTCTTGGCAACGCTATTTATGTTTTTATATATTGCTGTCTTTGACACAATATATTGGTTTTATTTTAAAGCTATGGATTTGGGCTTCTCTAAGGGGCGGACCCTGGGAAGTGTGGTGCTTTAGCATACCCGTGGTGACGCCACTGTAGCTTATATGGTCACGGCTAGTGGTTTAAGGGTATTGCTTTATTTATGTTTTGGAGGTTGTCAAGGCCTTAGCCACATAATGTTAATATGTTAATTATGTTTATGATATGTTTATACTTGTTTTTTATATATTCTCAGGTTCTGTAAAATAAATCATCTAATAAAGCTGTGACAAGCACCTTCCAATTTTAATTGTGTCGTTGTATATTTATTAGATAGGAGGGTGTTTGTGTGGCCCCTTGTCGCCCTTGTACCGTCATGTGGTGACAGAGCCTCTTTAAGGGTTCACGGTTATGGCTCATTTTTTTTGTCAGCGCTTCCCTGAAAAGGGCGCTGTACTCTTTGCATGCTTAGATAATGTAGCATATTTAGTGCACACAAGCTGCATGGAGGTGCAGCTTGGTGGTGCTATGATGAGAAATTCAGGTGTCGTTTGTCATTATGTCCGGAGATTGGCTGGGCATCCAAGGCAATCAGTGTTTGGAATCAGCTCATCCTGTATCAGCGACATCCTCAATCCTCTCTAGAAGGAGTCATTTCCTCTGGATCGTATCCTTGGGGATTGGCTAGAGTGCCCAAACAAGTGTCTCCATGCAGATGATTTCTGTGATAGAGACAGCGTTGAATATAACAGGTGGAAGTTGCCTGGGGCCTCCCTACGATTGAGTTGCTGAGGCGGTGGGTGGAAGTTGCCTGGACCTCCCCATAAAAGCGATAAGTTGAAGGGTAAGAAAGAGGAAAAGCCCCGATTTGAAGTGGATGTTAGTACTGTATCAGTGAGGAGCCCAAGCTCCGTCCAAAGGTAGGCAAGCTGGTGAGCCTGCATTGCCTGAAATTGTGGCCATTTTGTATAGATTCTAGCCTACTAAAAGGATTTGCATCAAATCTGGTATTCTTGTCATCATTTCATGACTAACCCTGCGAGCACTTAACTGATACCCGCTCCTAAATTTTTTGGCATAGTTGGCAGGATAGTCACAGCCCAGGAAAGATGGCATGCTGTATGGAGTGCCCAAGGAGTGAGCAGAGGGCACGGCAGGAAGGTTTACATGATGAATTTCACAGAGAGTATAGTCGGAGTTCCATTGGAGGGTAAGCTAGTGCCGGAGTTGCAGTCATGAGTACGCTCTTGCCAAGTGCACCTTTGGCTGCATTTCAGTAACTGTAATGAGCCACAAGGAAGCGTTCAAGAGGCGGGTAGAGAGGAGTCTCCCAGCAAGAGAAAGACAAGAGGCTGAGACAAAGAAGGGAGTCCTGGGACTTTGAGTATGAGACTGCAATTGTTAAGTATGTGCCTCACCTGTGAGAGACTGTAACCACTAAGCTTTGAACCTTATGCATGTTTAACACTGTATTTCATTTATAGGTCCAGGACTAGAGGAGATGAGCGGTCACTATATGCATATATACTTCCATTGCGATGCTGCCACCTAGTGGCCAGGAAGCATTTTTATGTGTTGTTTTAGTCACAGGACCTGTGCTTACATGTTCTGAGCTGTGCAGATGCTCACATCAGCAAAGCTCACTGCTATGTAACACTGTTCAGACAATGGTGGCTGACCCTGTTTATTGCAGGCACCGGGAATACCGGCTCGGGCACTGTCTTTAACATTTACTTTAGTGTGCAAAAACAGTGTAGTATGGGCATGTAATCAGTGTCGGACATTGAATAACTCACAAAAGGCTGTTTTTAAATTTGATAAAAGGCGACTGATCCCACCTAATGGGTTCAGGTGCAAGGGCTGCGACCCATAAATCAGCAACTATTGTACCAACAGGGCTGAGTAGGCCCTGAAGCCAGAGAAGGGCCTATTGCCGTGGCGGTGGAGTGCAGGAACCTCCCCACAGATGATTGCTGTGAAAGAGGCAGCATTGGATGTAACAAGTGGAAGTTGCGTGAAGCCTCCCTTTTATTTAGTTGCTGAGACGATCGGTTACCCCTGTATCAGGGAAGAGTCCGAGCTCTGTCCCAAGGAAACCAAGCTGGTAAAACCCAATTTCCTGCATTGCCTGAAATTGCCGCCACTTTGTGTAATATTTTAAGTGACCTTGCCTCTCTGCTAAGAACAGTTTTTTGTATTTCCTTTTGGTCGTTTTGCAAACATTACCGGCCTACTAAAAGAAACCTGCATCAAACCTGGGTTTCTTGTCATCATACTGCCAGTAACAATGCAAGGTCAAATACATTAGAAAAATGGACAAAAGTAGATGGTCCAGCGTAGTCAAGTTTAAAACAGAGTGTAGTTCCAAAGTGCCTACGCGTTTCAGACGTATACCACGTCCTTCCTAAAAGCTATCCAGCACAGTGGAGCTGTCCAGCAAAAGTGGTGCTGAAACAGAGAGTCGGTGATAGAACATCACTGCTCTAATAGTAAGTTGTGTACTTACAGCATTGTTTGTTAGATAGTTATCAATGATAGGATGAGGATAACAATGATCCAATTTTACCCTTGAGTAGTGGATAGAGTATTAATGCTTATTTTTGTTTATTAGGCTGTCGGATATGAACCTCTGCAATACCCAAATCGAGATATTAAAACATAAATAGACGCTAAAAAATACATCATTTAAACAGTTTAATACAATACATGAATACATGAACTGGAAGAAAGGGAATTATATACTGGTCTTTAAGTGTAATTGGTGTTGAAAAAAATCTTTGTATAATAAACCGCCATTTGATTAATAAGGAATGTGATGGTGGAGGGACCCGTTGGTACGGACAGTTAGGTGTCATCTGTAAAGGCTGTGAACATTGACAGGTATTATTAATTATTAGACTATATTAAATTCTGCCGATAATTTCATAGATTCTTTTACTAATAATTGAACAATAATTCTGGTCCTGAGAGGGTTAATCTAAGACTGAATAGCTATTAAAAATTATATTAAAAATAAAAGGGGAGTCCTGACTACAAAACAGAGGGTAAAGAACAGAGATGTTCCTCACCTCTGTACCTGAGATATGGTTGTGTTATACTAGATATTGTCTATAGAAGATATACATGTTAAAAACAAATATATTCTGATGTACCAGGAAGATACTATCACACCTCTGCGGGTCTAGAACTCATATCTAGCCTGAGTGTTATCAGTAATTAATATAAATATTGATTACCTGTCTTGTGATTCCTTTCTTTCTGCTGACAGGATTATATGTCATGTTCCTTCTTCTCACTGGGATCAGTCATCTGTAAAGAATCAAAGGTGTGATAATATGTTCCTGATACATGTTATAGACACTTATATGTATAACACACTAGGGCCATAATTATTTATCTCAGGTATAATGTACAAATAGAAAATAAAGAAAAAGACGACACTTAAGGACCTGTTCACATCACCGCTGCCCTTCCGTTGAGGGATTCCGTCGGAGGTTTCCGTTGGGTTAACCCCTCAAAAATGAAACAAAATAACATGTCCCCCCTTGCCTGTGCTGTATGGCAAAACCCTGTTTTATGGTCAAAAGTAGCATAACAAGTGTATTCTATTGTAAGGCCCCTTGGGTGCCTGGAATTATGGAGCTTATGGGTATATTGTTTATATAGTTTAAATTAATGGTTATTATCAATGTAATCTTAAATGGTTAACACAGTTATTTTTTCTGAGTCGTTATAAAGGGTTACCAGTGCCTAGTAGGCAACAGTTCACAAAAAAGATTCAGGATTGTTACCACACAGGGTCCTCAGTGGTGGAGTGGATGCAACGGCGTGGAAATCCACTTTTTAAGGGATGGCTGGAGTCTGTCAGCTGGTGTCCATTTTCCCAAAGCAAAGGAGCTGAAGAGCCCTTTCCAAAAGCTTATGGACTGTTATTGTTGTCCCATGCTTTTTAGAGGGATGAGTTATCCTCTAAAAATAGTTCCTCCACCCCCCCTTCCCTGCATGTGGCATGGCCAGAAGTTCCCAGCTTGCAGTAAAGTGGTCCGGGGATGTGGGACAGCGCTGGTGTAGTGGAAGGAGGAGTCAGTCCTTACATTGCACCCTCATCTAACAGGTCCATGAGGCAGGGTTCTGCTCTGCCCATGAGGAAGCAGTAGGGGCATGGATGGCTCGAGGTGTGGTGGGAGTATCAGAGATAATATTTTCTGTTTTATTGAATAACTAACTACAATTGTTTTGTTTTTGATTTCACACATAAATTATGTCATTGTAAAGATCAAATGTATTTGTCAGGAAAAAGTCATTTTTGTTTCAGGCTGTTGTATATTACAGGGGGTTAAACTAGTGTTATATTGAGATGTAGTTTTGAACTCTGCTACATTACTTTTGCAGAGTCCACAAAGGGGGGAATGGTGAAGGTTCTGATCAGGTACAATTTTGGTTTGTTTTGAGTTAATTAATTTGGTTTCAGGAGATCTAAAAATGTGTAAGAGACCCCAATGAGTAATCCAGATTAAATGTGTATGAGAGTAACCTAAATTTTGAGGTATTTCTGTGTAGATGGTTCCAGATCTTTCCAGAACAGTAAATATGGCACTGGGTAAGCTGTGCTGTAGTCTCCACCCAATATGAGGTATTGTGTAAGAGACCATCCCCCTCCAGAAAAGTTACACAGGAGGCAGAGGTGACGTCACTCACACGAGTCTTTATGGATTTAGATGAGGGAGAAGGCAGAACAAAAATTGTCTGGACATTGTTAATTTGATGTAAAGTTTTTAGGAATGTTTTATTTTTATTTGTTTTTGTATTAATCAAGTATTTGCAGAACCTGATAAAAGTGAGATTCTCAAAGTATTCTGGATTATCAGATGAGTGTGGAGAAGTGTATAACATTTGGTTTTATTTTAGAGGATGAAGACGCCACCCCTTTGAGATGTTCTATCTATATGTGACATGGGTTTTTAATGTAAATTTGTAATAAAGAGATATTTTATTATACAATATGTACAAGACAGGATACGAGGCACCAGGTAAATCATCCAGAAACCACTCTCACCTTCTTGTTCATCTCAAGGAGCGGAGCTGGAGGTGCTCGCTGAGGCTTGTAACCTGGCAAAAGGTAAGATGGCCGACATATACACTGACTCTAGGTACGCTTTTGGCATCACCCACAATTATGGGCCCATTGGTAGTAGGAACTTTATTGGATCATCGGGTAAGCCATATGAGAGAGCGAGAGAGGACAGAACTGACAACAAGGATATGTGCAGCCAGGTATCAGTAAATTGGCTTGTCCCTGGATACAATAATGCCACCACTAGGTTTGTAGCAGCCGGCATGATGTGCGCACGGCATGACATAGGTAAAACAGCAAAGGTACCTGTGAAAAGTGCAGCCCGGCCAGATTACCCGTCCCAGCGACTGCAGAACATACAACTACCCGAGGTAGAAGTGTATGACAATGTGCTCGTGTGTGTAGATCTGTTCTCAGGGGGGCCTGAAGCCCGGCCGGTATCTTCCCCAATGCAGACGTTGTGTGTAAGTGACAAGGGAACAGTGTTATCCCAAGTATTGACCTGATGTTTGTACAATGATAAGATGTTAGCAGTTCTCTAAACGTTGTCCCAAAGTTAGTTTGTTTAATAACTGTATTTAAGAAGTGTTGTTGGAATATTAAATTCTGAAGTTAAGTTTTATGTAAAGTTCTAGACCAGCCTTAGCATTGGACTATTAGAGTCATGCGTCAGATAAAAGGTACAGAAGCGGAATATTCCCATTAGAAAACATTTTTATTTGTTTATTTTTATTTTTGTTGTGAAAGAAAAATTTTAGAGCAGAGAATTCTGTGCAGTGTATATGTGTAAGTATAGATATGTATATAAAGAAGAAGAATCAGTTTGTAGGTATCAGTTTTAGTTACTGACCAGTGTGAACGTTTAACATAAATCTGTCATTATTAATGTTCAAGTTAATTATCTGATTAAGATCAATTACTGATTAGGCTATGAAAAGCTTGTTCTCCACAGGAAGAGTCCAACTGGGAGCGGAAGGCGTGAGAACCAGATTCTGACAGAATGTGGACGGATAAAGGAAGGTAAACCGGTAACACCCAAGGCACTCTTAATGGCACTTGCATTGATGGTGTATGACCTCACATATGCCCCAATACTGCAAGGATCGATTTGGTAAGATCTAATTGGTATGTCCCAGGTTTTACAGCTGTCGCTGCTAAATTCTGTTAGAGCTGTTTGATTTGCCTACAGAACAGTCCTGGCAGACCGGTGCCAACCTTATCATACCCGCCTCCCATGAAGAGAACCGACCTTGAGAGGCCTTCCCAGGTAGAACGAACCAGATCAGAGTAAGAAAAATTGGTTTGAGACACTTGCCAAATAAACATGTGGGATCTGTGTATGTTTCTGTGAGGTGGAGATGTTCTAGGCAATCAGCTGAGATCAAGGTACAAATCCTGCTGAAAGAGTATCACCAAGTGCAAATGAAGTACCCAATAATTACACATCTTCTAGGTGCACTGTCCATTGTAACAGAGAAGTTTTTCCTTTTATATATATATATATATATATATATATATATATATATATATATATATATATATATATAAAGGTGTTTGATGTTATTTAAGGGCCTGACATTATTGTATGTACATAGAACAACGTTTATAGTGTATGCGGATGATGTTATCACCAGATTAGTATTTATTTTAACAATTGACAAAGAGTTGGGGGTCCCCAGCAAGTGGCAGTAAATATGAACTAAAAGACTTTTAACACGATGAACTCCATCACTGAGATGCGGCAGGCGCAGCCTGAGCCACTACAACGCGTTTATCATGAACTGACGGCAGTGTCACAATTCTAAGCGGCCGCCCAGACAAGTAACTTGCCAGAGGAAGAGTACAGATGCGGAGGGTTTGATAGTCACAATACAACTCCACTAATCCGCCTACGTGGGATCTCACCCCAGGCTCACAGCATGAGGTGCTATGTACAGCCTGATGACGTAAACTAAAGGAGACGGTGTCGGACAGATGAAACGGGACCAAACCGAGTCTTGATGACATCAGCAAAGATTAAAGTAAAGACCAAAGACCTGAGTGAATCCGTCAGCAGGATCAAGTGTTTTGATAAGTAAGTGGCTAGGAGGGGGTAATAATAACTCCCCCACTGGACACCAACGTAGTCTGACTCCACAATTGTGTGGGTTACCCTGAGAGTGACAGTCAGTGAAGAGCAGAAGACAGGAGAAGAAGAAGACGATGGTGTACAGGACTGGCAATGAACTGATGGGACCCGAAACCTGAGGGTGATAGCATTATGATTATTAGTTGGGGCCCTATTGTTTATAATGTATGAGGTTTATAATTATAATGTGTGTAAATATGCCACGGTGCTGCAAATTAAAATCTGAGGAGTTTTATGTGGAGGTGTGAGGTGAAGGTCACTGTGCTGCCCATGACCTGTTATATCTGCAGGGGTAAAAGTCCCATTAGGACAGTAAGTGAAAGTGCGACAGTTGTTACCATTAATAAAATATAGACCGGATTAATTATATATATATATATATTACAACCAGCAGCGGTTTGTAGATTATATCAAGACAACCATCCTGTATCCAGAGGAGAATAGGGAAAGTTAGGACCACTCCGACACCTTGGAAGTCCAGGTACAAAGGGGGGTTACACATCAGGAGTAGCTCGTCTCAAGCTGGTGAAGAAATCCAAAACCCCTACCCGCCTGGTTCGAGTGGTCAGTGGTAGGTTGCTAGGCAAGACTCAGGGATAGAGTAATAATATTTTTAGGGGGGACTGTCAGGGATCAATACTATGTATATTGTTTGAAAAATATTATCCTCACACATATGTATATACATTTCAGTTCTTTGTATAATATACTGATATATATAACAAGTTCTTTGTTCATGTCGGACACACCTATGGAAGACACCGCCCCCTGGAATGCAAGAAGAGTGAGTCTGAGAAAATGGTGGGGGCTTGGGCACTCCCACATCTCTGGGGAGGAGGCATGTGTCTCTTTCTGTGTTTCTTTGTTCTGAATAAAAAGTTTTCAGTCTTCCTCCTGACAGAGAGGGAAGCTGTACTAAACATCTGTGTGGTGTACTTCTCTCCAGGCATGCCTTCAGCTTTCAGTTTACCGAGGTGGTTATTCGGTATGAAATACGGACCTGACAGGAGGAGCAGTCCTGTGATTATAATGTGCAGGCAGATTATGGAGGGCAGTCGGTAGCATCAGTGGTGAGACAGGTGTAGACTCCAAAGGGAGTTTATTGCCCCCTCCTTGCTGCTGGTGGGAAAGACCGTTGTCATAGGATATGGACGAAGACTGCCTCCTATTGCATCATTGGGATCTGCAGCTGACCACGGTCAAGAGACTGGTCATCCAGCTGCTGGAACAATCTTGGAGGCACCTTGGGTGATGCCGGGATTCCTGTGAGTGGTCAGTCACCTTCATGTTTGGCTGCATAGTCAAGCACAAATGTGTTGACGGATGAGGATTTGTTCTCTGTTTTAAAGGACAACTTGGGCTTGTTTGGGTGGCAAAGGGTGGAGTATAATCTCTGCCAGTAAAGCCAGTAGGTTAATACCCCACCTGACTAGATGGTTTGTACAGATTAACCTTTTGTGGCTTATTATTCTGTGGTGTGGCTCCTCTGGGAATTTACCTGTCCACCAATATAGGGGACAAGATCCACAGACGAGAATTTGTGATATTTGGTTTCAGTGTATCACGTAATGGTGGACAAAGAGCGTATTGTGGACAAGAAGCTTAGTTTTGAGAGAGGGTCTGAGAAAAATTTCAAAGTGGTAAAGACCTGTACGATGTAACCTGTCATTTAAACGAGATTACGCTTGCCTTGCTGTAAATATTACAGAGACGCTACATAAGTGTCAGGATTGTGAATAGACATGACGTCCCGGCTGGAGGTAATGTATATTCACTGTCAGGACACTTGAGTAACGTTATAGTGTGTTTATGTGGCTGCACATAGCGATATAGCTATATCGCTATGTGCTGTGTAAATGAATGGGGAGAAGTGTATGACGCTGATTGGTCACTGATTGGTCAGCGTCATACACTTCTCTCCACAACGCCCACTTGGTCAAAAAGTAAAACACGCCCAGTTGTCCATTAAGAAACTCATTAGCATGAAGCTAAAATAGGTCATAACTCCGTCAAAAATGATCGTTTTTCTAAACAAAAAACACTGCTGTAATCTACATTACAGCGCCGATCATATTATGTAGAAGATAGGCCACTTATAATGTGGTGACAGAGCCTCTTTAAAGGTTCACGGTTTTGGCTCATTTTTTTTGTAAGCGCTTCCCTGAAAAGGCCGCTGTACTCTTTGCATGCTCAGATAATGTAGAATATTTAGTGCACACAAGCTGCATGGAGGTGCAGCTTGGTGGTGCTATGATGAGAAATGTAGGCGTCGTTTGTCATTATGTCCGGAGATTGGCTGGGCATCCAAGGCAATCAGTGTTTGGAATCAGCTCATCCTGTATCAGCGACATCCTTAATCCTCTCTAGAAGTAGTCGTTTCTTCTGGATCGTATCCTGGGGCAGCGGCTAGAGCGCCCAAACAGGAGTCTCCACGCAGATGATTGCTGTGATAGAGACAGCATTGAATATAACAGGTGGAAGTTGACTGAGGCCTCCATACGATTGAGTTTCTGAGGCAGTGGGTGGAAGTTGCCTGGGCCTCCCCATTAAAGCGATAAGGGATGTTGAAGGGTAAGAAAGAGGAAAAGCCCTGATTTGAAGTGGATGTTAGTACTGTATCAGTGAGGAGCCCAAGCTCCGTCCAAAGATAGGCAAGCTGGTTGTAATGACGGAATAGGAAGACGTACAAGTGAGCCCTAATCTACCCGCAACCCAGTCCCTGCCTACTTGCATGGCCCCTCCCAGGCCACGGCGTACAACTGGGCGATGGTCCCGACACTCAATATGTGCATGACAGACAACACAAGACAGGGTACACAGAATAGAGGGAAGTGGGACAGTTGCCAACGGCAACACCGTGAGCAACAGAGTAGTGAACGAGCCGAGTAAAACCAGGAGAGTATGTGGTAACAAAAGCAGAGCAGAAGAATAGTCAGTCAATCAAGCCAGGGTCGATATGAAGCAGGTCAATTGCAAGTAGCAGGAACAGCAGAGCCAGGAACCAGAGAGAATCACAGGCACAGGACAAGCAGCAAATGCAGGTATACAAAGACCAAGGGCGGGAGCTAGCTCCATCTGGCCAGGCTGTGATAGGTTCTCCCACTCCTCAGCCTCCCAGCCTGAGTGGTAGCAGAACGAGTCATTCTAGCAGAGCTAGGCACAGATGCAGACTAATTAACCACGGGCGTCGACACAGAAGCTGTGTCAGGCAAATCCTTTACACTGGTGAGCCACCAATGCCTGCATTGCCTGAAATTGTCACCATTTTGAATAACATTTTTAAATTGACTGTGCCTCTCTGCTGAGATTAGTTTATTGTTTTCCCTGTTGGAAGTTTTGCCAAGATTCTAGCCTACTAAAAGGATTTGCATCAAACCTGATATTCTTGTCATCATTTCATGACTAACCCTGCGAGCACTTAACTGATACCCGGTCCTAAACTTTTTGGCATAGTTGGGAGGATAGTCGCAGCCCAGGAAAGATGGCATGTCGTATGGAGTGCCCAAGGAGTGAGCAAAGGGCACGGCAGGAAGGTTTACATGATGTATTTCACAGAGAGTATAGTCGGAGCTCTATTGGAGGGTAAGCTAGTGCCGGAGTTGCAGTCATGAGTACGCTCTTGCCAAGTGCACCTTTCCCTCAAGAAAGATGACTAGATCCAGTAAGAGGTTGTGGAGCCAGGAAAGGCTGCATTTCAGTAGCTGTAATGCGCCACAAGGAAGCGTTCAAGAGGCGGGTAGAGAGGAGTCTCCCAGCAAGAGAAAGACAAGAGGCTGTGCATGAGACTGAGACAAAGAAGGGAGTCCTGGGACCTTGAGTATGAGACTGCAATTGTTAAGTATGTGCCTCACCTGTGAGAGACTGTAACCACTAAGCTTTGAGCCTGAGGCCCAAGTAATTTTGAAGAGGGCCTGAACTGAGTCTAACAGGGCCTTCAGAGACTGTCGGAAGAAGGCCCAATTTGTGTGAAAGGAATCTGTGTTTTTGTTTCAGTTATTTTAGTTGCTTATTTTTCCTGGTGCCTGGAATGGCACCAAATAAGGCAAGGGGGCAATGAACGGTATGGAAGGGAGTCTCCCCTATTCACGAGAGGAGCCGTATGGAGTAATGTAGAGATAGATTTTGCTGTCTCTTTCAATGCTTTTGTGTTATGCATGTTTAACACTTTATTTCCTTTATAGGTCCAGGACTAGAGGAGATGAGCGGTCACTATATGCATATATACTTCCATTGCGATGCTGCCACCTAGTGGCCAGGAAGCATTTTTATGTGTTGTTTTAGTGACAGGACCCGTGCTTACATGTTCTGAGCTGTGCAGATGCTCACGTCAGCAAAGCTCACTGCTATGTAACACTGTTCAGACAATGGTGGCTGACCCTGTTTATTGCAGGCATCGGGAAAACAGGCTCGGGCACTGTCTTTAATATTTACTTTAGTGTGCAAAAACAGTATAGTATGGGCAAGTAATCAGTGTCGGGACATTGAATAACTCACAAAGGGGCTCTTTTTAAATTTGATAAAAGGCGACTGTTCCCACCTAATGGGTTCAGGTGCAAGGGCTGCGACCCATAAATCAGCAACTATTGTGCCTGCAGGGCTGAGTAGGCCCTGAAGCCAGAGAGGGCCCATTGCTGTGGCGGTGGAGTGCAGGAACCTCCCCACAGATGATTGCTGTGAAAGAGGCAGCATTGGATGTAACAAGTGGAAGTTGCGTGAAGCCTCCCTGTTATTTAATTGCTGAGACGATGGGTTACCCCTGTATCAGGGAAGAGTCCGAGCTCTGTCCCAAGGAAACCAAGCTGGAAAAACCCGCTTACTGCATTGCCTGAAATTGCCGCCATTTTGTGTACTATTTTAAGTGACTGTGCCTCTCTGCTAAGAACAGTTTTTTGTATTTCCTTTTGGTCGATTTGCAAACATTACCGGCCTACTAAAAGAAACCTGCATCAAACCTGGGTTTCTTGTCATCATACTGACAGTAACAATACAAGGTCAAATACATTACTCGCCCTCACTAGCCTCCCCTCATGCCAAATTCTATGGCCAAAAGGACCATAACAATTATATTCTATTGGAAATAAAAGGTGGATTTCTGACTTTAGAGAACAGAGGGTAAAATAATAGTCATGTTCCTCACCTCTGTACCTGAGATTGGTACCATTTGTAATGTAAAAATTAAGCCCTCATATGGCTGTGTCAATGAAAAAATAAAAGAGTTATGACTTTTGGAAGGCGTGGAAGAAAAAAACAAAAACATAAAAATGAAACTTAGCCTTGTCCTGAAAGGGTTAATCGAAGACTGAATAGCTATTAAAAATTATATTAAAAATAAAAGGGGAGTTCTGACTACAAAACAGCGGGTAAAGAACAGAGATGTTCCTCACCTCTGTACCTGATATATGGTTGTGTTATACTAGATATTGTCTATAGAAGATATACATGTTAAAAACACATATATTCTGATGTACCAGGAAGATACTATCACACCTCTGCGGGTCTAGAACTCATATCTAGCCTGAGTGTTATCAGTAATTAATATAAATATTAATTACCTGTCTTGTGATTCCTATCTTGCTGCTGACAGGATTATATGTCACGTTCCTTCTTCTCACTGGGATCCGTCATCTGTAAAGAATCAAAGGTGTGATAATATGTTCCTGATACATGTTATAGACACTTATATGTATAACACACTAGGGCCATAATTATTTATCTGAGGTATAATGTACAAATAGAAAATAAAGAAAAAGACGACACTAAGGACCTGTTCACATCACCGCTGCCGTTCCGTTGAGGGATTCCGTCTGAGGTTTCCGTCGGGTTAACCCTTCAAAAATGAAACAAAATCACATGCCCCCCCTTTCCTGTGCTGTATGGCTAAACCCCGTTGTCATAGGATACAGACAAAGACTGCCTCCTATTGCATCATTGGGATCTGCAGCTGACCACGGTCAAGAGACTGGTCGTCCAGCTGCTGAAACAATCTTGGAGGCACCCTTGGGTGATGCCAGGATTCCTGTGAGTGGTGAGTCACATTCATGTTTGGTTGCGTAGTCAAGCACAAATGTGTTGACGGATGTGGATTTGTTCTCTGTTATAAAGGACAACTTGGGCTTGTTTGGGTGGCAAAGGGTGGAGTATAAGCTCTGCCAGTAAAGCCAGTAGGTAAATACCCCGCCTGACTAGATGGTTTGTACAGATTAACCTTTTGTGGCTTATTATTCTGTGGTGTGGCTCCTCTGGGAATTTACCTGTCCACCAATATAGGGTAAATAAAGTGGTAAAGTGGTAAAGACCTGTACGATGTAACCTGTCATTTAAAACGAGATAGCCTTGCTGTAAATATCACAGAGACGCTACATAAGTGTCAGGATTGTGAATAGACATGATGTCCTGGCTGGAGGTAATGTATATTCACTTTCAGGACACTTGAGTAACGTTATAATGTGTTTATGTGGCTGCACATAGCGATATAGCTATATCACTATGTGCTGTGTAAATGAATGGGGAGAAGTGTATGACGCTGATTGGTCATTGATTGGTCAGCGCCATACACTTCTCTCCACAACGCCCACTTGGTCAAAAAGTAAAACATGCCCAGTTGTCCATTAAGAAACTCATTAGCATGAAGCTAAAATAGGTCATAACTCCGTAAAAAATGATTGTTTTTCTAAATAAAAAACACTGCTGTAATCTACATTACAGCGCCGATCATATTATGTAGACGATAGGCCACTTATAATGTGAGCCCAGAGCTAAGCAGAGCTATGCAGAGGGCGGTCATGACGGGTCTGGACCTGCAAGGGGTCATTTAGAGGGGTATTTTGGTTATAGGTTGGTGGGTGGGTTTGAGTCAGGAATTGTGCTAGGGGGTTGTGAGCATTGGGGGTGGAGTTAATGGGATGTATATATAGTGGCATAAGCAGGGAAGCCATGTTATGTCTTGAAAATTTTTGTCAAGAATAGAGGTGTGCAGCCAGTGTCAGGGTAGCTGTTTTCTGGTCAGTTTTAGGGCCTAGAGTTATGGAGGGTTTAGAGCAGTTAATTGCTAGGGTTAGGCAGGCAGGCAGCTGATAAGGGGCTGGAGTTGGTCCAGGAGCAGCTAGGGGCTTTAGCAGGCTCCCCGGCGGGGCGTCCCCCCAGAGCCCGGCGTTCACGGCCTCTTGAACGCTTGAGCCCCCTGGCGCAGACGGAGGAGTGTGACTCCCCCCTTACCTGGTCCCCGGTGGCTGGCGACGGTGGCGTTGTTCCGGTGTCGGGGACTGGAGCCATGGAGGTGTCGGGAGCGGCGGCAGCAGTGGAGAGGCCTGGAGTGAGAGGCCAAGGTGCGGTTCGCCTCGCCGGGTGTCCAGTCGGGGTCAGCGCAGCACAGTCCATGTGCCTGAGGAGCGACGTGGAGATGGACGTTGAGGGAAGCGGTGGTGCAGAGGCGGGAGCAGACCCCCTCCTTTCCAGTGCGGTGGGCTCGTTCAGGGAGCCTGTCACGAGTTCTTCTGTGGGGCCGGAGGCAAGCCAGGACTCTGCGGCTGTCACGGTAAGTGCCTTCAGCGCTGCTAGAGTGCCATCTGCTGGGTCAGGGGCAAGTGTGCACAGTACACCTGTTAGCATGGGTGATTTGGCGCCATCTAGTCGCCGTTCGGAACATTGCAGTGTCGGTGGTAGGCCGGCGCCACCTGCTGTTCAGGAAAATTATTACATCGTGGTGGCAGGCCTGCGCCACCTCCTGGCCATTTTCTTTATAGCAGCAGTAGTGGTAGGTCTGCACTGACTGCTGAATATGTACAAAATTTGCATCATCCAGTGCCTCCTGAGGGAGACGTTGGCCAGGTGGTAGGTGTTTCGTCTGTTTATTTGCCGTTCCAGGTGTTGTCAGGACGGGAGTCCGGTGTAGAAGCAGCCGATGCATTGCGGCGGGCACTCGGGGTGCCTAGGATGCTCGGACAGGAGACGGCTTCGGTGGACTCAGGACCGGCGGCCCCGTTAGTGTCTGGCGACGGGCAGCCTTCTGGTGAGTCACAGCGTTTACACACCATACACGTGGACAGTAATTTTAGTAATGAGAGTAGTCTAGTGGGGCAAGTACCTGTAGGTTGCGGTTCTACGGGGGATTTGTCAGTCACGAGTGGAGTTTGGGGAAATTTGTTAGATGGGTTACGTCAGTTGTTAGCTTCAGTTGATACTTCTCGTGGGTCACAGCTAGCAGGTCCCGTTGGAGCTTGGTCAGCGCAGGGACAGTTAGAGGGGGGTTCTTGTAGGGAGAGTACTGCGAGTGCTGAGGCAGGCTCTTCGTCATTTAACGCCTTAGATCCCGGGGTCCAGAAGGAGAATGTAGATGGGGCTAATAAGCCCTTGCCAGTTTCGGATACTGCAAAGGGGAGCATGTACATTTGCTTTGAAGGACCATTAGGGGCCCACTTAAAGCCAGAGCTCTGTGAAAAGATTTTGAAAAGGGAGAATTTGGATATTTTTACTTTATTGCCGTTGGAGCGATTTAGTGTGGAACGGTGGGAAAAGGGCAAGGAACATCGTAAGGAGGAGGATGATGAGAGAAGACGGTATAGGCTGATTCCGCGCACATTTGGGAATTGGCTACAAGCTTTTTCCATCATGGCTAGCGTTATAGGGGAGAAATGGCCAGAACATTGTTCCGGTTTATTTTGTTACTTGGATTCTATTTGGGAGGCTTATAGAATGTATGAGGGTACTGCTTGGCTTAAATATGACGAGCAGTTTCGTCAGCATATGGCGGTTCAGTCATCCCTGCGGTGGGATAATAAGGACATAAGCTTTTGGATGCACCTTATGACTACACCAAAGGGGGCTGGTCAGGGGGTCATGTTGAAGTTGCGAGTTTGCATAACCCCTTTCAGTCCTCACCCGGCGGGTCTAGATCAGCGGGTTCATCGGGGAGTTTTAAGAAAGGGGTCTGCTGACTCTACAACGAGAGCACCTGTAAATGGGGAACTAATTGTGTCTATAGACACGAATGTGCCGGGTGTGGGGGTGGTAACCACCCCGTCTTCAAGTGTTTTAAGCGGGCACGAGGAGGCACGACGAAGCCAGGGGATGGTTCTGCTAAAGGAGGTGAGTCCAGTAAACCTCAACGCTATGACGCCTTGGCTAAAGAGGTACCCCGACAATGAGAGGGCGCAGCTGTTATTGAAAGGTTTTGGGGACGGATTTAGGATTCCGTTCTCCGCGGGGGTGGGTGTTTTGATGGCTAATAATCTGCGTTCGGTGCGGGATCATCCATAAGTGGTACGAGACAAGTTGCGGAAGGAAGTTTTGTTGGGTAGAATGTTAGGCCCCTTTTCTGATGTTCCTATTTCCAATTTGCGTGTCTCCCCGCTGGGGGTTGTCCCCAAGAAGGAGGCGGGCAAATTTCGGCTTATATACATCATTTATCTTATCCGAAGGGTTCTTCGGTAAATGATGATATTGATGAGTCTTTGTCCTATACGTCATTTGATGAGGCGGTTCGTTTGGTTAGGACGGCGGGGCAAGGGGCGCTTATGGCTAAGGTGGATGTGGAGTCTGCATTTCGCCTTTTGCCGGTGCACCCAGAATCCATGCACTTGCTGTGGTGCTCGTTTGATGGCCTTTTTTATATTGATAGGTGCCTTCCTATGGGGTGCTCTATTTCTTGTGCCTATTTCGAAGCCTTCAGCACATTTTTGGAGTGGGTGGTCCATGAACGAGCCGGCTCTAAATCAGTTATTCATTATTTGGATGATTTCTTTTGTGTGGGACCTGCGGCTCTGCCATCGTGTGCAATATTGTTATGGGCAGTGATGGATGTTTTTGTTGACTTTGGGGTTCCGTTGGCGTTTGAAAAAACCGAAGGACCAACCACTACGATCTGTTTTTTGGGAATTGAAATTGATTCCCAGGCAATGGAATGTAGGTTGCCAAGGCAAAACTTATTCATCTGCGAGCAACGGTGCAGGAAGCTCTGGTGAGAACAAAAATCACCCTGCGGCTCCTGCAATCTTACTTGGGGAAACTCAATTTTGGCTGTAGAATTATGCCCATGGCCCGTGTTTTTTGTAGGCGCTTAGCACAAGCAACTGCTGGTGTTAGATGTCCCCACCGTTTTATTCGCCTTGGCAAGGAGCATAAGGCGGATTTGAGGGTTTGGGATTCCTTTTTGGTAGAATATAACGGCAGATCATTACGGATTGCAGAGGGAATTTCGAATGTGGAGATGCAATTGTGTACTGATGCTTCCGCTTCTATCGGTTTCGGGGCGTATTTTCAGGGAAAATGGTTTGTTGGTACTTGCCCACCAGAGTGGAGGGAGTGTGGTTTGACGGGTAATCTTTGTTTTCTGGAGTTTATTCCCATTCTTGTTGCGGTGGAAATTTGGGGACAGCTTTTGTCCAATCGGTCAGTGGTTTTTCACTGTGATAACATGGTGGTCGTGTGCGCTATTAATAGTTTGTCCGCCAATTCCCCCCCCCGGTGATCACAGTGCTACGCCAGTTGGTCCTGCTGTGTTTGAGATGGAACATTCTATTTAGGGCTCATCATGTTCCTGGAGTTTCCAATGACATTGCAGATGCTTTATCTCGATTGCAGTGGGATAGTTTCCGTTGGCTAGCTCCAGAGGCGGAGAGGGATCCGATTTATTGCCCCAAGCACCTTTGGAGGGTGGTGTCGCTCGTCTGATATGGTGGGCGAAGCGTTCGCTGGCCCCTGCTACGTGGGATGATTATACCACGATCTGGGTGAGATGGTTCCAGCTGGAGGATTTGTGGTGTAGTAAAGGGAGTCCTTTTAGTGCCTTAGAGGGGATGTTTTGTTTTTTGTTATCTCTTATGGAGAGTGGATCTTCAGCTTCCTCTGTTGTTAAGTCGGTAGCGGCAGTTTCCTTTTTCTTTAAGTTAATTGGTTGTACGGATGTTACTAAGCATTTTTTGATACAGCGGGCTCTGCAGGGTTTTCAAAAAGGGCATGTCGGGCAGGATAAGCGTGGGCCCGTGTATTTTGCAATGTTGGAGGGACATTTTCTCAGTTGCACAGGATATCCCATTCAGATTATGAGAGGTTGTTGTTTCAATTGGCTTTCTCTTGGGCTTTCTATGGGGCTTTTAGGGTTGGCAAATTGGTTAGTCCCTCAAAACGGGTGCAGGGCGGTATTCAAGTAACCAATGTGTTTTTTTCAGGATAGTGTGTTGAGAATAATGTTGTATCATTCAAAAACTGACAGGAATGGAAAAGGTTTTGAGATTTGTTTGACTAAAATTCATGAGGGGGAATCGTGCCCAGTGGGGTGTTTTCTGCGTTTCATGGCTGTGTGTCCTCAGGGATTTTCCTCTTTGCTGGTGCATGCGGATGGTTCAGCGTTGTCCAGATATCAATTTATTACTGTCTTTAAGAAGTGCGTACAAGGGTTGGGCCTTTCACATCTGGATTACAGCTCTCGTTCTTTTAGGATTGGAGCTGCTACAGAGGCTTCTCGTTTTGGGCTCGACACTGCTTCAGTTAAGAGGATTGGCCGCTGGGAGTCCAGCCGCTTTCATTCCTATGTTAGGCTGCATTTGCTGGAATGTTGATTTCTTTATCTTGGGTTTATTTTGTGTGGGGGGGATGTCATTCTTTTTCTGTGTGACTAATTTTCTGTTGCTTTCAGGTTCTGCCAAATGTGTGGTTTGGCTTCTTGGCCATTCCTATATTTACTGGGCTGAAAGGAGTGCCCGTGTGCGTCCGAATGGTAGGTATTTGGGTTTAGATCCGGATGAGGTGGAGGTACACTGGTTCGAAGTTTGTAGCCTGACCAGGGATCAGGTAAGGCCTTTGTTTCAGGATGCGGTTAGGTCCTGGGGTCTACCTGACATCTTGATAATTCATGTAGGGGGTAATTACATCGGGAGTTATCCCATGCGGAACCTCATTAAGAACATTAAGAGGGACTTCTTATGTTTTGTAGACACCCATCCTGGGCTTTTGATTATCTGGTCCGAAATTGTACAGCGGGTAAAATGGCGCAATGCGCAGTCAGTCTCGGCGCTGAATAGAGTTAAGATCAATAAGACAGTGGCCAAGTTTATTCGCCTAAATGGTGGGTTGGTAGTTCATCACCGACTGTTGGAGGATCGGGGCGCGTACATTGGAAAGGATGGGGTTCACTTAACGGATGTGGGCCTGAATGTTTTTAATTTTGGCCTCCAAGAAGGCCTGGAGTTGGGTTTTCAAGTGTGGCGGCGCATGAAAATTTAAGGAGTCAAGTTTTCATGCTGTGGCGGGTCCATGGCAACGCTATTTATGTTTTTATATATTGCTGTCTTTGACACAATATATTGGTTTTATTTTAAAGTTATGGATTTGGGCTTCTCTAAGGGGCGGACCCTGGGAAGCGTGGTGCTTTAGCATACCCGTGGTGACGCCACTGTAGCTTATATGGTCACGGCTAGTGGTTTAAGGGTATTGCTTTATTTATGTTTTGGAGGTTGTCAAGGACTTAGCCACATAATGTTAATATGTTAATTATGTTTATGATATGTTTATACTTGTTTTTTATATATTCTCAGGTTCTGTAAAATAAATCATCTAATAAAGCTGTGACAAGCACCTTCCAATTTTAATTGTGTCGTTGTATATTTATTAGATAGGAGGGTGTTTGTGTGGCCCCTTGTCACCCTTGTACCGTCATGTGGTGACAGAGCCTCTTTAAGGGTTCACGGTTATGGCTCATTTTTTTTGTCAGCGCTTCCCTGAAAAGGGCGCTGTACTCTTTGCATGCTTAGATAATGTAGCATATTTAGTGCACACAAGCTGCATGGAGGTGCAGCTTGGTGGTGCTATGATGAGAAATTCAGGCGTCGTTTGTCATTATGTCCGGAGATTGGCTGGGCATCCAAGGCAATCAGTGTTTGGAATCAGCTCATCCTGTATCAGCGACATCCTCAATCCTCTCTAGAAGGAGTAATTTCCTCTAGATCGTATCCTTGGGCATTGGCTAGAGTGCCCAAACAGGAGTCTCCATGCAGATGATTGATGTGATAGAGACAGTGTTGAATATAACAGGTGGAAGTTGCCTGGGGCCTCCCTACGATTGAGTTGCTGAGGCGGTGGGTGGAAGTTGCCTGGACCTCCCCATAAAAGCGATAAGGGATGTTGAAGGGTAAGAAAGAGGAAAAGCCCCGATTTGAAGTGGATGTTAGTACTGTATCAGTGAGGAGCCCAAGCTCCGTCCAAAGGTAGGCAAGCTGGTGAGCCACCATTGCCTGCATTGCCTGAAATTGTGGCCATTTTGTACAGATTTTAGCCTACTAAAAGAATTTGCATAAAATCTGGTATTCTTTTCATCATTTCATGACTAACAATGGGCGCACTTAACTGATACCCGCTCCTAAACTTTTTGGCATAGTTGGCAGGATAGTCACAGCCCAGGAAAGATGGCATGCCGTATGGAGTGCCCAAGGAGTGAGCAGAGGGTGCACGGCAGGAAGGTTTACATGATGAATTTCACAGAGAGTATAGTCGGAGTTCCATTGGAGGGTAAGCTAGTGCCGGAGTTGCAGTCATGAGTACGCTCTTGCCAAGTGCACCTTTGGCTGCATTTCAGTAACTGTAATGAGCCACAAGGAAGCTTTCAAGAGGCGGGTAGAGAGGAGTCTCCCAGCAAGAGAAAGACAAGAGGCTGTGCATGAGACTGAGACAAAGAAGGGAGTCCTGGGACCTTGAGTATGAGACTGCAATTGTTAAGTATGTGCCTCGCCTGTGAGAGACTGTAACCACTAAGCTTTGAACCTGAGGCCCAAGTAATTTTGAAGAGGGCCTGAACTGAGTCTAACAGGGCCTTCAGAGATTGTCGGAAGAAGGCCCAATTTGTGTGAAAGGAAACTGTGTTTTTGTTTCAGTTATTTTAGTTGCTTATTTTTCCTGGTGCCGGGAATGGCACCGAATAAGGCAAGGGGGCAATGAAAGGTATGGAAGGGAGTCTCCCCTATTCACGAGAAGAGTCATATGGAGTAATGTAGAGATAGATTTTGCTGTCTCTTTCAATTCTTTTGTGTTATGCATGTTTAACACTGTATTTCCTTTATAGGTCCAGGACTAGAGGAGATGAGCGGTCACTATATGCATATATACTTCCATTGCGATGCTGCCACCTAGTGGCCAGGAAGCATTTTTATGTGTTGTTTTAGTCACAGGACTACATGTTCTGAGCTGTGCAGATGCTCACGTCAGCAAAGCTCGCTGCTATGTAACACTGTTCAGACAATGGTGGCTGACCCTGTTTATTGCAGGCACCGGGAATACCGGCTCGGGCACTGTCTTTAACATTTACTTTAGTGTGTAAAAACAGTGTAGTATGGGCAAGTAATCAGTGTCGGAACATTGAATAACTCACAAAAGGCTGTTTTTAAATTTGATAAAAGGCGACTGTTCCCACCTAATGGGTTCAGGTGCAAGGGCTGCGACCCATAAATCAGCAACTATTGTGCCAACAGGGCTGAGTAGGCCCTGAAGCCAGAGAAGGGCCCATTGCTGTGGCGGTGGAGTGCAGGAACCTCCCCACAGATGATTGCTGTGAAAGAGGCAGCATTGGATGTAACAAGTGGAAGTTGCGTGAAGCCTCCCTGTTATTTAGTTGCTGAGACGATGGGTTACCCCTGTATCAGGGAAGAGTCCGAGCTCTGTCCCAAGGAAAGAACAGTTTTTTGTATTTCCTTTTGGTCGTTTTGCAAACATTACCGGCTTACTAAAAGAAACCTGCATCAAACCTGGGTTTCTTGACATCATACTGCCAGTAACAATGCAAGGTCAAATACATTAGAAAAATGGACAAAAGTAGATGGTCCAGCGCAGTCAAGTTTAAAACAGAGCGTAGTTCCAAAGTGCCTACGCGTTTCAGACGTATACCACATCCTTCCTAAAAGCTATCCAGCACAGTGGAGCTGTCCAGCAAAAGTGGTGCTGAAACAGAGAGCCGGTGATAGAACATCACTGCTCTAATAGTAAGTTGTTTACTTACAGCATTGTTTGATAGATAGTTATCAAAGATAGGATGAGGGATAACAATGATCCAATTTTATCCTTGAGTAGTGGATAGAGTATTAATGCTTATTTTTGTTCATTAGGCTCTCGGATATGAACCTCTGCAATACTCAAATCGAGATATTAAAACATAAATAGACACTAAAAAATACATCATTTAAACAGTTAAAGGCAATACATGAACTAGAAAAAAGGTAATTATATACTGGTCTTTAAGGGTAATTGGTGTTGAAAAAAATCTTTGTATACTAAACCGCCATTTGATTAATAAGGAATGTGATGGGCGAGGGACCCCTTGGTACGGACTTTAGGTGTCATCTGTAAAGGCCGTGAACATTGACAGGTAATATTAATTATTAGACCATATTCAATTCTGCCGATAATTTCATAGATTCTTTTACTAATAATTGAACATTAATTCTGGTCCTGAAAGGGTTAATCTAAGACTGAATAGCTATTAAAAATTATATTAAAAATAAAAGGGGAGTCCTGACTACAAAACAGATGGTAAAGAACAGAGATGTTCCTCACCTCTGTACCTCAGATATGGTTGTGTTATACTAGATATTGTCTATAGAAGATATACATGTTAAAAACACATATATTCTGATGTATCAGGAAGATACTATCACACCTCTGCGGGTCTAGAACTCATATCTAGCCTGAGTGTTATCAGTAATTAATATAAATATTAATTACCTGTCTTGTGATTCCTTTCTTGCTGCTGACAGGATTATATGTCACGTTCCTTCTTCTCACTGGGATCAGTCATCTGTAAAGAATCAAAGGTGTGATAATATGTTCCTGATACATGTTATAGACACTTATATGTATAACACACTAGGGCCATAATTATTTATCTCAGGTATAATGTACAAATAGAAAATAATAAAAGCCCCTCCTCCTC
This sequence comes from Rhinoderma darwinii, assembly GCF_050947455.1. Lineage (NCBI taxonomy): Eukaryota > Metazoa > Chordata > Amphibia > Anura > Rhinodermatidae > Rhinoderma > Rhinoderma darwinii. Next base: position 6,155,845 of record NW_027461962.1, read on the forward strand.
CGCTTTTATTCATTCTCAATATTTTCAATGTTTTTTTTGAACGGAAGCAAAAGTGCAGACTGCAGAACTTTTGTTTCCGTTCAAAAAAACAGAAACCTATTGAACGGGGACAAACGGAAAGCAACTGATACAAAAGAATTACCATTGAAATCATTGGTAATTCTAATGGAGGCGTTGCATTCCGTTTAATGTATCGATCTTCTCTTACTCTGACGGAAGAGAGGTAAACTCATAGTAACGCCATTGTGAAAAAAGCCTTAGCCGTGGAGCGTTTTTTAAAATTCATATATATACACGAATTGTACTGGGTGGATTGCTGAGATAGACTAGATGTTCTAACCTTATCTGGCTTCATGTATCATAAATGCCTAGAAGTACAAGGGCTGTTGTTGCCCAAAGTAGCCATTCCGTATCCACATTTTGCTTTTTCCGATTTAGAAAATTAAAGTTGAACTTTGGTTGCTTGGGCCGCATAGAATCTTGTCCCTTTTTCCCATGTCCTGCAAGCTTATTGTCTGTTCTTCCTCTGATGACAACTGCCTAACTATACTAGAGGCTGGTAGACAAAGCACCAATTTCTAACCAATTATGATTTCACACCTGTATGACATCATAAGAAACAATTAGCAAAGGAAGCTGGGACTGATCTGTGTTATGAATACATAAAGCATGTTGGTACATGAACTACAAGTTAATATTGTAACCCCCTAGATTGTGATTTACAATAGAATAAAATGTTTTACTTGAAGCAGAACTCCCTGAAAAATGTCTCCCAATGGTGAATTTGCTCTCCTGTGAGCCGGCATTTCAGCGTTATTAGAGGAATGTTGGGCCTTAAAACAATAAATCTAAATCCTGTTTTTATTTTTCTGGCAATGGTCAGAAAAAAAGATATCTGATTGGTGGCTATGGGGCCCAGGGTTCCTATGATAACACTGTATTGCCAGAGCAACAGGTAGTGTTGTCACAGGTACACAGGCAAAGGATCACATCTCAGGTGAGACTAGTAACCTAGGTCACTCATAACAGCGAAAGAAATATATATATATATATATATATATATATACATTTAACATAAAAAAATGTATATATATTACACAGCCTTTTCCTATGGAACTATAGAGTCAGCCATGGAGTGTTATTTAAAATTCACATACTGTATACGCACGCATTGTACTAGGTGGATTGCTGAAATAGACTACATGTTCTAACCTAACCTGGCTTCATGTATCATAGATGTTTAGAAGAACAAGGGTTGTTGCCCAAAGTAGCCAATCAGTATCCACATTTTGCTTTTTCCAGTTTAGGAAATGAAAGCTGAACTTTGGTTGCCTTGGGCAACATAGAATTAGTATAATAATAATAATAATAATAATAATAATAATAATAATTCCCTGTTCTGTCTCTTATTCCACATCTTCATGCTTCACCACAAAGGCCTCAACTGTATGAGACACAGAGCATCCAGTTCTAAGCAATTATGACATCATAAGAGAGGATGATGAAAGGATGCTGGGTAGGACACTATGTGATTACAAACAGTATATTATATTAGTACAGTATGATCATGTGGAATGATCTGCCTGTACCATAATGCTTTGATACATTTTGTCCCTTATTGTGCAAATTACAAATGAAGAATTATAGTTTTGAAGGAATTGTATGTGTGGGGCAGTTTGCTATAATCTACACTTTTAAAGAGGCTCTGTCACCAGATTTTACAACCCCTATCTGCTATTGCAGCAGATCGGCGCTGCAATGTAGATAACAGTAACGTTTTTATTTTTAAAAAACGAGCATTTTTGGCCAAGTTATGACCATTTTCGTATTTATGCAAATGAGGCTTGCAAAAGTACAACCTGGCGTGTTGAAAAGTAAAAGTACAACTGGGCGTGTATTATGTGCGTACATCGGGGCGTGTTTACTACTTTTACTAGCTGGGCGTTGTGTATAGAAGTATCATCCACTTCTCTTCACAACGCCCAGCTTCTGGCAGTGCAGACACAGCCGTGTTCTCCAGAGATCACGCTGTGATGTCACTCACAGGTCCTGCATCGTGTCAGACGAGCGAGGACACCGGCACCAGAGGCTACAGATGATTCTGCTGCAGCATCAGCGTTTGCAGGTAAGTCGATGTAGCTACTTACCTGCAAATGCTGATGCTGCTGCAGAATCAACTGTAGCCTCTGGTGCCGACACGATGCAGGACCTGTGAGTGACGTCACAGATCTGCACTGCCAGAAGCTGGGCGTTGTGAAGAGAAGTGGATGATACTTCTATACACAACGCCCAGCTAGTAAAAGTAGTAAACACGCCCCGATGTACGCACATAATACACGCCCAGTTGTACTTTTACTTTTCAACACGCCCAGTTGTACTTTTGCAAGCCTCATTTGCATAAATACGAAAATGGTCATAACTTGGCCAAAAATGCTCGTTTTTTAAAAATAAAAACGTTACTGTAATCTACATTGCAGCGCCGATCTGCTGCAATAGCAGATAGGGGTTGCAAAATCTGGTGACAGAGCCTCTTTAAGTAAAATGCAGAAATTCATCATGTACTACTTTCATACGTTGGTCCTACCCTAGTCATGCTCTTGAACTAGCCACCTAGGTATATACACACACACATGCACCTGCCCACACTGCCAAACGCAGCAATACCTGGTGTAATAACCACAGTATCACTGTGCTTGATTGGCCAGCAAACTCGCCTGACCTAAACCCCATAGAGAATCTATTAGGTATTGTCAAGCGGAACATGAGACACCAGACCCCACAATACAGACGAGCTGAAGGCCAAGTATTGAGGGCATATACTGTACATACTTTTCATAGGCCAATATTTCGGTATTAAAAATCATTCTTAAAATTTGGCTTATATAATATTATAATTTTCTGAGACACAAAATTTTGGGTTTTCAGTAACTTGTTAGCCATAAGATAATCATCAACATTAAAAGAAAAAAATGCTGGATAAAGATCCCTCTCTGTGTAATGAATCTATATAATATATGAGTTTCACTTTTTGAATTGAATTACTGAAATAAATTAACTTTTTGATGATATTCTAATTCACTGAGGAGGACTAGTATATATATATATATAGCAATAAATCAATCCAAGTATGAGGGAGCACTCTTTGGTTGCTAATTCTTAAGGCACTTGTCGTGTGTCTGGTGAGGATTTGCACCCTATACTATACAGGATAGTGCGGCTGTTCTACCTATTTTTGTATTTATAAAATTATATATTATTCACAGAGTAAGAAAACAAAGGGAATTTAAAACCTCCTTTTCACAGGGAGAACAATGCAATTTTTCAGTGAAATATACATTAAAAAAATGCGTTCTACAGTGCATATATAACATTGTCAAATAGTACTAAATACTACTATACAATAGTACTAAAATGACCAAATGATAAAATACTGCAATAATAGTGCTACACAACGCATTCATAATGATGCTGTATGGTTTCAAATAAAAATGCTATAAAGCACTCAAGTAACAGTGCCGAAATAGCGGTGAGATATGTGCCAAAATAATAGTCTCATACAGTGCCAACATAATGGTACTATACAGTGGTCAGTTAACAGTGCTATACACTGCCACGCACTGCCCAGATAACAGTGTTCATATAATAGTATCAGCAATAATACTACCCTTAGTGTGCACATATAAAAATGGCAGTCATAGTGCACATCGCAAATGACTTCCCGTTGTTATTTGCTCTTAGCTGGAAGACCATATTTAACTGTCAAAAGCCAATTACTATTTCATTGTTTCTAATTAACAGATTAATATATTATAATGCTAGAACCCTACCGATCTAGCATTTTTTACCTATCCAGTGAATTGGTGAAAAATGCTGGAGGCTGGAATATCCCTTTAAAGTGGTTGTCCAGGATTAGGAAAGAATGGCTACTTTTTCCAAAAACAGCACAGGTTGTATGTGGTATTGCAGTTTGGCCCCATTTACTTCAATGGAGCTGAGCTGCGATACCAGACACTACCCAAGGATAGGTGTGGCGCTGTTTAGGAATAAAGCAGTTATGGGTTCTTTTTATCCTGGACTATTACTTTAAGCCTTTCAGTACACAGCCATTATTTGAATTTTTGTTTTCATTTTTTGCATCGATAAAGCCATATGAGGGCTTGTTTTTTAGTGGGACGAGTTGTTGTTTTTCACTACACCATTTATTGTACCATATAATGTATTGGGAAACAGGAAAAAAAATATTTGTGGGGTGGAATAGGAAAAAAACTGTGATTCCTCAAACTTTTGAGGGGTTTCACTTTTACGGCTTTCACCGCATGGTAAAAATGGCATGTTAACTTTACGATTACAGCGATACCAAATTTATATATTTTTTTTCATGTTTTACAAGGAAAAAACTAATTGTTAAAAATAAAATGTGTGTTATGTCACCACATTCTGAGAGCCATAACTTTTTACATTTTTCTGTGAATTGAGCGGTATGAGCGCTTATTTTTTGTGGGGCAAGCTGTTGTTTCTATTGGTACCATTTTGGGCTACATAAGACGTTTTGATCACTTTTTATTTCTTTTTTTGTGGGATTTGATGTAACCAAAAACAGCGATTCTGGCGGTTTAATTTTTTATGGCGTTCACCGTGCGGGTTAAATAATGGTATATTGTAATACTTCAGACTTTTAAGGCTGCGGCGATACCAGTTTTGTTTATTTCTTACATTATTTTATAGGACAAAATGGGTAAAGGTTTTTTTTTTGTAAATGTAAAGTTGTATTTTTTGACACTACTAAAAATTTGTGAAACTTGTTTTTTTTACATATTTCATTAGTCCCCCTAGGGGACTTGATCTACTGATCGCTGGTACAATAACCAGCAATACTAATGTTTTGCATTTTGTTTTGTCATTTTTACAGTCTCCTGTTAGGCAGGGCTTAAGAGACAGTGGCGGATCCTCTTATTGGCGGTTCAGGCACCCGCCCAGGGCCCAAAGCTTCCAAGGGGGCCCATGGCCATCCGAACCGCACATAACTTAAAAAAACTATGCAGGGCTGCTGTCGGCCCCATTCTCGCGGTCGTCGGTCCCACCTGGTGATGAAGAGATTGGGCGGGATGTGCACGAGGTGTCAATTGCAGGGGCGAGCTAGGCCGGGAAAAGGGGGCATGTGGCCTTAAGGGTGCGCGACTGCACAGTGGGCATCACTCACCCACTGTGTAAGGTTCGGCACAGCACATCAGCTGTAGAGAGCAGACTGTCAGAGATAGTGATAGGCAGGTGCTGGAGTCAATCTCCCTGACAGTCTGCTCCTCTGTGCTGCTGTGCACTGTCCCTGACTGCAACTAGGAGGTGTAGGACCTGTGGTGTCTATATAGTAAAGATAGTGTAAGTCTACATAGTGTGTGTATAGTGTTTATAGTGTGTATAATGTAAGATTATATAGTGTGTGCATAGTGTATATAGTGTGTGTATAGTGTAAGTCTATATAGTGTGTGGCGTGTGTGTGTATAGTGTTTATAGTGTGTATAATGTAAGTGTATATTGTGTAAGTCTATATAGTGTGTGGTGTGTGTATAGTGTGTATAGTAAAAGTCTATATAGTGTGTTTTTAGTGTATATAGTGTAAGTCTATATAGTGTGTGCTGTGTTTATAATGTAACTCTAAAAAGTGTATATAGTGTAAGTGTGTGTGTATAATGCACATAGTATGTGTGTGTATAATGCACATAGTATGTGTGTGTATAATGTATTGTGTTTGTATAATGTAAGCATGTGTGTATATAGTGTGTGTGGTTTGAATATATAGCGCATGGTGTGAGTGTAAATTGTATATATAGTGTGTGTGTATGTGTGTGTGTATGGTGTATATAATGTAAATCTATATAGTGTTCATAGTGTGTATACTGTAATTCTATATAGTCTGTGGTGTGTGTATGGTGCATATACATACCTCCCAACTTTGAAGTATCACAAAGCCACAGCAATTTCTTTTTTCTTTTAAGCCACACCTCTAATCCCACCCAATCCCCGCTTATACACACTCGGTTCAGCCCACACAGTATCATGCTCCCATAGTGCCTCCCACACAGTATAATGCCAAATAGCTGCCACTATACAGTATAATGCCCCATAGATGCACCCATACAGTATAAAGCCAACACAGATGCCCCCATGAAGTATAATGCCCAAACAGATGCCCACATACAGTATAATTCCCACACAGATGCCTGTACACAGTATAACTCCCAAACAAATACCCCCAGACAGCATAATGCCCCATAGAGCATAGTGCTCCCATATCTGTCCTATACAGTATAATGCCCCCATAAAGTATAATGCCCACACAGTTTATCCCATACAGTATAATGCCCTCATAGCTGCCCCCTATAGCTTAATGCCCACATACAGTATAATTCCCCCAAAGCTGCCCCTAGTGCCAGTGCCCTTGTAGATAGTGCCACAGTGCCCATGTAAATAGTGCACCTATATAGTGCCACAGTGTCCATAGTGATAGTGTCACTCCCCCCTTGAAAATAGCGTTACTCCCCCCCTTGTAGAAAGCGCCATTGGGACTCCCTCTAGGAGCAGAATCCCCAGACAAAGCATATGCCGCGGATTCCGCTCCTAGAGGGAAGCCCTGATGTCACTGTCCATTTATGGACAGTGACGTCAGTAGCTACTCTTTGAGCGGAATCCCCGTTGCCAACTCTGGCCGGGGATTCCGCTCCAGGAAGAGCCCCTAACGTCAATGTCCATATATGGACAGTGACCTCAGGGGTTTCCTCTAGGAGCGGAACCCCCAGCCAGATCATCGACAACGGGGATTCCCTTCATTCAATAGCCACTGACATCACTGTCCATATGTGGACAGTGACGCCAAGGGCTTCCCCGAGCACAGCGCTTAAAGTAGCGTTGTGTCTGGGGAGTCTTCGGCGAGTGGAGGAGCTCCCTCTGCTCCTCCGCTCTGAACTAATTCTGAAGTAGGGAGCTGATGATTCCCTGCTTCAGTATTGGGTTCAACTGAATCTGCATTCTGAGGACGCAGAAAGAGTTGACAGTGGGACATCCCCAAGGCTGCCCGGGACAGTGGGACACCGCCTGGAATCCGGTTAGCAGATATGCCTATAGTGTAAGTTTGTTTATAGTGTGTGCGTGTAGTGTGTGGTTTGAATAAATAGTGTGTGGTGTTAATGTGATTTGTATATAGTGTGTGATGTGCAAACACAAAAGCATACATCTCAAAAAGACCCTCATAACACAGTACAATGGGTACGGTGCCTCCGGATTAAATTGAAATAAAAGGGGAAGAATGGCCAGTAAAGAGGGAAAAAATGGCACTCGGTTAGAGGAATAAAGAATAAAAAATATTTTGATTAAATATAAATATTTCAGCTAAATTTGTAAGGTGATCCTGCATTAGAGAAAATGTCACACACGGGCAGGTAGGCACAATCCACAGCCACACATTTCATATATGTAAACACCAATACAATACATAAATGAACATCAATATTTCATAGAGTATTAAAAGGTAACTCAGATATGTACATCAGTATTATTTAGATGTTCAATTCATTAATAAATAGTATATATAGTGTGTGGTATATAGTGTGGTGTGTATAGTGTAAGTGTAGTCTATGGTGTGTGTGTGTGTGTGTGTGTGTGTACTGTGTATAGTACTAACAAATGAAAGATGGGCCAGTGCTCAGTGGACTGGGAGTCCGCTGCTGATACAATAATCCCGGCTCACTACTGCTGTAGCAGCCAAGGCAGTGCGGTTACCAAAAGTGATGTGTAGTGTAGAGGTGTGTGTATGTAGTGTTTATAGGATAAGTGTAGTTGATGCAATGTATGTAGTGTGTGTATAGTGTATGTAGTGCGTTTAGTGTATACATTGTTTTGTTTATGTATGTGTGTGTGTGTGTGTGTGTGTGTGTGTGTGTGTGTGTGTGTGTGTGTGTGTGTTTGTGTGTATACTAGCAAATACCAGATGGGCCAGTGGGCTGGGAATCCGCAGCTGACACAATTATACCTGCTCACTACCGCTGTATCAGCCACAGCAGTACCGATGCCAATAGTACCCGACACTGGCCACTATTAATTGGATTTGTGGATTTGATTTACAGAAATTATGTAAACCAATTTCAATAGATGACGGCCACCATCACTTACCTCTCTTCACACCTCTCCACCTTCGTGCGCGACCGCAGTAGGTCCTTACACATCCAGCTGCAAACACACGGTCCTTGTGCTGAACAGCATCAGGACTTAGTGCGGCAGCGTCTGTAGGTAAAGAGGAAACAGCGAGCAGCTGGAAGTAAAATATGGGGTCTGAGGTCTGAATTAAAGGGGTTGGCCCATGAAAACCATTTATCACCTATCTGCAGGATAAGCAATAAATGTATGATCCCTTTGGGGGCCTCACTGAACACGAAAACAAGGGTTCCGTGTCCACTGTTTGAATCGAACGGCGGTCAAAATAGCTCTCTGACTTCACTATAGTATACTAGTCCTTCTCAATGAATTAGAATATCATCGTCTTAAAGTTAATTTATTTCAGTAATTCAATTCAAAAAGTAAAACTCATATTATATAGATTCACTACACACAGAGTGATCTATTTACAGCATTTTTTCCTTTTAATGTTGATGATTATGGTAACAGTTAATGAAAACCCAAAATTTAGTGTCTCAGAAAATGTGAATATTCGGTATTTCAAAAATTATTTTTAATACCGAAATGTTGGCCTACTGAAAATGTATATGCACTCAATACTTGGTCGGGGCTCCTTTTGCATGAATTACTGCATCAATGCGGCGTGGCATGGAGGCGATCAGCCTGTGGCACTGCTGAGGTATTATGGAAGCCCAGGTTGCTTTGATAGCGGCCTTCAGCTCATCTTCCTCTTGACAATACCCCATAGATTCTCTATGGGGTTTAGGCCAGGCGAGTTTCCTCTGGCCAATCAAGCACAGTGATACTGTGGTTATTAAACCAGGTATTGGTACTTTTGGCAGTCTGGGCAGGTGCCAAGTCCTGCTTGAAAAAGAAATCAGCATTGCCATAAAGCTTGTCAGCAGAGGGAAGCATGAAGTGCTCTAAAATTTCCTGGTAGATGGATGCGATGACTTTGGACTTGATATAACACAGTGGACCAACACCAGCAGATGACATGGCTCCCCAAACCATCTCTGACAGTGGAAACTCCACACTGGACTGAGAGCAACTTGGATTGAGTGCCTCTCCACACTTCCTCCAAACTCTGGGACCAGGGGAGTAACTAGGAAAGGCTGGGCCCCATAGCAAACTTTTGACTGGGGCCCCTCCTCCCCCGGGTGTCACACAACCCCCCCCCCTTGTAGAGAGTGCCTTTTTTACAAACCCCCCCTATTGATAACGCCATACAGCCCTCCTCCGTAGATAACGCCATACAGCCCCCCGTAGATAACGCCATACAGCCCCCTGTAGATAACGCCATACAGCCCCCTTTGTAGATATCTACAGAGGGGGATGTATGGCGCTATCTACAGAGGGGGCTGTATGGCGTAATCTACAGGGGGGCTGTATGGCGTAATCTACGGGGGGGGTGTATGGCGTTCCCTACAGGGGGGGTCTTTATGGCACTATCTACAGGGGGTGCTGTATGGCGTTATCTACAGGGTGGGCTGTATGGCGCTATCTACAGGGGGGCTGTATGGCACTATCTACAGGGGGGACTGTATGGCGCTATCTACAGGGGGGACTGTATGGCACTATCTACAGGGGGGATTGTATGGCGCTATCTACAGGGGGGACTGTATGGCGCTATCTACAGGGGGGACTGTATGGCGCTATCTACAGAGGGGGCTGTATGGCGTTATCTACGGGGGGACTGTATGGCGTTCCCTACAGGGGGGTGTATGGCGTTCCCTACAGGGGGGGCTGTATGGCACTATCTACAGGGGGGGCTGTATGGCGCTATCTACAGGGGGGGCTGTATGGCACTATCTACAGGGGGCTGTATGGCGCTATCTACAGAGGGGGCTGTCTGGCGTTATCTACAGGGGGGGCTGTATGGCGTTACCTACAGGGAGTCTGTATGGCGTTCCCTACAGGGGGGGTCTGTAGGGAACGCCATACAGCCCCCCCTGTAGGGAACTCCATTAAGCGTCCCCCCTGTAGGGAACGCCATAGAGCGCCCCCCCCCCCGTAGGGAACGCCATACAGCGTCCCCCCTGTAGGGAACGCCATACAGCCCCCCTGTAGGGAACGCCATACAGCCCCCCCCTGTAGGGAACGCCATACAGCGTCCCCCCTCCCAAAAAAATGCGACCCACAGTGTATCCTAATAAAAGACATGTATCCCCTATCCACAGGATAGGGGATACATGTGTGATCACTGGCAGCGATAGGGAGAACGGGGGACTGAAAGTCCCCCGGAGTTCTCCATCACTAACCTCTGACTTCCGGCGTCTGCGCAGCTCACTAAAAATGAAAGGAGCGCAGGTCTCGCGTGCGCACAAGCGGGACCGGCGCTCCATTCATTTCTCCGGAGCTGCCGACAGACCCCGGATGTCCGAGGTTTGTGATGGAGAATGTCAGGGGGACTTTTAGTCCCCCGTTCTCCCTATCAATGCCGGCGATCACACATGTATCCCCTGTCCTGTGGAGAGGGGATACATGTCTTTTGTTTACTGGCAGAGCGGGGAGATACCTCCCTGCTCTGCCGTAGTGTTCAGTGGCATCCCGCTGTAGTAGCCATAGCGGCTGCTAGCGGAGCCTCCGGCCATGGTGGGGGCCCGTGCCGGCGGGCGACACGGGCCCCCTCATGCCGCGGGCCCCGTAGCAGCCGCTACTGCTGCTACGGCGGTAGTTACGCCACTGTCTGGGACCTTGATTTCCAAATGAAATGCAAATTTTACTTTTAATCTGAAAACAGGACTTTGGATCACTGGGCAACAGACCAGTCCTTTCTCTCCTTAGCCCAGGTAAGACGCTTCTGACATTGTCTCTGGGTCATGAGTGGCTTGACAAGGAATGACTCCAGCCACAGTCCACTCCTTGTGAATTTCCACCAGATTCTTGAATGGCCTTTTCTTGACAATCCCTTCAAGGCTGCTGATATCCCTGTTGCTTGTTAACCTTTTGGTACCACACTTTTCCCTTCCTCTCAACTTTCCGTTAATGTGATTGGATACAGCACTGTGAACAGCCAGCTTCGTTAGCAATGTCCTTTTGTGGCTTACCCTCCTTGTGGAGGGTGTCAATGACTGTGTTCTGGACAACTGTCAAGTCAGCAATCTTCCCCATGATTGTGTCGCCTACTGAACCAGACTGTTGGACCATTTAAAAGCTTAGGAAACCTTTGCAGGTGTTTTGTGTTGATTAGCTTATTAGAGTGTGACATCATGAGTCTACAATCTTCAACTTTTGCCCAATATTCAAATTTTCTGATAGACTAAATTTTGGGTTTTCATTAACTGTTAGCCATAATCATCAACATTAACCCCTTCGCGCTCAGGCCAGTACTATTACGTCCTGCTGAGCGCATCGTTCGCGCTCAGCTCAGTAATAGTACTGACCTCTGCAAATGCGACATGGCACCCGAAAACCAATCCAGCAAAATCTGGGCTCCAAAGAACACATAGCACTCATTTCCTTCTAATCCCTCCCATGGGCCCAAACGGCAGTTTATCACCACAAATAGGGTATTGCCGCACTCAGGACAAATTTGGCAACAAAATGGGGTATTTTATTAGTTGTGAAAATAAGACATTTTGAGCCAAAACTACATCTTATTGGAAAAAAGTTTTTTTTTTTAAATTCACAGCCCAATTCAAATAAGTTCTGTGAAAAAACTGTGGGGTCTAAATGGTCACAACACCCATAAATAAATTCCTTGAGAGGTTTTGTTTCCAAAATGGGGTCACTTTTGGTGGGTTTCCATTGCTTTGATACCTCTGAGGCTCTGCAAATGCGACATGGCACCTGAAAACCAATCCAGCAAAATCTGGACTCCTAAGAACACATAGCGCTCCTTTCCTTCTGAGTCCTCCCATGGGCCCAAACGGCAGTTTATCACCACAAATGGGGTATTGCCGCACTCAGGACAAATTGGGCAACAAAATGGGGCATTTTGTTCCCTGTGAAAATAAGAAATTCTGATCAAAAATGACATCTTATTGGACAAATTGTCATTCTTTTAATTTCACAGCCCAATTCAAATACGCGCTGTGAAAAAACTACCAGGTCAAAATGGTAACAATAACCAAAATTAATTCCTTGAGGGGTGCAGTTTCCGAAATGGGGTCAGTTTTGGGGGATTCCTACTGTTTTGGCACCTCAACACCTCTCCAAACCTGGCATGCTGCCTAAAATATATGCTAATAAAAAAGAAGCACCAAAATGTACTAGGTGCTTCTTTGCTTCTGGGGCTTGTGTTTTATTCCACGAGCGTACTAGAGCCACATGTGGGACATTTCTAAAAACTGCAGAATCTGGACAATACATATTTAGTAGTGTTTCTCTGGTAAAACCTTCTTTGTTACAGAAAAAAATAGAATAAAATTGAAATTCAGCAAGAAAAATGAAATTTGCAAATTTCACCTCCACTTTGCTTTAATTCCTGTGAAATGCCTGAAGGGTTAAAAAAACGTTCTAAATGCTATTTTGAATACTTTGAGGGGTCTAGTTTTTAAAATGGGGTGTTTTATGGGGGTTTCTAATACATAGGCCCCTCAAAGCCTCTTCAGAACTGAACAGGTACCTTAAAAAAAAGGCTTTTGAAATTTTCTTAAAAATATGAGAAATTGCTGTTTATGTTCTAAGCCTTGTAACGTCCAAGAAAAATAAAATAATGCTCTAAAAACTATGCAGATCTAAAGTAGACTTATTGGAAATGTGAACTAGTAACTATTTCGGCTGGTATAACCGTCTGTTTTACAAGCACATGCATTTAAATTCTGAAAAATTCTATTTTTCTAATTTTTCTCTAAATTTTGCCATTTTTCACAAATAAACACTGAATATATCGACCAAATTTTACCACTAACATAAAGCCCAATGTCTCACAAGAAAACAGTCTCAGAATCGCTTGGATAGGTTTAAGCATTCCTACGTTATTACCACATAAAGTGAAATATGTCAGATTTAAAAAATAGGCTCTGAGCCTTAAGGCCCAAACTAGGCTGCGTTCTTAAGGGGTTAAAAGCCAAAAATGCTGGAAATAGATCACTCTGTGTAATGAGTCTATACAGTGGCCACCAAAAGTTCCGAAACACCCTCATAACTTTTGAACGGCTCGAGGTAGAGGGTTGAAATTTGGTGGGATTTAATGGGGTCATAAAATCTACCAGTTTATTGAAAAGAAAAAAAAACACCCTTGGGGGCGGTGGGGAGGTCGGGGTTAGCAAAATCTTAAATGGCACGGGGGTCGAGTGGGGCTCATTTGAAAGCGCTTTTCAATATGAAAACAATGCCGCTGAGATATTTAACTTTAAAGTTATCATTGTCATTATCGGCTACCGCCGGTGTTTGCATTGCCCAGAATGTACCGCTCGGGTAAAATCCTAAATGTGTGTGGGCACGTGTGCATGTGCGAGCTTAGGAATGTCACATCAAGGTGACTTTAAATTACGTATTATTACAATCGGTCTCGGCGATACAAAATGGACCTAGTCTATGAATTTCAGAGAGCGCTAATTCGGAGAGTAATTTTCATTTTTGTACATTTCTATTGTCATATCACAAAATGCATTTGACCGAAACGGAAAGGATCACTTTATTGATGAGAGGGTATGGCGAAGAAAAAATAAGATCCTATCAAGAAGTAGCGGCTTTATTCAATGCCACTTATCCTATCCGTGATCCAATTTCATTGTCAACTGTTAAAAGAACTGTTCATCGTTTCGAAACAAGTGGTTCAATTAAAGACGCACCAAGATCCTGAAGACCCAAACATGCTAGTAATGATGAAAAAGCTTTAGATGTTCTGCTCAATGTACATGATGACCCTTAGGGTACGTTCACATGCAAACTCAAAAACGTCTGAAAATACGGAGCTGTTTTCAAGGGAAAACAGCTCCTGATTTTCAGGCGTTTTTTGAGCCACTCGCGATTTTTGTGGCGTTTTTTACGGCCGCTTTTGGAGCGGTTTTCAATAGAGTCTATGAAAAACGGCTCCAAAAACGTCCCGAGAAGTGACCTGCACTTCATTTTCACGACCGTGTAAAAAAAAAGGCCCGTCGGAATAGAATGCCGTTCTTCCCATTGCAATCAATGGGCAGATGTTTGGAGGCGTTCTACTTCGGATTTTTCGGCCGTTTACGGACAAAAAACGGATGAAAATAGGCCGTGTGAACACACCCTTAAACATCTGTCTCGAATGGAGCACAACAAAATGATATCAGCGCCACATCAGTCCGTCGAATTTTGAGGAGGGATTATTATCATCCTTATAAAATACGTCTAGTTCAGGAGCTATCCGAAGATGATTATGACGGAAGAGTGGAATTTTGCGATACACTGATGACAAGAAGGGGGCCCAAGCTTGTGGAACAGCCCAGGGCCTATAGTCTACTTAATCCGCCACTGGGTCCTGGACTAGAGGAGATGAGCCGTCACTATATGCATATATACTTCCATTGCGATGCTGCCACCTAGTGGCCAGGAAGCATTTTTATGTGTTGTTTTAGTCACAGGACCTTATATAGTTACATAGTTACATAGTTTGTACGGTTGAAAAAACACACATGTCCATCAAGTTCAACCAAGGGATGGGAAAGGGGAAGTGGGATGGGAAAGGGGAAGTAAAAAATTTCTACACATAGGAGCTAATATTTTTTTGTTCTAGGAAATTATCTAAGCCTTTTTTAAAGCCATCTACTGTCCCTGCTGTGACCAGCTCCTGCGGTAGTCTATTCAATAAATTCACCGTTCTCACAGTAAAGAAGGCTTGTCGCCTCTGCAGGTTGAACCTTTCTTTTTCCAGACGGAGGGAGTGCCCCCTTGTTTTTTGAGGGGGTTTTACATGGAACAGGATTTGACCATATTTTTTTGTATGTGCCATTTATATATTTATATAAGTTAATCATGTCCCCCCTTAGTCGTCTTTTCTCAAGGCTAAATAGGTTTAGCTTACCTGTGCTTACATGTTCTGAGCTGTGCAGATGCTCACGTCAGCAAAGCTCACTGCTATGTAACACTGTTCAGAAAATGGTGGCTAACCCTGTTTATTGCAGGCACCAGGAATACCGGCTCGGGCACAGTCTTTAATATTTACTTTAGTGTGCAAAAACAGTGTAGTATGGGCAAGTAATCAGTGTCGGAACATTGAATAACTTACAAAGGGGCTGTTTTTAAATTTGATAAAAGGTGACTGATCCCACCTAATGGGTTCTGGTGCAAGGGCTGCGACCCATAAATCAGCAACTATTGTGCCAGCAGGGCTGAGTAGGCCCTGAAGCCAGAGAGGGCCCATTGCTGTGGCGGTGCAGTGCAGGAACCTCCCCACAGATGATTGCTGTAAAAGAGGCAGCATTGGATGTAACAAGTGGAAGTTGCGTGAAGCCTCCCTGTTATTTAGTTGCTGAGACGATGGGTTACCCCTGTATCAGGGAAGAGTCCGAGCTCTGTCCCAAGGAAACCAAGCTGGTAAAACCCCATTTCCTGCATTGCCTGAAATTGCCGCCATTTTGTGTAATATTTTAAGTGACTGTGCCTATCTGCTAAGAACAGTTTTTTGTATTTCCTTTTGGTCGATTTGCAAACATTACCGGCCTACTAAAATAAACCTGCATCAAACCAGGGTTTCTTGTCATCATACTGCCAGTAACAATGCAAGGTCAAATACGTTACTCGCCCTCACTAGCCTCCCCTCATGCCAAATTTTATGGTCAAAAGGACCATAACAATTTTATTCTATTGGAAATAAAAGGTGGATTTCTGACTTGAAAGAACAGAGGGTAAAATAATAGACATGTTCCTCACCTCTGTACCTGAGATATGGTTGTGTTATACTAGATATTGTCTATAGAAGATATACATGTTAAAAACACATATATTCTGATTTATCCGGAAGATACTATCACCTCTGCGGGTCTAGAACTCATATCTAGCCTGAATGTTATCAGTAATTAATATAAATATTAATTACCTGTCTTGTGATTCCTTTCTTGCTGCTGACAGGATTATATGTCACGTTCCTTCTTCTCACTGGGATCAGTCATCTGTAAAGAATCAAAGGTGTGATAATATGTTCCTGATACATGTTATAGACACTTTTATGTATTACACACTAGGGCCATAATTATTTATCTGAGGTATAATGTACAAATAGAAAACAAAGAAAAAGACGACACTAAGGACCTGTTCACATCACCGTTGCCCTTCCGTTGAGGGATTCCGTCTGAGTTTTCCGTCGGGTTAACCCCTCAAAAATGAAACAAAATAACATGCCCCCCCCCCCTTTCCTGTACTGTATGGCAAAACCCAATTTTATGGTCAAAATTAGAATAACAAGTGTATTCTATTGTAAGGCCCCTTGGGTGCCTAGAATTATGGAGCTTATGGGTATATTGCTTATATAGTTTAAATTAATGTTTATTATCAATGTAATCTTAAATGGTTAACACAATTATTTTTTCTGAGTCGTTATAAAGGGTTACCTGTGCCTAGTAGGCAACAGTTCTCCAAAAAGATTCAGGATTGTTACCACACAGGGTTCTCAGTGGTGGAGTGGATGCAACGGCATGGAAATCCACTTTTTAAGGGAGTCCATTTTCCAAAAGCAAAGGAGCTGAAGAGCCCTTTCCAAAAACTTATGGACTGTTATTGTTGTCCCGTGCTTTTTAAAAGGATGTGCTATCCTCTAAAAATAGTTTCTCCAGCCCCCCTTCCCTGCATGTGGCAATTCCGGAAGTTCCCGGCTTGCAGTAAAGTGGTCCGGGGATGTGGGACAGCGCTGGTGTAGAGGAAGGAGGAGTCAGTCCTTACATTGCAACCTCATCTAACAGGTCCATGAGGCAGGGTTCTGCTCTGTCCCTGAGGAAGCAGTAGGGGCATGGATGGCTCGAGGTGTGGTGGAAGGAGCAGTCCTGTGGTTATAAAGTGCAGGCAGACTATGGAGGGCAGTCGGTAGCATCAGTGGTGAGACAGGTGTAGACTCCAAAGGGAGTTTATTGCCCCCTCAATGCGATTGGTGGGAAAGACCGCTGTCATAGGATACGGACGAAGACTGCCTCCTATTGCATCATTGGGATCTGCAGTTGACCACAGTCAAGAGACTGGTCGTCCAGCTGCTGGAACAATCTTGGAGGCACCCTTGGGTGATGCCAGGATTCCTGTGAGTGGTGAGTCACCTTCATGTTTGGCTGCGTAGTCAAGCACAAATGTGTTGACGGATGTGGATTTGTTCTCTATTTTAAAGGACAACTTGGGCTTGTTTGGGTGGCAAAGGGTGGATTATAAGCTCTGCCAGTAAAGCCAGTAGGTTAATACCCCGCCTGACTAGATGGTTTGTACAGATTAACCTTTTGTGGCTTATTATTCTGTGGTGTGGCTCCTCTGGGAATTTACCTGTCCACCAATATAGGGGACAAGATCCACAGACGAGAATTTGTGATATTTGGTTTCAGTGGATCACGTAATGGTGGACAAAGAGCGTATTGTGGACAAGAAGCTTAGTTTTGACAGAGGGTCTGAGAAAAATTCCAAAGTGGTAAAGACCTGTACGATGTAACATGTCATTTAAAACGAGATAGCCTTGCTGTAAATATCACAGAGATGCTACATAAGTGTCAGGATTGTGAATAGACATGACGTCCTGGCTGGAGGTAATGTATATTCACTTTCAGGACACTTGAGTAACGTTATAATGTGTTTATGTGGCTGCACATAGCGATATAGCTATATCACTATGTGCTGTGTAAATGAATGGGGAGAAGTGTATGACGCTGATTGGTCATTGATTGGTCAGCGCCATACACTTCTCTCCACAATGCCCACTTGGTCAAAAAGTAAAACACGCCCAGTTGTCCATTAAGAAACTCATTAGCATGAAGCTAAAATAGGTCATAACTCCTTAAAAATGATCGTTTTTCTAAATAAAAAACACTGCTGTAATCTACATTACAGCGCCGATCATATTATGTAGACGATAAGCCACTTATAATGTGAGCCCAGAGCTAAGCAGAGCTGGGCAGAGGGCGGTCATGACGGGTCTGGACCTGCAAGGGGTCATTTAGAGGGGTATTTTGGTTATAGGTTGGTGGGTGGGTTTGAGTCAGGAATTGTGCTAGGGGGTTGTGAGCATTGGGGGTGGAGTTAATGGGATGTATATATAGTGGGATAAGCAGGGAAGCCATGTTATGGCTTGAAAATTTTTGTCAAGAATAGAGGTGTGCAGCCAGTGTCAGGGTAGCTGTTTTCTGGTCAGTTTTAGGGCCTAGAGTTATGGAGGGTTTAGAGCAGTTAATTGCTAGGGTTAGGGAGCAGGCAGCTGATAAGGGGCTGGAGTGTGTCCAGGAGCAGCTAGGGGCTTTAGCAGGCTACCCGGCGGGGCGTCCTCCCAGTCCTCTTGAACGCTTGAGCCCCTCTGCTTCCCCAGCCCCCCGGCGCAGACGGAGGAGTGTGACTCCCCCCTTACCTGTTTCCGCGGTAGTGGTCCCTGGTGTGACAGATCCGGTGGCTGGCGACGGTGGCGTTGTTCCGGTGTCGGGGACTGGAGCCATGGCGGTGTCGGGAGCGGCGGCAGCAGTGGAGAGGCCTGGAGTGAGAGGCCGAGGTGCGGTTCGCCGGGTGTCCAGTCGGGGTCAGCGCAGCACAGTCCGTGTGCCTGAGGAGCGACGTGGAGATGGACGTTGAGGGAAGCGGTGGTGCAGCGGCGGGGAGCAGTCCCCCTCCTTTCCAGTGTGGTGGGCTCGTTCAGGGAGCCTGTCAGGAGTTCTTCTGTGGGGCCGGAAGCAAGCCAGGACTCTGCGGCTGTCGCGGTGAGTGCCTTCAGCACTGCTAGAGCGCCATCTGCTGGGTCAGGGGCCAGTGTGCATAGTACACCCGTTAGCATGAGTGATTTGGCGCCATCTAGTCACCGTTCGGAACATTGCAGTGTCGGTGGTAGGCCGGCGCCACCTGCTGTTCAGGAAAATTATTACATCGTGGTGGCAGGCCTGCGCCACCTCCTGGCCATTTTCGTTATAGCAGCAGTAGTGGTAGGTCTGCACTGACTTCTGAATATGTACAACATTTGCATCATCCAGCGCCTCCTGAGGGTGACGTTGGCCAGGTGGCAGGTGTTTCGTTTGTTTATTTGTTGTTCCAGGTGTCGTCAGGATGGGAGTCCGGTGTAGAAGCGGCCGATGTTTTGCGGCGGGCACTCGGGGTGCCTTGGATGCTCGGTCAGGAGACGGCTTTGGTGGATTCAGGACGGACAGCCCCGTTAGTGTTTGGCGACGGGCAGCCTTCTGGTGAGTCACGGCGTTTACACACCATACACGTGGGCAGTAATTTTAGTAAAGAAGAGGCTGGACGCAGCCTGCAAGGCTTAGGAGGGAAGCCTCCATGACGGACCTAGTAGGGAAAGGGTTAACTATGAGGGAGAGGTAGGGGGTGGAGGATGAGAGGAGGGAGGAGTTAGGGGGCCGTTAGCAGGCTTCCCGCTGCTTTCGGCATTGAGCTGGAAGCAGCGGGAGGAGTAACACATACTAGTATAAGCTCCTCCGTTGTCCCGCTCTGTGCCATGTCGAAGGCCGACATACTTGCACGGCTGCGTGCTGCAGCTGTTCACCACGGTCCCGGGTGGTTGGAGGAGACCGTGGCAGCACTCACCAGGATCCCGGACGCCGAATCGTCGCCACGTCAGGCACGGCACCCGAGGTCTGTTGCTGAAGGGGACAGGCTCCCCTCCCCCGGCCCCCTTCCTAGCAGTAATATGGCGGCGGGGGGGGAGTCGGCAACACCCGCTCCTGCTCAGAGGAGGCAGAGAGCGTCGCCAGGGGCGACGGTGACTCAGGCCGGGTCTACCCGTCGCTCCCGGCGGTCCCGCCCTCCAGAACGCCTCAGCCCTGAGGTGGTCCCGCGGACGCGGCGTCGCAGAGGGAGCCCTACAAAGGACGCTGCAGGCCAGGCAGCTGGGGGGGCCGCCTCTTCCCAGGCCCTGCGTCCTGGCAGGAATCCCCAGCCGCGACGGGGTCCGGCGGTAATCAGGGAGTCGCAGGCCGGGCTCCCTGTCACCCCTCCCCCATCGGATGCAAGATTTGGAGGACAATCTACGGCCGCCCCGCCTGGTGATGCTCCGGGCAGGCTTCATCGGGATCGTCTAGACGGACACCTAGAGCTGCAGCGACGACGAGGCAACAGGTCCGGTCGGAAGTCTGGGTCCCAGCGGTCGGGCGGCAGGTTGCCGGCCCATCTGTCAGCGCGTCGTCGTTCCCGTGTAGGAGATGTCGGTGGGATGGCCAGTCGTCTGCGAGAGAGGAGCTGGAGGAAGGTGAACTGGACGTTTATCGGCGAGGTCAGGATGGTCCGGCTGACGGGAACACAGCGCCTGTGCAGCCCGGTGAGTGCATAACTCCGTCTTTGTCATATCCTGCGATTTTTATGTCGGGTGTCGGCGGGGGGGCTGCTAGCGTAGCGTCGGCGGCCGGTAGCGGCGCGGTCGGGCGTGACGACGCGGGTCTAGCGGACTTAGTGGGTTGCTTGTGGGAGCTGGTCGGGCGTCTAGATAAGGTGGCGGCTCCAGTAGTTACGGAGGTGTCCCCGGCGGTAGTTTGGGAAGGCCCCCGGGAAGTGGGATCGTTACAGGCGCGGCCCGGGATGGGGGCAAAAGAAGCGGTCGCGGTGTCAGTACAGACCGAGGCCCAAAAGGAAGGCGATAGGGTGCTTATTGATGATCGTGCTCGTGGGGAGGTGTATGTTTGCTTCGAAGGTCCATTGGGGGCGCATTTAAAGCAGGAGGTGCGTGAGTGGATATGGAAGGACGAATATGTCGAGATTTTTTCTCTCCTGCCGCTTGCTAAATTCAATTTGGATAAGAGCAAGCGGGACGAGAGTAAGAAGGATGAGGAGGAACGTCGGCGGTATAGGCTTATCCCGCAGACATTCGTCAATTGGTCGCAGGCGTTTGCCATATTAGCCAGTGTGATAGGGGAAAAAGCGCCGGAAAATTGTTCGGCGTTGTTTTGCTATTTTGATGCCATTGGGGAGGCTCATAGGGCGTATGGGGGGCAGGCGTGGCTAAGATACGACGAGCAATTCCGTCAGCGGAAAGCGGTTCGGCCGGCGATTCGGTGGGACCAGAAGGATATTGCTCTCTGGTTAAGGGTTACGGCTCCGGTTAGGCAGTCCTTTCCCGGGAGCGTCGGCCAGGGAGGCCAGTCCAGTCAGGTCGGGCAAGGCGTCGGGGCAAAGCTGGGATTCTGCTGGCAATTCAACGATGGCCACTGTAAGTTCGGGGCCACGTGCAAGTTCAAGCACGTGTGTTCAGAGTGTAATGGTGCATCCCACGGGGCTGCAAAATGTATGCGAAAGAAGAGGTCAGGGAACCAGTCCTCCTCGGTTAGTCAAGGGGTTGTCACCGGTGAGGGTGGAAAGGATGGTCCCTTATCTAAATGAGTATCCGGATAGGGCGGCGGCCATGTTACTTTACGAAGGGTTTTGTGTTGGGTTTATTATTCCTCCGCCTCCTTATGAGGTCCCGGTTACGCGGAGGAAAAATTGTTTAAAGAGGTCTCGTTGGGTCGTATGGCGGGGCCTTTTGTTGATCAGCCAACAAAAGATTTAGTGGTGTCCCTGTTGGGTATTGTTCCAAAGTGCGAGCCTCGGAAATTTCGTTTGATTCAGCATTTATCGTTTCCCAGGGGTTCGTCAGTGAATGACGGGATTGATCACGAGTTGTGCTCCGTAGTGTATACCTCATTCGATAAGGCGGTGGGGTTAGTTCGGGCTGCGGGTCCCGGCGCGCTGTTAGCAAAAACCGACATCGAGGCGGCTTTCAGGTTGTTGCCAGTTCATCCAAAGAGCCAACGGCTGTTGGGTTGTTTTTGGAATGGGGCTTTTTACGTGGATAGGTGCCTTCCGATGGGATGTTCCCTTTCTTGCGCATACTTCGAGGCGTTTAGTAGCTTCGTTGAGTGGGTGACGAAGGGAGTAGCTGGGGTCGACTCTTTGATACATTACTTGGACGATTTCTTGTGCGTCGGCCCGGGGGGTTCGCCGGTTTGCGGTAATTTGCTTCATGCATTGCAGAAGGTGGCGGGGGATTTTGGGATCCCTTTGGCGCCAGAAAAGACTGAGGGCCCGGTATCGACTATTTGCTTTTTGGGTATTGAAATTGACTCGGTGGCAATGGAGTGTCGTCTTCCTGCGGATAAGTTGGGGGCTTTGATTCAGGAGGTACGCCGGGCTTGTAGGTTAAAGAAAATTACGCTGCGTGAGCTTCAGTCGTTGCTGGGGAAGTTGAATTTCGCTTGCCGGATTATGCCAATGGGGAGGGTATTTGGTAGACGTTTGGCGGCGGCAACGGCGGGGGTGCGTGCGCCACATCATTTTGTGCGGCTCAAGGAGGAGCATCGAGCTGATCTGCAGGTATGGGATAACTTCTTGGGCCAGTATAACGGTCGCTCGCTATGGATGGCTCCGGCACAGGATACGAGTGATTTAAATATTTTTACGGATGCGGCGGGGGCGGGCGGTTTTGGAGCGTACGGGGGAGGTCCGTGGTGCGCAGGTCAATGGCCGGCTAGCTGGGTGTCCAGTGGACTCACGCGGAATCTGGCCCTGCTCGAGCTGTTCCCCATCGTGGTTGCGGCGACCATTTGGGGGGACAGGCTCAGGGATAAGAAGGTTCGTTTTTACTGCGACAACATGGGGGTGGTGCTGGCCATTAATAACATCACGGCATCATCTCCGCCGGTAGTTCAGTTGTTGCGACATTTAGTGTTGGTGTGCTTGTCATTGAACGCGTGTGTGGTGGCGGTTCATGTGCCGGGGGTACGGAATTGTATCGCTGATGCTCTTTCTCGCTCGCAGTGGGACCGGTTTCGGCAATTGGCACCGGGAGCGGACCGTCTCGGTTTGGCTTGTCCGGAACATCTCTGGGATCTGGTCTCGGTCCCGTAGAACGATTGGTGGAAAGGTCTTTAGCGTGCACAACGTGGATTGCTTATTCTGCTTGTTGGAGGCAGTGGGAGGAGTGGGTAAGAGAGATTTTGGTGACGTCAACACGGATAGAGACAGGTTGGTGGCACTTTTGTACTGGTTAGGGGACGCCTGGGAGGCGGGGTTTTCTTTGGCAAAGGTTAATCGTTTCATGTCTGCGGTAGCATTTGGTTTTAAGTTGCGGGGCTTTCGGGATATATCTAAGGAATTTTTAGTGGGACAGGCTTTGAAGGGTCTGCACCGAGGTAGGGTCGAGGCGGATTGTAGAAGGCCTGTGTCGTTTTCTCTTCTTAGCTCTTTGGGCGGATCATTAGCATCGGTCTGTCGTTCTTCGGCCGAGATGGAGTTGTTTCGGTTCGCATTTTCTTTGGCGTTCTTTGGGGCATTCAGAATTGGCGAGCTGGTGTCGCCTAGTACCAAGCGGGCAGGGGGGTTGAGACTGGGGGAGGTGAGCCTATATGCGGATCGGCTCGAGGTATGGTTGCGCCGGTCAAAAACTGACCAATTGGGAAAGGGAAAGCTGATAGTTTTGTTCGCCCTCCCGGGTTCGGCTATGTGCCCGGTCGCTTGCATGCGGGGTTTTGAGCCACGAGGGGGGTCTCCAGAGTTGCCATTGTTATGTCACGAGGATGGGTCATTTTTGTTCAGATTTCAATTTGGAGCTGTATTTAAAAAATGTTTGGCGGCGGTCGGTGTCGCGGCGGGCCCGTATTCATCTCATTCCTTCAGGATTGGCGCAGCAACAGAAGCAGGGCGCTGGGGGTTGGATGATGAAGGGGTGCGGCGCATCGGTCGTTGGGAGTCCAACAGATTTAGGTTTTATGTCCGCCCCCATCTGTTATGAGTCATGTTGTTAGCGGTTGAAAAATGTTTGTGTGTTGGTATCTAATTTTCTTTTCCGTTTCAGATACGCCTCCATGTCTGGTGTGGTTGTTGGGCCACTCTTACGTGCATTGGGGGGCTATGAGGGCGGACGTCCGCCCGGACGGTCGCCAGTTGCGCATTCCGCGGCAGGATGCGGTTTTGCATTGGCTGGGATTTAGAGGTATGTCATGGAGCAGGGTGTTAGCGGAATTCCAGACATATTCCCGGCTGGATAGGGTTGCAGAGGTCTTGGTATTGCACGTGGGTGAGAATGACTTGGGGGTCCGCCCCTTTCGTGAGTTGGTGCGGGATATTAAACATGATATGTTGTGTTTGTGGGTTTCTTATCCCAGGTTGGTGATAGTGTGGTCGGACATTGTCCCAAGGAAACATTGGCGACTGGCTAGGTCAGTGGAACGAGTCAATAAGGCTCGCATTAAAGTTAATCGGGCGGTGTCCCGTTTTGTAGCCAAAAATGGGGGCATTTGCGTGCGGCACAGGGATTTGGAGTCAGGAGTGGGGAACTACTGGAGGAGTGATGGGGTTCATTTGACCGAGGTTGGGATCAATCTGTGGAGCCTGGCAATAGCAGAGGGAATTGAAAGGGCGGTGGTGGTGTGGTGGAACTCACAGGCTTAAGGTGGTCAAGGCCTGTTTCGCTGTGGCGGGGGGAGTCCTTGAGGTCAGTCAGTACAAAATGGTGGGGGGGTCGCATCGGGGGTATGCGTCCCCCAAAAAAGGTACATGGTTGAAGACTTCATCGGGTGTTATCCCTTTGAAGTGGTCTTCTGGTGGTTGGAGTCATCTGCAGAGGTGAGCGGTGCCTCCGAGCTGGTTTACGGCTGGAGGTAATTGGTTGGTGGTGGTTGCAGATGGCTAACTCGGGGTGTTTAAAAAGGAATATCTAAAATGGCTTCAAGGACTTCCCCTGCTCGGATTAATGTTAACGTTAAATTGTTATTTATGATTCTGACCCATGTTGGGTCATGTGAATTATTAGAAGGAATTCTCTGGTTGGATTCCTAATTAGTTATCCGAATGTTTCGGATTTAAATGGTATTTTATAAAACTGTGAAATTAATAAACGGCTGCTGTGGCCATTTCACATCCAACCTCGGTGTCACGTGTCTTTTCTAAAAGGTGGGAGTGGAGGGATAGGAAGGGATAAGTGAAGGTTCACTAACACACGACTCTACTTAGGCAGGTCATGAGAGTAGTCTAGTGGGGCAAGTACCTGTAGGTTGCGGTTCTACGGGGGATTTGTCAGTCACGAGTGGAGTTTGGGGAAATTTGTTAGATGGGTTACGTCAGTTGATAGCTTCAGTTGATACTTCTCGTGGGTCACAGCTAGCAGGTCCCGTTGGAGCTTGGTCAGTGCAGGGACAGTTAGAGGGGGGTGCTCGTAGGGAGAGTACTGCGAGTGCTGAGGCAGGCTCTTCGTCATTTAACGCCTTAGATGCCGGGGTCCAGACGGAGAAGGTAGATGGGGCTAATAAGCCCTTGCCAGTTTCGGATACTGCAAAGGGGAGCATGTACATTCGCTTTGAAGGACCATTAGGGACCCACTTAAAGCCAGAGCTCCGTGAAAATATTTGGAAAAGGGAGAATTTGGATATTTTTACTTTATTGCCGTTGGAGCGATTTAGTGTGGAACGGTGGGAAAAGGGCAAGGAACATCGTAAGGAGGAGGATGATGAGAGAAGACGGTACAGGCTGATTCCGCGCACATTTGGGAATTGGCTACAAGCTTTTTCCATCATGGCTAGCGTTATAGGGGAGAAATGCCCAGAACATTGTTCCGGTTTATTTTATTACTTGAATTCTATTTGGGAGGCTTATAGAACGTATGAGGGTACTGCTTGGCTTAAATATGATGAGCAGTTTCGTCAGCGTATGGCGGTTCAGTCATCCCTGCGGTGGGATCATAAGGACATAAGCTTTTGGCTGCACCTTATGACTACACCAAAGGGGGCTGGTCAGGGGGGTCATGTTGAAGTCGCGAGTTTGCATAACCCCTTTCAGTCGTCACCCGGCGGGTCTAGATCAGCGGGTTCGTCGGGGAGTTTTAAGAAAGGGGTCTGCTGACTCTACAACGAGAGCACCTGTAAATGGGGAACTAATTGTGTCTATAGATACGAATGTGCCGGGTGTGGGGGTGGTAACCACCCCTTCTTCAAGTGTTTTAAGCGGGCACGAGGAGGCACGGCGAAGCCAGGGGATGGTTCTGCTAAAGGAGGTGAGTCCAGTAAACCTCGACGCTATGACGCCTTGGCTAAAGAGGTACCCCGACAATGAGAGGGCGCAGCTGTTATTGAACGGTTTTGGGGACGGATTTAGGATTCCGTTCTCCCCGGGGGTGGGTGTTTTGATGGCTAATAATCTGCGTTCGGTACGTCATTTGATGAGGCGGTTCATTTGGTTAGGACGGCGGGGCAAGGGGCGCTTATGGCTAAGGTGGATGTGGAGTCTGCATTTCGCCTTTTGCCGGTGCACCCAGAATCCATGCACTTGCTGGGGTGCTCGTTTGATGGCCTTTTTTATATTGATAGGTGCCTTCCTATGGGGTGCTCTATTTCTTGTGCCTATTTCGAAGCCTTCAGCACGTTTTTGGAGTGGGTGGTCCATGAACGAGCCGGCTCTAAAGCAGTTATTCATTATTTGGATGACTTCTTTTGTGTGGGCCCTGCGGCTCGGCCGTCGTGTGCAATAGTGTTATGGGCAATGATGGATGTTTTTGTTGACTTTGGGGTTCCGTTGGCGTTTGAAAAAACCGAAGGACCAACCAGTACGATCTGTTTTTTGGGAATTGAAATTGATTCCCAGGCAATGGAATGTAGGTTGCCAGAGGCAAAACTTATTCATCTGCGAGCAACGGTGCAGGAGGCTCTGGTGAGAACAAAAATCACCCTGCGGCTCCTGCAATCTTTATTGAGGAAACTCAATTTTGCCTGTAGAATTATGCCCATGGGCCATGTTTTTTGTAGGCGCTTAGCACAAGCAACTGCTGGTGTTAGATGTCCCCACTATTTTATTCGCCTTGGCAAGGAGCATAAGGCGGATTTGAGGGTTTGGGATTCCTTTTTGGTAGAATATAACGGCGATCATTATGGATTGCAGAGGGAGTTTCGAATGTGGAGATGCAATTGTGTACTGATGCTTCCGCTTCTATCGGTTTCGGGGCGTATTTTCAGGGAAAATGGTGTGTTGGTACTTGGCCACTAGAGTGGAGGGAGTGTGGTTTGACGGGTAATCTTTGTTTTCTGGAGTTGTTTCCCATTCTTGTTGCAGTGGAAATTTGGGGACAGCTTTTGTCCAATCGGTCTGTGGTTTTTCACTGTGATAACATGGTGGTCGTGTGCGCTATTAATAGTTTGTCCGCCAATTCCCCCCCCGGTAATCACAGTGCTACGCCAGTTGGTCCTGCTGTGTTTGAGATGGAACATTCTATTTAGGGCTCATCATGTTCCTGGAGTTTCCAATGACATTGCAGATGCTTTATCTCGATTGCAATGGGATAGTTTCCGTTGGCTAGCTCCAGAGGCGGAGAGGGATCTGGTTTATTGCCAAGAGCACCTTTGGAGGGTGGTGTCGCTCTTCTGATATGGTGGGCGAAGCGTTCGCTGGCCCCTGCTACGTGGGATGCTTACACCACGATCTGGGTGAGATGGTTCCAGCTGGAGGATTCGTGGTGTAGTCAAGGGAGTCCTTTTAGTGCCTTAGAGGGGATGTTTTGTTTTTTGTTATCTCTTATGCAGAGTGGATCTTCAGCTTCCTCTGTTGTTAAGTCGATAGCGGCACTTTCCTTTTTCTTTAAGTTAATTGGTTGTACGGATGTTACTAAGCATTTCTTGATACGGCGGGCTCTGCAGGGTTTTCAAAAAGGGCATGTCGGGCAGGATAAGCGTGGGCCCGTGTCTTTTGCAATGTTGGAGGGACTTTATTCTCAGTTGCACAGGATATCCCATTCAGATTATGAGAGGTTGTTGTTTCAATTGGCTTTCTCTTGGGCTTTCTATGGGACTTTTAGGGTTGGCGAATTTTGGTTAGTCCCTCAAAACGGGTGCAGGGCGGTATTCAAGTAACCGATGTGTTTTTTTCAGGATAGTGTGTTGAGAATAATGTTGTATCATTCAAAAACTGACAGGAATGGAAAAGGTTTTGAGATTTGTTTGACTTAAATTCATGAGGGGGAATCGTGCCCAGTGGGGTGTTTTCTGCATTTCATGGCTGTGTGTCCTCAGGGATTTTCCTCTTTGCTGGTGCTTGCGGATGGTTCAGCGTTGTCCAGATATCAATTTATTGCTGTCTTTAAGAAATGCGTATAAGGGTTGGGCCTTTCACATCTGGATTACAGCTCTCATTCTTTTAGGATTGGAGCTGCTACTGAGGCTTCTCGTTTTGGGCTCGACACTGCTTCAGTTAAGAGGATTGGCCGCTTGGAGTCCAGCCGCTTTCGTTCCTATGTTAGGCTGCATTTGCTGGAATGTTGATTTCTTTATCTTGGGTTTATTTTGTGTGGGGGGGATGTCATTCTTTTTCTGTGTGACTAATTTTCTGTTGCTTTCAGGTTCTGCAAAATGTGTGGTTTGGCTTCTTGGCCATTCCTATATTTACTGGGCTGAAAGGAGTGCCCGTGTGCGTCCGAATGGTAGGTATTTGGGTTTAGATCCGGATGAGGTGGAGGTACACTGGTTCGGAGTTTGTGGCCTGACCTGGGATCAGGTAAGGCCTTTGTTTCAGGATGCGGTTAGGTCCTGGGGTCTACCTGACATCTTGATAATTCATGCAGGGGGTAATGACATCGGGAGTTATCCCATGCGGAACCTCATTAAGACCATTAAGAGGGACTTCTTATGTTTTGTAGACACCCATCCTGGGCTTTTGATTATCTGGTCCAAAATTGTACAGCAGGTAAAATGGTGCAATGCGCAGTCAGTGTCGGCGCTGAATAGGACCAGAGTTAAGATTAATAAGACAGTGGCCAAGTTTATTCGCCTAAATGGTGGGTTGTTAGTTCATCACCGACTGTTGGAGGATCGGGGCGCGTACATTGGAAAGGATGGGGTTCACTTAACGGATGTGGGCCTGGATGTTTTTAATTTTGGCCTCCAAGAAGGCCTGGAGTTGGGTTTCCAAATGTGGCGGCGCATGAAAATTTAAGGAGTCAAGTTTTCATGCTGTGGCGGTTCCTTGGCAACGCTATTTATGTTTTTATATATTGCTGTCTTTGACGCAATATATTGGTTTTATTTTAAAGCTATGGATTTGGGCTTCTCTAAGGGGCGGACCCTGGGAAGCGTGGTGCTTTAGCATACTCGTGGTGACGCCACTGTAGCTTATATGGTCACAGCTAGTGGTTTAAGGGTATTGCTTTATTTATGTTTTGGAGGTTGTCAAGGACTTAGCCACATAATGTTAATATGTTAATTATGTTTATGATATGTTTATACTTGTTTTTTATATATTCTCAGGTTCTGTAAAAGAAATCATCTAATAAAGCTGTGACAAGCACCTTCCAATTTTAATTGTGTCGTTGTATATTTATTAGATAGGAGGGTGTTTGTGTGGCCCCTTGTCGCCCTTGTACCGTCATGTGAGCCCAGAGCTAAGCAGAGCTGGGCAGAGGGCGGTCATGACGGGTCTGGGCATGCAAGGGGTCATTTAGAGGGGTATTTTGGTTATAGGTTGGTGGGTGGGTTTGAGTCAGGAATTGTGCTAGGGGGTTGTGAGCATTGGGGGTGGAGTTAAGTGGATGTTTATATAGTGGGATAAGCAGGGAAGTCATTTTATGCCTTGAAAAATTTTGTCCCGCCTGCCGTCCCGTTAATTTTTCTTTTGAGCGGAGATGAGCGGTCACTATATGCATATACACTTCCATTGCGATGCTGCCACCTAGTGGCCAGGAAGCATTTTTATGTGTTGTTTTAGTCACAGGACCTGTGCTTACATGTTCTGAGCTGTGCAGATGCTCACGTCAGTAAAGCTCACTGCTATGTAACACTGTTCAGACAATGGTGGCTGACCCTGTTTATTGCAGGCACCGGGAAAACCGGCTCGGGCACTGTCTTTAATATTTACTTTAGTGTGCAAAAACAGTGTAGTATGGGCAAGTAATCAGTGTCGGAACATTGAATAACTCACAAAGGGGCTGTTTTTAAATTTGATAAAAGGCGACTGTTCCCACCTAATGGGTTCAGGTGCAAGGGCTGCGACCCATAAATCAGCAACTATTGTGCCAGCAGGGCTGAGTAGGCCCTGAAGCCAGAGAGGGCCCATTGCTGTGGCAGTGGAGTGCAGGAACCTCCCCACAGATGATTGCTGTGAAAGAGGCAGCATTGGATGTAATAAGTGGAAGTTGCGTGAAGCCTCCCTGTTGTTTAGTTGCTGAGACGATGGGTTACCCCTGTATCAGGGAAGAGTCTGAGCTCTGTCCCAAGAAAACCAAGCTGGTAAAACCCCATTTCCTGCATTGCCTGAAATTGCCGCCATTTTGTGTAATATTTTAAGTGACTGTGCCTCTCTGCTAAGAACAGTTTTTTGTATTTACTTTTGGTCGTTTTGCAAACATTACCGGCCTACTAAAAGAAACCTGCATCAAACCTGGGTTTCTTGTCATCATACTGCCAGTAACAATGCAAGGTCAAATACATTACTCGCCCTCACTAGCCTCCCCTCATGCCAAATTTTATGGCCAAAAGGACCATAACAATTTTATTCTATTTGAGATAATAGGTGGATTTCTGACTTTAGAGAACAGAGGGTAAAATAATAGACATGTTCCTCACCTCTGTACCTGAGATATGGTACAATTTGTCCCGTAAAAATTAAGCCCTCATATGGCTGTGTCAACGAAAAAA
The DNA here is from genome assembly GCF_050947455.1 of Rhinoderma darwinii. Lineage (NCBI taxonomy): Eukaryota > Metazoa > Chordata > Amphibia > Anura > Rhinodermatidae > Rhinoderma > Rhinoderma darwinii. Next base: position 6,186,687 of record NW_027461962.1, read on the forward strand.
TAAAAGAGTTATGACTTTTGGAAGGCGGGGAAGAAAAAAACAAAAACATAAAAATGAAACTTAGCCTGGTCCTGAAAGGGTTAATCTAAGACTGAATAGCTATTAAAAATTATATTAAAAATAAAAGGGGAGTTCTGACTACAAAACAGAGGGTAAAGAACAGAGATGTTCCTCACCTCTGTACCTGAGATATGGTTGTGTTATACTAGATATTGTCTATAGAAGATATACATGTTAAAAACACATATATTCTGATGTATCAGGAAGATACTATCACACCTCTGCGGGTCTAGAACTCATATCTAGCCTGAGTGTTATCAGTAATTAATATAAATATTAATTACCTGTCTTGTGATTCCTTTCTTGCTGCTGACAGGATTATATGTCACGTTCCTTCTTCTCACTAGGATCAGTCATCTGTAAAGAATCAAAGGTGTGATAATATGTTCCTGATACATGTTATAGACACTTATATGTATAACACACTAGGGCCATAATTATTTATCTCAGGTATAATGTACAAATAGAAAATAAAGAAAAAGACGACACTAAGGACCTGTTCACATTACCGTTGCCCTTCCGTTGAGGGATTCCGTCTGAGGTTTCCGTCGGGTTAACCCCTCAAAAATGAAACAAAATAACATGCCCCCCCTTTCCTGTGCTGTATGGCTAAACCCCGTTGTCATAGGATACGGACGAAGACTGCCTCCTAATGCATCATTGGGATCTGCAGCTGACCACGGTCAAGAGACTGGTCGTCCAGCTGCTGGAACAATCTTGGAGGCACCCTTGGGTGATGCCAGGATTCCTGTGAGTGGTGAGTCACATTCATGTTTGGTTGCGTAGTCAAGCACAAATAAATGTGTTGACGGATGTGGATTTGTTCTCTGTTATAAACGACAACTTGGGCTTGTTTGGGTGGCAAAGGGTGGAGTATAAGCTCTGCCAGTAAAGCCAGTAGGTTAATACCCCGCCTGACTAGATGGTTTGTACAGATTAACCTTTTGTGGCTTATTATTCTGTGGTGTGGCTCCTCTGGGAATTTACCTGTCCACCAATATAGGGGACAAGATCCACAGACGAGAAATTGTGATATTTGGTTTCAGTGGATCACGTAATGGTGGACAAAGAGCGTATTGTAGACAAGAAGCTTAGTTTTGAGAGAGGGTCTGAGAAAAATTTCAAAGTGGTAAAGACCTGTACGATGTAACCTGTCATTTAAAACGAGATAGCCTTGTTGTAAATATCACAGAGACGCTACATAAATGTCAGGATTGTGAATAGACATGATGTCCTGGCTGGAGGTAATGTATATTCACTTTCAGGACACTTGAGTAACGTTATAATGTGTTTATGTGGCTGCACATAGCGATATAGCGATATCACTATGTGCTGTGTAAATGAATGGGGAGAAGTGTATGACGCTGATTGGTCATTGATTGGTCAGCGCCATACACTTCTCTCCACAACGCCCACTTGGTCAAAAAGTAAAACATGCCCAGTTGTCCATTAAGAAACTCATTAGCATGAAGCTAAAATAGGTCATAACTCCGTCAAAAATGATCGTTTTTCTAAATAAAAAACACTGCTGTAATCTACATTACAGCGCCGATCATATTATGTAGACGATAGGCCACTTATAATGTAAGCCCAGAGCTAAGCAGAGCTGGGCAGAGGGCGGTCATGACGGGTCTGGACCTGCAAGGGGTCATTTAGAGGGGTATTTTGGTTATAGGTTGGTGGGTGGGTTTGAGTCAGGAATTGTGCTAGGGGGTTGTGAGCATTGGGGGTGGAGTTAATGGGATGTATATATAGTGGCATAAGCAGGGAAGCCATGTTATGTCTTGAAAATTTTTGTCAAGAATAGAGGTGTGCAGCCAGTGTCAGGGTAACTGTTTTCTGGTCAGTTTTAGGGCCTAGAGTTATGGAGGGTTTAGAGCAGTTAATTGCTAGGGTTAGGCAGGCAGGCAGGCAGCTGATAAGGGGCTGGAGTGGGTCCAGGAGCAGCTAGGGGCTTTAGCAGGCTCCCCGGCGGGGCGTCCCCCCAGAGCCCGGCGTTCACGGCCTCTTGAACGCTTGAGCCCCCCGGCGCAGACGGAGGAGTGTGACTCCCCCCTTACCTGGTCCCCGGTGGCTGGCGATGGTGGCGTTGTTCCGGTGTCGGGGACTGGAGCCATGGAGGTGTCGGGAGCGGCGGCAGCAGTGGAGAGGCCTGGAGTGAGAGGCCAAGGTGCGGTTCGCCGGGTGTCCAGTCGGGGTCAGCGCAGCACAGTCCATGTGCCTGAGGAGCGACGTGGAGATGGACGTTGAGGGAAGCGGTGGTGTAGAGGCGGGAGCAGACCCTCTCCTTTTCAGTGCTGTGGGCTCGTTCAGGGAGCCTGTCACGAGTTCTTCTGTGGGGCCGGAGGCAAGCCAGGACTCTGCGGCTGTCACGGTAAGTGCCTTCAGCGCTGCTAGAGCGCCATCTGCTGGGTCAGGGGCAAGTGTGCATAGTACACCCGTTAGCATGGGTGATTTGGCGCCATCTAGTCGCCGTTCGGAACATTGCAGTGTCGGTGGTAGGCCGGCGCCACCTGCTGTTCAGGAAAATTATTACATCGTGGTGGCAGGCCTGCGCCACCTCCTGCCAATTTTCTTTATAGCAGCAGTAGTGGTAGGTCTGCACTGACTGCTGAATATGTACAAAATTTGCATCATCCAGCGCCTCCTGAGGGAGACGTTGGCCAGGTGGTAGGTGTTTCGTCTGTTTATTTGCCGTTCCAGGTGTCGTCAGGACGGGAGTCCGGTGTAGAAGCAGCCGATGCTTTGCGGCGGGCACTCGGGGTGCCTAGGATGCTCGGACAGGAGACGGCTTCGGTGGACTCAGGACGGACGGCCCCGTTAGTGTCTGGCGACGGGCAGCCTTCTGGTGAGTCACAGCGTTTACACACCATACACGTGGACAGTAATTTTAGTAATGAGAGTAGTCTAGTGGGGCAAGTACCTGTAGGTTGCGGTTCTACGGGGGATTTGTCAGTCACGAGTGGAGTTTGGGGAAATTTGTTAGATGGGTTACGTCAGTTGTTAGCTTCAGTTGATACTTCTCGTGGGTCACAGCTAGCAGGTCCCGTTGGAGCTTGGTCAGCGCAGGGACAGTTAGAGGGGGGTTCTCGTAGGGAGAGTACTGCGAGTGCTGAGGCAGGCTCTTCGTCATTTAACGCCTTAGATGCCGGGGTCCAGAAGGAGAATGTAGATGGGGCTAATAAGCCCATGCCAGTTTCGGATACTGCAAAGGGGAGCATGTACATTTGCTTTGAAGGACCATTAGGGGCCCACTTAAAGCCAGAGCTCCGTGAAAAGATTTGGAAAAGGGAGAATTTGGATATTTTTACTTTATTGCCGTTGGAGCGATTTAGTGTGGAACGGTGGGAAAAGGGCAAGGAACATCGTAAGGAGGAGGATGATGAGAGAAGACGGTATAGGCTGATTCCGCGCACATTTGGGAATTGGCTACAAGCTTTTTCCATCATGGCTAGCGTTATAGGGGAGAAATGCCCAGAACATTGTTCCGGTTTATTTTGTTACTTGGATTCCATTTGGGAGGCTTATAGAACATATGAATGTACTGCTTGGCTTAAATATGACGAGCAGTTTCGTCAGCATATGGCGGTTCAGTCATCCCTGCGGTGGGATAATAAGGACATAAGCTTTTGGATGCACCTTATGACTACACCAAAGGGGGCTGGTCAGGGGGTCATGTTGAAGTTGCGAGTTTGCATAACCCCTTTCAGTCCTCACCCGGCGGGTCTAGATCAGCGGGTACATCGGGGAGTTTTAAGAAAGGGGTCTGCTGACTCTACAACGAGAGCACCTGTAAATGGGGAACTAATTGTGTCTATAGACACGAATGTGCCGGGTGTGGGGGTGGTAACCACCCCGTCTTCAAGTGTTTTAAGCGGGCACGAGGAGGCACGACGAAGCCAGGGGATGGTTCTGCTAAAGGAGGTGAGTCCAGTAAACCTCAACGCTATGATGCCTTGGCTAAAGAGGTACCCCGACAATGAGAGGTCGCAGCTGTTATTGAAAGGTTTTGGGGACGGATTTAGGATTCCGTTCTCCGCGGGGGTGGGTGTTTTGATGGCTAATAATCTGCGTTCGGTGCGGGATCATCCATAAGTGGTACGAGACAAGTTGCGGAAGGAAGTTTTGTTGGGTAGAATGTTAGGCCCCTTTTCTGATGTTCCTATTTCCAATTTGCGTGTCTCCCCGCTGGGGGTTGTCCCCAAGAAGGAGGCGGGCAAATTTCGGCTTATACATCATTTATCTTATCCGAAGGGTTCTTCGGTAAATGATGATATTGATGAGTCTTTGGCGCGGGTTTCCTATACGTCATTTGATGAGGCGGTTCGTTTGGTTAGGACGGCGGGGCAAGGGGCGCTTATGGCTAAGGTGGATGTGGAGTCTGCATTTCGCCTTTTGCCGGTGCACCCAGAATCCATGCACTTGCTGGGGTGCTCGTTGGATGGCCTTTTTTATATTGATAGGTGCCTTCCTATGGGGTGCTCTATTTCTTGTGCCTATTTCGAAGCCTTCAGCACATTTTTGGAGTGGGTGGTCCATGAACGAGCCGGCTCTAAATCAGTTATTCATTATTTGGATGACTTCTTTTGTGTGGGCCCTGCGGCTCGGCCGTCGTGTGCAATATTGTTATGGGCAGTGATGGATGTTTTTGTTGACTTTGGGGTTCCGTTGGCGTTTGAAAAAACCGAAGGACCAACCACTACGATCTGTTTTTTGGGAATTGAAATTGATTCCCAGGCAATGGAATGTAGGTTGCCAAGGCAAAACTTATTCATCTGCGAGCAACGGTGCAGGAAGCTCTGGTGAAAACAAAAATCACCCTGCGGCTCCTGCAATCTTTATTGGGGAAACTCAATTTTGCCTGTAGAATTATGCCCATGGCCCGTGTTTTTTGTAGGCGCTTAGCACAAGTAACTGCTGGTGTTAGATGTCCCCACCATTTTATTCGCCTTGGCAAGGAGCATAAGGCGGATTTGAGGCTTTGGGATTCCTTTTTGGTAGAATATAATGGCAGATCATTACGGATTGCAGAGGGAATTTCGAATGTGGAGATGCAATTGTGTACTGATGCTTCCGCTTCTATCGGTTTCGGGGCGTATTTTCAGGGAAAATGGTTTGTTGGTACTTGCCCACTAGAGTGGAGGGAGTGTGGTTTGACGGGTAATCTTTGTTTTCTGGAGTTTTTTCCCATTCTTGTTGCGGTGGAAATTTGGGGACAGCTTTTGTCCAATCGGTCAGTGGTTTTTCACTGTGATAACATGGTGGTCGTGTGCGCTATTAATAGTTTGTCCGCCAATTCCCCCCCCCCCGGTGATCACAGTGCTACGCCAGTTGGTCCTGCTGTGTTTGAGATGGAACATTCTATTTAGGGCTCATCATGTTCCTGGAGTTTCCAATGACATTGCAGATGCTTTATCTCGATTGCAGTGGGATAGTTTCCGTTGGCTAGCTCCAGAGGAGGAGAGGGATCCGATTTATTGCCCCAAGCACCTTTGGAGGGTTTTGTCGCTCGTCTGATATGGTGGGCGAAGCGTTCGCTGGCCCCTGCTACGTGGGATGATTATACCACGATCTGGGTGAGATGGTTCCAGCTGGAGGATTTGTGGTGTAGTAAAGGGAGTCCTTTTAGTGCCTTAGAGGGGATGTTTTGTTTTTTGTTATCTCTTATGGAGAGTGGATCTTCAGCTTCCTCTGTTGTTAAGTCGGTAGCGGCAGTTTCCTTTTTCTTTAAGTTAATTGGTTGTACGGATGTTACTGAGCATTTTTTGATACAGCGGGCTCTGCAGGGTTTTCAAAAAGGGCATGTCGGGCAGGATAAGCGTGGGCCCGTGTATTTTGCAATGTTGGAGGGACATTTTCTCAGTTGCACAGGATATCCCATTCAGATTATGAGAGGTTGTTGTTTCAATTGGCTTTCTCTTGGGCTTTCTATGGGGCTTTTAGGGTTGGCGAATTGGTTAGTCCCTCAAAACGGGTGCAGGGCGGTATTCAAGTAACCAATGTGTTTTTTTCAGGATAGTGTGTTGAGAATAATGTTGTATCATTCAAAAACTGACAGGAATGGAAAAGGTTTTGAGATTTGTTTGACTAAAATTCATGAGGGGGAATCGTGCCCAGTGGGGTGTTTTCTGCGTTTCATGGCTGTGTGTCCTCAGGGATTTTCCTCTTTGCTGGTGCATGCGGATGGTTCAGCGTTGTCCAGATATCAATTTATTACTGTCTTTAAGAAGTGCGTACAAGGGTTGGGCCTTTCACATCTGGATTACAGCTCTCGTTCTTTTAGGATTGGAGCTGCTACAGAGGCTTCTCGTTTTGGGCTCGACACTGCTTCAGTTAAGAGGATTGGCCGCTGGGAGTCCAGCCGCTTTCATTCCTATGTTAGGCTGCATTTGCTGGAATGTTGATTTCTTTATCTTGGGTTTATTTTGTGTGGGGGGGATGTCATTCTTTTTCTGTGTGACTAATTTTCTGTTGCTTTCAGGTTCTGCCAAATGTGTGGTTTGGCTTCTTGGCCATTCCTATATTTACTGGGCTGAAAGGAGTGCCCGTGTGCGTCCGATTGGTAGGTATTTGGGTTTAGATCCGGATGAGGTGGAGGTACACTGGTTCGAAGTTTGTAGCCTGACCAGGGATCAGGTAAGGCCTTTGTTTCAGGATGCGGTTAGGTCCTGGGGTCTACCTGACATCTTGATAATTCATGTAGGGGGTAATTACATCGGGAGTTATCCCATGCGGAACCTCATTAAGAACATTAAGAGGGACTTCTTATGTTTTGTAGACACCCATCCTGGGCTTTTGATTATCTGGTCCGAAATTGTACAGCGGGTAAAATGGCGCAATGCACAGTCAGTCTCGGCGCTGAATAGGACCAGAGTTAAGATCAATAAGACAGTGGCCAAGTTTATTCGCCTAAATGGTGGGTTGGTAGTTCATCACCGACTGTTGGAGGATCGGGGTGCGTACATTGGAAAGGATGGGGTTCACTTAACGGATGTGGGCCTGAATGTTTTTAATTTTGGCCTCCAAGAAGGCCTGGAGTTGGGTTTTCAAGTGTGGCGGCGCATGAAAATTTAAGGAGTCAAGTTTTCATGCTGTGGCGGGTCCATGGCAACGCTATTTATGTTTTTATATATTGCTGTCTTTGACACAATATATTGGTTTTATTTTAAAGCTATGGATTTGGGCTTCTCTAAGGGGCGGACCCGGGGAAGCGTGGTGCTTTAGCATACTCGTGGTGACGCCACTGTAGCTTATATGGTCACGGCTAGTGGTTTAAGGGTATTGCTTAATTTATGTTTTGGAGGTTGTCAAGGACTTAGCCACATAATGTTAATATGTTAATTATGTTTATGATATGTTTATACTTTTTTTTAATATATTCTCAGGTTCTGTGAAAGAAATCATCTAATAAAACTGTGACAAGCACCTTCCAATTTTAATTGTTTCGTTGTATATTTATTAGATAGGAGGGTGTTTGTGTGGCCCCTTGTCGCCCTTGTACCGTCATGTGAGCCCAGAGCTAAGCAGAGCTGGGCAGAGGGCGGTCATGACGGGTCTGGGCATGCAAGGGGTCATTTAGAGGGGTATTTTGGTTATAGGTTGGTGGGTGGGTTGGAGTCAGGAATTGTGCTAGGGGGTTGTGAGCATTGGGGGTGGAGTTAAGGGGATGTTTATATAGTGGGATAAGCAGGGAAGCCATTTTATGGCTTGAAAAATGTTGTCCCGCCTGCCCTCCCGTTAATTTTTCTTTTGAGCGGAGATGAGCGGTCACTATAAGCATATACACTTCTGTTGCGATGCTGCCACCTAGTGGCCAGGAAGCATTTTTATGTGTTGTTTTAGTCACAGAACCCGTGCTTACATGTTCTGAGCTGTGCAGATGCTCACGTCAGTAAAGCTCACTGCTATGTAACACTGTTCAGACAATGGTGGCTGACCCTGTTTATTGCAGGCACCGGGAAAACCGGCTCGGGCACTGTCTTAAATATTTACTTTAGTGTGCAAGAACAATGTAGTATGAGCAAGTAATCAGTGTCGGAACATTGAATAACTCACAAAGGGGCTGTTTTTAAATTTGATAAAAGGTGACTGTTCCCACCTAATGGGTTCAGGAGCAAGGGCTGCGACCCATAAATCAGCAACTATTGTGCCAGTAGGGCTGAGTAGGCCCTGAAGCCAGAGAGGGCCCATTGCTGTGGCGGTGCAGTGCAGGAACCTCCCCACAGATGATTGCTGTGAAAGAGGCAGCAATGGATGTAACAAGTGGAAGTTGCGTGAAGCCTCCCTTTTATTTAGTTGCTGAGACGATGGGTTACCCCTGTATCAGGGAAGAGTCCGAGCTCTGTCCCAAGGAAACCAAGCTGGTAAAACCCCATTTCCTGCATTGCCTGAAATTGCCGCCATTTTGTGTAATATTTTAAGTGACTGTGCCTCTCTGCTAAGAACAGTTTTTTGTATTTCCTTTTGGTCGTTTTGCAAACATTACCGGCCTACTAAAAGAAACCTGCATCAAACCTGGGTTTCTTCTCATCATACTGCCAGTAACAATGCAAGGTCAAATACATTACTCGTCCTCACTAGCCTCCCCTCATGCCAAATTTTATGGGCAAAAGGACCATAACAATTATATTCTATTGGAAATAAAAGGTTGATTTCTGACTTTAGGGAACAGAGGGTAAAATAATAGACATGTTCCTCACCTCTGTACCTGAGATATGGTTGTGTTATACTAGATATTGTCTATAGAAGATATACATGTTAAAAACACATATATTCTGATGTATCAGGAGGATACTATCACACCTCTGCGGGTCTAGAACTCATATCTAGCCTGAGTGTTATCAGTAATTAATATAAATATTAATTACCTGTCTTGTGATTCCTTTCTTGCTGCTGACAGGGTTATATGTCACGTTCCTTCTTCTCACTGGGATCAGTCATCTGTAAAGAATCAAAGGTGTGATAATATGTTCCTGATACATGTTATAGACACTTATATGTATAACACACTAGGGCCATAATTATTTATCTCAGGTATAATGTACAAATAGAAAATAAAGAAAAAGACGACACTAAGGACCTGTTTACATCACCGCTGCCCTTCCGTTGAGGGATTCCGTCGGAGGTTTCCGTCGGGTTAACCCCTCAAAAATGAAACAAAATAACATGTCCCCCCTTTCCTGTGCTGTATGGCTAAACCCCGTTTTATGGTCAAAAGTAGCATAACAAGTGTATTCTATTGTAAGGCCCCTTGGGTGCATGGAATTATGGAGCTTATGGGTATATTGTTTATATAGTTTAAATTAATGGTTATTATCAATGTAATCTTAAATGGTTAACACAGTTATTTTTTCTGAGTCGTTATAAAGGGTTACCAACGGCATGGAAATCCACTTTTTAAGGGATGGCTGGAGTCTGGCAGCTGGTGTCCATTTTCCCAAAGCAAAGGAGCTGAAGAGCCCTTTCCAAAAGCTTATGGACTGTTATTGTTGTCCCATGCTTTTTAGAGGGATGAGTTATCCTCTAAAAATAGTTCCTCCACCCCCCCTTCCCTGCATGTGGCATGGCCAGAAGTTCCCAGCTTGCAGTAAAGTGGTCCGGGGATGTGGGACAGCGCTGGTGTAGAGGAAGGAGGAGTCAGTCCTTACATTGCACCCTCATCTAACAGGTCCATGAGGCAGGGTTCTGCTCTGCCCATGAGGAAGCAGTAGGGGCATGGATGGCTCGAGGTGTGGTGGGAGTATCAGAGATAATATTTTCTGTTTTATTGAATAACTAACTACAATTGTTTTGTTTTTGATTTCACACATAAATTATGTCATTGTAAAGATCAAATGTATTTGTCAGGAAAAAGTCATTTTTGTTTCAGGCTGTTGTATATTACAGGGGGTTAAACTAGTGTTATATTGAGATGTAGTTTTGAACTCTGCTACATTACTTTCGCAGAGTCCACAAAGGGGGGAATGGTGAAGGTTCTGATCAGGTACAATTTTGGTTTGTTTTGAGTTAATTAATTTGGTTTCAGGAGATCTAAAAATGTGTAAGAGACCCCAATGAGTAATCCAGATTAAATGTGTATGAGAGTAACCTAAATTTTGATGTATTTCTGTGTAGATGGTTCCAGATCTTTCCAGAACAGTAAATATGGCACTGGGTAAGCTGTGCTGTAGTCTCCACGCAATATGAGGTATTGTGTAAGAGACCATCCCCCTCCAGCAAAGTTACACAGGAGGCAGAGGTGACGTCACTCACACGAGTCTTTATGGATTTAGATGAGGGAGAAGGCAGAACAAAAATTGTCTGGACATTGTTAATTTGATGTAAAGTTTTTAGGAATGTTTTATTTTTATTTGTTTTTGTATTAATCAAGTATTTGCAGAACCTGATAAAAGTGAGATTCTCAAAGTATTCTGGATTATCAGATGAGTGTGGAGAAGTGTATAACATTTGGTTTTATTTTAGAGGATGAAGACGCCACCCCTTTGAGATGTTCTATCTATATGTGACATGGGTTTTTAATGTAAATTTGTAATAAAGAGATATTTTATTATACAATATGTACAAGACAGGATACGAGGCACCAGGTAAATCATCCAGAAACCACTCTCACCTTCTTGTTCATCTCAAGGAGCGGAGCTGGAGGTGCTCGCTGAGGCTTGTAACCTGGCAAAAGGTAAGATGGCCGACATATACACTGACTCTAGGTACGCTTTTGGCATCACCCACAATTATGGGCCCATTGGTAGTAGGAACTTTATTGGATCATCGGGTAAGCCATATGAGAGAGCGAGAGAGGACAGAACTGACAACAAGGATATGTGCAGCCAGGTATCAGTAAATTGGCTTGTCCCTGGATACAATAATGCCACCACTAGGTTTGTAGCAGCCGGCATGATGTGCGCACGGCATGACATAGGTAAAACAGCAAAGGTACCTGTGAAAAGTGCAGCCCGGCCAGATTACCCGTCCCAGCGACTGCAGAACATACAACTACCCGAGGTAGAAGTGTATGACAATGTGCTCGTGTGTGTAGATCTGTTCTCAGGGGGGCCTGAAGCCCGGCCGGTATCTTCCCCAATGCAGACGTTGTGTGTAAGTGACAAGGGAACAGTGTTATCCCAAGTATTGACCTGATGTTTGTACAATGATAAGATGTTAGCAGTTCTCTAAACGTTGTCCCAAAGTTAGTTTGTTTAATAACTGTATTTAAGAAGTGTTGTTGGAATATTAAATTCTGAAGTTAAGTTTTATGTAAAGTTCTAGACCAGCCTTAGCATTGGACTATTAGAGTCATGCGTCAGATAAAAGGTACAGAAGCGGAATATTCCCATTAGAAAACATTTTTATTTGTTTATTTTTATTTTTGTTGTGAAAGAAAAATTTTAGAGCAGAGAATTCTGTGCAGTGTATATGTGTAAGTATAGATATGTATATAAAGAAGAAGAATCAGTTTGTAGGTATCAGTTTTAGTTACTGACCAGTGTGAACGTTTAACATAAATCTGTCATTATTAATGTTCAAGTTAATTATCTGATTAAGATCAATTACTGATTAGGCTATGAAAAGCTTGTTCTCCACAGGAAGAGTCCAACTGGGAGCGGAAGGCGTGAGAACCAGAGTCTGACAGAATGTGGACGGATAAAGGAAGGTAAACCGGTAACACCCAAGGCACTCTTAATGGCACTTGCATTGATGGTGTATGACCTCACATATGCCCCAATACTGCAAGGATCGATTTGGTAAGATCTAATTGGTATGTCCCAGGTTTTACAGCTGTCGCTGCTAAATTCTGTTAGAGCTGTTTGATTTGCCTACAGAACAGTCCTGGCAGACCGGTGCCAACCTTATCATACCCGCCTCCCATGAAGAGAACCGACCTTGAGAGGCCTTCCCAGGTAGAACGAACCAGATCAGAGTAAGAAAAATTGGTTTGAGACACTTGCCAAATAAACATGTGGGATCTGTGTATGTTTCTGTGAGGTGGAGATGTTCTAGGCAATCAGCTGAGATCAAGGTACAAATCCTGCTGAAAGAGTATCACCAAGTGCAAATTAAGTACCCAATAATTACACATCTTCTAGGTGCACTGTCCACTGTAACAGAGAAGTTTTTCCTTTTATATATATATATATATATATATATATATATATATATATATAAAGGTGTTTGATGTTATTTAAGGGCCTGACATTATTGTATGTACATAGAACAACGTTTATAGTGTATGCGGATGATGTTATCACCAGATTAGTATTTATTTTAACAATTGACAAAGAGTTGGGGGTCCCCAGCAAGTGGCAGTAAATATGAACTAAAAGACTTTTAACACGATGAACTCCATCACTGAGATGCGGCAGGCGCAGCCTGAGCCACTACAACGCGTTTATCATGAACTGACGGCAGTGTCACAATTCTAAGCGGCCGCCCAGACAAGTAACTTGCCAGAGGAAGAGTACAGATGCGGAGGGTTTGATAGTCACAATACAACTCCACTAATCCGCCTACATGGGATCTCACCCCAGGCTCACAGCATGAGGTGCTATGTACAGCCTGATGACGTAAACTAAAGGAGACGGTGTCGGACAGATGAGAAGGACCAAACCGAGTCTTGATGACATCAGCAAAGATTAAAGTAAAGACCAAAGACCTGAGTGAATCCGTCAGCAGGATCAAGTGTTTTGATAAGTAAGTGGCTAGGAGGGGGTAATAATAACTCCCCCACTGGACACCAACGTAGTCTGACTCCACAATTGTGTGGGTTACCCTGAGGGTGACAGTCAGTGAAGAGCAGAAGACAGGAGAAGAAGAAGACGATGGTGTACAGGACTGGAAATGAACTGATGGGACCCGAAACCTGAGGGTGATAGCATTATGATTATTAGTTGAGGCCCTATTGTTTATAATGTATGAGGTTTATAATTATAATGTGTGTAAATATGCCACGGTGCTGCAAATTACAATCTGAGGAGTTTTATGTGGAGGTGTGAGGTGAAGGTCACTGTGCTGCCCATGACCTGTTATATCTGCAGGGGTAAAAGTCCCATTAGGACAGTAAGTGAAAGTGCGACAGTTGTTACCATTAATAAAATATAGACCGGATTAATTATATATATATATATATTACAACCAGCAGCGGTTTGTAGATTATATCAAGACAACCATCCTGTATCCAGAGGAGAATAGGGAAAGTTAGGACCACTCCGACACCTTGGAAGTCCAGGTACAAAGGGGGGTTACACATCAGGAGTAGCTCGTCTCAAGCTGGTGAAGAAATCCAAAACCCCTACCCGCCTGGTTCGAGTGGTCAGTGGTAGGTTGCTAGGCAAGACTCAGGGATAGAGTAATAATATTTTTAGGGGGGACTGTCAGGGATCAATACTATGTATATTGTTTGAAAAATATTATCCTCACACATATGTATATACATTTCAGTTCTTTGTATAATATACTGATATATATAACAAGTTCTTTGTTCATGTCGGACACACCTATGGAAGACACCGCCCCCTGGAATGCAAGAAGAGTGAGTCTGAGAAAATGGTGGGGGCTTGGGCACTCCCACATCTCTGGGGAGGAGGCATGTGTCTCTTTCTGTGTTTCTTTGTTCTGAATAAAAAGTTTTCAGTCTTCCTCCTGACAGAGAGGGAAGCTGTACCAAACATCTGTGTGGTGTACTTCTCTCCAGGCATGCCTTCAGCTTTCAGTTTACCGAGGTGGTTATTCGGTATGAAATACGGACCTGACAGGAGGAGCAGTCCTGTGATTATAATGTGCAGGCAGATTATGGAGGGCAGTCGGTAGCATCAGTGGTGAGACAGGTGTAGACTCCAAAGGGAGTTTATTGCCCCCTCCTTGCTGCTGGTGGGAAAGACCGTTGTCATAGGATATGGACGAAGACTGCCTCCTATTGCATCATTGGGATCTGCAGCTGACCACGGTCAAGAGACTGGTCATCCAGCTGCTGGAACAATCTTGGAGGCACCTTGGGTGATGCCGGGATTCCTGTGAGTGGTGAGTCACCTTCATGTTTGGCTGCATAGTCAAGCACAAATGTGTTGACGGATGAGGATTTGTTCTCTGTTTTAAAGGACAACTTGGGCTTGTTTGGGTGGCAAAGGGTGGAGTATAAGCTCTGCCAGTAAAGCCAGTAGGTTAATACCCCACCTGACTAGATGGTTTTGTACAGATTAACCTTTTGTGGCTTATTATTCTGTGGTGTGGCTCCTCTGGGAATTTACCTGTCCACCAATATAGGGGACAAGATCCACAGACGAGAATTTGTGATATTTGGTTTCAGTGTATCACGTAATGGTGGACAAAGAGCGTATTGTGGACAAGAAGCTTAGTTTTGAGAGAGGGTCTGAGAAAAATTTCAAAGTGGTAAAGACCTGTACGATGTAACCTGTCATTTAAACGAGATTACGCTTGCCTTGCTGTAAATATTACAGAGACGCTACATAAGTGTCAGGATTGTGAATAGACATGACGTCCTGGCTGGAGGTAATGTATATTCACTGTCAGGACACTTGAGTAACGTTATAGTGTGTTTATGTGGCTGCACATAGCGATATAGCTATATCGCTATGTGCTGTGTAAATGAATGGGGAGAAGTGTATGACGCTGATTGGTCACTGATTGGTCAGCGTCATACACTTCTCTCCACAACGCCCACTTGGTCAAAAAGTAAAACACGCCCAGTTGTCCATTAAGAAACTCATTAGCATGAAGCTAAAATAGGTCATAACTCCGTCAAAAATGATCGTTTTTCTAAACAAAAAACACTGCTGTAATCTACATTACAGCGCCGATCATATTATGTAGAAGATAGGCCACTTATAATGTGGTGACAGAGCCTCTTTAAAGGTTCACGGTTTTGGCTCATTTTTTTTGTAAGCGCTTCCCTGAAAAGGCCGCTGTACTCTTTGCATGCTCAGATAATGTAGAATATTTAGTGCACACAAGCTGCATGGAGGTGCAGCTTGGTGGTGCTATGATGAGAAATGTAGGCGTCGTTTGTCATTATGTCCGGAGATTGGCTGGGCATCCAAGGCAATCAGTGTTTGGAATCAGCTCATCCTGTATCAGCGACATCCTTAATCCTCTCTAGAAGTAGTCGTTTCTTCTGGATCGTATCCTGGGGCAGCGGCTAGAGCGCCCAAACAGGAGTCTCCACGCAGATGATTGCTGTGATAGAGACAGCATTGAATATAACAGGTGGAAGTTGACTGAGGCCTCCATACGATTGAGTTTCTGAGGCAGTGGGTGGAAGTTGCCTGGGCCTCCCCATTAAAGCGATAAGGGATGT
This sequence comes from Rhinoderma darwinii, assembly GCF_050947455.1. NCBI lineage: Eukaryota > Metazoa > Chordata > Amphibia > Anura > Rhinodermatidae > Rhinoderma > Rhinoderma darwinii. Next base: position 6,202,051 of record NW_027461962.1, read on the forward strand.
TGAAGGGTAAGAAAGAGGAAAAGCCCTGATTTGAAGTGGATGTTAGTACTGTATCAGTGAGGAGCCCAAGCTCCGTCCAAAGATAGGCAAGCTGGTTGTAATGACAGAATAGGAAGACGTACAAGTGAGCCCTAATCTACCCGCAACCCAGTCCCTGCCTACTTGCATGGCCCCTCCCAGGCCACGGCGTACAACTGGGCGATGGTCCCGACACTCAATATGTGCATGACAGACAACACAAGACAGGGTACACAGAATAGAGGGAAGTGGGACAGTTGCCAACGGCAACACTGTGAGCAACAGAGTAGTGAACGAGCCGAGTAAAACCAGGAGAGTATGTGGTAACAAAAGCAGAGCAGAAGAATAGTCAGTCAATCAAGCCAGGGTCGATATGAAGCAGGTCAATTGCAAGTAGCAGGAACAGCAGAGCCAGGAACCAGAGAGAATCACAGGCACAGGACAAGCAGCAAATGCAGGTATACAAAGACCAAGGGCGGGAGCTAGCTCCATCTGGCCAGGCTGTGATAGGTTCTCCCACTCCTCAGCCTCCCAGCCTGAGTGGTAGCAGAACGAGTCATTCTAGCAGAGCTAGGCACAGATGCAGACTAATTAACCACGGGCGTCGACACAGAAGCTGTGTCAGGCAAATCCTTTAGGGTATGTTCACACGGCCAAATTTCAGACGTATACGAGGCGTATTATGCCTCGTTTTACGTCTGAAAATAGGGCTGCAATACGTCGGCAAACATCTGCCCATTCATTTGAATGGGTTTGCCGACGTACTGTGCAGACGACCTGTTATTTACGAGTCGTCGTTTGACAGCTGTCAAACGACGACCCGTAAATTTACTGCCTCGGCAAAGAAGTGCAGGGCACTTCTTTGCCACGTAATTTGAGCCGTTCTTCATTGAAATCAATGAAGCACGGCTCAAGGTTTACGAGCGTCTCAGACGCCTCGTAAATTACGAGGAGGAGCTTTTACGTGTGAAACGAGGCAGCTGTTAACAGTCTGTCTTTTCACACGTAACTGCCTCTCAGCGTGTGAACATACCCTTACACTGGTGAGCCACCAATGCCTGCATTGCCTGAAATTGTCACCATTTTGAATAACATTTTTAAATTGACTGTGCCTCTCTGCTGAGATTAGTTTATTGTTTTCCCTGTTGGAAGTTTTGCCAAGATTCTAGCCTACTAAAAGGATTTGCATCAAACCTGATATTCTTGTCATCATTTCATGACTAACCCTGCGAGCACTTAACTGATACCCGGTCCTAAACTTTTTGGCATAGTTGGGAGGATAGTCGCAGCCCAGGAAAGATGGCATGTCGTATGGAGTGCCCAAGGAGTGAGCAAAGGGCACGGCAGGAAGGTTTACATGATGTATTTCACAGAGAGTATAGTCGGAGCTCTATTGGAGGGTAAGCTAGTGCCGGAGTTGCAGTCATGAGTACGCTCTTGCCAAGTGCACCTTTCCCTCAAGAAAGATGACTAGATCCAGTAAGAGGTTGTGGAGCCAGGAAAGGCTGCATTTCAGTAGCTTTAATGCGCCACAAGGAAGCGTTCAAGAGGCGGGTAGAGAGGAGTCTCCCAGCAAGAGAAAGACAAGAGGCTGTGCATGAGACTGAGACAAAGAAGGGAGTCCTGGGACCTTGAGTATGAGACTGCAATTGTTAAGTATGTGCCTCACCTGTGAGAGACTGTAACCACTAAGCTTTGAGCCTGAGGCCCAAGTAATTTTGAAGAGGGCCTGAACTGAGTCTAACAGGGCCTTCAGAGACTGTCGGAAGAAGGCCCAATTTGTGTGAAAGGAATCTGTGTTTTTGTTTCAGTTATTTTAGTTGCTTATTTTTCCTGGTGCCTGGAATGGCACCAAATAAGGCAAGGGGGCAATGAACGGTATGGAAGGGAGTCTCCCCTATTCACGAGAGGAGCCGTATGGAGTAATGTAGAGATAGATTTTGCTGTCTCTTTCAATGCTTTTGTGTTATGCATGTTTAACACTTTATTTCCTTTATAGGTCCAGGACTAGAGGAGATGAGCGGTCACTATATGCATATATACTTCCATTGCGATGCTGCCACCTAGTGGCCAGGAAGCATTTTTATGTGTTGTTTTAGTCACAGAACCCGTGCTTACATGTTCTGAGCTGTGCAGATGCTCACGTCAGCAAAGCTCACTGCTATGTAACACTGTTCAGACAATGGTGGCTGACCCTGTTTATTGCAGGCATCGGGAAAACAGGCTCGGGCACTGTCTTTAATATTTACTTTAGTGTGCAAAAACAGTATAGTATGGGCAAGTAATCAGTGTCGGGACATTGAATAACTCACAAAGGGGCTCTTTTTAAATTTGATAAAAGGCGACTGTTCCCACCTAATGGGTTCAGGTGCAAGGGCTGCGACCCATAAATCAGCAACTATTGTGCCTGCAGGGCTGAGTAGGCCCTGAAGCCAGAGAGGGCCCATTGCTGTGGCGGTGGAGTGCAGGAACCTCCCCACAGATGATTGCTGTGAAAGAGGCAGCATTGGATGTAACAAGTGGAAGTTGCGTGAAGCCTCCCTGTTATTTAATTGCTGAGACGATGGGTTACCCCTGTATCAGGGAAGAGTCCGAGCTCTGTCCCAAGGAAACCAAGCTGGAAAAACCCGCTTACTGCATTGCCTGAAATTGCCGCCATTTTGTGTACTATTTTAAGTGACTGTGCCTCTCTGCTAAGAACAGTTTTTTGTATTTCCTTTTGGTCGATTTGCAAACATTACCGGCCTACTAAAAGAAACCTGCATCAAAGCTGGGTTTCTTGTCATCATACTGACAGTAACAATACAAGGTCAAATACATTACTCGCCCTCACTAGCCTCCCCTCATGCCAAATTCTATGGCCAAAAGGACCATAACAATTATATTCTATTGGAAATAAAAGGTGGATTTCTGACTTTAGAGAACAGAGGGTAAAATAATAGTCATGTTCCTCACCTCTGTACCTGAGATTGGTACCATTTGTAATGTAAAAATTAAGCCCTCATATGGCTGTGTCAATGAAAAAATAAAAGAGTTATGACTTTTGGAAGGTGTGGAAGAAAAAAACAAAAACATAAAAATGAAACTTAGCCTTGTCCTGAAAGGGTTAATCGAAGACTGAATAGCTATTAAAAATTATATTAAAAATAAAAGGGGAGTTCTGACTACAAAACAGCGGGTAAAGTACAGAGATGTTCCTCACCTCTGTACCTGATATATGGTTGTGTTATACTAGATATTGTCTATAGAAGATATACATGTTAAAAACACATATATTCTGATGTATCAGGAAGATACTATCACACCTCTGCGGGTCTAGAACTCATATCTAGCCTGAGTGTTATCAGTAATTAATATAAATATTAATTACCTGTCTTGTGATTCCTTTCTTGCTGCTGACAGGATTATATGTTACGTTCCTTCTTCTCACTGGGATCCGTCATCTGTAAAGAATCAAAGGTGTGATAATATGTTCCTGATACATGTTATAGACACTTATATGTATAACACACTAGGGCCATAATTATTTATCTGAGGTATAATGTACAAATAGAAAATAAAGAAAAAGACGACACTAAGGACCTGTTCACATCACCGCTGCCGTTCCGTTGAGGGATTCCGTCTGAGGTTTCCGTCGGGTTAACCCTTCAAAAATGAAACAAAATAACATGCCCCCCCTTTCCTGTGCTGTATGGCTAAACCCCGTTGTCATAGGATACGGACAAAGACTGCCTCCTATTGCATCATTGGGATCTGCAGCTGACCACGGTCAAGAGACTGGTCGTCCAGCTGCTGAAACAATCTTGGAGGCACCCTTGGGTGATGCCAGGATTCCTGTGAGTGGTGAGTCACATTCATGTTTGGTTGCGTAGTCAAGCACAAATGTGTTGACGGATGTGGATTTGTTCTCTGTTATAAAGGACAACTTGGGCTTGTTTGGGTGGCAAAGGGTGGAGTATAAGCTCTGCCAGTAAAGCCAGTAGGTAAATACCCCGCCTGACTAGATGGTTTGTACAGATTAACCTTTTGTGGCTTATTATTCTGTGGTGTGGCTCCTCTGGGAATTTACCTGTCCACCAATATAGGGTAAATAAAGTGGTAAAGTGGTAAAGACCTGTACGATGTAACCTGTCATTTAAAACGAGATAGCCTTGCTGTAAATATCACAGAGACGCTACATAAGTGTCAGGATTGTGAATAGACATGATGTCCTGGCTGGAGGTAATGTATATTCACTTTCAGGACACTTGAGTAACGTTATAATGTGTTTATGTGGCTGCACATAGCGATATAGCTATATCACTATGTGCTGTGTAAATGAATGGGGAGAAGTGTATGACGCTGATTGGTCAATGATTGGTCAGCGCCATACACTTCTCTCCACAACGCCCACTTGGTCAAAAAGTAAAACACGCCCAGTTGTCCATTAAGAAACTCATTAGCATGAAGCTAAAATAGGTCATAACTCCGTCAAAAATGATCGTTTTTCTAAATAAAAAACACTGCTGTAATCTACATTACAGCGCCGATCATATTATGTAGACGATAGGCCACTTATAATGTGAGCCCAGAGCTAAGCAGAGCTGGGCAGAGGGCGGTCATGACGGGTCTGGACCTGCAAGGGGTCATTTAGAGGGGTATTTTGGTTATAGGTTGGTGGGTGGGTTTGAGTCAGGAATTGTGCTAGGGGGTTGTGAGCATTGGGGGTGGAGTTAATGGGATGTATATATAGTGGCAATAGCAGGGAAGCCATGTTATGTCTTGAAATTTTTTGTCAAGAATAGAGGTGTGCAGCCAGTGTCAGGGTAGCTGTTTTCTGGTCAGTTTTAGGGCCTAGAGTTATGGAGGGTTTAGAGCAGTTAATTGCTAGGGTTAGGTAGGCAGGCAGGCAGCTGATAAGGGGCTGGAGTGGGTCCAGGAGCAGCTAGGGGCTTTAGCAGGCTCCCCGGCGGGGCGTCCCCCCAGAGCCCGGCGTTCACGGCCTCTTGAACGCTTGAGCCCCCTGGCGCAGACGGAGGAGTGTGAGTCCCCCCTTACCTGGTCCCCGGTGGCTGGCGACGGTGGCGTTGTTCCGGTGTCGGGGACTGGAGCCATGGAGGTGTCGGGAGCGGCGGCAGCAGTGGAGAGGCCTGGAGTGAGAGGCCAAGGTGCGGTTCGCCTCGCCGGGTGTCCAGTCGGGGTCAGCGCAGCACAGTCCATGTGCCTGAGGAGCGACGTGGAGATGGACGTTGAGGGAAGCGGTGGTGCAGAGGCGGGAGCAGACCCCCTCCTTTCCAGTGCGGTGGGCTCGTTCAGGGAGCCTGTCACGAGTTCTTCTGTGGGGCCGGAGGCAAGCCAGGACTCTGCGGCTGTCACGGTAAGTGCCTTCAGCGCTGCTAGAGCGCCATCTGCTGGGTCAGGGGCAAGTGTGCATAGTACACCCGTTAGCATGGGTGATTTGGCGCCATCTAGTCGCCGTTCGGAACATTGCAGTGTCGGTGGTAGGCCGGCGCCACCTGCTGTTCAGGAAAATTATTACATCGTGGTGGCAGGCCTGCGCCACCTCCTGGCCATTTTCTTTATAGCAGCAGTAGTGGTAGGTCTGCACTGACTGCTGAATATGTACAAAATTTGCATCATCCAGTGCCTCCTGAGGGAGACGTTGGCCAGGTGGTAGGTGTTTCGTCTGTTTATTTGCCGTTCCAGGTGTCGTCAGGACGGGAGTCCGGTGTAGAAGCAGCCGATGCATTGCGGCGGGCACTCGGGGTGCCTAGGATGCTCGGACAGGAGACGGCTTCGGTGGACTCAGGACCGGCGGCCCCGTTAGTGTCTGGCGACGGGCAGCCTTCTGGTGAGTCACAGCGTTTACACACCATACACGTGGACAGTAATTTTAGTAATGAGAGTAGTCTAGTGGGGCAAGTACCTGTAGGTTGCGGTTCTACGGGGGATTTGTCAGTCACGAGTGGAGTTTGGGGAAATTTGTTAGAAGGGTTACGTCACTTGTTAGCTTCAGTTGATACTTCTCGTGGGTCACAGCTAGCAGGTCCCGTTGGAGCTTGGTCAGCGCAGGGACAGTTAGAGGGGGGTTCTTGTAGGGAGAGTACTGCGAGTGCTGAGGCAGGCTCTTCGTCATTTAACGCCTTAGATGCCGGGGTCCAGAAGGAGAATGTAGATGGGGCTAATAAGCCCTTGCCAGTTTCGGATACTGCAAAGGGGAGCATGTACATTTGCTTTGAAGGACCATTAGGGGCCCACTTAAAGCCAGAGCTCCGTGAAAAGATTTGTAAAAGGGAGAATTTGGATATTTTTACTTTATTGCCGTTGGAGCGATTTAGTGTGGAACGGTGGGAAAAGGGCAAGGAACATCGTAAGGAGGAGGATGATGAGAGAAGACGGTATAGGCTGATTCCGCGCACATTTGGGAATTGGCTACAAGCTTTTTCCATCATGGCTAGCGTTATAGGGGAGAAATGGCCAGAACATTGTTCCGGTTTATTTTGTTACTTGGATTCCATTTGGGAGGCTTATAGAATGTATGAGGGTACTGCTTGGCTTAAATATGACGAGCAGTTTCGTCAGCATATGGCGGTTCAGTCATCCCTGTGGTGGGATAATAAGGACATAAGCTTTTGGATGCACCTTATGACTATACCAAAGGGGGCTGGTCAGGGGGTCATGTTGAAGTTGCGAGTTTGCATAACCCCTTTCAGTCCTCACCCGGCGGGTCTAGATCAGCGGGTTCATCGGGGAGTTTTAAGAAAGGGGTCTGCTGACTCTACAACGAGAGCACCTGTAAATGGGGAACTAATTGTGTCTATAGACACGAATGTGCCGGGTGTGGGGGTGGTAACCACCCCGTCTTCAAGTGTTTTAAGCGGGCACGAGGAGGCACGACGAAGCCAGGGGATGGTTCTGCTAAAGGAGGTGAGTCCAGTAAACCTCAACGCTATGACGCCTTGGCTAAAGAGGTACCCCAACAATGAGAGGGCGCAGCTGTTATTGAAAGGTTTTGGGGACGGATTTAGGATTCCGTTCTCCGCGGGGGTGGGTGTTTTGATGGCTAATAATCTGCGTTCGGTGCGGGATCATCCATAAGTGGTACGAGACAAGTTGCGGAAGGAAGTTTTGTTGGGTAGAATGTTAGGCCCCTTTTCTGATGTTCCTATTTCCAATTTGCGTGTCTCCCCGCTGGGGGTTGTCCCCAAGAAGGAGGCGGGCAAATTTCGGCTTATACATCATTTATCTTATCCGAAGGGTTCTTCGGTAAATGATGATATTGATGAGTCTTTGTCCTATACGTCATTTGATGAGGCGGTTCGTTTGGTTAGGACGGCGGGGCAAGGGGCGCTTATGGCTAAGGTGGATGTGGAGTCTGCATTTCGCCTTTTGCCGGTGCACCCAGAATCCATGCACTTGCTGTGGTGCTCGTTTGATGGCCTTTTTTATATTGATAGGTGCCTTCCTATGGGGTGCTCTATTTCTTGTGCCTATTTCGAAGCCTTCAGCACATTTTTGGAGTGGGTGGTCCATGAACGAGCCGGCTCTAAATCAGTTATTCATTATTTGGATGATTTCTTTTGTGTGGGACCTGCGGCTCGGCCATCGTGTGCAATATTGTTATGGGCAGTGATGGATGTTTTTGTTGACTTTGGGGTTCCGTTGGCGTTTGAAAAAACCGAAGGACCAACCACTACGATCTGTTTTTTGGGAATTGAAATTGATTCCCAGGCAATGGAATGTAGGTTGCCAAGGCAAAACTTATTCATCTGCGAGCAACGGTGCAGGAAGCTCTGGTGAGAACAAAAATCACCCTGCGGCTCCTGCAATCTTTATTGGGGAAACTCAATTTTGGCTGTAGAATTATGCCCATGGCCCGTGTTTTTTGTAGGCGCTTAGCACAAGCAACTGCTGGTGTTAGATGTCCCCACCATTTTATTCGCCTTGGCAAGGAGCATAAGGCGGATTTGAGGGTTTGGGATTCCTTTTTGGTAGAATATAACGGCAGATCATTACGGATTGCAGAGGAAATTCGAATGTGGAGATGCAATTGTGTACTGATGCTTCCGCTTCTATCGGTTTCGGGGCGTATTTTCAGGGAAAATGGTTTGTTGGTACTTGCCCACTAGAGTGGAGGGAGTGTGGTTTGACGGGTAATCTTTGTTTTCTGGAGTTTTTTCCCATTCTTGTTGCGGTGGAAATTTGGGGACAGCTTTTGTCCAATCGGTCAGTGGTTTTTCACTGTGATAACATGGTGGTCGTGTGCGCTATTAATAGTTTGTCCGCCAATTCCCCCCCCCGGTGATCACAGTGCTACGCCAGTTGGTCCTGCTGTGTTTGAGATGGAACATTCTATTTAGGGCTCATCATGTTCCTGGAGTTTCCAATGACATTGCAGATGCTTTATCTCGATTGCAGTGGGATAGTTTCCGTTGGCTAGCTCCAGAGGCGGAGAGGGATCCGATTTATTGCCCCAAGCACCTTTGGAGGGTGGTGTCGCTCGTCTGATATGGTGGGCGAAGCGTTCGCTGGCCCCTGCTACGTGGGATGATTATACCACGATCTGGGTGAGATGGTTCCAGCTGGAGGATTTGTGGTGTAGTAAAGGGAGTCCTTTTAGTGCCTTAGAGGGGATGTTTTGTTTTTTGTTATCTCTTATGGAGAGTGGATCTTCAGCTTCCTCTGTTGTTAAGTCGGTAGCGGCAGTTTCCTTTTTCTTTAAGTTAATTGGTTGTACGGATGTTACTAAGCATTTTTTGATACAGCGGGCTCTGCAGGGTTTTCAAAAAGGGCATGTCGGGCAGGATAAGCGTGGGCCCGTGTATTTTGCAATGTTGGAGGGACATTTTCTCAGTTGCACAGGATATCCCATTCAGATTATGAGAGGTTGTTGTTTCAATTGGCTTTCTCTTGGGCTTTCTATGGGGCTTTTAGGGTTGGCAAATTGGTTAGTCCCTCAAAACGGGTGCAGGGCGGTATTCAAGTAACCAATGTGTTTTTTTCAGGATAGTGTGTTGAGAATAATGTTGTATCATTCAAAAACTGACAGGAATGGAAAAGGTTTTGAGATTTGTTTGACTAAAATTCATGAGGGGGAATCGTGCCCAGTGGGGTGTTTTCTGCGTTTCATGGCTGTGTGTCCTCAGGGATTTTCCTCTTTGCTGGTGCATGCGGATGGTTCAGCGTTGTCCAGATATCAATTTATTACTGTCTTTAAGAAGTGCGTACAAGGGTTGGGCCTTTCACATCTGGATTACAGCTCTCGTTCTTTTAGGATTGGAGCTGCTACAGAGGCTTCTCGTTTTGGGCTCGACACTGCTTCAGTTAAGAGGATTGGCCTCTGGGAGTCCAGCCGCTTTCATTCCTATGTTAGGCTGCATTTGCTGGAATGTTGATTTCTTTATCTTGGGTTTATTTTGTGTGGGGGGGATGTCATTCTTTTTCTGTGTGACTAATTTTCTGTTGCTTTCAGGTTCTGCCAAATGTGTGGTTTGGCTTCTTGGCCATTCCTATATTTACTGGGCTGAAAGGAGTGCCCGTGTGCGTCCGAATGGTAGGTATTTGGGTTTAGATCCGGATGAGGTGGAGGTACACTGGTTCGAAGTTTGTAGCCTGACCAGGGATCAGGTAAGGCCTTTGTTTCAGGATGCGGTTAGGTCCTGGGGTCTACCTGACATCTTGATAATTCATGTAGGGGGTAATTACATCGGGAGTTATCCCATGCGGAACCTCATTAAGAACATTAAGAGGGACTTCTTATGTTTTGTAGACACCCATCCTGGGCTTTTGATTATCTGGTCCGAAATTGTACAGCGGGTAAAATGGCGCAATGCGCAGTCAGTCTCAGCGCTGAATAGGACCAGAGTTAAGATTAATAAGACAGTGGCCAAGTTTATTCGCCTAAATGGTGGTTCATCACCGACTGTTGGAGGATCGGGGCGCGTACATTGGAAAGGATGGGGTTCACTTAACGGATGTGGGCCTGAATGTTTTTAATTTTGGCCTCCAAGAAGGCCTGGAGTTGGGTTTTCAAGTGTGGCGGCGCATGAAAATTTAAGGAGTCAAGTTTTCATGCTGTGGCGGGTCCATGGCAACGCTATTTATGTTTTTATATATTGCTGTCTTTGACACAATATATTGGTTTTATTTTAAAGCTATGGATTTGGGCTTCTCTAAGGGGCGGACCCGGGGAAGCGTGGTGCTTTAGCATACTCGTGGTGACGCCACTGTAGCTTATATGGTCACGGCTAGTGGTTTAAGGGTATTGCTTAATTTATGTTTTGGAGGTTGTCAAGGACTTAGCCACATAATGTTAATATGTTAATTATGTTTATGATATGTTTATACTTTTTTTTAATATATTCTCAGGTTCTGTGAAAGAAATCATCTAATAAAACTGTGACAAGCACCTTCCAATTTTAATTGTTTCGTTGTATATTTATTAGATAGGAGGGTGTTTGTGTGGCCCCTTGTCGCCCTTGTACCGTCATGTGAGCCCAGAGCTAAGCAGAGCTGGGCAGAGGGCGGTCATGACGGGTCTGGGCATGCAAGGGGTCATTTAGAGGGGTATTTTGGTTATAGGTTGGTGGGTGGGTTGGAGTCAGGAATTGTGCTAGGGGGTTGTGAGCATTGGGGGTGGAGTTAAGGGGATGTTTATATAGTGGGATAAGCAGGGAAGCAATTTTATGGCTTGAAAAATTTTGTCCCGCCTGCCCTCCCGTTAATTTTTCTTTTGAGCGGAGATGAGCGGTCACTATAAGCATATACACTTCTGTTGCGATGCTGCCACCTAGTGGCCAGGAAGCATTTTTATGTGTTGTTTTAGTCACAGAACCCGTGCTTACATGTTCTGAGCTGTGCAGATGCTCACGTCAGTAAAGCTCACTGCTATGTAACACTGTTCAGACAATGGTGGCTGACCCTGTTTATTGCAGGCACCGGGAAAACCGGCTCGGGCACTGTCTTTAACATTTACTTTAGTGTGCAAGAACAGTGTAGTATGGGCAAGTAATCAGTGTCGGAACATTGAATAACTCACAAAGGGGCTGTTTTTAAATTTGATAAAAGGTGACTGTTCCCACCTAATGGGTTCAGGTGCAAGGGCTGCGACCCATAAATCAGCAACTATTGTGCCAGTAGGGCTGAGTAGGCCCTGAAGCCAGAGAGGGCCCATTGCTGTGGCGGTGCAGTGCAGGAACCTCCCCACAGATGATTGCTGTGAAAGAGGCAGCAATGGATGTAACAAGTGGAAGTTGCGTGAAGCCTCCCTTTTATTTAGTTGCTGAGACGATGGGTTACCCCTGTATCAGGGAAGAGTCCGAGCTCTGTCCCAAGGAAACCAAGCTGGTAAAACCCCATTTCCTGCATTGCCTGAAATTGCCGCCATTTTGTGTAATATTTTAAGTGACTGTGCCTCTCTGCTAAGAACAGTTTTTTGTATTTCCTTTTGGTAGTTTTGCAAAAATTACCGGCCTACTAAAAGAAACCTGCATCAAACCTGGGTTTCTTCTCATCATACTGCCAGTAACAATGCAAGGTCAAATACATTACTCGTCCTTACTAGCCTCCCCTCATGCCAAATTTTATGGGCAAAAGGACCATAACAATTATATTCTATTGGAAATAAAAGGTTGATTTCTGACTTTAGGGAACAGAGGGTAAAATAATAGACATGTTCCTCACCTCTGTACCTGAGATATGGTTGTGTTATACTAGATATTGTCTATAGAAGATATACATGTTAAAAACACATATATTCTGATGTATCAGGAAGATACTATCACACCTCTGCGGGTCTAGAACTCATATCTAGCCTGAGTGTTATCAGTAATTAATATAAATATTAATTACCTGTCTTGTGATTCCTTTCTTGCTGCTGACAGGGTTATATGTCACGTTCCTTCTTCTCACTGGGATCAGTCATCTGTAAAGAATCAAAGGTGTGATAATATGTTCCTGATACATGTTATAGACACTTATATGTATAACACACTAGGGCCATAATTATTTATCTCAGGTATAATGTACAAATAGAAAATAAAGAAAAAGACGACACTAAGGACCTGTTTACATTACCGCTGCCCTTCCGTTGAGGGATTCCGTCGGAGGTTTCCGTCGGGTTAACCCCTCAAAAATGAAACAAAATAACATGTCCCCCCTTTCCTGTGCTGTATGGCTAAACCCCGTTTTATGGTCAAAAGTAGCATAAGAAGTGTACTGTATTGTAAGGCCCCTTGGGTGCCTGGAATTATGGAGCTTATGGGTATATTGTTTATATAGTTTAAATTAATTGTTATTATAAATGTAATCTTAAATGGTTAACACAATTATTTTGTCTGAGTCGTTATAAAGGGTTACCAACGGCATGGAAATCCACTTTTTAAGGGATGGCTGGAGTCTGGCAGCTGGTGTCCATTTTCCCAAAGCAAAGGAGCTGAAGAGCCCTTTCCAAAAGCTTATGGACTGTTATTGTTGTCCCATGCTTTTTAGAGGGATGAGTTATCCTCTAAAAATAGTTCCTCCACCCCCCCCTTCCCTGCATGTGGCATGGCCAGAAGTTCCCAGCTTGCAGTAAAGTGGTCCGGGGATGTGGGACAGCGCTGGTGTAGAGGAAGGAGGAGTCAGTCCTTACATTGCACCCTCATCTAACAGGTCCATGAGGCAGGGTTCTGCTCTGCCCATGAGGAAGCAGTAGGGGCATGGATGGCTCGAGGTGTGGTGGGAGGAGCAGTCCTGTGATTATAATGTACAGGCAGACTATGGAGGGCAGTCGGTAGCATCAGTGGTGAGACAGGTGTAGACTCCAAAGGGAATTTATTACCCCCTCCTTGCTGCTGGTGGGAGAGACCGTTGTCATAGGATACGGAGGAAGACTGCCTCCTATTGCATCATTGGGATCTGCAGCTGACCACGGTCAAGAGACTGGTCGTCCAGCTGCTGGAACAATCTTGGAGGCACCCTTGGGTGATGCCAGGATTCCTGTGAGTGGTGAGTCACCTTCATGTTTGGCTGCGTAGTCAAGCACAAATGTGTTGACGGATGAGGATTTTTTCTCTGTTTTAAAGGACAACTTGGGCTTGTTTGGGTGACAAAGGGTGGAGTATAAGCTCTGCCAGTAAAGCCAGTAGGTAAATACCCCGCCTGACTAGATGGTTTGTACAGATTAACCTTTTGTAGCTTATTACTCTGTGGAGTGGCTCCTCTGGGAATTTACCTGTCCACCAATATAGGGGACAAGATCCACAGACGAGAATTTGTGATATTTGGTTTCAGTGGATCACGTAATGGTGGACAAAGAGTGTATTGTGGACAAGAAGCTTAGTTTTGACAGAGGGTCTGAGAAAAATTCCAAAGTGGTAAAGACCTGTACGATGTAACCTGTCATTTAAAATGAGATTACGCTTGCCTTGCTGTAAATATAACAGAGACGCTACATAAGTGTCAGGATTGTAAATAGACATGACATCGTGGCTGGAGGTAATGTATATTTACTGTCAGGACACTTGAGTAATGTCATAGTGTGTTTATGTGGCTGCACATAGCGATATAGCTATATCGCTATGTGCTGTGTAAATGAATGGGGAGAAGTGTATGACGCTGAATGGTCACTGATTGGTCAGCATCATACACTTCTCTCCACAATGCCCACTTGGTCAAAAAGTAAAACATGCCCAGTTGTCCATTAAGAAACTCATTAGCATGAAGCTAAAATAGGTCATAACTCTGTCAAAAATGATCGTTTTTCTAAATAAAAAAACACTGCTGTAATCTACATTACAGCACCGATCATATTATGTAGAATATAGGCCACTTATAATGTGAGCCCAGAGCTAAGCAGAGCTGGGCAGAGGGCGGTCATGATGGGTCTGGGACTGCAAGGGGTCATTTAGAGGGGTATTTTGGTTATAGGTTTGTGGGTGGGTTTGAGTCAGGAATTGTGCTAGGGGGTTGTGAGCATTGGGGGTGGAGTTAATGGGATGTATATATAGTGGGATAAGTAGGGAAGCCATGTTATGGCTTGAAATTTTTTGTCAAGAATAGAGGTGTGCAGCCAGTGTCAGGGTAGCTGTTTTCTGGTCAGTTTTAGGGCCTAGAGTTATGGAGGGTTTAGAGCAGTTAATTGTTAGGGTTAGGGAGGAGGCAGCTGATAAGGGGCTGGAGTGGGTCCAGGAGCAGATAGGGGCTTTAGCAGATAGGGCCCGGCGTTCACAGCCTCCTGAACGCTTGAGCCCCTCTGCTTCCCCAGCCCCCCGGCGCAGACGGAGGAGTGTGACTCCCCCCTTACCTGTTTCCGCGGTAGTGGTCCCTGGTTTGACAGATCCGGTGGCTGGCGACGATGGCGTTGTTCCGGTGTCGGGGACTGGAGCCATGGTGGTGTCGGGAGCGGTGGCAGCAGTGGAGACGCCTGGAGTGAGAGGTCGAGGTACGGTTCGCCGGGTGTCCAGTCGGGGTCAGCGCAGCACAGTCCGTGTGCCTGAGGAGCGACGTGGAGATGGATGTCGAGGGTAGCGGTGGGGCAGCGGCGGGGAGCAGTCCCCCTCCTTTCCTGTGCGGTGGGCTCGTTCAGCGAGCCTGTCAGGAGTTCTTCTGTGGGGCCGGAGGCAAGCCAGGACTCTGCGGCTGTCACGGTGAGTGTCTTCAGCGCTGCTAGAGCGCCATCTGCTGGGTCAGGGGCCAGTGTGCATAGTACACCCGTTAGCATGGGTGATTTGGCGCCATCTAGTGGCCGTTCGGAACATTGCAGTGTCGGTGGTAGGCCGGCGCCACCTGCTGTTCGGGAAAATTACTACATCGGTGGTGGCAGGCCTGCGCCACCTCCTGGCCATTTTCGTTATAGCAGCAGTAGTGGTAGGTCTGCACTGACTGCTGAATATGTACAAAATTTGCATCATCCAGCGCCTCCTGAGGGTGACGTTGGCCAGGTGGCAGGTGTTTCGTCTGTTTATTTGCCGTTCCAGGTGTTGTCGGGACGGGAGTCCGGTGTAGAAGCGGCCGATGCTTTGCGGCGGGCACTCGGGGTGCCTAGGATGCTCGGTCAGGAGACGGCTTCAGTGGATTTAGGACGGACGGCCCCGTTAGTGTCTGGCGACGGGCAGCCTTCTGATGAGTCACAGCGTTTACACACCATACACGTGGGCAGTAATTTTAGTAATGAGAGTAGTCTAGTGGGGCAAGTACCTGTAGGTTGCGGTTCTACGGGGGATTTGTCAGTCACGAGTGGAGTTTGGGGAAATTTGTTAGATGGGTTACGTCAGTTGTTAGCTTCAGTTGATACTTCTCGTGGGTCACAGCTAGCAGGTCCCATTGGAGCTTGGTCAGCGCAGAGACAGTTAGAGGGGGGTTCTTGTAGGGAGAGTACTGCGAGTGCTGAGGCAGGCTCTTCGTCATTTAACGCCTTAGATGCTGGGGTCCAGACGGAGAAGGTAGATGGGGCTAATAAGCCCTTGCCAGTTTTGGATACTGCAAAGGGGAGCATGTACATTTGCTTTGAAGGTCCATTAGGGGCCCACTTAAAGCCAGCGATCCGTGAAAAGATTTGGAAAAGGGAGAATTTGGATATTTTTACTTTATTGCCATTGGAGCGATTTAGTGTGGAACGGTGGGAAAAGGGCAAGGAACATCGTAAGGAGGAGGATGAGGAGAGAAGACGATATAAGCTGATTCTGCGCACATTTGGGAATTGGCTACATGCTTTTTCCATCATGGCTAGTGTTATAGGGGAGAAATGCCCAGAACATTGTTCCGGTTTATTTTGTTACTTGGATTCTATTTGGGAGGCTTATAGAACGTATGGGGGTACTGCTTGGCTTAAATATGACGAGCAGGTACGTCAGCGTATGGCGTTTCAGTCATCCCTGCGGTGGGATCATAAGGACATAAGCCTTTGGATGCGCCTTATGACTACACCAAAGGGGGCTGGTCAGGGGGGTCATGTTGAAGTCGCGGGTTTGCATAACCCCTTTCAGTCCTCACCCGGCGGGTCTAGATCAGCGGGTTCATCGGGGAGTTTTAAAAAAGGGGTCTGCTGACTCTACAACGAGAGCACCTGTAAATGGGGAACTAATTGTGTCTATAGACACGAATGTGCCGGGTGTAGGGGTGGTAACTACCCCGTCTTCAAGTGTTTTAAGCGGGCACGACGAAGCCAGGGGATTGTTCTGCTAAAGGGGGTGAGTCCAGTGAACCTCGACGCTATGACGCCTTGGCTAAAGAGGTACCCCGACAATGAGAGGGCGCAGCTGTTATTGAAAGGTTTTGGGGACGGATTTAGGATTCCGTTCTCCCCGGGGATGGGTGTTTTGATGGCTAATAATCTGTGTTCGGTGCGGGATCATCCAGAAGTGGTACGAGACAAGTTGCTGAAGGAAGTTTTGTTGGGTAGAATGTTAGGCCCCTTTTCTGATGTTCCTATTTCCAATTTGCGTGTCTTCCCGCAGGGGGTTGTCCCCAAGAAGGAGGCGGGCAAATTTTGGCTTATACATCATTTATCTTATCCGAAGGGTTCTTCGGTAAATGATGATATTGATGAGTCTTTGACGCGGGTTTCCTATACGTCATTTGATGAGGCGGTTCATTTGGTTAGGACGGCGGGGCAAGGGGCGCTTATGGCTAAGGTGGATGTGGAGTCTGCATTTTGCCCTTTGCCGGTGCACCCAGAATCCATGCACTTGCTGGGGTGCTCGTTTGATGGCCTTTTTTATATTGATAGGTGCCTTCCTATGGGGTGCTCTATTTCTTGTGCCTATTTCGAAGCCTTCAGCAAGTTTTTGGAGTGGGTGGTCCGTGAACGAGCCGGCTCTAAAGAAGTTATTCTTTATTTGGATGACTTCTTTTGTGTGTGCCCTGCGGCTCGGCCGTCGTGTGCAATATTGTTATGGGCAGTGATGGATGTTTTTGTTGACTTTGGGGTTCCGTTGTCATTTGAAATAACAGAAGGACCAACCACAACAATCTGTTTTTAGGGAATTTAAATTGATTCCCAGGCAATGGAATGTAGGTTGCCAGAGGCAAAACTTATTGATCTGCGGGCAACGGTGCAGGAGGCTCTGGTGAGAACAAAAATCACCCTGCGGCTCCTTCAATCTTTATTGGGGAAACTCAATTTTGCCTGTAGAATTATGCCCATGGGCCGTGTTTTTTGTAGGCGCTTAGCACAAGAAACTGCTGGTGTTAGATGTCCCCACCATTTTATTCTCCTTGGCAAGGAGTATAAGGCGGATTTGAGGGTTTGGGATTCCTTTTTGGTAGAATATAACGGCAGATCATTATGGATTGCAGAGGGAGTTTCGAATGTGGAGATACAATTGTGTACTGATGCTTAAGGTTCTATCGGTTTCGGGGCGTATTGTCAGGGAAAATGGTGTGTTGGTACTTGGCCACTAGAGTGGAGGGAGAGTGGTTTGACGGGTAATCTTTGTTTTCTGGAGTTGTTTCCCATTCTTGTTGCGGTGGAAATTTGGGGACCGCTTTTGTCCAATCGGTCAGTGGTTTTTCACTGTAGTAACAAGGCTATTTAGGGCTCATCATGTTCCTGGAGTTTCCAATGACATTGCGGATGCTTTATCTCGATTGCAGTGGGATCGTTTCCGTTGGCTACCTCCAGAGGCGGAGAGGGATCCGGTTTCTTGCCCCGAGCACCTTTGGAGAGGGTGGTGTCGCTCGTCTGATATGGTGGGCGAAGCGTTCGCTGGCCCCTGCTACGTGGGATGCTTATACAAAGATCTGGGTGAGATGGTTCCAGCTGGAGGATTCGTGGTGTAGTCAAGGGAGTCCTTTTAGTGCCTTAGAGGGGATGTTTTGTTTTTTGTTATCTCTTATGCAGAGTGGATCTTCAGCTTCCTCTGTTGTTAAGTCGATAGCGGCACTTTCCTTTTTCTTTAAGTTAATTGGTTGTACGGATGTTACTAAGCATTTTTTGATACGGCGGGCTCTGCAGGGTTTTCAAAAAGGGCATGTCGGGCAGGATAAACGTGGGCCGGTGTCTTTTGCAATGTTGGAGGGACATTTTCTCAGTTGCACAGGATATCCCATTCAGATTATGAGAGGTTGTTGTTTCAATTGGCTTTCTCTTGGGCTTTCTATGGGGCTTTTAGGGTTGGCGAATTGATTAGTCCCTCAAAACAGGTGCAGGCCGGTATTCAAGTAACCAATGTGTTTTTTTCAGGATAGTGTGTTGAGAATAATGTTGTATCATTCAAAAACTGACAGGAATGGAAAAGGTTTTGAGATTTGTTTGACTAAAATTCATGAGGGGGAATCGTGCCCAGTGGGGTGTTTTCTGCGTTTCATGGCTGTGTGTCCTCAGGGATTTTCTTCTTTGCTGGTACATGCGGATGGTTCAGCGTTGTCCAGATATCAATTTATTGCTGTCTTTAAGAAATGCGTACAAGGGTTGGGCCTTTCACATCTGGATTACAGCTCTCATTCTTTTAGGATTGGAGCTGCTACTGAGGTTTCTCGTTTTGGGCTCGACACTGCTTCAGTTAAGAGGATTGGCCGCTGGGAGTCCAGCCGCTTTCGTTCCTATGTTAGGCTGCATTTGCTGGAATGTTGATTTCTTTATCTTGGGTTTATTTTGGGGGGGGGATGTCATTCTTGTTCTGTGTGACTAATTTTCTGTTGCTTTCAGGGTCTGCAAAATGTGTGGTATGGCTTCTTGGCCATTGCTATATTTACTGGGCTGAAAGGCGTGCCCGTGTGCGTCCAAATGGTAGATATTTGTGTATAGATCCCGTTGAGGTGGAGGTACACTGGTTCGGAGTTCGTGGCCTGACCTGGGATCAGGTAAGGCCTTTGTTTCAGGATGCTGTTAGGTCCTGGGGTCTACCTGATATCTTGATAATTCATGCAGGGGGTAATGACATCGGGAGTTATCCCATGCGGAACAACATTAAGAGGGACTTCTTATGTTTTGTAGACACCCATCCTGGGCTTTTGATTATCTGGTCCGAAATTGTACAGCGGTTAAAATGGCGCAATGCGCAGTCAGTGTCGGCTCTGAATGGGACCAGAGTTAAGATTTATAAGACAGTGGGCAAGTTTGTTCGCCTAAATGGTGGGTTGGTAGTTCATCACCGACTATTGGAGGATCAGGGTGCGTACATTGGAAAGGATGGGGTTCACTTAACGGATGTGGGCCTGGATGTTTTTAATTTTGGCCTCCAAGAAGGCCTGGAGTTGGGTTTCCAAGTGTGGCGGCGCATGAAAATTTAAGGAGTCAAGTTTTCATGCTGTGGCGGGTCCTTGGCAACGCTATTTATGTTTTTATATATTGCTGTCTTTGACACAATATATTGGTTTTATTTTAAAGTTATGGATTTGGGCTTCTCTAAGGGGCGGACCCTGGGAAGCGTGGTGCTTTAGCATACCCGTGGTGACGCCACTGTAGCTTATATGGTCACGGCTAGTGGTTTAAGGGTATTGCTTTATTTATGTTTTGGAGGTTGTCAAGGACTTAGCCACATAATGTTAATATGTTAATTATGTTTATGATATGTTTATACTTGTTTTTTATATATTCTCAGGTTCTGTAAAATAAATCATCTAATAAAGCTGTGACAAGCACCTTCCAATTTTAATTGTGTCGTTGTATATTTATTAGATAGGAGGGTGTTTGTGTGGCCCCTTGTCGCCCTTGTACCGTCATGTGGTGACAGAGCCTCTTTAAGGGTTCACGGTTATGGCTCATTTTTTTTGTCAGCGCTTCCCTGAAAAGGGCGCTGTACTCTTTGCATGCTTAGATAATGTAGCATATTTAGTGCACACAAGCTGCATGGAGGTGCAGCTTGGTGGTGCTATGATGAGAAATTCAGGCGTCGTTTGTCATTATGTCCGGAGATTGGCTGGGCATCCAAGGCAATCAGTGTTTGGAATCAGCTCATCCTGTATCAGCGACATCCTCAATCCTCTCTAGAAGGAGTAATTTCCTCTAGATCGTATCCTTGGGCATTGGCTAGAGTGCCCAAACAGGAGTCTCCATGCACATGATTGATGTGATAGAGACAGTGTTGAATATAACAGGTGGAAGTTGCCTGGGGCCTCCCTACGATTGAGTTGCTGAGGCGGTGGGTGGAAGTTGCCTGGACCTCCCCATAAAAGTGATAAGGGATGTTGAAGGGTAAGAAAGAGGAAAAGCCCCGATTTGAAGTGGATGTTAGTACTGTATCAGTGAGGAGCCCAAGCTCCGTCCAAAGGTAGGCAAGCTGGTGAGCCACCATTACCTGCATTGCCTGAAATTGTGGCCATTTTGTACAGATTTTAGCCTACTAAAAGGATTTGCATAAAATCTGGTATTCTTTTCATCATTTCATGACTAACAATGGGCGCACTTAACTGATACCCGCTCCTAAACTTTTTGGCATAGTTGGCAGGATAGTCACAGCCCAGGAAAGATGGCATGCCGTATGGAGTGCCCAAGGAGTGAGCAGAGGGCACGGCAGGAAGGTTTACATGATGAATTTCACAGAGAGTATAGTCGGAGTTCCATTGGAGGGTAAGCTAGTGCCGGAGTTGCAGTCATGAGTACGCTCTTGCCAAGTGCACCTTTGGCTGCATTTCAGTAACTGTAATGAGCCACAAGGAAGCTTTCAAGAGGCGGGTAGAGAGGAGTCTCCCAGCAAGAGAAAGACAAGAGGCTGTGCATGAGACTGAGACAAAGAAGGGAGTCCTGGGACCTTGAGTATGAGACTGCAATTGTTAAGTATGTGCCTCGCCTGTGAGAGACTGTAACCACTAAGCTTTGAACCTGAGGCCCAAGTAATTTTGAAGAGGGCCTGAACTGAGTCTAACAGGGCCTTCAGAGACTGTCGGAAGAAGGCCCAATTTGTGTGAAAGGAATCTGTGTTTTTGTTTCAGTTATTTTAGTTGCTTATTTTTCCTGGTGCCGGGAATGGCACCGAATAAGGCAAGGGGGCAATGAAAGGTATGGAAGGGAGTCTCCCCTATTCACGAGAAGAGTCGTATGGAGTAATGTAGAGATAGATTTTGCTGTCTCTTTCAATTCTTTTGTGTTATGCATGTTTAACACTGTATTTCCTTTATAGGTCCAGGACTAGAGGAGATGAGCGGTCACTATATGCATATATACTTCCATTGCGATGCTGCCACCTAGTGGTCAGGAAGCATTTTTATGTGTTGTTTTAGTCACAGGACTACATGTTCTGAGCTGTGCAGATGCTCACGTCAGCAAAGCTCGCTGCTATGTAACACTGTTCAGACAATGGTGGCTGACCCTGTTTATTGCAGGCACCGGGAATACCGGCTCGGGCACTGTCTTTAACATTTACTTTAGTGTGCAAAAACAGTGTAGTATGGGCAAGTAATCAGTGTCGGAACATTGAATAACTCACAAAAGGCTGTTTTTAAATTTGATAAAAGGCGACTGTTCCCACCTAATGGGTTCAGGTGCAAGGGCTGCGACCCATAAATCAGCAACTATTGTGCCAACAGGGCTGAGTAGGCCCTGAAGCCAGAGAAGGGCCCATTGCTGTGGCGGTGGAGTGCAGGAACCTCCCCACAGATGATTGCTGTGAAAGAGGCAGCATTGGATGAAACAAGTGGAAGTTGCGTGAAGCCTCCCTGTTATTTAGTTGCTGAGACGATGGGTTACCCCTGTATCAGGGAAGAGTCCGAGCTCTGTCCCAAGGAAAGAACAGTTTTTTGTATTTCCTTTTGGTCGTTTTGCAAACATTACCGGCCTACTAAAAGAAACCTGCATCAAACCTGGGTTTCTTGTCATCATACTGCCAGTAACAATGCAAGGTCAAATACATTACTCGCCCTCACTAGCCTCCCCTCATGCCAAATTTTATGGCCAAAAGGACCATAACAATTTTATTCTATTTGAAATAATAGGTGGATTTCTGACTTTAGAGAACAGAGGGTAAAATAATAGACATGTTCCTCACCTCTGTACCTGAGATATGGTACAATTTGTCCCGTAAAAATTAAGCCCTCATATGGCTGTGTCAACGAAAAAATAAAAGAGTTATGACTTTTGGAAGGCGGGGAAGAAAAAAACAAAAACATAAAAATGAAACTTAGCCTGGTCCTGAAAGGGTTAATCTAAGACTGAATAGCTATTAAAAATTATATTAAAAATAAAAGGGGAGTTCTGACTACAAAACAGAGGGTAAAGAACAGAGATGTTCCTCACCTCTGTACCTGAGATATGGTTGTGTTATACTAGATATTGTCTATAGAAGATATACATGTTAAAAACACATATATTCTGATGTATCAGGAAGATACTATCACACCTCTGCAGGTCTAGAACTCATATCTAGCCTGAGTGTTATCAGTAATTAATATAAATATTAATTACCTGTCTTGTGATTCCTTTCTTGCTGCTGACAGGATTATATGTCACGTTCCTTCTTCTCACTAGGATCAGTCATCTGTAAAGAATCAAAGGTGTGATAATATGTTCCTGATACATGTTATAGACACTTATATGTATAACACACTAGGGCCATAATTATTTATCTCAGGTATAATGTACAAATAGAAAATAAAGAAAAAGACGACACTAAGGACCTGTTTACATTACCGTTGCCCTTCCGTTGAGGGATTCCGTCTGAGGTTTCGGTCGGGTTAACCCCTCAAAAATGAAACAAAATAACATGCCCCCCCTTTCCTGTGCTGTATGGCTAAACCCCGTTGTCATAGGATACGGACGAAGACTGCCTCCTATTGCATCATTGGGATCTGCAGCTGACCACGGTCAAAAGACTGGTCGTCCAGCTGCTGGAACAATCTTGGAGGCACCCTTGGGTGATGCCAGGATTCCTGTGAGTGGTGAGTCACATTCATGTTTGGCTGCGTAGTCAAGCACAAATGTGTTGACGGATGTGGATTTGTTCTCTGTTTTAAAGGACAACTTGGGCTTGTTTGGGTGGCAAAGTGTGGAGTATAAGCTCTGCCAGTAAAGCCAGTAGGTTAATACCCCGCCTGACTAGATGGTTTGTACAGATTAACCTTTTGTGGCTTATTATTCTGTTGTGTGGCTCCTCTGGGAATTTACCTGTCCACCAATATAGGGGACAAGCTCCACAGACGAGAATTTGTGATATTTGTTTTCAGTGGATCACGTAATCGTGGACAAAGAGCGTATTGTGGACAAGAAGCTTAGTTTTGAGAGAGGGTCTGAGAAAAATTTCAAAGTGGTAAAGACCTGTACGATGTAACCTGTCATTTAAAACGAGATAGCCTTGCTGTAAATATCACAGAGACGCTACATAAGTGTCAGGATTGTGAATAGACATGACGTCCTGGCTGGAGGTAATGTATATTCACTTTCAGGACACTTGAATAACATTATAATGTGTTTATGTGGCTGCACATAGCGATATAGCTATATCACTATGTGCTGTGTAAATGAATGGGGAGAAGTGTATGACGCTGATTGGTCAATGATTGGTCAGCGCCATACACTTCTCTCCACAACGCCCACTTGGTCAAAAAGTAAAACACGCCCAGTTGTCCATTAAGAAACTCATTAGCATGAAGCTAAAATAGGTCATAACTCCTTCAAAAATGATTGTTTTTCTAAATAAAAAACACTGCTGTAATCTACATTACAGCGCCGATCATATTATGTAGACGATAGGCCACTTATAATGTGAGCCCAGAGCTAAGCAGAGCTGGGCAGAGGGCGGTCATGATGGGTCTGGACCTGCAAGGGGTCATTTAGAGGGGTATTTTTGGTTATAGGTTGGTGGGTGGGTTTGAGTCAGGAATTGTGCTAGGGGGTTGTGAGCATTGGGGGTGGAGTTAATGGGATGTATATATAGTGGGATAAGAAGGGAAGCCATGTCATTTCTTAAATTTTTTTGTCAAGAATAGAGGTGTGCAGCCAGTGTCAGGGTAGCTGTTTTCTGGTCAGTTTTAGGGCCTAGAGTTATGGAGGGTTTAGAGCAGTTAATTGTTAGGGTTAGGGAGGAGGCAGCTGATAAGGGGCTGGAGTGGGTCCAGGAGCAGCTAGGGGCTTTAGCAGGCTCCCCGGCGGGGCATCCCCCCAGAGCCCGGCGTTCACAGCCTCTTGAACGCTTGAGCCCCTCTGCTTCCCCAGCCCCCCGGCGCAGACGGAGGAGTGTGACTTCCCCCTTACCTGTTTCCGCGGTAGTGGTCCCTGGTGTGACAGATCCGGTGGCTGGCGACGGTGGCGTTGTTCCGGTGTCGGGGACTGGAGCCATGGCGGTGTCGGGAGCGGCAGCAGCAGTGGAGAGGCCTGGAGTGAGAGGCCGAGGTGCGGTTCGCCGGGTGTCCAGTCGGGGTCAGCGCAGCACAGTCGGTGTGCCTGAGGAGCCACGTGGAGATGGACGTTGAGGGAAGCGGTGGTGCAGCGGCGGGGAGCAGTCCCCCTCCTTTCCAGTGTGGTGGGCTCGTTCAGGGAGCCTGTCAGGAGTTCTTCTGTGGGGCCGGAAGCAAGCCAGGACTCTGCGGCTGTCACGGTGAGTGCCTTCAGCGCTGCTAGAGCGCCATCTGCTGGGTCAGGGGCCAGTATGCTTAGTACACCCGTTAGCATGGGTGATTTGGCGCCATCTAGTCGCCGTTCGGAACATTGCAGTGTCGGTGGTAGGCTAGCGCCACCTGCTGTTCAGGAAAATTATTACATCGTGGTGGCAGGCCTGCGCCACCTCCTGGCCATTTTCGTTATAGCAGCAGTAGTGGTAGGTCTGCACTGACTGCTGAATATGTACAAAATGTGCATCATCCAGCGCCTCCTGAGGGTGACGTTGGCCAGGTAGCAGGTGTTTTGTCTGTTTATTTGCCGTTCCAGGTGTTGTCGGGACGGGAGTCCGGTGTAGAAGCGGCCGATGCTTTGCGGCGGGCACTCGGGGTGCCTAGGATGATCGGTCAGGAGACGGCTTCGGTGGATTCAGGACGGATGGCCCCGTTAGTGTCTGGCGACGGGCAGCCTTCTGATGAGTCACAGCGTTTACACACCATACACGTGGGCAGTAATTTTAGTAATGAGAGTAGTCTAGTGGGTCAAGTACCTGTAGGTTGCGGTTCTACGGGGGATTTGTCAGTCACTAGTGGAGTTTGGGGAAATTTGTTAGATGGGTTACGTCAGTTGTTAGCTTCAGTTGATACTTCTCGTGGGTCACAGCTAGCAGGTCCCGTTGGAGCTTGGTCAGCGCAGTGACAGTTAGAGGGGGGTTCTCGTAGGGAGAGTACTGCGAGTGCTGAGGAAGGCTCTTCGTCATTTAACGCCTTATATGCCGGGGTCCAGACGGAGAAGGTAGATGGGGCTAATAAGCCCTTGCCAGTTTTGGATACTGCAAAGGGGAGCATGTACATTTGCTTTGAAGGACCATTAGGGGCCCACTTAAAGCCAGAGATCCGTGAAAAGATTTGGAAAAGGGAGAATTTGGATATTTTTACTTTATTGCCGTTGGAGCGATTTAGTGTGGAACGGTGGGAAAAGGGCAAGGAACATCGTAAGGAGGAGGATGAGGAGAGAAGACGGTATAGGCTGATTCCGCGCACATTTGGGAATTGGCTACATGCTTTTTCCATCATGGCTAGCATTATAGGGGAGAAATGCCCAGAACATTGTTCCGGTTTATTTTGTTACTTGGATTCTATTTGGGAGGCTTATAGAACGTATGGGGGAACTGCTTGGCTTAAATATGACGAGCAGTTTCGTCAGCGTATGGCGGTTCAGTCATCCCTGCGGTGGGATCATAAGGACATAAGCCTTTGGATGCGCCTTATGACTACACCAAAGGGGGCTGGTCAGGGGGGTCATGTTGAAGTCGCGGGTTTGCATAACCCCTTTCAGTCCTCACCCAGCGGGTCTAGATCAGCGGGTTCATCGGGGAGTTTTAAAAAAGGGGTCTGCTGACTCTACAACGAGAGCACCTGTAAATGGGGAACTAATTGTGTCTATAGACACGAATGTGCCGGGTGTAGGGGTGGTAACCACCCCGTCTTCAAGTGTTTTAAGCGGGCACGAGGAAGCACGACGAAGCCAGGGGATGGTTCTGCTAAAGGGGGTGAGTCCAGTGAACCTCGACGCTATGACGCCTTGGCTAAAGAGGTACCCCGACAATGAGAGGGCACAGCTATTATTGAACGGTTTTGTGGACAGATTTAGGATTCCGTTCTCCGCGGGGGTGGGTGTTTTGATGGCTAATAATCTGCGTTCGGTGCGGGATCATCCAGAAGTGGTACGAGACAAGTTGCGGAAGGAAGTTTTGTTGGGTAGAATGTTAGGCCCCTTTTCTGATGTTCCTATTTCCAATTTGCGTGTCTCCCCGCTGGGGATTGTCCCCAAGAAGGAGGCGGGTAAATTTCGGCTTATACATCATTTATCTTATCCGAAGGGTTCTTCGGTAAATGATGATATCGATGAGTCTTTGACGCGGGTTTCCTATACGTCATTTGATGAGGCGGTTCATTTGGTTAGGACGGCGGGGCAAGGGGCGCTTATGGCTAAGGTGGATGTGGAGTCTGCATTTTGCCTTTTGCCGGTGCACCCAGATTCCATGCACTTGCTGGGGTGCTCGTTTGATGGCCTTTTTTATATTGATAGGTGCCTTCCTATGGGGTGCTCTATTTCTTGTGCCTATTTCGAAGCCTTCAGCATGTTTTTGGAGTGGGTGGTCCGTGAACGAGCCGGCTCTAAAGCAGTTATTCATTATTTGGATGACTTCTTTTGTGTGGGCCCTGCGGCTCGGCCGTTGTGTGCAATATTGTTATGGGCAGTGATGGATGTTTTTGTTGACTTTGGGGTTCCGTTGGCATTTGAAACAACAGAAGGACCAACCACAACGACCTGTTTTTTGGGAATTGAAATTGATTCCCAGGCAATGGAATGTAGGTTGCCAGAGGCAAAACTTATTGATCTGCGGGCAACGGTGCAGGAAGCTCTGGTGAGAACAAAAATCACCCTGCGGCTCCTTCAATCTTTATTGGGGAAACTCAATTTAGCCTGAAAGAATTATGCCCATGGGCCGTGTTTTTTGTAGGCACTTAGCACAAGCAACTGCTGGTGTTAGATGTCCCCACCATTTTATTCGCCTTGGCAAGGAGCATAAGGCGGATTTGAGGGTTTGGGATTCCTTTTTGGTAGAATATAACGGCAGATCATTATGGATTGCAGAGGGAGTTTCGAATGTGGAGATACAATTGTGTACTGATGCTTAAGTTTCTATCGGTTTCGGGGCGTATTGTCAGGGAAAATGGTGTGTTGGTACTTGGCCACTAGAGTGGAGGGAGTGTGGTTTGACGGGTAATCTTTGTTTTCTGGAGTTGTTTCCCATTCTTGTTGCGGCGGAAATTTGGGGACCGCTTTTGTCCATTCGGTCAGTGGTTTTTCACTGTGATAACAAGGCGGTCGTGTGCGCTATTAATAGTTTGTCCGCCAATTCCCCCCCGGTGATCACAGTGCTACGCCAGTTGGTCCTGCTGTGTTTGAGATGGAACATTCTATTTAGGGCTCATCATGTTCCTGGAGTTTTCAATGACATTGCGTATGCTTTATCTCGATTGCAGTGGGATTGTTTCCGTTGGCTACCTCCAGAAGCGGAGAGGGATCCGGTTTCTTGCCCCGAGCACCTTTGGAGGGTGGTGTCGCTCGTCTGATATGTTGGGCGAAGCGTTCGCTGGCCCCTGCTACGTGGGATGCTTATACCAAGATCTGGGTGAGATGGTTCCAGCTGGAGGATTCGTGGTGTAGTCAAGGGAGTCCTTTTAGTGCCTTAGAGGGGATGTTTTGTTTTTTGTTATCTCTTATGGAGAGTGGATCTTCAGCTTCCTCTGTTGTTAAGTCGGTAGCGGCAGTTTCCTTTTTCTTTAAGTTAATTGGTTGTACGGATGTTACTAAGCATTTTTTGATACAGCGGGCTCTGCAGGGTTTTCAAAAAGGGCATGTCGGGCAGGATAAGCGTGGGCCCGTGTATTTTGCAATGTTGGAGGGACATTTTCTCAGTTGCACAGGATATCCCATTCAGATTATGAGAGGTTGTTGTTTCAATTGGCTTTCTCTTGGGCCTACTATGGGGCTTTTAGGGTTGGCAAATTGGTTAGTCCCTCAAAACGGGTGCAGGGCGGTATTCAAGTAACCGATGTGTTTTTTTCAGGATAGTGTGTTGAGAATAATGTTGTATCATTCAAAAACTGACAGGAATGGAAAAGGTTTTGAGATTTGTTTGACTAAAATTCATGAGGGGGAATCGTGCCCAGTGGGGTGTTTTCTGCGTTTCATGGCTGTGTGTCCTCGGGGATTTTCCTCTTTGCTGGTGCATGCGGATGGTTCAGCGTTGTCCAGATATCAATTTATTGCTGTCTTTAAGAAATGCGTACAAGGGTTGGGCCTTTCACATCTGGATTACAGCTCTCATTCTTTTAGGATTGGAGCTGCTACTGAGGATTCTCGTTTTGGGCTCGACACTGCTTCAGTTAAGAGGATTGGCCGCTGGGAGTCCAGCCGCTTTCGTTCCTATGTTAGGCTGCATTTGCTGGAATGTTGATTTCTTTATCTTGGGTTTATTTTGTGTGGGGGGGATGTCATTCTTTTTCTGTGTGACTAATTTTCTGTTGCTTTCAGGTTCTGCCAAATGTGTGGTTTGGCTTCTTGGCCATTCCTATATTTACTGGGCTGAAAGGAGTGCCCGTGTGCGTCCGAATGGTAGGTATTTGGGTTTAGATCCGGATGAGGTGGAGGTACACTGGTTCGGAGTTTGTAGCCTGACCTGGGATCAGGTAAGGCCTTTGTTTCAGGATGCGGTTAGGTCCTGGGGTCTACCCGACATCTTGATAATTCATGCAGGGGGTAATTACATCGGGAGTTATCCCATGCGGAACCTCATTAAGAACATTAAGAGGGACTTCTTATGTTTTGTAGACACCCATCCTCGGCTTTTGATTATCTGGTCCGAAATTGTACAGCGGGTAAAATGGCGCAATGCGCAGTCAGTGTCAGCGCTGAATAGGACCAGAGTTAAGATTAATAAGACAGTGGCTAAGTTTGTTCGCCTAAATGGTGGGTTGGTAGTTCATCACCGACTATTGGAGGATCGGGGCGCGTACATTGGAAAGGATGGGGTTCACCTAACGGATGTGGGCCTGGATGTTTTTAATTTTGGCCTCCAAGAAGGCCTGGAGTTGGGTTTTCAAGTGTGGCGGCGCATGAAAATTTAAGGAGTCAAGTTTTCATGCTGTGGCGGGTTCTTGGCAACGCTATTTATGTTTTTATATATTGCTGTCTTTGACACAATATATTGGTTTTATTTTAAAGCTATGGATTTGGGCTTCTCTAAGGGGCGGACCCTGGGAAGCGTGGTGCTTTAGCATACCCGTGGTGACGCCACTGTAGCTTATATGGTCACGGCTAGTGGTTTAAGGGTATTGCTTTATTTATGTTTTGGAGGTTGTCAAGGCCTTAGCCACATAATGTTAATATGTTAATTATGTTTATGATATGTTTATACTTGTTTTTTATATATTCTCAGGTTCTGTAAAAGAAATCATCTAATAAAGCTGTGACAAGCACCTTCCAATTTTAATTGTGTCGTTGTATATTTATTAGATAGGAGGGTGTTTGTGTGGCCCCTTGTCGCCCTTGTACCGTCATGTGGTGACAGAGCCTCTTTAAGGGTTCACGGTTATGGCTCATTTTTTTTGTCAGCGCTTCCCTGAAAAGGGCGCTGTACTCTTTGCATGCTTAGATAATGTAGCATATTTAGTGCACACAAGCTGCATGGAGGTGCAGCTTGGTGGTGCTATGATGAGAAATTCAGGCGTCGTTTGTCATTATGTCCGGAGATTGGCTGGGCATCCAAGGCAATCAGTGTTTGGAATCAGCTCATCCTGTATCAGCGACATCCTCAATCCTCTCTAGAAGGAGTCATTTCCTCTGGATCGTATCCTTGGGCATTGGCTAGAGTGCCCAAACAAGTGTCTCCATGCAGATGATTGCTGTGATAGAGACAGCGTTGAATATAACAGGTAAAAGTTGCCTGGGGCCTCCCTACGATTGAGTTGCTGAGGCGGTGGGTGGAAGTTGCCTGGACCTCCCCATAAAAGCGATAAGTTGAAGGGTAAGAAAGAGGAAAAGCCCCGATTTGAAGTGGATGTTAGTACTGTATCAGTGAGGAGCCCAAGCTCCGTCCAAAGGTAGGCAAGCTGGTGAGCCTGCATTGCCTGAAATTGTGGCCATTTTGTATAGATTCTAGCCTACTAAAAGGATTTGCATCAAATCTGGTATTCTTGTCATCATTTCATGACTAACCCTGCAAGCACTTAACTGATACCCGCTCCTAAATTTTTTGGCATAGTTGGCAGGATAGTCACAGCCCAGGAAAGATGGCATGCTGTATGGAGTGCCCAAGGAGTGAGCAGAGGGCACGGCAGGAAGGTTTACATGATGAATTTCACAGAGAGTATAGTCAGAGTTCCATTGGAGGGTAAGCTAGTGCCGGAGTTGCAGTCATGAGTACGCTCTTGCCAAGTGCACCTTTGGCTGCATTTCAGTAACTGTAATGAGCCACAAGGAAGCGTTCAAGAGGCGGGTAGAGAGGAGTCTCCCAGCAAGAGAAAGACAAGAGGCTGAGACAAAGAAGGGAGTCCTGGGACCTTGAGTATGAGACTGCAATTGTTAAGTATGTGCCTCACCTGTGAGAGACTGTAACCACTAAGCTTTGAACCTTATGCATGTTTAACACTGTATTTCATTTATAGGTCCAGGACTAGAGGAGATGAGCGGTCACTATATGCATATATACTTCCATTGCGATGCTGCCACCTAGTGGCCAGGAAGCATTTTTATGTGTTGTTTTAGTCACAGGACCTGTGCTTACATGTTCTGAGCTGTGCAGATGCTCACATCAGCAAAGCTCACTGCTATGTAACACTGTTCAGACAATGGTGGCTGACCCTGTTTATTGCAGGCACCGGGAATACCGGCTCGGGCACTGTCTTTAACATTTACTTTAGTGTGCAAAAACAGTGTAGTATGGGCATGTAATCAGTGTCGGAACATTGAATAACTCAAAAAAGGCTGTTTTTAAATTTGATAAAAGGCGACTGATCCCACCTAATGGGTTCAGGTGCAAGGGCTGCGACCCATAAATCAGCAACTATTGTACCAACAGGGCTGAGTAGGCCCTGAAGCCAGAGAAGGGCCCATTGCCGTGGCGGTGGAGTGCAGGAACCTCCCCACAGATGATTGCTGTGAAAGAGGCAGCATTGGATGTAACAAGTGGAAGTTGCGTGAAGCCTCCCTGTTATTTAGTTGCTGAGACGATGGGTTACCCCTGTATCAGGGAAGAGTCCGAGCTCTGTCCCAAGGAAACCAAGCTGGTAAAACCCAATTTCCTGCATTGCCTGAAATTGCCGCCACTTTGTGTAATATTTTAGGTGACTGTGCCTCTCTGCTAAGAACAGTTTTTTGTATTTCCTTTTGGTCGTTTTGCAAACATTACCGGCCTACTAAAAGAAACCTGCATCAAACCTGGGTTTCTTGTCATCATACTGCCAGTAACAATGCAAGGTCAAATATATTAGAAAAATGGACAAAAGTAGATGGTCCAGCGTAGTTAAGTTTAAAACAGAGTGTAGTTCCAAAGTGCCTACGCGTTTCAGACGTATACCACGTCCTTCCTAAAAGCTATCCAGCACAGTGGAGCTGTCCAGCAAAAGTGGTGCTGAAACAGAGAGTCGGTGATAGAACATCACTGCTCTAATAGTAAGTTGTGTACTTACAGCATTGTTTGTTAGATAGTTATCAATGATAGGATGAGGATAACAATGATCCAATTTTACCCTTGAGTAGTGGATAGAGTATTAATGCTTATTTTTGTTTATTAGGCTGTCGGATATGAACCTCTGCAATACTCAAATCGAGATATTAAAACATAAATAGACGCTAAAAAATACATCATTTAAACAGTTTAATACAATACATGAATACATGAACTGGAAAAAAGGGAATTATATACTGGTCTTTAAGTGTAATTGGTGTTGAAAAAAATCTTTGTATAATAAACCGCCATTTGATTAATAAGGAATGTGATGGTGGAGGGACCCGTTGGTACGGACAGTTAGGTGTCATCTGTAAAGGCCGTGAACATTGACAGGTATTATTAATTATTAGACTATATTAAATTCTGCCGATAATTTCATAGATTCTTTTACTAATAATTGAACAATAATTCTGGTCCTGAGAGGGTTAATCTAAGACTGAATAGCTATTAAAAATTATATTAAAAATAAAAGGGGAGTCCTGACTACAAAACAGAGGGTAAAGAACAGAGATGTTCCTCACCTCTGTACCTGAGATATGGTTGTGTTATACTAGATATTGTCTATAGAAGATATACATGTTAAAAACAAATATATTCTGATGTACCAGGAAGATACTATCACACCTCTGCGGGTCTAGAACTCATATCTAGCCTGAGTGTTATCAGTAATTAATATAAATATTAATTACCTGTCTTGTGATTCCTTTCTTTCTGCTGACAGGATTATATGTCACGTTCCTTCTTCTCACTGGGATCAGTCATCTGTAAAGAATCAAAGGTGTAATAATATGTTCCTGATACATGTTATAGACACTTATATGTATAACACACTAGGGCCATAATTATTTATCTCAGGTATAATGTACAAATAGAAAATAAAGAAAAAGACGACACTAAGGACCTGTTCACATCACCGCTGCCCTTCCGTTGAGGGATTCCGTCGGAGGTTTCCGTCGTGTTAACCCCTCAAAAATTAAACAAAATAACATGTCCCCCCTTGCCTGTGCTGTATGGCAAAACCCCGTTTTATGGTCAAAAGTAGCATAACAAGTGTATTCTATTGTAAGGCCCCTTGGGTGCCTGGAATTATGGAGCTTATGGGTATATTGTTTATATAGTTTAAATTAATGGTTATTAATCAATGTAATCTTAAATGGTTAACACAGTTATTTTTTCTGAGTCGTTATAAAGGGTTACCAGTGCCTAGTAGGGAACAGTTCACAAAAAAGATTCAGGATTGTTACCACACAGGGTCCTCAGTGGTGGAGTGGATGCAACGGCGTGGAAATCCACTTTTTAAGGGATGGCTGGAGTCTGGCAGCTGGTGTCCATTTTCCCAAAGCAAAGGAGCTGAAGAGCCCTTTCCAAAAGCTTATGGACTGTTATTGTTGTCCCATGCTTTTTAGAGGGATGAGTTATCCTCTAAAAATAGTTCCTCCACCCCCCCCTTCCCTGCATGTGGCATGGCCAGAAGTTCCCAGCTTGCAGTAAAGTGGTCCGGGGATGTGGGACAGCGCTGGTGTAGAGGAAGGAGGAGTCAGTCCTTACATTGCACCCTCATCTAACAGGTCGATGAGGCAGGGTTCTGCTCTGCCCATGAGGAAGCAGTAAGGGCATGGATGGCTCGAGGTGTGGTGGGAGTATCAGAGATAATATTTTCTGTTTTATTGAATAACTAACTACAATTGTTTTGTTTTTGATTTCACACATAAATTATGTCATTGTAAAGATCAAATGTATTTGTCAGGAAAAAGTCATTTTTGTTTCAGGCTGTTGTATATTACAGGGGGTTAAACTAGTGTTATATTGAGATGTAGTTTTGAACTCTGCTACATTACTTTCGCAGAGTCCACAAAGGGGGGAATGGTGAAGGTTCTGATCAGGTACAATTTTTGTTTGTTTTGAGTTAATTAATTTGGTTTCAGGAGATCTAAAAATGTGTAAGAGACCCCAATGAGTAATCCAGATTAAATGTGTATGAGAGTAACCTAAATTTTGAGGTATTTCTGAGTAGATGGTTCCAGATCTTTCCAGAACAGTAAATATGGCACTGGGTAAGCTGTGCTGTAGTCTCCACCCAATATGAGGTATTGTGTAAGAGACCATCCCCCTCCAGCAAAGTTACACAGGAGGCAGAGGTGACGTCACTCACACGAGTCTTTATGGATTTAGATGAGGGAGAAGGCAGAACAAAAATTGTCTGGACATTGTTAATTTGATGTAAAGTTTTTAGGAATGTTTTATTTTTATTTGTTTTTGTATTAATCAAGTATTTGCAGAACCTGATAAAAGTGAGATTCTCAAAGTATTCTGGATTATCAGATGAGTGTGGAGAAGTGTATAACATTTGGTTTTATTTTAGAGGATGAAGACGCCACCCCTTTGAGATGTTCTATCTATATGTGACATGGGTTTTTAATGTAAATTTGTAATAAAGAGATATTTTATTATACAATATGTACAAGACAGGATATGAGGCACCAGGTAAATCATCCAGAAACCACTCTCACCTTCTTGTTCATCTCAAGGAGCGGAGCTGGAGGTGCTCGCTGAGGCTTGTAACCTGGCAAAAGGTAAGATGGCCGACATATACACTGACTCTAGGTACGCTTTTGGCATCGCCCACAATTATGGGCCCATTGGTAGTAGGAACTTTATTGGATCATCGGGTAAGCCAATAGAGAGAGCGAGAGAGGACAGAACTGACAAAAAGGATATGTGCAGCCAGGTATCAGTAAATTGGATTGTCCCTGGATACAATAATGCCACCACTAGGTTTGTAGCAGCCGGCATGATGTGCGCACGGCATGACATAGGTAAAACAGCAAAGGTACCTGTGAAAAGTGCAGCCCGGCCAGATTACCCGTCCCAGCGACTGCAGAACATACAACTACCCGAGGTAGAAGTGTATGACAATGTGCTCGTGTGTGTAGATCTGTTCTCAGGGGGGCCTGAAGCCCGGCCGGTATCTTCCCCAATGCAGACGTTGTGTGTAAGTGACAGGGGAAGAGTGTTATCCCAAGTATTGACCTGATGTTTGTACAATGATAAGATGTTAGCAGTTCTCTAGACATTGTCCCAAAGTTAGTTTGTTTAATAACTGTATTTAAGAAGTGTTGTTGGAATATTAAATTCTGAAGTTAAGTTTTATGTAAAGTTCTAGACCAGCCTTAGCATTGGACTATTAGAGTCATGCGTCAGATAAAAGGTACAGAAGCGGAATATTCCCATTAGAAAACATTTTTATTTGTTTATTTTTATTTTTGTTGTGAAAGAAAAATTTTAGAGCAGAGAATTCTGTGCAGTGTATATGTGTAAGTATAGATATTTATATAAAGAAGAAGAATCAGTTTGTAGGTATCAGTTTTAGTTACTGACCAGTGTGAACGTTTAACATAAATCTGTCATTATTAATGTTCATGTTAATTATCTGATTAAGATCAATTACTGATTAGGCTATGAAAAGCTTGTTCTCCACAGGAAGAGTCCAACTGGGAGCGGAAGGCGTGAGAACCAGATTCTGACAGAATGTGGACGGATAAAGGAAGGTAAACCGGTAACACCCAAGGCACTCTTAATGGCACTTGCATTGATGGTGTATGACCTCATATATGCCCCAATACTGCAAGGATCGATTTGGTAAGATCTAATTGGTATGTCCCAGGTTTTACAGCTGTCGCTGCTAAATTCTGTTAGAGCTGTTTGATTTGCCTACAGAACAGTCCTGGCAGACCGGTGCCAACCTTATCATACCCGCCTCCCATGAAGAGAACCGACCTTGAGAGGCCTTCCCAGGTAGAACGAACCAGATCAGAGTAAGAAAAATTGGTTTGAGACACTTGTCAAATAAACATGTGGGATCTGTGTATGTTTCTGTGAGGTGGAGATGTTCTAGGCAATCAGCTGAGATCAAGGTACAAATCCTGCTGAAAGAGTATCACCAAGTGCAAATGAAGTACCCAATAATTACACATCTTCTAGGTGCACTGTCCATTGTAACAGAGAAGTTTTTCCTTTTATATATATATATAAAGGTGTTTGATGTCATTTAAGGGCCTGACATTATTGTATGTTAGAACTTAGAACAACGTTTATAGTGTATGCGGATGATGTTATCACCAGATTAGTATTTATTTTAACAATTGACAAAGAGTTGGGGGTCCCCAGCAAGTGGTAGTAAATATGAACTAAAAGACTTTTAACACGATGAACTCCATCACTGAGATGCGGCACTACAACGCGTTTATCATGAACTGACGGCAGTGTCACAATTCTAAGCGGCCGCCCAGACAAGTAACTTGCCAGAGGAAGAGTACAGATGCGGAGGGTTTGATAGTCACAATACAACTCCACTAATCCGCCTACGTGGGATCTCACCCCAGGCTCACAGCATGAGGTGCTATGTACAGCCTGATGACGTAAACTAAAGGAGACGGTGTCGGACAGATGAGAAGGACCAAACCGAGTCTTGATGACATCAGCAAAGATTAAAGTAAAGACCAAAGACCTGAGTGAATCCGTCAGCAGGATCAAGTGTTTTGATAAGTAAGTGGCTAGGAGGGGGTAATAATAACTCCCCCACTGGACACCAACGTAGTCTGACTTCACAATTGTGTGGGTTACCCTGAGGGTGACAGTCAGTGAAGAGCAGAAGACAGGAGAAGAAGAAGACGATGGTGTACAGGACTGGCAATGAACTGATGGGACCCGAAACCTGAGGGTGATAGCATTATGATTATTAGTTGAGGCCCTATTGTTTATAATGTATGAGGTTTATAATTATAATGTGTGTAAATATGCCACGGTGCTGCAAATTACAATCTGAGGAGTTTTATGTGGAGGTGTGAGGTGAAGGTCACTGTGCTGCCCATGACCTGTTATATCTGCAGGGGTAAAAGTCCCATTAGGACAGTAAGTGACAGTGCGACAGTTGTTACCATTAAAAAATGTAGACCGGATTAATTATATATATATATATATATTACAACCAGCAGCGGTTTGTAGATTATATCAAGACAACCATCCTGTATCCAGAGGAGAATAGGGAAAGTTAGGACCACTCCGACACCTTGGAAGTCCAGGTACAAAGGGGGGTTACTCATCAGGAGTAGATCGTCTCAAGCTGGTGAAGAAATCCAAAACCCCTACCCGCCTGGTTCGAGTGGTCAGTGGTAGGTTGCTAGGCAAGACTCAGGGATAGAGTAATAATATTTTTAGGGGGGACTGTCAGGGATCAATACTATGTATATTGTTTGAAAAATATTATCCTCACACATATGTATATACATTTCAGTTCTTTGTATAATATACTGATATATATAACAAGTTCTTTGTTCATGTCGGACACACCTATGGAAGACACCGCCCCCTGGAATGCAAGAAGAGTGAGTCTGAGAAAATTGTGGGGGCTTGGGCACTCCCACATCTCTGGGGAGGAGGCATGTGTCGCTTTCTGTGTTTCTTTGTTCTGAATAAAAAGTTTTCAGTCTTCCTCCTGACAGAGAGGGAAGCTGTACCAAACATCTGTGTGGTGTACTTCTCTCCAGGCATGCCTTCAGCTTTCAGTTTACCGAGGTGGTTATTCGGTATGAAATACGGACCTGACAGGAGGAGCAGTCCTGTGATTATAATGTGCAGGCAGACTATGGAGGGCAGTCGGTAGCATCAGTGGTGAGACAGGTGTAGACTCCAAAGGGAGTTTATTGCCCCCTCCTTGCTGCTGGTGGGAAAGACCGTTGTCATAGGATATGGACGAAGACTGCCTCCTATTGCATCATTGGGATCTGCAGCTGACCACGGTCAAGAGACTGGTCATCCAGCTGCTGGAACAATCTTGGAGGCACCTTGGGTGATGCCGGGATTCCTGTGAGTGGTGAGTCACCTTCATGTTTGGCTGCATAGTCAAGCACAAATGTGTTGACGGATGAGGATTTGTTCTCTGTTTTAAAGGACAACTTGGGCTTGTTTGGGTGGCAAAGGGTGGAGTATAAGCTCTGCCAGTAAAGCCAGTAGGTTAATACCCCACCTGACTAGATGGTTTGTACAGATTAACCTTTTGTGGCTTATTATTCTGTGGTGTGGCTCCTCTGGGAATTTACCTGTCCACCAATATAGGGGACAAGATCCACAGACGAGAATTTGTGATATTTGGTTTCAGTGTATCACGTAATGGTGGACAAAGAGCGTATTGTGGACAAGAAGCTTAGTTTTGAGAGAGGGTCTGAGAAAAATTTCAAAGTGGTAAAGACCTGTACGATGTAACCTGTCATTTAAACGAGATTACGCTTGCCTTGCTGTAAATATTACAGAGACGCTACATAAGTGTCAGGATTGTGAATAGACATGACGTCCTGGCTGGAGGTAATGTAAATTCACTGTCAGGACACTTGAGTAACGTTATAGTGTGTTTATGTGGCTGCACATAGCGATATAGCTATATCGCTATGTGCTGTGTAAATGAATGGGGAGAAGTGTATGACGCTGATTGGTCACTGATTGGTCAGCGTCATACACTTCTCTCCACAACGCCCACTTGGTCAAAAAGTAAAACACGCCCAGTTGTCCATTAAGAAACTCATTAGCATGAAGCTAAAATAGGTCATAACTCCGTCAAAAATGATCGTTTTTCTAAACAAAAAACACTGCTGTAATCTACATTACAGCGCCGATCATATTATGTAGAAGATAGGCCACTTATAATGTGGTGACAGAGCCTCTTTAAAGGTTCACGGTTTTGGCTCATTTTTTTTCTAAGCGCTTCCCTGAAAAGGCCGCTGTACTCTTTGCATGCTCAGATAATGTAGAATATTTAGTGCACACAAGCTGCATGGAGGTGCAGCTTGGTGGTGCTATGATGAGAAATGCAGGCGTCGTTTGTCATTATGTCCGGAGATTGGCTGGGCATCCAAGGCAATCAGTGTTTGGAATCAGCTCATCCTGTATCAGCGACATCCTTAATCCTCTCTAGAAGTAGTCGTTTCTTCTGGATCGTATGCTGGGGCAGCGGCTAGAGCGCCCAAACAGGAGTCTCCACGCAAATGATTGCTGTGATAGAGACAGCGTTGAATATAACAGGTGGAAGTTGCCTGAGGCCTCCATACGATTGAGTTTCTGAGGCAGTGGGTGGAAGTTGCCTGGGCCTCCCCATTAGGGCAGATTCACACGAACGTTGCGTTTTTGCGCGCGCAAACAACGCAGCGTTTTGCGAGCGCAAAAACCATTTGACAGCTGCGTGTGTCATGCGTGTCTGATGCGCGGCTGCGTGATTTTCGCGCAGCCGGCATCATAGAGATGAGGCTTGTCAACGCCCGTCACTGTCCAAGGTGCTGAAAGAGCTAAATCTTTCAGCACCCTCGACAGTGAATGCCGAACACAACAGCGAAAAACCTGTAAAAAAAAAAGATAAAGTTCCTACTTACCGAGAACTTCCCGGCCGTTGCCTTGGTGACGCGTCCTTGGTGACGCGTCCTTGGTGACGCGCCTCTCTTGACATCGGGCCCCACCTCCCTGGATGACGCAGCAGTCCAAGTGACCGCTGCAGCCTGTGATTGGCTGCAGCCTGTGCTTGGCCTGTGATTGGCTGGAGCTGTCACTTGAACTGAAGTGTCATCCCGGGAGGTCGGACTGCAGGAAGGAGACAGGAGTAATCGGTAAGTTAGAACTTCGTTTTTTTTTTACAGGTTAATGTATTTTGGGATCGCAAGTCACTGTCCATGGTGCTGAAACAGTTTAACTCTTTCAGCACCATGGACAGTGACTATCTCCTGCCGTCGCGTACCGATAATTTTTTTGCCGGGATCGGCCAAAACGAGTTTGGCCGAACCCGGTGAAGTTCGGTACGCTTGTCCGGCTTCGCTCATCGCACAGACACTCCGTTTGGATGTTCGGAAACAGAAAAGCACGTGGTGCTTTTCTGTTTTCATTCATCCTTTTCACTGCTGTTGCGCGAATCACGCTCGTCCCACGGAAGTGCTTCCGTGTGGTGCGCGTGATTTTCACGCACCCATTGACTTCAATGGGTGCGTGATGCGCGAAATACGCAGAGTTATTGAACCTGTCGCGCTTTTTGCGCAGCAGACAAACGCTGCGCAAAAAGCACGGACTGTCTGTACTGCCCCATAGACTTGTATTGGTCCATGCGTGCCGCGTGAAAACCACGCGGCCCGCACGGACCGAATACACGCTCGTGTGAATCCCCCCTTAAAGCGATAAGGGATGTTGAAGGGTAAGAAAGAGGAAAAGCCCTGATTTGAAGTGGATGTTAGTACTGTATCAGTGAGGAGCCCAAGCTCCGTCCAAAGGTAGGCAAGCTGGTTGTAATGACGGAATAGGAAGACGTACAAGTGAGCCCTAATCTACCCGCAACCCAGTCCCTGCCTACTTGCATGGCCCCTCCCAGGCCACGGCGTACAACTGGGCGACGGTCCCTACACTCAATATGTGCATGACAGACAACACAAGACAGGGTACACAGAAGAGAGGGAAGTGGGACAGTTGCCAACGGCAACACCGTGAGCAACAGAGTAGTGAATGAGCCGAGTAAAACCAGGAGAGTATGTGGTAACAAAAGCAGAGCAGAAGAATAGTCAGTCAATCAAGCCAGGGTCGATATGAAGCAGGTCAATTGCAAGTAGCAGGAACAGCAGAGCCAGGAACCAGAGAGAATCACAGGCACAGGACAAGCAGCAAATGCAGGTATACAAAGACCAAGGGCGGGAGCTAGCTCCATCTGGCCAGGCTGTGATAGGTTCTCCCACTCCTCAGCCTCCCAGCCTGAGTGGTAGCAGAACGAGTCATTCTAGCAGAGCTAGGCACAGATGCAGACTGATTAACCACGGGCGTCGACACAGAAGCTGTGTCAGGCAAATCCTTTACACTGGTGAGCCACCAATGCCTGCATTGCCTGAAATTGTCACCATTTTGAATAACATTTTTAAATTGACTGTGCCTCTCTGCTGAGATTAGTTTATTGTTTTCCCTGTTGGAAGTTTTGCCAAGATTCTAGCCTACTAAAAGGATTTGCATCAAACCTGATATTCTTGTCATCATTTCATGACTAACCCTGCGAGCACTTAACTGATACCCGGTCCTAAACTTTTTGGCATAGTTGGGAGGATAGTCGCAGCCCAGGAAAGATGGCATGTCGTATGGAGTGCCCAAGGAGCGAGCAGAGGGCACGGCAGGAAGGTTTACATGATGTATTTCACAGAGAGTATAGTCGGAGCTCTATTGGAGGGTAAGCTAGTGCCGGAGTTGCAGTCATGACTACGCTCTTGCCAAGTGCACCTTTCCCTCAAGAAAGATGACTAGATCCAGTAAGAGGTTGTGGAGCCAGGAAAGGCTGCATTTCAGTAGCTGTAATGCGCCACAAGGAAGCGTTCAAGAGGCGGGTAGAGAGGAGTCTCCCAGCAAGAGAAAGACAAGAAGCTGTGCATGAGACTGAGACAAAGAAGGGAGTCCTGGGACCTTGAGTATGAGACTGCAATTGTTAAGTATGTGCCTCACCTGTGAGAGACTGTAACCACTAAGCTTTGAGCCTGAGGCCCAAGTAATTTTGAAGAGGGCCTGAACTGAGTCTAACAGGGCCTTCAGAGACTGTCGGAAGAAGGCCCAATTTGTGTGAAAGGAATCTGTGTTTTTGTTTCAGTTATTTTAGTTGCTTATTTTTCCTGGTGCCTGGAATGGCACCGAATAAGGCAAGGGGGCAATGAAAGGTATGGAAGGGAGTCTCCCCTATTCACGAGAGGAGCCGTATGGAGTAATGTAGAGATAGATTTTGCTGTCTCTTTCAATGCTTTTGTGTTATGCATGTTTAACACTTTATTTCCTTTATAGGTCCAGGACTAGAGGAGATGAGCGGTCACTATATGCATATATACTTCCATTGCGATGCTGCCACCTAGTGGCCAGGAAGCATTTTTATGTGTTGTTTTAGTGACAGGACCCATGCTTACATGTTCTGAGCTGTGCAGATGCTCACGTCAGCAAAGCTCACTGCTATGTAACACTGTTCAGACAATGGTGGCTGACCCTGTTTATTGCAGGCA
Source organism: Rhinoderma darwinii (assembly GCF_050947455.1). Lineage (NCBI taxonomy): Eukaryota > Metazoa > Chordata > Amphibia > Anura > Rhinodermatidae > Rhinoderma > Rhinoderma darwinii. Next base: position 6,243,845 of record NW_027461962.1, read on the forward strand.
TCGGGAAAACAGGCTCGGGCACTGTCTTTAATATTTACTTTAGTGTGCAAAAACAGTATAGTATGGGCAAGTAATCAGTGTCGGGACATTGAATAACTCACAAAGGGGCTCTTTTTAAATTTGATAAAAGGCGACTGTTCCCACCTAATGGGTTCAGGTGCAAGGGCTGCGACCCATAAATCAGCAACTATTGTGCCTGCAGGGCTGAGTAGGCCCTGAAGCCAGAGAGGGCCCATTGCTGTGGCGGTGGAGTGCAGGAACCTCCCCACAGATGATTGCTGTGAAAGAGGCAGCATTGGATGTAACAAGTGGAAGTTGCGTGAAGCCTCCCTGTTATTTAGTTGCTGAGACGATGGGTTACCCCTGTATCAGGGAAGAGTCCAAGCTCTGTCCCAAGGAAACCAAGCTGGAAAAACCCACTTACTGCATTGCCTGAAATTGCCGCCATTTTGTGTACTATTTTAAGTGACTGTGCCTCTCTGCTAAGAACAGTTTTTTGTATTTCCTTTTGGTCGATTTGCAAACATTACCGGCCTACTAAAAGAAACCTGCATCAAACCTGGGTTTCTTGTCATCATACTGCCAGTAACAATGCAAGGTCAAATACATTACTCGCCCTCACTAGCCTCCCCTCATGCCAAATTCTATGGCCAAAAGGACCATAACAATTATATTCTATTGGAAATAAAAGGTGGATTTCTGACTTTAGAGAACAGAGGGTAAAATAATAGTCATGTTCCTCACCTCTGTACCTGAGATATGGTACAATTTGTAATGTAAAAATTAAGCCCTCATATGGCTGTGTCAATGAAAAAATAAAAGAGTTATGACTTTTGGAAGGCGTGGAAGAAAAAAACAAAAACATAAAAATGAAACTTAGCCTTGTCCTGAAAGGGTTAATCGAAGACTGAATAGCTATTAAAAATTATATTAAAAATAAAAGGGGAGTCCTGACTACAAAACAGCGGGTAAAGAACAGAGATGTTCCTCACCTCTGTACCTGAGATATGGTTGTGTTATACTAGATATTGTCTATAGAAGATATACATGTTAAAAACACATATATTCTGATGTATCAGGAAGATACTATCACACCTCTGCGGGTCTAGAACTCATATCTAGCCTGAGTGTTATCAGTAATTAATATAAATATTAATTACCTGTCTTGTGATTCCTATCTTGCTGCTGACAGGATTATATGTCACGTTCCTTCTTCTCACTGGGATCCGTCATCTGTAAAGAATCAAAGGTGTGATAATATGTTCCTGATACATGTTATAGACACTTATATGTATAACACACTAGGGCCATAATTATTTATCTGAGGTATAATGTACAAATAGAAAATAAAGAAAAAGACGACACTAAGGACCTGTTCACATCACCGCTGCCGTTCCGTTGAGGGATTCCGTCTGAGGTTTCCGTCGGGTTAACCCTTCAAAAATGAAACAAAATAACATGCCCCCCCCTTTCCTGTGCTGTATGGCTAAACCCCATTGTCATAGGATACGGACAAAGACTGCCTCCTATTGCATCATTGGGATCTGCAGCTGACCACGGTCAAGAGACTGGTCGTCCAGCTGCTGAAACAATCTTGGAGGCACCCTTGGGTGATGCCAGGATTCCTGTGAGTGGTGAGTCACATTCATGTTTGGTTGCGTAGTCAAGCACAAATGTGTTGACGGATGTGGATTTGTTCTCTGTTATAAAGGACAACTTGGGCTTGTTTGGGTGGCAAAGGGTGGAGTATAAGCTCTGCCAGTAAAGCCAGTAGGTTAATACCCCGCCTGACTAGATGGTTTGTACAGATTAACCTTTTGTGGCTTATTATTCTGTGGTGTGGCTCCTCTGGGAATTTACCTGTCCACCAATATAGGGGACAAGATCCACAGACCAGAAATTGTGATATTTGGTTTCAGTGGATCACGTAATGGTGGACAAAGAGCGTATTGTAGACAAGAAGCTTAGTTTTGAGAGAGGGTCTGAGAAAAATTCCAAAGTGGTAAAGACCTGTACGATGTAACCTGTCATTTAAAACGAGATAGCCTTGCTGTAAATATCACAGAGACACTACATAAGTGTCAGGATTGTGAATAGACATGATGTCCTGGCTGGAGGTAATGTATATTCACTTTCAGGACACTTGAGTAACGTTATAATGTGTTTATGTGGCTGCACATAGCGATATAGCTATATCACTATGTGCTGTGTAAATGAATGGGGAGAAGTGTATGACGCTGATTGGTCATTGATTGGTCAGGCCATACACTTCTCTCCACAACGCCCACTTGGTCAAAAAGTAAAACATGCCCAGTTGTCCATTAAGAAACTCATTAGCATGAAGCTAAAATAGGTCATAACTCCGTCAAAAATGATCGTTTTTCTAAATAAAAAACACTGCTGTAATCTACATTACAGCGCCGATCATATTATGTAGACGATAGGCCACTTATAATGTAAGCCCAGAGCTAAGCAGAGCTGGGCAGAGGGCGGTCATGACGGGTCTGGACCTGCAAGGGGTCATTTAGAGGGGTATTTTGGTTATAGGTTGGTGGGTGGGTTTGAGTCAGGAATTGTGCTAGGGGGTTGTGAGCATTGGGGGTGGAGTTAATGGGATGTATATATAGTGGCATAAGCAGGGAAGCCATGTTATGTCTTGAAAATTTTTGTCAAGAATAGAGGTGTGCAGCCAGTGTCAGGGTAGCTGTTTTCTGGTCAGTTTTAGGGCCTAGAGTTATGGAGGGTTTAGAGCAGTTAATTGCTAGGGTTAGGCAGGCAGGCAGGCAGCTGATAAGGGGCTGGAGTGGGTCCAGGAGCAGCTAGGGGCTTTAGCAGGCTCCCCGGCGGGGCGTCCCCCCAGAGCCCGGCGTTCACGGCCTCTTGAACGCTTGAGCCCCCCGGCGCAGACGGAGGAGTGTGACTCCCCCCTTACCTGGTCCCCGGTGGCTGGCGACGGTGGCGTTGTTCCGGTGTCGGGGACTGGAGCCATGGAGGTGTCGGGAGCGGCGGCAGCAGTGGAGAGGCCTGGAGTGAGAGGCCAAGGTGCGGTTCGCCGGGTGTCCAGTCGGGGTCAGCGCAGCACAGTCCATGTGCCTGAGGAGCGACGTGGAGATGGACGTTGAGGGAAGCGGTGGTGCAGAGGCGGGAGCAGACCCCCTCCTTTCCAGTGCGGTGGGCTCGTTCAGGGAGCCTGTCACGAGTTCTTCTGTGGGGCCGGAGGCAAGCCAGGACTCTGCGGCTGTCACGGTAAGTGCCTTCAGCGCTGCTAGAGCGCCATCTGCTGGGTCAGGGGCAAGTGTGCATAGTACACCCGTTAGCATGGGTGATTTGGCGCCATCTAGTCGCCGTTCGGAACATTGCAGTGTCGGTGGTAGGCCGGCGCCACCTGCTGTTCAGGAAAATTATTACATCGTGGTGGCAGGCCTGCGCCACCTCCTGGCCATTTTCTTTATAGCAGCAGTAGTGGTAGGTCTGCACTGACTGCTGAATATGTACAAAATTTGCATCATCCAGCGCCTCCTGAGGGAGACGTTGGCCAGGTGGTAGGTGTTTCGTCTGTTTATTTGCCGTTCCAGGTGTCGTCAGGACGGGAGTCCGGTGTAGAAGCAGCCAATGCTTTGCGGCGGGCACTCGGGGTGCCTAGGATGCTCGGACAGGAGACGGCTTCGGTGGACTCAGGACGGACGGCCCCGTTAGTGTCTGGCGACGGGCAGCCTTCTGGTGAGTCACAGCGTTTACACACCATACACGTGGACAGTAATTTTAGTAATGAGAGTAGTCTAGTGGGGCAAGTACCTGTAGGTTGCGGTTCTACGGGGGATTTGTCAGTCACGAGTGGAGTTTGGGGAAATTTGTTAGATGGGTTATGTCAGTTTTTAGCTTCAGTTGATACTTCTCGTGTGTCACAGCTAGCAGGTCCCGTTGGAGTTTGGTCAGCGCAGGGACAGTTAGAGGGGGGTTCTCGTAGGGAGAGTACTGCGAGTGCTGAGGCAGGCTCTTCATCATTTAACGCCTTAGATGCCGGGGTCCAGAAGGAGAATGTAGATGGGGCTAATAAGCCCTTGCCAGTTTCGGATACTGCAAAAGGGAGCATGTACATTTGCTTTGAAGGACCATTAGGGGCCCACTTAAAGCCAGAGCTCCGTGAAAAGATTTGGAAAAGGGAGAATTTGGATATTTTTACTTTATTGCCGTTGGAGCGATTTAGTGTGGAACGGTGGGAAAAGGGCAAGGAACATCGTAAGGAGGAGGATGATGAGAGAAGACGGTATAGGCTGATTCCGCGCACATTTGGGAATTGGCTACAAGCTTTTTCCATCATGGCTAGCCAGTGGCGGATTAAGTAGACCATGGGCCCTGGGCTGTTACCCAAACTTGGGCCCCCCTTCCTCACCGTAACTATTTTTAACACTACCTTTTTGGGCAAGCATTAACAGTGTTACGATTCCCCTTGTCACAGCGCGGTGTCCCTACATACTGACAGGATCACACTGTGCAGGGACACAACCTTCTGACAAGGGGAATTGTCTATCAGTCCTGGACCGCAGAAAGACTTTTTGTGAAATACAAGGATTTCCTATAATAAACATGTCAGGAGAGGTGACAGATTCTCTATAAATCTAGTGACTCACAGGTGACGACGTCTCAGATTCTAGTAGTTTTTTTCCTCTTTTCTTCTCCATCCGGTCCAGCGCTCATGACGACTTCTCCCGGCCATGACTCATTTCTGCAGAATTTGCCACTTAGACGTCTCCTCACTTTTCCAACATTTCCACACCTATAAACGAAAATAAAGTTATCATGGTGCCACATAGTGTACCCCTAAATATAATAGCACCAAACACTGCGCGCCTGAATATAATACCACACACTGTAAAACACCATACACACAGCCCCCTGTACATAGTGCCACACACAGCCCCTGTAGATATTACACACCCCCATAGATATCGCCATACACAGCCCCCTCTATATATCACACATCCCCCTCGTAGAGAGCGTTACACACAGCCCCCTATAGATAGTGCCATACAGCCCCCCTGTAGAGAGCGCCACACAGCCCTCCCCCTCTTGTAAATAGCACCAAAAAGCCCCCCCTATAAAGAGCGCCACACACATACCACGGTGGATAGCACTACACAGCCCCCCCTTGCCTCACAGCGCTCCCCCTTGTATATAGTGCCTCACAGCGCTCCCCCTTGTATATAGTGCCTCACAGCGCTCCCCCTTGTATAAAGTGCCTCACAGCGCTCCCCCTTGTATATAGTGCCTCACAGCGCTCCCCCTTGTATATAGTGCCTCACAGCACTCCCCCTTGTATATAGTGCCTCACAGCGCTCACCCTTGTATATAGTGCCTCACAGCGCTCCCCCTTGTATATAGTGCCTCACAGCGCTCCCCCTTGTATATAGTGTCACACAGCGCTCCCCCTTGTATATAGTGCCACACAGAGCTCCCCCTTGTATATAGTGCCACACAGCGCTCCCCCTTGTATATAGTGCCACAAGGTTATGTACACATTTAAAAACTTTATATTATAATTATATATATATATATAGTATGTCTGTGTATCAGTGTGATTGATTGATTTTATTAAAAAATATTTTTACTTTTTGAGATACGGCTGCTTTGTATCCTGTATCCGTCAGGTCAGCAGGACTGACGGGATCAGTGACACGCAGGATCCACCTCAAATCTATCACATCTAAGATTATAATTTAGCGCAGGGCCCGTTTCACTGATCCCGTCAGTCCTGCTGACCTGACGGATACAGGATACAAAGCAGCTGTATCTCAAAAAGTGAAAATATTTTTTAATAAAACGTAATTACAAAGTTGCACCAAACACACATTTTTATTAAAAAAAAATAAAACCGACGTTATTTTTGCGACGTTTTTTCCGTAGACAATGCAGGTTTCGTTTTTTATCGTTTTTATGCACACATTTTTTGCCATTTTAGAATTTTTATTCATAAAGTTTGAAAATAATAGTAAAAAAAGAAGCTTTTTTACGTTTCAGCTATTTTTTTTTGGTAATAACATTGTTTTACCCTAAAATAGACCTTTTATCTGTGATCGTCATTGTCTACCGTACATTTTAATATATTACATGTCTATATTAGGGTAATTGGGTCAGCGCTAGCGTTACAACAATGATTGGCGGGGGGGAACGTTTTTTTTGGGGTGGGTATTTTATGTGTATTTATTATTATTATTTTTTTTTGCACTTTACTATTTTTTATTACTATGTTCTGATCCTCAAAGGTCAAAAAAGACCTTTGGGGAACCTTATATCTACTTTCTCTTTGTTTTACACCATGTTTTTCCACTGTAACTGGAGCTGCACAGCAGCCCCAGTTACAGGGGAAATCAGCCCTCTCACAGTGACGATTGTCACTAATAGGGCTGTGCTGGGTCTAGTAAGACCCAGCAACAGTCTGCCACTAACGGCACCCGGCGATCATGTGACCTGTCACATGATCACCGGGAGGAATAGAGACAGCGCCGCTGCTGCTGTCTCTATTCCTGTACACAGCGTTCATTGAACGCTGTGTAAGAAGACATCGGAGAAGACAGAAGCAGCGAAAGCTGCTTCTGTCTTCTTCTCAGGGTCCCCGGCAGTCACTGACAGCCGGAGACCCGACATTCAGCTGCCCGATCGCGCGGGCAGCAAGTTAAAACCCGAGCCGTAGAAAGTCTATGGCTCGGGTTTTAAGCACCCGTCCCTGACCGCTGGCCGTAAAAATACAGCCAGCGGTCGGGAACCAGTTGGGCAGGAGGATAATCCTGTACTGACCTCAGCGCCGGTGACCGCCCGCCGGCTCTTCTCTTGCTGCTTTGGAGTAACAGAACAGCCGTCCCTCGCTGTTCTGTTACTCAATGGCGGCGGCCCGCACTGTCAGGGAGGCGTGTCCTACCCCTGGATCCCGGCGAATTCCCTGCTCCTCCCCATCTTCGGCCGTTAGCAGCGCTAGCGCGCTGAATAGATTTACGAGATAATGTGCGTTTCGGGCTGCCATGGGCCCCCTGGAAGCCTCGGGCCCCGGGCGGCCGCCCGAAACGCCCATATGATAATCCGCCACTGTGGCTAGCGTTATAGGGGAGAAATGCCCAGAACATTGTTCCGGTTTATTTTGTTACTTGGATTCCATTTGGGAGGCTTATAGAACGTATGAATGTACTGCTTGGCTTAAATATGACGAGCAGTTTCGTCAGCATATGGCGGTTCAGTCATCCCTGCGGTGGGATAATAAGGACATAAGCTTTTGGATGCACTTTATGACTACACCAAAGGGGGCTGGTCAGGGGGTCATGTTGAAGTTGCGAGTTTGCATAACCCCTTTCAGTCCTCACCCGGCGGGTCTAGATCAGCGGGTTCATCGGGGAGTTTTAAGAAAGGGGTCTGCTGACTCTACAACGAGAGCACCTGTAAATGGGGAACTAATTGTGTCTATAGACACGAATGTGCCGGGTGTGGGGGTGGTAACCACCCCGTCTTCAAGTGTTTTAAGCGGGCACGAGGAGGCACGACGAAGCCAGGGGATGGTTCTGCTAAAGGAGGTGAGTCCAGTAAACCTCAACGCTATGATGCCTTGGCTAAAGAGGTACCCCGACAATGAGAGGGCGCAGCTGTTATTGAAAGGTTTTCGGGACGGATTTAGGATTCCGTTCTCCGCGGGGGTGGGTGTTTTGATGGCTAATAATCTGCGTTCGGTGCGGGATCATCCATAAGTGGTACGAGACAAGTTGCGGAAGGAAGTTTTGTTGGGTAGAATGTTAGGCCCCTTTTCTGATGTTCCTATTTCCAATTTGCGTGTCTCCCCGCTGGGGGTTGTCCCCAAGAAGGAGGCGGGCAAATTTCGGCTTATACATCATTTATCTTATCCGAAGGGTTCTTCGGTAAATGATGATATTGATGAGTCTTTGGCGCGGGTTTCCTATACGTCATTTGATGAGGCGGTTCGTTTGGTTAGGACTGCGGGGCAAGGGGCGCTTATGGCTAAGGTGGATGTGGAGTCTGCATTTCGCCTTTTGCCGGTGCACCCAGAATCCATGCACTTGCTGGGGTGCTCGTTTGATGGCCTTTTTTATATTGATAGGTGCCTTCCTATGGGGTGCTCTATTTCTTGTGCCTATTTCGAAGCCTTCAGCACATTTTTGGAGTGGGTGGTCCATGAACGAGCCGGCTCTAAATCAGTTATTCATTATTTGGATGACTTCTTTTGTGTGGGCCCTGCGGCTCGGCCGTCGTGTGCAATATTGTTATGGGCAGTGATGGATGTTTTTGTTGACTTTGGGGTTCCGTTGGCGTTTGAAAAAACCGAAGGACCAACCACTACGATCTGTTTTTTGGGAATTGAAATTGATTCCCAGGCAATGGAATGTAGGTTGCCAAGGCAAAACTTATTCATCTGCGAGCAACGGTGCAGGAAGCTCTGGTGAAAACAAAAATCACCCTGCGGCTCCTGCAATCTTTATTGGGGAAACTCAATTTTGCCTGTAGAATTATGCCCATGGCCCGTGTTTTTTGTAGGCGCTTAGCACAAGTAACTGCTGGTGTAAGATGTCCCCACCATTTTATTCGCCTTGGCAAGGAGCATAAGGCGGATTTGAGGGTTTGGGATTCCTTTTTGGTAGAATATAACGGCAGATCATTACGGATTGCAGAGGGAATTTCGAATGTGGAGATGCAATTGTGTACTGATGCTTCCGCTTCTATCGGCTTCGGGGCGTATTTTCAGGGAAAATGGTTTGTTGGTACTTGCCCACTAGAGTGGAGGGAGTGTGGTTTGACAGGTAATCTTTGTTTTCTGGAGTTTTTTCCCATTCTTGTTGCGGTGGAAATTTGGGGACAGCTTTTGTCCAATCGGTCAGTGGTTTTTCACTGTGATAACATGGTGGTCGTGTGCGCTATTAATAGTTTGTCCGCCAATTCCCCCCCCCCCGGTGATCACAGTGCTACGCCAGTTGGTCCTGCTGTGTTTGAGATGGAACATTCTATTTAGGGCTCATCATGTTCCTGGAGTTTCCAATGACATTGCAGATGCTTTATCTCGATTGCAGTGGGATAGTTTCCGTTGGCTAGCTCCAGAGGCGGAGAGGGATCCGATTTATTGCCCCAAGCACCTTTGGAGGGTGGTGTCGCTCGTCTGATATGGTGGGCGAAGCGTTCGCTGGCCCCTGCTACGTGGGATGATTATACCACGATCTGGGTGAGATGGTTCCAGCTGGAGGATTTGTGGTGTAGTAAAGGGAGTCCTTTTAGTGCCTTAGAGGGGATGTTTTGTTTTTTGTTATCTCTTATGGAGAGTGGATCTTCAGCTTCCTCTGTTGTTAAGTCGGTAGCGGCAGTTTCCTTTTTCTTTAAGTTAATTGGTTGTACGGATGTTACTAAGCATTTTTTGATACAGCGGGCTCTGCAGGGTTTTCAAAAAGGGCATGTCGGGCAGGATAAGCGTGGGCCCGTGTATTTTGCAATGTTGGAGGGACATTTTCTCAGTTGGACAGGATATCCCATTCAGATTATGAGAGGTTGTTGTTTCAATTGGCTTTCTCTTGGGCTTTCTATGGGGCTTTTAGGGTTGGCGAATTGGTTAGTCCCTCAAAACGGGTGCAGGGCGGTATTCAAGTAACCAATGTGTTTTTTTCAGGATAGTGTGTTGAGAATAATGTTGTATCATTCAAAAACTGACAGGAATGGAAAAGGTTTTGAGATTTGTTTGACTAAAATTCATGAGGGGGAATCGTGCCCAGTTGGGTGTTTTCTGCATTTCATGGCTGTGTGTCCTCAGGGATTTTCGTCTTTGCTGGTGCATGCGGATGGTTCAGCGTTGTCCAGATATCAATTTATTACTGTCTTTAAGAAGTGCGTACAAGGGTTGGGCCTTTCACATCTGGATTACAGCTCTCGTTCTTTTAGGATTGGAGCTGCTACAGAGGCTTCTCGTTTTGGGCTCGACACTGCTTCAGTTAAGAGGATTGGCCGCTGGGAGTCCAGCCGCTTTCATTCCTATGTTAGGCTGCATTTGCTGGAATGTTGATTTCTTTATCTTGGGTTTATTTTGTGTGGGGGGGATGTCATTCTTTTTCTGTGTGACTAATTTTCTGTTGCTTTCAGGTTCTGCCAAATGTGTGGTTTGGCTTCTTGGCCATTCCTATATTTACTGGGCTGAAAGGAGTGCCCGTGTGCGTCCGAATGGTAGGTATTTGGGTTTAGATCCGGATGAGGTGGAGGTACACTGGTTCGAAGTTTGTAGCCTGACCAGGGATCAGGTAAGGCCTTTGTTTCAGGATGCGGTTAGGTCCTGGGGTCTACCTGACATCTTGATAATTCATGTAGGGGGTAATTACATCGGGAGTTATCCCATGCGGAACCTCATTAAGAACATTAAGAGGGACTTCTTATGTTTTGTAGACACCCATCCTGGGCTTTTGATTATCTGGTCCGAAATTGTACAGCGGGTAAAATGGCGCAATGCGCAGTCAGTCTCGGCGCTGAATAGGACCAGAGTTAAGATTAATAAGACAGTGGCCAAGTTTATTCGCCTAAATGGTGGGTTGGTAGTTCATCGCCGACTGTTGGAGGATCGGGGCGCGTACATTGGAAAGGATGGGGTTCACTTAACGGATGTGGGCCTGAATATTTTAAATTTTGGCCTCCAAGAAGGCCTGGAGTTGGGTTTTCAAGTGTGGCGGCGCATGAAAATTTAAGGAGTCAAGTTTTCATGCTGTGGCGGGTCCATGGCAACGCTATTTATGTTTTTATATATTGCTGTCTTTGACACAATATATTGGTTTTATTTTAAAGCTATGGATTTGGGCTTCTCTAAGGGGCGGACCCGGGGAAGCGTGTTGCTTTAGCATACTCGTGGTGACGCCACTGTAGCTTATATGGTCACGGCTAGTGGTTTAAGGGTATTGCTTAATTTATGTTTTGGAGGTTGTCAAGGACTTAGCCACATAATGTTAATATGTTAATTATGTTTATGATATGTTTATACTTTTTTTTAATATATTCTCAGGTTCTGTGAAAGAAATCATCTAATAAAACTGTGACAAGCACCTTCCAATTTTAATTGTTTCGTTGTATATTTATTAGATAGGAGGGTGTTTGTGTGGCCCCTTGTCGCCCTTGTACCGTCATGTGAGCCCAGAGCTAAGCAGAGCTGGGCAGAGGGCGGTCATGACGGGTCTGGGCATGCAAGGGGTCATTTAGAGGGGTATTTTGGTTATAGGTTGGTGGGTGGGTTGGAGTCAGGAATTGTGCTAGGGGGTTGTGAGCATTGGGGGTGGAGTTAAGGGGATGTTTATATAGTGGGATAAGCAGGGAAGCCATTTTATGGCTTGAAAAATTTTGTCCCGCCTGCCCTCCCGTTAATTTTTCTTTTGAGCGGAGATGAGCGGTCACTATAAGCATATACACTTCTGTTGCGATGCTGCCACCTAGTGGCCAGGAAGCATTTTTATGTGTTGTTTTAGTCACAGAACCCGTGCTTACATGTTCTGAGCTGTGCAGATGCTCACGTCAGTAAAGCTCACTGCTATGTAACACTGTTCAGACAATGGTGGCTGACCCTGTTTATTGCAGGCACCGGGAAAACCGGCTCGGGCACTGTCTTTAACATTTACTTTAGTGTGCAAGAACAGTGTAGTATGGGCAAGTAATCAGTGTCGGAACATTGAATAACTCACAAAGGGGCTGTTTTTAAATTTGATAAAAGGTGACTGTTCCCACCTAATGGGTTCAGGTGCAAGGGCTGCGACCCATAAATCAGCAACTATTGTGCCAGTAGGGCTGAGTAGGCCCTGAAGCCAGAGAGGACCCATTGCTGTGGCGGTGCAGTGCAGGAACCTCCCCACAGATGATTGCTGTGAAAGAGGCAGCAATGGATGTAACAAGTGGAAGTTGCGTGAAGCCTCCCTTTTATTTAGTTGCTGAGACGATGGGTTACCCCTGTATCAGGGAAGAGTCCGAGCTCTGTCCCAAGGAAACCAAGCTGGTAAAACCCCATTTCCTGCATTGCCTGAAATTGCCGCCATTTTGTGTAATATTTTAAGTGACTGTGCCTCTCTGCTAAGAACAGTTTTTTGTATTTCCTTTTGGTCGTTTTGCAAACATTACCGGCCTACTAAAAGAAACCTGCATCAAACCTGGGTTTCTTCTCATCATACTGCCAGTAACAATGCAAGGTCAAATACATTACTCGTCCTCACTAGCCTCCCCTCATGCCAAATTTTATGGGCAAAAGGACCATAACAATTATATTCTATTGGAAATAAAAGGTTGATTTCTGACTTTAGGGAACAGAGGGTAAAATAATAGACATGTTCCTCACCTCTGTACCTGAGATATGGTTGTGTTATACTAGATATTGTCTATAGAAGATATACATGTTAAAAACACATATATTCTGATGTATCAGGAAGATACTATCACACCTCTGCGGGTCTAGAACTCATATCTAGCCTGAGTGTTATCAGTAATTAATATAAATATTAATTACCTGTCTTGTGATTCCTTTCTTGCTGCTGACAGGGTTATATGTCACGTTCCTTCTTCTCACTGGGATCAGTCATCTGTAAAGAATCAAAGGTGTGATAATATGTTCCTGATACATGTTATAGACACTTATATGTATAACACACTAGGGCCATAATTATTTATCTCAGGTATAATGTACAAATAGAAAATAAAGAAAAAGACGACACTAAGGACCTGTTTACATCACCGCTGCCCTTCCGTTGAGGGATTCCGTCGGAGGTTTCCGTCGGGTTAACCCCTCAAAAATGAAACAAAATAACATGTCCCCCATTTCCTGTGCTGTATGGCTAAACCCCGTTTTATGGTCAAAAGTAGCATAACAAGTGTATTGTATTGTAAGGCCCCTTGGATGCCTGGAATTATGGAGCTTATGGGTATATTGTTTATATAGTTTAAATTAATGGTTATTATAAATGTAATCTTAAATGGTTAACACAATTATTTTGTCTGAGTCGTTATAAAGGGTTACCAACGGCATGGAAATCCACTTTTTAAGGGGTGGCTGGAGTCTGGCAGCTGGTGTCCATTTTCCCAAAGCAAAGGAGCTGAAGAGCCCTTTCCAAAAGCTTATGGACTGTTATTGTTGTCCCATGCTTTTTAGAGGGATGAGTTATCCTCTAAAAATAGTTCCTCCACCCCCCCTTCCCTGCATGTGGCATGGCCAGAAGTTCCCAGCTTGCAGTAAAGTGGTCCGGGGATGTGGGACAGCGCTGGTGTAAAGGAAGGAGGAGTCAGTCCTTACATTGCACCCTCATCTAACAGGTCCATGAGGCAGGGTTCTGCTCTGCCCATGAGGAAGCAGTAGGGGCATGGATGGCTCGAGTTGTGGTGGGAGGAGCAGTCCTGTGATTATAATGTACAGGCAGACTATGGAGGGCAGTTGGTAGCATCAGTGGTGAGACAGGTGTAGACTCCAAAGGGAATTTATTACCCCCTCCTTGCTGCTGGTGGGAGAGACCGTTGTCATAGGATACGGAGGAAGACTGCCTCCTATTGCATCATTGGGATCTGCAGCTGACCACGGTCAAGAGACTGGTCGTCCAGCTGCTGGAACAATCTTGGAGGCACCCTTGGGTGATGCCAGGATTCCTGTGAGTGGTGAGTCACCTTCATGTTTGGCTGCGTAGTCAAGCACAAAAGTGTTGACGGATGAGGATTTTTTCTCTGTTTTAAAGGACAACTTGGGCTTGTTTGGGTGACAAAGGGTGGAGTATAAGCTCTGCCAGTAAAGCCAGTAGGTAAATACCCCGCCTGACTAGATGGTTTGTACAGATTAACCTTTTGTAGCTTATTACTCTGTGGAGTGGCTCCTCTGGGAATTTACCTGTCCACCAATATAGGGCACAAAATCCACAGACGAGAATTTGTGATATTTGGTTTCAGTGGATCACGTAATGGTGGACAAAGAGTGTATTGTGGACAAGAAGCTTAGTTTTGACAGAGGGTCTGAGAAAAATTCCAAAGTGGTAAAGACCTGTACGATGTAACCTGTCATTTAAAATGAGATTACGCTTGCCTTGCTGTAAATATCACAGAGACGCTACATAAGTGTCAGGATTGTAAATAGACATGACGTCCTGGCTGGAGGTAATGTATATTTACTGTCAGGACACTTGAGTAATGTCATAGTGTGTTTATGTGGCTGCACATAGCGATATAGCTATATCGCTATGTGCTGTGTAAATGAATGGGGAGAAGTGTATGACGCTGAATGGTCACTGATTGGTCAGAATCATACACTTCTCTCCACAATGCCCACTTGGTCAAAAAGTAAAACATGCCCAGTTGTCCATTAAGAAACTCATTAGCATGAAGCTAAAATAGGTCATAACTCTGTCAAAAATGATAGTTTTTCTAAATAAAAAAACACTGCTGTAATCTACATTACAGCACCGATCATATTATGTAGAATATAGGCCACTTATAATGTGAGCCCAGAGCTAAGCAGAGCTGGGCAGAGGACGGTCATGATGGGTCTGGGACTGCAAGGGGTCATTTAGAGGGGTATTTTGGTTATAGGTTTGTGGGTGGGTTTGAGTCAGGAATTGTGCTAGGGGGTTGTGAGCATTGGGGGTGGAGTTAATGGGATGTATATATAGTGGGATAAGTAGGGAAGCCATGTCATGGCTTGAAATTTTTTGTCAAGAATAGAGGTGTGCAGCCAGTGTCAGGGTAGCTGTTTTCTGGTCAGTTTTAGGGCCTAGAGTTATGGAGGGTTTAGAGCAGTTAATTGTTAGGGTTAGGGAGGAGGCAGCTGATAAGGGGCTGGAGTGGGTCCAGGAGCAGATAGGGGCTTTAGCAGATAGGGCCCGGCGTTCACAGCCTCCTGAACGCTTGAGCCCCTCTGCTTCCCCAGCCCCCCGGCGCAGACAGAGGAGTGTGACTCCCCCCTTACCTGTTTCCGCGGTAGTGGTCCCTGGTTTGACAGATCCGGTGGCTGGCGACGATGGCGTTGTTCCGGTGTCGGGGACTGGAGCCATGGTGGTGTCGGGAGTGGTGGCAGCAGTGGAGATGCCTGGAGTGAGAGGTCGAGGTACGGTTTGCCGGGTGTCCAGTCGGGGTCAGCGCAGCACAGTCCGTGTCCCTGAGGAGCGACGTGGAGATGGATGTCGAGGGTAGCGGTGGGGCAGCGGCGGGGAGCAGTCCCCCGCCTTTCCTGTGCGGTGGGCTCGTTCAGCGAGCCTGTCAGGAGTTCTTCTGTGGGGCCGGAGGCAAGCCAGGACTCTGCGGCTGTCACGGTGAATGTCTTCAGCGCTGCTAGAGCGCCATCTGCTGGGTCAGGGGCCAGTGTGCATAGTACACCCGTTAGCATGGGTGATTTGGCGCCATCTAGTGGCCGTTCGGAACATTGCAGTGTCGGTGGTAGGCCGGCGCCACCTGCTGTTCGGGAAAATTACTACATCGGTGGTGGCAGGCCTGCGCCACCTCCTGGCCATTTTCGTTATAGCAGCAGTAGTGGTAGGTCTGCACTGACTGATGAATATGTACAAAATTTGCATCATCCAGCGCCTCCTGAGGGTGACGTTGGCCAGGTGGCAGGTGTTTTGTCTGTTTATTTGCCGTTCCAGGTGTTGTCGGGACGGGAGTCCGGTGTAGAAGCGGCCGATGCTTTGCGGCGGGCACTCGGGGTGCCTAGGATGCTCGGTCAGGAGACGGCTTCAGTGGATTTAGGACGGACGGCCCCGTTAGTGTCTGGCGACGGGCAGCCTTCTGATGAGTAACAGCGTTTACACACCATACACGTGGGCAGTAATTTTAGTAATGAGAGTAGTCTAGTGGGGCAAGTACCTGTAGGTTGCAGTTCTACGGGGGATTTGTCAGTCACGAGTGGAGTTTGGGGAAATTTGTTAGATGGGTTACGTCAGTTGTTAGCTTCAGTTGATACTTCTCGTGGGTCACAGCTAGCAGGTCCCATTGGAGCTTGGTCAGCGCAGAGACAGTTAGAGGGGGGTTCTTGTAGAGAGAATTACTGCGAGTGCTGAGGCAGGCTCTTCGTCATTTAACGCCTTAGATGCTGGGGTCCAGACGGAGAAGGTAGATGGGGCTAATAAGCCCTTGCCAGTTTTGGATACTGCAAAGGGGAGCATGTACATTTGCATTGAAGGTCCATTAGGGGCCCACTTAAAGCCAGCGATCCGTGAAAAGATTTGGAAAAGGGAGAATTTGGATATTTTTACTTTATTGCCATTGGAGCGATTTAGTGTGGAACGGTGGGAAAAGGGCAAGGAACATCGTAAGGAGGAGGATGAGGAGAGAAGACGATATAGGCTGATTCTGCGCACATTTGGGAATTGGCTACATGCTTTTTCCATCATGGCTAGTGTTATAGGGGAGAAATTGTTCCGGTTTATTTTGTTACTTGGATTCTATTTGGGAGGCTTATAGAACGTATGGGGGTACTGCTTGGCTTAAATATGACGAGCAGGTACGTCAGCGTATGGCGTTTCAGTCATCCCTGCGGTGGGATCATAAGGACATAAGCCTTTGGATGCGCCTTATGACTACACCAAAGGGGGCTGGTCAGGGGGGTCATGTTGAAGTCGCGGGTTTGCATAACCCCTTTCAGTCCTCACCCGGCGGGTCTAGATCAGCGGGTTCATCGGGGAGTTTTAAAAAAGGGGTCTGCTGACTCTACAACGAGAGCACCTGTAAATTGGGAACTAATTGTGTCTATAGACACGAATGTGCCGGCTGTAGGGTTGGTAACCACCCCGTCTTCAAGTGTTTTAAGCGGGCACGACGAAGCCAGGGGATGGTTCTGCTAAAGGGGGTGAGTCCAGTGAACCTCGACGCTATGACGCCTTGGCTAAAGAGGTACCCCGACAATGAGAGGGAGCAGCTGTTATTGAAAGGTTTTGGGGACGGATTTAGGATTCCGTTCTCCCCGGGGATGGGTGTTTTGATGGCTAATAATCTGTGTTCGGTGCGGGATCATCCAGAAGTGGTACGAGACAAGTTGCTGAAGGAAGTTTTGTTGGGTAGAATGTTAGGCCCCTTTTCTGATGTTCCTATTTCCAATTTGCGTGTCTTCCCGCAGGGGGTTGTCCCCAAGAAGGAGGCGGGCAAATTTTGGCTTATACATCATTTATCTTATCCGAAGGGTTCTTCGGTAAATGATGATATTGATGAGTCTTTGACGCGGGTTTCCTATACGTCATTTGATGAGGCGGTTCATTTGGTTAGGACGGCGGGGCAAGGGGCGCTTATGGCTAAGGTGGATGTGGAGTCATTTTGCCTTTTGCCGGTGCACCCAGAATCCATGCACTTGCTGGGGTGCTCGTTTGATGGCCTTTTTTATATTGATAGGTGCCTTCCTATGGGGTGCTCTATTTCTTGTGCCTATTTCGAAGCCTTCAGCAAGTTTTTGGAGTGAGTAGTCCGTGAACGAGCCGGCTCTAAAGAAGTTATTCTTTATTTGGATGACTTCTTTTGTGTGTGCCCTGAGGCTCGGCCGTCGTGTGCAATATTGTTATGGGCAGTGATGGATGTTTTTGTTGACTTTGGGGTTCCGTTGGCATTTGAAATAACAGAAGGACCAACCACAACAATCTGTTTTTAGGGAATTGAAATTGATTCCCAGGCAATGGAATGTAGGTTGCCAGAGGCAAAACTTATTGATCTGCGGGCAACGGTGCAGGAGGCTCTGGTGAGAACAAAAATCACCCTGCGGCTCCTTCAATCTTTATTGGGGAAACTCAATTTTGCCTGTAGAATTATGCCCATGGGCCGTGTTTTTTGTAGGCGCTTAGCTCAAGAAACTGCTGGTGTTAGATGTCCCCACCATTTTATTCACCTTGGCAAGGAGTATAAGGCGGATTTGAGGGTTTGGGATTCCTTTTTGGTAGAATATAACGGCAGATCATTATGGATTGCAGAGGGAGTTTCGAATGTGGAGATACAATTGTGTACTGATGCTTAAGGTTCTATCGGTTTCGGGGCGTATTGTCAGGGAAAATGGTGTGTTGGTACTTGGCCACTAGAGTGGAGGGAGAGTGGTTTGACGGGTAATCTTTGTTTTCTGGAGTTGTTTCCCATTCTTGTTGCGGTGGAAATTTGGGGACCGCTTTTGTCCAATCGGTCAGTGGTTTTTCACTGTGGTAACAAGGCTATTTAGGGCTCATCATGTTCCTGGAGTTTCCAATGACATTGCGGATGCTTTATCTCGATTGCAGTGGGATCGTTTCCGTTGGCTACCTCCAGAGGCGGAGAGGGATCCGGTTTCTTGCCCCGAGCACCTTTGGAGAGGGTGGTGTCGCTCGTCTGATATGGTGGGCGAAGCGTTCGCTGGCCCCTGCTACGTGGGATGCTTATACCAAGATCTGGGTGAGATGGTTCCAGCTGGAGGATTCGTGGTGTAGTCAAGGGAGTCCTTTTAGTGCCTTAGAGGGGATGTTTTGTTTTTTGTTATCTCTTATGGAGAGTGGATCTTCAACTTCCTCTGTTGTTAAGTCGGTAGCGGCAGTTTCCTTTTTCTTTAAGTTAATTGGTTGTACGGATGTTACTAAGCATTTTTTGATACGGCGGGCTCTGCAGGGTTTTCAAAAAGGGCATGTCGGGCAGGATAAGCGTGGGCCGGTGTCTTTTGCAATGTTGGAGGGACATTTTCTCAGTTGCACAGGATATCCCATTCAGATTATGAGAGGTTGTTGTTTCAATTGGCTTTCTCTTGGGCTTTCTATGGGGCTTTTAGGGTTGGCGAATTGGTTAGTCCCTCAAAACGGGTGCAGGCCGGTATTCAAGTAACCAATGTGTTTTTTTCAGGATAGTGTGTTGAGAATAATGTTGTATCATTCAAAAACTGACAGGAATGGAAAAGGTTTTGAGATTTGTTTGACTAAAATTCATGAGGGGGAATCGTGCCCAGTGGGGTGTTTTCTGCGTTTCATGGCTGTGTGTCCTCAGGGATTTTCTTCTTTGCTGGTACATGCGGATGGTTCAGCGTTGTCCAGATATCAATTTATTGCTGTCTTTAAGAAATGCGTACAAGGGTTGGGCCTTTCACATCTGGATTACAGCTCTCATTCTTTTAGGATTGGAGCTGCTACTGAGGTTTCTCGTTTTGGGCTCGACAATGCTTCAGTTAAGAGGATTGGCCGCTGGGAGTCCAGCCGCTTTCGTTCCTATGTTAGGCTGCATTTGCTGGAATGTTGATTTCTTTATCTTGGGTTTATTTTGGGGGGGGGATGTCATTCTTGTTCTGTGTGACTAATTTTCTGTTGCTTTCAGGGTCTGCAAAATGTGTGGTATGGCTTCTTGGCCATTCCTATATTTACTGGGCTGAAGGGCGTGCCCGTGTGCGTCCAAATGGTAGATATTTGTGTATAGATCCCGTTGAGGTGGAGGTACACTGGTTCGGAGTTCGTGGCCTGACCTGGGATCAGGTAAGGCCTTTGTTTCAGGATGCTGTTAGGTCCTGGGGTCTACCTGATATCTTGATAATTCATGCAGGGGGTAATGACATCGGGAGTTATCCCATGCGGAACAACATTAAGAGGGACTTCTTATGTTTTGTAGACACCCATCCTGGGCTTTTGATTATCTGGTCCGAAATTGTACAGCGGTTAAAATGGCGCAATGCGCAGTCAGTGTCGGCTCTGAATGGGACCAGAGTTAAGATTAATAAGACAGTGGGCAAGTTTGTTCGCCTAAATGGTGGGTTGGTAGTTCATCACCGACTATTGGAGGATCGGGGTGCGTACATTGGAAAGGATGGGGTTCACTTAACGGATGTGGGCCTGGATGTTTTTAATTTTGGCCTCCAAGAAGGCCTGGAGTTGGGTTTCCAAGTGTGGCGGCGCATGAAAATTTAAGGAGTCATGTTTTTATGCTGTAGCGGGTCCTTGGCAACGCTATTTATGTTTTTATATATTGCTGTCTTTGACACAATATATTGGTTTTATTTTAAAGTTATGGATTTGGGCTTCTCTAAGGGGCGGACCCTGGGAAGCGTGGTGCTTTAGCATACCCGTGGTGACGCCACTGTAGCTTATATGGTCACGGCTAGTGGTTTAAGGGTATTGCTTTATTTATGTTTTGGAGGTTGTCAAGGACTTAGCCACATAATGTTAATATGTTAATTATGTTTATGATATGTTTATACTTGTTTTTTATATATTCTCAGGTTCTGTAAAATAAATCATCTAATAAAGCTGTGACAAGCACCTTCCAATTTTAATTGTGTCGTTGTATATTTATTAGATAGGAGGGTGTTTGTGTGGCCCATTGTCGCCCTTGTACTGTCATGTGGTGACAGAGCCTCTTTAAGGGTTCACGGTTATGGCTCATTTTTTTTGTCAGCGCTTCCCTGAAAAGGGCGCTGTACTCTTTGCATGCTTAGATAATGTAGCATATTTAGTGCACACAAGCTGCATGGAGGTGCAGCTTGGTGGTGCTATGATGAGAAATTCAGGCGTCATTTGTCATTATGTCCGGAGATTGGCTGGGCATCCAAGGCAATCAGTGTTTGGAATCAGCTCATCCTGTATCAGCGACATCCTCAATCCTCTCTAGAAGGAGTAATTTCCTCTAGATCGTATCCTTGGGCATTGGCTAGAGTGCCCAAACAGGAGTCTCCATGCAGATGATTGATGTGATAGAGACAGTGTTGAATATAACAGGTGGAAGTTGCCTGGGGCCTCCCTACGATTGAGTTGCTGAGGCGGTGGGTGGAAGTTGCCTGGACCTCCCCATAAAAGCGATAAAGTATGTTGAAGGGTAAGAAAGAGGAAAAGCCCCGATTTGAAGTGGATGTTAGTACTGTATCAGTGAGGAGCCCAAGCTCCGTCCAAAGGTAGGCAAGCTGGTGAGCCACCATTGCCTGCATTGCCTGAAATTGTGGCCATTTTGTACAGATTTTAGCCTACTAAAAGGATTTGCATAAAATCTGGTATTCTTTTCATCATTTCATGACTAACAATGATAGCACTTAACTGATACCCGCTCCTAAACTTTTTGGCATAGTTGGCAGGATAGTCACAGCCCAGGAAAGATGGCATGCCGTATGGAGTGCCCAAGGAGTGAGCAGAGGGCACGACAGGAAGGTTTACATGATGAATTTCACAGAGAGTATAGTCGGAGTTCCATTGGAGGGTAAGCTAGTGCCGGAGTTGCAGTCATGAGTACGCTCTTGCCAAGTGCACCTTTGGCTGCATTTCAGTAACTGTAATGAGCCACAAGGAAGCTTTCAAGAGGCGGGTAGAGAGGAGTCTCCCAGCAAGAGAAAGACAAGAGGCTGTGCATGAGACTGAGACAAAGAAGGGAGTCCTGGGACCTTGAGTATGAGACTGCAATTGTTAAGTATGTGCCTCGCCTGTGAGAGACTGTAACCACTAAGCTTTGAACCTGAGGCCCAAGTAATTTTGAAGAGGGCCTGAACTGAGTCTAAGAGGGCCTTCAGAGACTGTTGGAAGAAGGCCCAATTTGTGTGAAAGGAATCTGTGTTTTTGTTTCAGTTATTTTAGTTGCTTATTTTTCCTGGTGCCGGGAATGGCACCGAATAAGGCAAGGGGACAATGAAAGGTATGGAAGGGAGTCTCCCCTATTCACGAGAAGAGTCGTATGGAGTAATGTAGAGATAGATTTTGCTGTCTCTTTCAATTCTTTTGTGTTATGCATGTTTAACACTGTATTTCCTTTATAGGTCCAGGACTAGAGGAGATGAGCGGTCACTATATGCATATATACTTCCATTGCGATGCTGCCACCTAGTGGCCAGGAAGCATTTTTATGTGTTGTTTTAGTCACAGGACTACATGTTCTGAGCTGTGCAGATGCTCACGTCAGCAAAGCTCGCTGCTATGTAACACTGTTCAGACAATGGTGGCTGACCCTGTTTATTGCAGGCACCGGGAATACCGGCTCGGGCACTGTCTTTAACATTTACTTTAGTGTGCAAAAACAGTGTAGTATGGGCAAGTAATCAGTGTCGGAACATTGAATAACTCACAAAAGGCTGTTTTTAAATTTGATAAAAGGCGACTGTTCCCACCTAATGGGTTCAGGTGCAAGGGCTGCGACCCATAAATCAGCAACTATTGTGCCAACAGGGCTGAGTAGGCCCTGAAGCCAGAGAAGGGCCCATTGCTGTGGCGGTGGAGTGCAGGAACCTCCCCACAGATGATTGCTGTGAAAGAGGCAGCATTGGATGTAACAAGTGGAAGTTGCGTGAAGCCTCCCTGTTATTTAGTTGCTGATACGATGGGTTACCCCTGTATCAGGGAAGAGTCCGAGCTCTGTCCCAAGGAAAGAACAGTTTTTTGTATTTCCTTTTGGTCGTTTTGCAAACATTACCGGCCTACTAAAAGAAACCTGCATCAAACCTGGGTTTCTTGTCATCATACTGCCAGTAACAATGCAAGGTCAAATACATTAGAAAAATGGACAAAAGTAGATGGTCCAGCGCAGTCAAGTTTAAAACAGAGCATAGTTCCAAAGTGCCTACGCGTTTCAGACGTATACCACATCCTTCCTAAAAGCTATCCAGCACAGTGGAGCTGTCCAGCAAAAGTCGTGCTGAAACAGAGAGCCGGTGATAGAACATCACTGCTCTAATAGTAAGTTGTTTACTTACAGCATTGTTTGATAGATAGTTATCAATGATAGGATGAGGGATAACAATGATCCAATTTTATCCTTGAGTAGTGGATAGAGTATTAATGCTTATTTTTGTTCATTAGGCTCTCGGATATGAACCTCTGCAATACTCAAATCGAGATATTAAAACATAAATAGACACTAAAAAATACATCATTTAAACAGTTAAAGACAATACATGAACTAGAAAAAAGGGAATTATATACTGGTCTTTAAGGGTAATTGGTGTTGAAAAAAATCTTTGTATACTAAACCGCCATTTGATTAATAAGGAATGTGATGGGCGAGGGACCCCTTGGTACGGACAGTTAGGTGTCATCTGTAAAGGCCGTGAACATTGACAGGTAATATTAATTATTAGATCATATTCAATTCTGCCGATAATTTCATAGATTCTTTTACTAATAATTGAACATTAATTCTGGTCCTGAAAGGGTTAATCTAAGACTGAACAGTTATTAAAAATTATATTAAAAATAAAAGGGGAGTCCTGACTACAAAACAGAGGGTAAAGAACAGAGATGTTCCTCACCTCTGTACCTGAGATATGGTTGTGTTATACTAGATATTGTCTATAGAAGATATACATGTTAAAAACACATATATTCTGATGTATCAGGAAGATACTATCACACCTCTGCAGGTCTAGAACTCATATCTAGCCTGAGTGTTATCAGTAATTAATATAAATATTAATTACCTGTCTTGTGATTCCTTTCTTGCTGCTGACAGGATTATATGTCACGTTCCTTCTTCTCACTGGGATCAGTCATCTGTAAAGAATCAAAGGTGTGATAATATGTTCCTGATACATGTCATAGACACTTATATGTATAACACACTAGGGCCATAATTATTTATCTCAGGTATAATGTACAAATAGAAAATAATAAAAGCCCCTCCTCCTCCGCTTTTATTCATTCTCAATATTTTCAATGTTTTTTTTGAACGGAAGCAAAAGTGCAGACTGCAGAACTTTTGTTTCCGTTCAGAAAAACAGAAACCTATTGAACGGGGACAAACGGAAAGCAACTGATACAAAAAAATTACCATTGAAATCATTGGTAATTCTAATGGAGCCGTTGCATTCCGTTTAATGTATCGATCTTCTCTTACTCTGACGGAAGAGAGGTAAACTCATAGTAACGCCATTGTGAAAAAAGCCTTAGCCGTGGAGCGTTTTTTAAAATTCATATATATACACGAATTGTACTGGGTGGATTGCTGAGATAGACTAGATGTTCTAACCTTATCTGGCTTCATGTATCATAAATGCCTAGAAGTACAAGGGCTGTTGTTGCCCAAAGTAGCCATTCCGTATCCATATTTTGCTTTTTCCGATTTAGAAAATTAAAGTTGAACTTTGGTTGCTTGGGCCGCATAGAATCTTGTCCCTTTTCCCCATGTCCTGCAAGCTTATTGTCTGTTCTTCCTCTGATGACAACTGCCTAACTATACTAGAGGCTGGTAGACAAAGCACCAATTTCTAACCAATTATGATTTCACACCTGTATGACATCATAAGAAACAATTAGCAAAGGAAGCTGGGACTGATCTGTGTTATGATTACATACAGCATGTTGGTACATGAACTACAAGTTAATATTATAACCCCCTAGATTGTGATTTACAATAGAATAAAATGTTTTACTTGAAGCAGAACTCCCTGGAAAATGTCTCCCAATGGTGAATTTGCTCTCCTGTGAGCCGGCATTTCAGCGTTATTAGAGGAATGTTGGGCCTTAAAACAATAAATCTAAATCCTGTTTTTATTTTTCTAGCAATGGTCAGAAAAAAAGATATCTGATTGGTGGCTATGGGGCCCAGGGTTCCTATGATAACACTGTATTGCCAGAGCAACAGGTAGTGTTGTCACAGGTACACAGGCAAAGGATCACATCTCAGGTGAGACTAGTAACCTAGGTCACTCATAACAGCGAAATAAATATATATATATATATATATATATATATATATATATATATACATTTAACATAAAAAAATGTAAATATATTACACAGCCTTTTCCTATGGAACTATAGAGTCAGCCATGGAGTGTTATTTAAAATTCACATACTGTATACGCACGCATTGTACTAGGTGGATTGCTGAAATAGACTACATGTTCTAACCTAACCTGGCTTCATGTATCATAGATGTTTAGAAGAACAAGGGTTGTTGCCCAAAGTAGCCAATCAGTATCCACATTTTGCTTTTTCCAGTTTAGGAAATGAAAGCTGAACTTTGGTTGCCTTGGGCAACATAGAATTAGTATAATAATAATAATAATAATAATAATAATAATAATAATAATTACCTGTTCTGTCTCTTATTCCACATCTTCATGCTTCACCACAAAGGCCTCAACTGTATGAGACACAGAGCATCCAGTTCTAAGCAATTATGACATCATAAGAGAGGATGATGAAAGGATGCTGGGTAGGACACTATGTGATTACAAACAGTATATTATATTAGTACAGTATGATCATGTGGAATGATCTGCCTGTACCATAATGCTTTGATACATTTTGTCCCTTATTGTGCAAATTACAAATGAAGAATTATAGTTTTGAAGGAATTGTATGTGTGGGGCAGTTTGCTATAATCTACACTTTTAAGTAAAATGCAGACATTCATCATGTACTACTTTCATACGTTGGTCCTACCCTAGTCATGCTCTTGCACTAGCCACCTAGGTATATACACACACACATGCACCTGCCCACACTGCCAAACGTACCAATACCTGGTGTAATAACCACAGTATCACTGTGCTTGATTGGCCAGCAAACTCGCCTGACCTAAACCCCATAGAGAATCTATTAGGTATTGTCAAGCGGAAGATGAGACACCAGACCCAACAATACAGACGAGCTGAAGGCCGCTATCACAGCAACCTGGGCTTCCATAACACCTCAGCAGTGCCACAGGCTGATCACCTCCATGCCACGCCGCATTGATAACACCTCAGCAGTGCCACAGGCTGATCGCCCCCATGCCACACCGCATTGATGCAGTAATTCATGCAAAAGGAGCCAGACCAAGTATTGAGGGCATATACTGTACATACTTTTCATAGGCCAATATTTCGGTATTAAAAATCATTCTTAAAATTTGGCTTATATAATATTATAATTTTCTGAGACACTAAATTTTGGGTTTTCAGTAACTTGTTAGCCATAAGATAATCATCAACACCCCTTAAGGACGCAGCCTAGTTTGGGCCTTAAGGCTCAGAGCCCATTTTTCAAATCTGACATATTTCACTTTATGTGGTAATAACGTCGGAATGCTTAAACCTATCCAAGCGATTCTGAGATTGTTTTCTCGTGACACTTTGGGCTTCATGTTTGTGGTAAAATTTTGTATATATATTCAGTCTTTATTTGTGAAAAATTGCAAAATTTAGAGAAAATTTACAAAAAATAGCATTTTTCAGAATTTAAATGCATCTGCTTGAAAAACAGACGGTTATACCACCCAAAATAGTTACTAGTTCACATTTCCCATATGTCTACTTTAGATTGGCATCGTTTTTTGAACATTATTTGATTTTTCTTGGACGTTACAAGGCTTAGAACATAAACAGCAATTTCTCATATTCTTTAGAAAATTTCAAAAGCCTTTTTTTGAAGGTACCAGTTCAGTTCTGAAGTGGATTTGAGGGGCCTATGTATTAGAAACCCCCATAAAACACCCCATTTTAAAAACTAGACCCCTCAAAGTATTCAAAACAGCATATAGAAAGTTTTTTAACCCTTCAGGCATTTCACAGGAATTAAAGCAAAGTGGAAATGAAATTTTCAAATTTCATTTTTTCTACTGAATTTCAATTTTATTAATTTTTTTTCTGTAACAGAGAAGTTTTTACCAGAGAAATACTACTAAATATGTATTGTCCAGATTCTGCAGTTTTTAGAAATGTCCCACATGTGGCCCTACTGCGCTCGTGGACTAAAACACAAGCCCTAGAAGCAAAGAAGCACCTAGTACATTTTGAGGCCTCTTTTTTTATTAGAATATATTTTAGGCAGCATGCCAGGTTTGAAGAGGTGTTGAGGTATCAAAACAATGGAAAGCCAAAAGTGACCCCATTTTGGAAATTACACCCCTCAAGGAATTCATTTATGGTTTTTTTTATTATTTTGACCACACAGTTTTTTCACAGCACCTATTTGAATTGGGCTGTGAAATGAAAAAAAATGATATTTTTTCCAATAAGATGTCATTTTTGATCAAAATTTCTTATTTTCACAGGGAACAACATACCCCATTTTATTGCCCAATTTGTCCTTAGTGCGGCAATACCCCATTTGTTGTGATAAACTGCCGTTTGGGCCCATGGGAGGCCTCAGAAGGAAAGGAGCGCTATGTGTTTGTTGGAGTCCAGATTTTGCTGGATTGGTTTTCGGGTGCCATGTCGCATTTGCAGAGCCCCAGAGGTATCAAAGCAATGGAAACCCGCCAGAAGTGACCCCATTTTGGAAACTACACCCCTCAAGGAATTCATTTATGGTTTTTGTTATCATTTTGACCGCACAGTTTTTTCACAGCACCTATTTGAATTGGGCTGTGAAATGAAAAAAATGATATTTTTTCCAATAAGATGTCATTTTTTATCAAAATTTCTTATTTTCACAAAGAACAACATACCCCATTTTGTTGCCCAATTTGTCCTTAGTGCGGTAATACCCCATTTGTGGTGATAAACTGCCGTTTGGGCCCATGGGAGGGCTCAGAAGGAAAGGAGCGCTATGTGTTTGTTGGAGTACAGATTTTGCTGGTTTGGTTTTCGGGTGCCATGTCGCATTTGCAGAGCCCCAGAGGTATCAAAGCAATGGAAACCCACCAGAAGTGAACACAATTTGGAAACTACACCCCTCAAGGAATTTATTTATGGTTTTTGTTATCATTTTGACCGCACAGTTTTTTCACAGCACCTATTTGAATTGGGCTGTGAAATAAAAAAATGATATGTTTTCCAATAAGATGTCATTTTTGATCAAAATTTCTTATTTTCACAAGGAACAACATACCCCATTTTGTTGCCCAATTTGTCCTGACTGCAGCAATACCCCATTTGTGGTGATAAACTGCCGTTTGGGCCCATGGGAGGGCTCAGAAGGAAAGGACCACCATTTGGCCTACTGGAGCTTTTCTGGTGCTAAGTCATGTATGCAGAAGCCCCTGAGGTACCAGTAGAGTTGAAACCCCCGAGAAGTGACCCCATTTTAAAAACTACACCCCTTAAGACATTCATCTAGAGGTGTAGTGAGCATTTTGATCCCACAGGTACTGTGTAAAAGATAATGCGCAGCAGATGGTGCAGAGTGAGATTTGCAATTTTATATATATATATATGGCATGTCAGTGTCCGATATATTGTGCCCAGCATGCGCCACCGGAGATTTACACCCCTTAAATTGTAATGTGGGTTCTCCTGGGTGCGGCAATACCCTACATGTGGCTGTTATCAGCTGCCTGGGCACACGGCAGGGCTTAGAAGGGAAGGACCACCATTTGGCCTACTGGAGCTTTTCTGGTGCTAAGTCATGTATGCAGAAGCCCCTGAGGTACCAGTACAGTTGAAACCCCCGAGAAGTGACCCCATTTTAAAAACTACACCCCTTAAGACATTCATCTAGAGGTGTAGTGAGCATTTTGACCCCACAGGTACTGTGTAAAAGATAATGCGCAGCAGATGGTGCAGTGTGAGATTTGCAATTTTATATATATATATATATGCCATTTCAGTGTCCAATATAGTGTGCCCAGCATGCGCCACCGGAGATATACACCCCTTAAATTGTAATGTGGGTTCTCCTGGGTACGGCAATACCCTACATGTGGC
This sequence comes from Rhinoderma darwinii, assembly GCF_050947455.1. Taxonomy (NCBI): domain Eukaryota; kingdom Metazoa; phylum Chordata; class Amphibia; order Anura; family Rhinodermatidae; genus Rhinoderma; species Rhinoderma darwinii. The sequence goes on from NW_027461962.1 coordinate 6,272,331, forward strand.
TGTTATCAGCTGCCTGGGCATACGGCAGGGCTCAGAAGGGAAAGATGAGGGGGGTAAGCTGTGCGGAGTGCATCAGGGTAAATTAAAAATCAAGGGATGTATGATACATTTTAAAACAATCTTTCATACAGAGCCCTGGTTTTTCGGGACACGTGTCACATTGGTATATTGTGTTCTTCCTTATCCCCCTCTTATAGCAGACTCTGCACCTCTTTTGACGCTTTCCCTTTCCACCGGTTTGGGGAACTTCTCCTGGAAAGTGTTGCCCTGGTACGATGCGTGTGGCCTCGCTTCCAGAAGTACTGGGTGCCCCCCTTCCTGGTCCCTAAACATTAGATCTTGAAATTCCAGGAAAGTTCCCCTCTGGCCTGCACATCGACGTAGCACGTACGCATTGTACAAAGCCATCTGTATGATGTGCCCGGCCAGCTTCTTATACCACACCGCATGGCACTGTAGGGCTTCAGGACTTGATTTGACAAGTCCATCCCTCCCATGTACCTATTGTAGTCCAGGATGCAGTCTGATTTGGGGGTGGCCTTTCCTTCATATAGCCTAAACCTGTAGGTATACCCGGATGCACTCTCGCAGCTTATACATCTTCACGCCATACCTTGCCCTCTTACCCGGCAGGTACTCGCAGAATTGAACCCTCCCTTTAAAATCTACCAAGGACTCATCAATAGAAATACACTTCTCGGGGGTGTATGTTTGGGAAAACCGGGCACTGAAACGGTCTAATAGGGGTCTCCGTTTATACAAACGGTCAAAACTGGGGTCATCTCGGGGTGGGCACGGCTCATTATCAGTATAATGTAAGAAGCGAAGTATTGCCTAATGGACTGAAGCGCCGGCCTCTGAAGCAAAGGAACACCTATTGGATTTTGAGCCCTCCTTTTTATTAGGCACCATGTCCGGTTTGAAGAGGTCTTGTGGTGCCAAAACATTGGAAACCCCCCAAAAGTGACCCCAATTTGGAAACTAGACCCCTTGAGGAATCCATTGTAGTTTTCTTGGGGTGCATGCGGCTTTTTGATCAGTTTTGATTCTATTTTTAGGTGGCGTGGTGACTAAAAAACAGCAATTCTACTATTGTTTTTTTATTCAATTTTTTTTACAGCGTACACCGTGCGCTATAAATGACATATTCACTTTATTCTGCGGGGCGATACGATTATGGCGATACCAGATGTTTATAGGTTTTTTTATGTCTTATGGTGTTTGCACAATAAAATATGTTTTGTAAACAATCATTTACTTTTCGTGTTACCATATTCTAAGAGCCATAACGTTTTTATTTTTCAATCAATAAAGCCGTGCGAGGACTTATTTTTTGCGTAACGAACTGTAGTTTCCATCAGGACCATTTTTAGGTACATGCGACTTTTTGATCTCTTTTTATTCCATTTTTTGGGAGGTGAAGTGACCAAACAATAGTTATTGTGGTACGGTTTATAATTTATTTTTTTTACGGCGTTCACCGTGCGGGATAAATAACAAAATCATTTTGTAGTTCAGGCCGTTACGGACGCGGCGATACCAATTATGTATAGTTTATTTGTTTGTTTATATATTTTTATTAATAATAAATGACTGATAAGGGAAAAAGGGGGGACTTTAACTTTTATTACTTTTAAATCTTTTATTTTCTTATTTTTACACAACTTTTTTTAACTTTTTTTTTACTTTATTACTTTGTCCCACTAGGGGACATGAGGGCAGGAGGCCCTGATCGCTATTCTAATACACTGCACTACATGCGTAGTGCAGTGTATTACAACTGTCAGCTACTCACTGACAGCAAGCATAGTGGGTCCTGACGTTGTCAGGACCGACTAGGCTTCCGTCTATGGCATAGCCGGACGCCATTGTTTGGTGTCCGGTTGCCATAGTCACCATCGCCGGCCGCTATCGGGTAGCAGGCCGGCGATGGCGGATTAACCCCTAAGAATCCGCGATCGCTATTGAACGCGGCTTCTGAGGGGTTAATCGGCGGGGGAGCTCCGCGATCGGTCCCGGCACATTGAGCAGTGATAGTCTGCTGTCGGAAACAGCAGCTATCACAGCTCATGAACGCGCCCCGCGCGAACGGCGCCGTGTTTACTCCATGACATACTATTATGTCATGGAGCGCGAACGATACACTTACCATGACATAATAGTATGTCCTGGAGCGTTAAGGGGTTAAAAGAAAAAAATGCTGGATAAAGATCCATCTCTGTGTAATGAATCTATATAATATATGAGTTTCACTTTTTGAATTGAATTACTGAAATAAATTAACTTTTTGATGATATTCTAATTCACTGAGGAGGACTAGTATATATATATATATATATATATATATATATATATATATATATATATATATATATATATATATAGCAATAAATCAATCCAAGTATGAGGGAGCACTCTTTGGTTGCTAATACTTAAGGCACTTGTCGTGTGTCTGGTGAGGATTTGCACCCTATACTATACAGGATAGTGCGGCTGTTTTACCTATTTTTGTATTTATAAAATTATATATTATTCACAGAGTAAGAAAACAAAGGGAATTTAAAACCTCCTTTTCACAGGGAGAACAATGCAATTTTTCAGTGAAATATACATTAAAAAAATGCGTTCTACAGTGCATATATAACATTGTCAAATAGTACTAAATACTACTAATACAATAGTACTAAAATGACCAAATGATAAAATACTGCAATAATAGTGCTACACAACGCATTCATAATGATGCTGTATGGTTTCAAATAAAAATGCTATAAAGCACTCAAGTAACAGTGCCGAAATAGCGGTGAGATATGTGCCAAAATAATAGTCTCATACAGTGCCAACATAATGGTACTATACAGTGGTCAGTTAACAGTGCTATACACTGCCACGCACTGCCCAGATAACAGTGTTCATATAATAGTATCAGCAATAATACTACCCTTAGTGTGCACATATAAAAATGGCAGTCATAGTGCACATCGCAAATGACTTCCCGTTGTTATTTGCTCTTAACTGGAAGACCATATTTAACTGTCAAAAGCCAATTACTATTTCATTGTTTCTAATTAACAGATTAATATATTATAATGCTAGAACCCTACCGATCTAGCATTTTTTACCTATCCAGTGAATTGGTGAAAAATGCTGGAGGCTGGAATATCCCTTTAAAGGGGTTGTCCAGGATTAGGAAAGAATGGCTACTTTTTCCAAAAACAGCACAGGTTGTATGTGGTATTGCAGTTTGGCCCCATTTACTTCAATGGAGCTGAGCTGCGATACCAGACACTACCCAAGGATAGGTGTGGCGCCGTTTAGGAATAAAGCAGTTATGGGTTATTTTTATCCTGGACTATTACTTTAAGCCTTTCAGTACACAGCCATTATTTGAATTTTTGTTTTCATTTTTTGCATCGATAAAGCCATATGAGAGCTTGTTTCTTAGTGGGACGAGTTGTTGTTTTTCACTACACCATTTATTGTACCATATAATGTATTGGGAAACAGGAAAAAAATTATTTGTGGGGTGGAATAGGAAAAAAACTGTGATTCCTCAAACTTTTGAGGGGTTTCACTTTTACGGCTTTCACCGCATGGTAAAAATGGCATGTTAACTTTACGATTACAGCGATACCAAATTTATATTTTTTTTTTCATGTTTTACAAGGAAAAAACTAATTGTTAAAAATAAAATGTGTGTTATGTCACCACATTCTGAGAGCCATAACTTTTTACATTTTTCTGTGAATTGAGCGGTATGAGCGCTTATTTTTTGTGGGGCAAGCTGTTGTTTCTATTGGTACAATTTTGGGCTACTTAAGACGTTTTGATCACTTTTTATTTCTTTTTTTGTGGGATTTGATGTGACCAAAAACAGCGATTCTGGTGGTTTAATTTTTTATGGCGTTCACCGTGCGGGTTAAATAATGGTATATTGTAATACTTCAGACTTTTAAGGCTGCGGCGATACCAGTTTTGTTTATTTCTTACATTACTTTATAGGACAAAATGGGTAAAGGTTTTTTTTTTGTAAATGTAAATTTGTATTTTTTGACACTACAAAAAATTTGTGAAACTTTTTTTTTTACATATTTCATTAGTCCCCCTAGGGGACTTGATCTACTGATCGCTGGTACAATAACCAGCAATACTAATGTTTCGCATTTTGTTTTGTCATTTTTACAGTCTCCTGTTAGGCAGGGCTTAAAAGACAGTGGCGGATCCTCTTATTGGCGGTTCAGGCACCCGCCCAGGGCCCAAAGCTTCCAAGGGGGCCCATGGCCACCCGAACCGCACATAACTTAAAAAAACTATGCAGGGCTGCTGTCGGCCCCATTCTCGCGGTCGTCGGTCCCACCTGGTGATGAAGAGATTGGGCGAGATGTGCACGGGGTGTCAATTGCAGGGGCGAGCTAGGCCGGGAAAAGGGGGCATGTGGCCTTAAGGGTGCGCGACTGCACAGTGGGCATCACTCACCCACTGTGTAAGGGTCGGCACAGCACATCAGCTGTAGAGAGCAGACTGTCAGAGATAGTGATAGGCAGGTGCTGGAGTCAATCTCCCTGACAGTCTGCTCCTCTGTGCGGGTGTGCACTGTCCCTGACTGCAACTAGGAGGTGTAGGACCTGTGGTGTCTATATAGTAAAGATAGTGTAAGTCTACATAGTGTGTGTATAGTGTTTATAGTGTGTATAATGTAAGATTATATAGTGTGTGCATAGTGTATATAGTGTGTGTATAGTGTAAGTCTATATAGTGTGTGGCATGTGTTTGTATAGTGTTTATAGTGTGTATAATGTAAGTGTATATTGTGTAAGTCTATATAGTGTGTGGTGTGTGTATAGTGTGTATAGTAAAAGTCTATATAGTGTGTTTTAGTGTATATAGTGTAAGTCTATATAGTGTGTGTTGTGTGTATAATGTAACTCTAAAAATTGTATATAGTGTAAGTGTGTGTGTGTATAATGCACATAGTATGTGTGTGTATAATGCACATAGTATGTGTGTGTATAATGTATTGTGTTTGTATAATGTAAGCATGTGTGTATATAGTGTGTGTGGTTTGAATATATAGCGCATGGTGTGAGTGTAAATTGTATATATAGTGTGTGTGTGTGTGTGTGTGTGTATGGTGTATATAATGTAAATCTATATAGTGTTCATAGTGTGTATACTGTAATTCTATATAGACTGTGGTGTGTGTATGGTGCATATACATACCTCCCAACTTTGAAGTATCACAAAGCCACAGCAATTTCTTTTTTCTTTTAAGCCACACCTCTAATCCCACCCAATCGCCGCTTATACACACTCGGTTCAGCCCAAACAGTATCATGCTCCCATAGTGCCTCCCACACAGTATAATGCCAAATAGCTGCCACTATACAGTATAGTGCCCCATAGATGCACCCATACAGTATAAAGCCAACACAGATGCCCCCATGAAGTATAATGCCCAAACAGATGCCCACATACAGTATAATTCCCACACAGATGCCTGTACACAGTATAACTCCCAAACAAATACCCCCAGACAGCATAATGCCCCATAGAGCATAGTGCTCCCATAGCTGTCCTATACAGTATAATGCCCCCATAAAGTATAATGCCCACACAGTTTATCCCATACAGTATAATGCCCTCATAGCTGCCCCCTATAGCTTAATGCCCACATACAGTATAATGCCCCCAAAGCTGCCCCTAGTGCCAGTGCCCTTGTAGATAGTGCCACAGTGCCCATGTAAATAGTGCACCTATATAGTGCCACAGTGTCCATAGTGATAGTGTCACTCCCCCCTTAAAAAAATAGCGTTACTCCCCCCCTTGTAGAAAGCGCCATTGGGACTCCCTCTAGGAGCAGAATCCCCAGACAAAGCATATGCCGCGGATTCCGCTCCTAGAGGGAAGCCCTGATGTCACTGTCCATTTATGGACAGTGACGTCAGTAGCTACTCTTTGAGTGGAATCCCCGTTGCCAACTCTGGCCGGGGATTCCGCTCCAGGAAGAGCCCCTAACGTCAATGTCCATATATGGACAATGACCTCAGGGGTTTCCTCTAGGAGCGGAACCCCCAGCCAGATCATCGGCAACGGGGATTCCCTTCATTCAATAGCCACTGACATCACTGTCCATATGTGGACAGTGACGCCAAGGGCTTCCCCGAGCACAGCGCTTAAAGTAGCGTTGTGTCTGGGGAGTCTTCGGCGAGTGGAGGAGCTCCCTCTGCTCCTCCGCTCTGAACTAATTCTGAAGTAGGGAGCTGATGATTCCCTGCTTCAGTATTGGGTTCAACTGAATCTGCATTCTGAGGACGCAGAAAGAGTTGACAGTGGGACATCCCCAAGGCTGCCCGGGACAGTGGGACACCGCCCGGAATCCGGTTAGCAGATATGCCTATAGTGTAAGTTTGTTTATAGTGTGTGCGTGTAGTGTGTGGTTTGAATAAATAGTGTGTGGTGTTAATGTGATTTGTATATAGTGTGTGATGTGCAAACACAAAAGCATACATCTCAAAAAGACCCTCATAACACAGTACAATGGGTACGGTGCCTCCGGATTAAATTGAAATAAAAGGGGAAGAATGGCCAGTAAAGAGGGAAAAAATGGCACTCGGTTAGAGGAATAAAGAATAAAAAATATTTTGATTAAATATAAATATTTCAGCTAAATTTGTAAGGTGATCCTGCATTAGAGAAAATGTCACACACGGGCAGGTAGGCACAATCCACAGCCACACATTTCATATATGTAAACACCAATACAATACATAAATGAACATCAATATTTCATAGAGTATTAAAAGGTAACTCAGATATGTACATCAGTATTATTTAGATGTTCAATTCATTAATAAATAGTATATATAGTGTGTGGTATATAGTGTGGTGTGTATAGTGTAAGTGTAGTCTATGTTGTGTGTGTGTGTGTGTGTGTGTGTGTGTGTGTGTGTGTGTGTGTGTGTGTGTGTGTGTGTGTGTGTACTGTGTATAGTACTAACAAATGAAAGATGGGCCAGTGCTCAGTGGACTGGGAGTCCGCTGCTGATACAATAATCCCGGCTCACTACTGCTGTAGCAGCCAAGGCAGTGCGGTTACCAAAAGTGATGTGTAGTGTAGAGGTGTGTGTATGTAGTGTTTATAGGATAAGTGTAGTTGATGCAATGTATGTAGTGTGTGTATAGTGTATGTAGTGCGTTTAGTGTATACATTGTTTTGTTTATGTATGTGTGTGTGTGTGTGTGTGTGTGTGTGTGTGTGTGTGTTTGTGTGTATACTAGCAAATACCAGATGGGCCAGTGGGCTGGGAATCCGCAGCTGACACAATTATACCTGCTCACTACCGCTGTATCAGCCACAGCAGTACCGATGCCAATAGTACCCGACACTGGCCACTATTAATTGGATTTGTGGATTTGATTTACAGAAATTATGTAAACCAATTTCAATAGATGACGGCCACCATCACTTACCTCTCTTCACACCTCTCCACCTTCGTGCGCGACCGCAGTAGGTCCTTACACATCCAGCTGCAAACACACGGTCCTTGTGCTGAACAGCATCAGGACTTACTGCGGCAGCGTCTGTAGGTAAAGAGGAAACAGCGAGCAGCTGGAAGTAAAATATGGGGTCTGAGGTCTGAATTAAAGGGGTTGGCCCATGAAAACCATTTATCACCTATCTGCAGGATAAGCAATAAATGTATGATCCCTTTGGGGGCCTCACTGAACACGAAAACAAGGGTTCCGTGTCCACTGTTTGAATCGAACGGCGGTCAAAATAGCTCTCTGACTTCACTATAGTATACTAGTCCTTCTCAATGAATTAGAATATCATCGTCTTAAAGTTAATTTATTTCAGTAATTCAATTCAAAAAGTAAAACTCATATTATATAGATTCACTACACACAGAGTGATCTATTTACAGCATTTTTTCCTTTTAATGTTGATGATTATGGTAACAGTTAATGAAAACCCAAAATGTAGTGTCTCAGAAAATGTGAATATTCGGTATTTCAAAAATTATTTTTAATACCGAAATGTTGGCCTACTGAAAATGTATATGCACTCAATACTTGGTCGGGGCTCCTTTTGCATGAATTACTGCATCAATGCGGCGTGGCATGGAGGTGATCAGCCTGTGGCACTGCTGAGGTATTATGGAAGCCCAGGTTGCTTTGATAGCGGCCTCTCAGCTCATCTTCCTCTTGACAATACCCCATAGATTCTCTATGGGGTTTAGGCCAGGCAAGTTTCCTCTGGCCAATCAAGCACAGTGATACTGTGGTTATTAAACCAGGTATTGGTACTTTTGGCAGTCTGGGCAGGTGCCAAGTCCTGCTTGAAAAAGAAATCAGCATTGCCATAAAGCTTGTCAGCAGAGGGAAGCATGAAGTGCTCTAAAATTTCCTGGTAGATGGATGCGATGACTTTGGACTTGATATAACACAGTGGACCAACACCAGCAGATGACATGGCTCCCCAAACCATCTCTGACAGTGGAAACTCCACACTGGACTGAGAGCAACTTGGATTGAGTGCCTCTCCACACTTCCTCCAAACTCTGGGACCAGGGGAGTAACTAGGAAAGGCTGGGCCCCATAGCAAACTTTTGACTGGGGCCCCTCCTCCCCCGGGTGTCACACAACCCCCCCCCCCCTTGTAGAGAGTGCCTTTTTTACAAACCCCCCCTATTGATAACGCCATACAGCCCTCCCCCGTAGATAACGCCATACAGCCCCCCGTAGATAACGCCATACAGCCCCCCTGTAGATAACGCCATACAGCCCCCTTTGTAGATATCTACAGAGGGTGTATGGCGTTCCCTACAGGGGGGGTCTGTATGGCACTATCTACAGGGGGTGCTGTATGGCGTTATCTACAGGGTGGGCTGTATGGCGTTATCTACAGGGGGGCTGTATGGCGCTATCTACAGGGGGGCTGTATGGCACTATCTACAGGGGGGACTGTATGGCGCTATCTACAGGGGGGACTGTATGGCACTATCTACAGGGGGGATTGTATGGCGCTATCTACAGGGGGGACTGTATGGCGCTATCTACAGGGGGGACTGTATGGCGCTATCTACAGAGGGGGCTGTATGGCGTTATCTACGGGGGGACTGTATGGCGTTCCCTACAGGGGGGGTGTATGGCGTTCCCTACAGGGGGGGCTGTATGGCACTATCTACAGGGGGGGGCTGTATGGCGCTATCTACAGGGGGGGCTGTATGGCGCTATCTACAGAGGGGGCTGTATGGCGTTATCTATGGGGGGCTGTATAGCGTTATCTACGGGGGGACTGTATGGCGTTCCCTACAGGGGGGTGTATGGCGTTCCCTACAGGGGGGGCTGTATGGCACTATCTACAGGGGGGGCTGTATGGCGCTATCTACAGGGGGGGCTGTATGACACTATCTACAGGGGGCTGTATGGCGCTATCTACAGAGGGGGCTGTATGGCGTTATTTACGGGGGGGGGGCTGTATGGCGTTCCCGACAGAGGGGGCTGTCTGGCGTTATCTACAGGGGGGGCTGTATGGCGTTACCTACAGGGAGTCTGTATGGCGTTCCCTACAGGGGGGGTCTGTAGGGAACGCCATACAGCCCCCCCTGTAGGGAACTCCATACAGCGTCCCCCCTGTAGGGAACGCCATACAGCGCCCCCCCCCGTAGGGAACACCATACAGCATCCCCCCCTGTAGGGAACGCCATACAGCCCCCCTGTAGGGAACGCCATACAGCCCCCCCCTGTAGGGAACGCCATACAGCGTCCCCCCTCCCAAAAAAATGCGACCCACAGTGTATCCTAATAAAAGACATGTATCCCCTATCCACAGGATAGGGGATACATGTGTGATCACTGGCAGCGATAGGGAGAACGGGGGACTGAAAGTCCCCCGGAGTTCTCCATCACTAACCTCTGACTTCCGGCGTCTGCGCAGCTCACTAAAAATGAAAGGAGCGCAGGTCACGCATGCGCACAAGCGGGACCGGCGCTCCATTCATTTCTCCGGAGCTGCCGACACAGACCCCGGATGTCCGAGGTTTGTGATGGAGAATGTCAGGGGGACTTTCAGTCCCCCGTTCTCCCTATCAATGCCGGCGATCACACATGTATCCCCTGTCCTGTGGAGAGGGGATACATGTCTTTTGTTTACTGGCAGAGCGGGGAGATACCTCCCTGCTCTGCCGTAGTGTTCAGTGGCATCCCGCTGTAGTAGCCATAGCGGCTGCTAGCGGAGCCTCCGGCCATGGTGGGGGCCCGTGCCGGCAGGCGACACGGGCCCCCTCATGCCGCGGGCCCCGTAGCAGCCGCTACTGCTGCTACGGCGGTAGTTACGCCACTGTCTGGGACCTTGATTTCCAAATGAAATGCAAATTTTACTTTTAATCTGAAAACAGGACTTTGGATCACTGGGCAACAGACCAGTCCTTTCTCTCCTTAGCCCAGGTAAGACGCTTCTGACATTGTCTCTGGGTCATGAGTGGCTTGACAAGGAATGACTCCAGCCACAGTCCACTCCTTGTGAATTTCCACCAGATTCTTGAATGGCCTTTTCTTGACAATCCCTTCAAGGCTGCTGATATCCCTGTTGCTTGTTAACCTTTTTGTATCACACTTTTCCCTTCCTCTCAACTTTCCGTTAATGTGATTGGATACAGCACTGTGAACAGCCAGCTTCTTTAGCAATGTCCTTTTGTGGCTTACCCTCCTTGTGGAGGGTGTCAATGACTGTGTTCTGGACAACTGTCAAGTCAGCAATCTTCCCCATGATTGTGTCGCCTACTGAACCAGACTGTTGGACCATTTAAAAGCTTAGGAAACCTTTGCAGGTGTTTTGTGTTGATTAGCTTATTAGAGTGTGACATCATGAGTCTACAATCTTCAACTTTTGCCCAATATTCAAATTTTCTGATAGACTAAATTTTGGGTTTTCATTAACTGTTAGCCATAATCATCAACATTAACCCCTTTGCGCTCAGGCCAGTACTATTACGTCCTGCTAAGCGCATCGTTCGCGCTCAGCTCAGTAATAGTACTGACCTGAGTTAACACGGCGCCATCTTTCCCGGCGCGTGTTTGAGCTGTGATACCTGCTGTTTCCGACAGCAGGCTATCACAGCTTAGTGTGCAGGGACCGATCGCGGTAGGCCCCGCCGATTAACCCCTTAGAAGCCGCGTTCAATAGCGATCGCGGCTTCTTAGGGGTTAAGCTGCCATCGCCGGCCTGCTACACGATAGCGGGCCACGATGGCTACTATGGCAACCAGAATCCTAACAATGGACTCTGGCTACGCCATCGACGGAAGCCTAGTGAGTCCTGACAAAGTGAGGACCCACTATGCTTGCTGTCAGCGAACAGCTGACAGCTCTAATACACTGCACTACGTATGTAGTGCAGTGTATTAGAATAGCGATCAGAGCTTCCTGCCCTCATGTCCCCTAGTGGGACAAAGTAAAAAAAGTGTAAAAAAGTATTGTCATTTATAGCGCATGGTGAACGCTGTAAAAAAAATAGAATAACAAAACAATAGTAAAATTGCTGTTTTTTTAGTCACCGCGCCACTTAAAAATAGAATAAAAACTGATCAAAAAGTCGCATGCACCCCAAGAAAACTACAATGAATTCATCAAGGTCTCTAGTTTCCAAAAAGGGGTCACTTTTGGGGGGTTTCCACTGTTTTAGCACCACAAGACCTCTTCAAACCGGACATGGTGCCTAATAAATTAAATTAAATTAATTAAATGTCACCTCTACTTTTCTCTAAATTCCTGTGAAACACCTAAAGGGTTAATAAACTTTCTATATGCTGTTGTGAATACTTTGAGGGGTCTAGTTTCTAAAATGGGGAGTTTCATAGAGGTTTGTAATATATGGGCCCCTCAAAGCAACTTCAGAACTGAGCTGGAAACTAAAAAATAAAATAAAAATGAGGCAATACTTCGCTTCTTACATTATACTCATAATGAGCCGTGCCCACCCCGAGGTGACCCCAGTTTTGACCGTTTGTATAAACGGAGACCCCTATTAGACCGTTTCAGTGCCCGGTTTGCCAAGCATTCACCCCCGAGAAGTGTATTTCTATTGATGAGTCCTTGGTACATTTTAAAGGGAGGGTTCAATTCCACCAGTACCTGCCGGGTAGGAGGGCAAGGTATGGCGGTGAAGATGTATAAGCTGTGCGAGAGTGCATCAGGGTATACCTACAAATTTAGGATATATGAAGGGAAGGACACCAGTATTCAGCCCCCAGAATGCCCCCCTTACTGGAAGTTAATACAAAAATTGTGTGGGATTTGGTGCACCCACTGCTGGACCAGGGTTATCACCTCTACCTGGATAATTTTTATACCAGCGTCCCACTCTTCAACTGCCTCGCTTCCAGAAGTCCTGCGGCATGCGGCACTGCTACAAGAAACCTGAGAGGCCTCCCTAAGACTCTGCTTGGGCAAACAAGAAGGGGTGAGAGCAGGGCACATTCTAGCAGCAACATATTGTGTGTCAAGTACAAGACCAGGGAGATGCCACACCAGTATCCATGTACCTGTACGAGGTACCAGTACAGAGACCCCCAAACCAGACTGCATCCTGGACTACAATAGGTACATGGGAGGGGTGGACTTGTCAGATCAAGTCCTGAAGCCCTACAGTACTTTTGGAGGCGAGGCCACACGCATCGTACCAGGGCAACACTTTTTAGGAGAAGTTCCCCAAACTGGCAAGAAGGGAAAAAGTCAAAAGAGGTGCAAAGCCTGCTATAAGAGGGGGATAAGGAAGAACACAATATATCAATGTGACGCGTGTCCCGAAAAACCAGAGCTCTGTGTGAAAGAGTGTTTTAAAATTTATCATCCATCCCTTTATTTTTAATTTACCCCAGTTTTACTCGCTCTGATCCACTTCGCACAGCTTACCCCTCCTCATCTTTCCGCTCTGAGCCCTGCTGTGTGCCCAGGCAGCTGATAACAGCCACATGTAGGGTATTGCCGTACCCGGGAGAACCAACATTACAGTTTATGAGGTGTATATCTCCGGTGGCGCATGCTGGGCACAATATATCGGACACTGAATTGGCATATATGTATAGAAAATTGCAAATTTCACTCTGCCCCAACTGCTGCAAATTATCTTTTACACAATACCTGTGGGGTCAAAATGCTCACTACACCTCTAGATGAATGCCTTAAGGGGTGTAGATTTTAAAACAGGGTCACTTCTCGGGGGTTTCAACTGTACCGCTACCTTAGGGGCTTCTGCATACAAGACTTAGCACCAGAAAAGCTCCAGTAGGCCAAATGGTGGTCCTTTCCTTCTGAGCCCTGCCGTGTGCCCAGGCAGCTAATAACAGCCACATGTAGGGTATTGCCGTACCCGGGAGAACCCACATTACAGTTTATGGGGTGTATGTCTCTGGTGGCACATGCTGGGCACAATATATCGGACACTGACATGGCATATATATAGAAAATTGCAAATCTCACTCTGCACCATCTGCTGCGCATTATCTTTTACACAATACCTGTGGGGTCAAAATGCTCACTACACCTCTAGATGAATTCCTTAAGGGGTGTCATTTTTAAAACGGGGTCACTTCTCGGGGGTTTCAACTGTACTGATACCTCAGAGGCTTCTGCACACATGACTTCCCAGTAGGCCACATGGTGGTCCTTTCCTTCTGAGCCCTCCCATGGGCCCAAACGGCAGTTTATCACCACAAATGGGGTATTGCCGAACTCAAGACAAATTGGGCAACAAATTGGGATATTTTATTCCTTGTGAAAATAAGAAATTTTAAGCCAAAACTACCTCTTATTGGAAAAAATTATTTTTTTTTAAATTCACAGCCCAATTCAAATAAATTCGGTGAAAAAACTGTGGTGTCTAAATGGTCACAACACCCATAAATGAATTCCTTGAGGGGTGTAATTTCCAAAATGGGGTCACTTCTGGTGGGTTTCCATTGCTTTGATACCTTTGGGGCTCTGCAAATGCGACATGGCACCCGAAAACCAATCCAGCAAAATCTGGGCTCCAAAGAACACATAGCACTCCTTTCCTTCTAATCCCTCCCATGGGCCCAAACGGCAGTTTATCACCACAAATAGGGTATTGCCGCACTCAGGACAAATTTGGCAACAAAATGGGGTATTTTATTAGTTGTGAAAATAAGACATTTTGAGCCAAAACTACATCTTATTGGAAAAAAGTTTTTTTTTTTAAATTCACAGCCCAATTCAAATAAGTTCTGTGAAAAAACTGTGGGGTCTAAATGGTCACAACACCCATAAATAAATTCCTTGAGAGGTTTTGTTTCCAAAATGGGGTCACTTTTGGTGGGTTTCCATTGCTTTGATACCTCTGAGGCTCTGCAAATGCGACATGGCACCTGAAAACCAATCCAGCAAAATCTGGACTCCTAAGAACACATAGCGCTCCTTTCCTTCTGAGTCCTCCCATGGGCCCAAACGGCAGTTTATCACCACAAATGGGGTATTGCCGCACTCAGGACAAATTGGGCAACAAAATGGGGCATTTTGTTCCCTGTGAAAATAATAAATTCTGATCAAAAATGACATCTTATTGGACAAATTGTCATTCTTTTAATTTCACAGCCCAATTCAAATACGCGCTGTGAAAAAACTACCAGGTCAAAATGGTAACAATAACCAAAATTAATTCCTTGTGGGGTGCAGTTTCCGAAATGGGGTCAGTTTTGGGGGATTCCTACTGTTTTGGCACCTCAACACCTCTCCAAACCTGGCATGCTGCCTAAAATATATGCTAATAAAAAAGAAGCACCAAAATTTACTAGGTGCTTCTTTGCTTCTGGGGCTTGTGTTTTATTCCACGAGCGTACTAGAGCCACATGTGGGACATTTCTAAAAACTGCAGAATCTGGACAATACATATTTAGTAGTGTTTCTCTGGTAAAACCTTCTTTGTTACAGAAAAAAAATAGAATAATATTGAAATTCAGCAAGAAAAATGAAATTTGCAAATTTCACCTCCACTTTGCTTTAATTCCTGTGAAATGCCTGAAGGGTTAAAAAAACGTTCTAAATGCTATTTTGAATACTTTGAGGGGTCTAGTTTTTAAAATGGGGTGTTTTATGGGGGTTTCTAATACATAGGCCCCTCAAAGCCTCTTCAGAACTGAACAGGTACCTTAAAAAAAAGGCTTTTGAAATTTTCTTAAAAATATGAGAAATTGCTGTTTATGTTCTAAGCCTTGTAACGTCCAAGAAAAATAAAATAATGCTCTAAAAACTATGCAGATCTAAAGTAGACTTATGGGAAATGTGAACTAGTAACTATTTCGGCTGGTATAACCGTCTGTTTTACAAGCACATGCATTTAAATTCTGAAAAATTCTATTTTTCAAATTTTTCTCTAAATTTTGCCAGTTTTCACAAATAAACACTGAATATATCGACCAAATTTTACCACTAACATAAAGCCCAATGTCTCATGAGAAAACAGTCTCAGAATCGCTTGGATAGGTTTAAGCATTCCTACGTTATTACCACATAAAGTGAAATATGTCAGATTTAAAAAATAGGCTCTGAGCCTTAAGGCCCAAACTAGGCTGCGTCCTTAAGGGGTTAAAAGCCAAAAATGCTGGAAATAGATCACTCTGTGTAATGAGTCTATACAGTGGCCACCAAAAGTTCCGAAACACCCTTATAACTTTTGAACGGCTCGAGGTAGAGGGTTGAAATTTGGTGGGATTTAATGGGGTCATAAAATCTACCAGTTTATTGAAAAGAAAAAAAAAACACCCTTGGGGGCGGTGGGGTGGTCGGGGTTAGCAAAATCTTAAATGGCACGGGGGTCGAGTGGGGCTCATTTGAAAGCGCTTTTCAATATGAAAACAATGCCGCTGAGATATTTAACTTTAAAGTTATCATTGTCATTATCGGCTACCGCCGGTGTTTGCATTACCCAGAATGTACCGCGCGGGTAAAATCCTAAATGTGTGTGGGCACGTGTGCATGTGCGAGCTTAGGAATGTCACATCAAGGTGACTTTAAATTACGTATTATTACAATCGGTCTCGGCGATACAAAATGGACCTAGTCTATGAATTTCAGAGAGCGCTAATTCGGAGAGTAATTTTCATTTTTGTACATTTCTATTGTCATATCACAAAATGCATTTGACCGAAACGGAAAGGATCACTTTATTGATGAGAGGGTATGGCGAAGAAAAAATAAGATCCTATCAAGAAGTAGCGGCTTTATTCAATGCCACTTATCCTATCCGTGATCCAATTTCATTGTCAACTGTTAAAAGAACTGTTCATCGTTTCGAAACAAGTGGTTCAATTAAAGACGCACCAAGATCCGGAAGACCCAAACATGCTAGTAATGATGAAAAAGCTTTAGATGTTCTGCTCAATGTACATGATGACCCTTAGGGTACGTTCACATGCAAACTCAAAAACGTCTGAAAATACGGAGCTGTTTTCAAGGGAAAACAGCTCCTGATTTTCAGGCGTTTTTTGAGCCACTCGCGATTTTTGTGGCGTTTTTTACGGCCGCTTTTGGAGCGGTTTTCAATAGAGTCTATGAAAAACGGCTCCAAAAACGTCCCGAGAAGTGACCTGCACTTCATTTTCACGACCGTGTAAAAAAAAAAGGCCCGTCGGAATAGAATGCCGTTTTTCCCATTGCAATCAATGGGCAGATGTTTGGAGGCGTTCTACTTCCGATTTTTCGGCCGTTTACGGACAAAAAACGGATGAAAATAGGCCGTGTGAACACACCCTTAAACATCTGTCTCGAATGGAGCACAACAAAATGATATCAGCGCCACATCAGTCCGTCGAATTTTGAGGAGGGATTATTATCATCCTTATAAAATACGTCTAGTTCAGGAGCTATCCGAAGATGATTATGACGGAAGAGTGGAATTTTGCGATACACTGATGACAAGAAGGGGGCCCAAGCTTGTGGAACAGCCCAGGGCCTATAGTCTACTTAATCCGCCACTGGGTCCTGGACTAGAGGAGATGAGCCGTCACTATATGCATATATACTTCCATTGCGATGCTGCCACCTAGTGGCCAGGAAGCATTTTTATGTGTTGTTTTAGTCACAGGACCTTATATAGTTACATAGTTTGTACGGTTGAAAAAAGACACATGTCCATCAAGTTCAACCAAGGGATGGGAAAGGGGAAGTGGGATGGGAAAGGGGAAGTAAAAAATTTCTACACATAGGAGCTAATATTTTTTTGTTCTAGGAAATTATCTAAGCCTTTTTTAAAGCGATCTACTGTCCCTGCTGTGACCAGCTCCTGCGGTAGTTTATTCAATAAATTCACCGTTCTCACAGTAAAGAAGGCTTGTCGCCTCTGCAGGTTGAACCTTTCTTCTTCCAGACGGAGGGAGTGCCCCCTTGTTTTTTGAGGGGGTTTTACATGGAACAGGATTTGACCATATTTTTTTGTATGTGCCATTTATATATTTATATAAGTTAATCATGTCCCCCCTTAGTCGTCTTTTCTCAAGGCTAAATAGGTTTAGCTTACCTGTGCTTACATGTTCTGAGCTGTGCAGATGCTCACGTCAGCAAAGCTCACTGCTATGTAACACTGTTCAGAAAATGGTGGCTAACCCTGTTTATTGCAGGCACCGGGAATACCGGCTCGGGCACAGTCTTTAATATTTACTTTAGTGTGCAAAAACAGTGTAGTATGGGCAAGTAATCAGTGTCGGAACATTGAATAACTTACAAAGGGGCTGTTTTTAAATTTGATAAAAGGTGACTGATCCCACCTAATGGGTTCTGGTGCAAGGGCTGCGACCCATAAATCAGCAACTATTGTGCCAGCAGGGCTGAGTAGGCCCTGAAGCCAGAGAGGGCCCATTGCTGTGGCGGTGCAGTGCAGGAACCTCCACACAGATGATTGCTGTGAAAGAGGCAGCATTGGATGTAACAAGTGGAAGTTGCGTGAAGCCTCCCTGTAATTTAGTTGCTGAGACGATGGGTTACCCCTGTATCAGGGAAGAGTCCGAGCTCTGTCCCAAGGAAACCAAGCTGGTAAAACCCCATTTCCTGCATTGCCTGAAATTGCCGCCATTTTGTGTAATATTTTAAGTGACTGTGCCTATCTGCTAAGAACAGTTTTTTGTATTTCCTTTTGGTCATTTTGCAAACATTACCGGCCTACTAAAAGAAACCTGCATCAAACCTGGGTTTCTTGTCATCATACTGCCAGTAACAATGCAAGGTCAAATACGTTACTCGCCCTCACTAGCCTCCCCTCATGCCAAATTTTATGGTCAAAAGGACCATAACAATTTTATTCTATTGGAAATAAAAGGTGGATTTCTGACTTTAGAGAACAGAGGGTAAAATAATAGACATGTTCCTCACCTCTGTACCTGAGATATGGTTGTGTTATACTAGATATTGTCTATAGAAGATATACATGTTATAAACACATATATTCTGATGTATCAGGAAGATACTATCACACCTCTGCGGGTCTAGAACTCATATCTAGCCTGAGTGTTATCAGTAATTAATATAAATATTAATTACCTGTCTTGTGATTCCTTTCTTGCTGCTGACAGGATTATATGTCACGTTCCTTCTTCTCACTGGGATCAGTCATCTGTAAAGAATCAAAGGTGTGATAATATGTTCCTGATACATGTTATAGACACTTATATGTATAACACACTAGGGCCATAATTATTTATCTGAGGTATAATGTACAAATAGAAAATAAAGAAAAAGACGACACTAAGGACCTGTTCACATCACCGTTGCCCTTCCGTTGAGGGATTCCGTCGGAGGTTTCCGTCGGGTTAACCCCTCAAAAATGAAACAAAATAACATGCCCCCCCCCTTTCCTGTACTGTATGGCAAAACCCAATTTTATGGTCAAAATTAGAATAACAAGTGTATTCTATTGTAAGGCCCCTTGGGTGCCTAGAATTATGGAGCTTATGGGTATATTGCTTATATAGTTTCAATTAATGTTTATTATCAATGTAATCTTAAATGGTTAACACAATTATTTTTTCTGAGTCGTTATAAAGGGTTACCTGTGCCTAGTAGGCAACAGTTCTCCAAAAAGATTCAGGATTGTTACCACACAGGGTTCTCAGTGGTGGAGTGGATGCAACGGCATGGAAATCCACTTTTTAAGGGAGTCCATTTTCCAAAAGCAAAGGAGCTGAAGAGCCCTTTCCAAAAACTTATGGACTGTTATTGTTGTCCCGTGCTTTTTAAAAGGATGTGTTATCCTCTAAAAATAGTTTCTCCAGCCCCCCTTCCCTGCATGTGGCATGGCCGGAAGTTCCCGGCTTGCAGTAAAGTGGTCCGGGGATGTGGGGCAGCGCTCGTGTAGAGGAAGGAGGAGTCAGTCCTTACAATGCAACCTCATCTAACAGGTCCATGAGGCAGGGTTCTGCTCTGTCCCTGAGGAAGCAGTAGGGGCATGGATGGCTCGAGGTGTGGTGGAAGGAGCAGTCCTGTGGTTATAAAGTGCAGGCAGACTATGGAGGGCAGTCGGTAGCATCAGTGGTGAGACAGGTGTAGACTCCAAAGGGAGTTTATTGCCCCCTCAATGCGATTGGTGGGAAAGACCGTTGTCATAGGATACGGACGAAGACTGCCTCCTATTGCATCATTGGGATCTGCAGTTGACCACGGTCAAGAGACTGGTCGTCCAGCTGCTGGAACAATCTTGGAGGCACCCTTGGGTGATGCCAGGATTCCTGTGAGTGGTGAGTCACCTTCATGTTTGGCTGCGTAGTCAAGCACAAATGTGTTGACGGATGTGGATTTGTTCTCTATTTTAAAGGACAACTTGGGCTTGTTTGGGTGGCAAAGGGTGGATTATAAGCTCTGCCAGTAAAGCCAGTAGGTTAATACCCCGCCTGACTAGATGGTTTGTACAGATTAACCTTTTGTGGCTTATTATTCTGTGGTGTGGCTCCTCTGGGAATTTACCTGTCCACCAATATAGGGGACAAGATCCACAGACGAGAATTTGTGATATTTGGTTTCAGTGGATCACGTAATGGTGGACAAAGAGCGTATTGTGGACAAGAAGCTAAGTTTTGAGAGAGGGTCTGAGAAAAATTCCAAAGTGGTAAAGACCTGTACGATGTAACATGTCATTTAAAACGAGATAGCCTTGCTGTAAATATCACAGAGATGCTACATAAGTGTCAGGATTGTGAATAGACATGGCGTCCTGGCTGGAGGTAATGTATATTCACTTTCAGGACACTTGAGTAACGTTATAATGTGTTTATGTGGCTGCACATAGCGATATAGCTATATCACTATGTGCTGTGTAAATGAATGGGGAGAAGTGTATGACGCTGATTGGTCATTGATTGGTCAGCGCCATACACTTCTCTCCACAATGCCCACTTGGTCAAAAAGTAAAACACGCCCAGTTGTCCATTAAGAAACTCATTAGCATGAAGCTAAAATAGGTCATAACTCCTTAAAAATGATCGTTTTTCTAAATAAAAAACACTGCTGTAATCTACATTACAGCGCCGATCATATTATGTAGACGATAGGCCACTTATAATGTGAGCCCAGAGCTAAGCAGAGCTGGGCAGAGGGCGGTCATGACGGGTCTGGACCTGCAAGGGGTCATTTAGAGGGGTATTTTGGTTATAGGTTGGTGGGTGGGTTTGAGTCAGGAATTGTGCTAGGGGGTTGTGAGCATTGGGGGTGGAGTTAATGGGATGTATATATAGTGGGATAAGCAGGGAAGCCATGTTATGGCTTGAAAAATTTTGTCAAGAATAGAGGTGTGCAGCCAGTGTCAGGGTAGCTGTTTTCTGGTCAGTTTTAGGGCCTAGAGTTATGGAGGGTTTAGAGCAGTTAATTGCTAGGGTTAGGGAGCAGGCAGCTGATAAGGGGCTGGAGTGTGTCCAGAAGCAGCTAGGGGCTTTAGCAGGCTACCCGGCGGGGCGTCCTCCCAGTCCTCTTGAACGCTTGAGCCCCTCTGCTTCCCCAGCCCCCCGGCACAGACGGAGGAGTGTGACTTCCCCCTTACCTGTTTCCGCGGTAGTGGTCCCTGGTGTGACAGATCCGGTGGCTGGCGACGGTGGCGTTGTTCCGGTGTCGGGGACTGGAGCCATGGCGGTGTCGGGAGCGGCAGCAGCAGTGGAGAGGCCTGGAGTGAGAGGCCGAGGTGCGGTTCGCCGGGTGTCCAGTCGGGGTCAGCGCAGCACAGTCCGTGTGCCTGAGGAGCGACGTGGAGATGGACGTTGAGGGAAGCGGTGGTGCAGCGGCGGGGAGCAGTCCCCCTCCTTTCCAGTGTGGTGGGCTCGTTCAGGGAGCCTGTCAGAAGTTCTTCTGTGGGGCCGGAAGCAAGCCAGGACTCTGCGGCTGTCACGGTGAGTGCCTTCAGCGCTGCTAGAGCGCCATCTGCTGGGTCAGGGGCCAGTATGCTTAGTACACCCGTTAGCATGGGTGATTTGGCGCCATCTAGTCGCCGTTCGGAACATTGCAGTGTCGGTGGTAGGCCAGCGCCACCTGCTGTACAGGAAAATTATTACATCGTGGTGGCAGGCCTGCGCCACCTCCTGGCCATTTTCGTTATAGCAGCAGTAGTGGTAGGTCTGCACTGACTGCTGAATATGTACAAAATGTGCATCATCCAGCGCCTCCTGAGGGTGACGTTGGCCAGGTAGCAGGTGTTTCGTCTGTTTATTTGCCGTTCCAGGTGTTGTCGGGACGGGAGTCCGGTGTAGAAGCGGCCGATGCTATGCGGCGGGCACTCGGGGTGCCTAGGATGATCGGTCAGGAGACGGCTTCGGTGGATTCAGGACGGATGGCCCCGTTAGTGTCTGGCGACGGGCAGCCTTCTGATGAGTCACAGCGTTTACACACCATACATGTGGGCAGTAATTTTAGTAATGAGAGTAGTCTAGTGGGGCAAGTACCTGTAGGTTGCGGTTCTACGGGGGATTTGTCAGTCACGAGTGGAGTTTGGGGAAATTTGTTAGATGGGTTACGTCAGTTGTTAGCTTCAGTTGATACTTCTCGTGGGTCACAGCTAGCAGGTCCCGTTGGAGCTTGGTCAGCGCAGGGACAGTTAGAGGGGGGTTCTCGTAGGGAGAGTACTGCGAGTGCTGAGGAAGGCTCTTCGTCATTTAACGCCTTATATGCCGGGGTCCAGACGGAGAAGGTAGATGGGGCTAATAAGCCCTTGCCAGTTTTGGATACTGCAAAGGGGAGCATGTACATTTGCTTTGAAGGACCATTAGGGGCCCACTTAAAGCCAGAGATCCGTGAAAAGATTTGGAAAAGGGAGAATTTGGATATTTTTACTTTATTGCCGTTGGAGCGATTTAGTGTGGAACGGTGGGAAAAGGGCAAGGAACATCGTAAGGAGGAGGATGATGAGAGAAGACGGTATAGGCTGATTCCGCGCACATTTGGGAATTGGCTACAAGCTTTTTCCATCATGGCTAGCGTTATAGGGGAGAAATGGCCAGAACATTGTTCCGGTTTATTTTGTTACTTGGATTCCATTTGGGAGGCTTATAGAACGTATGAGGGTACTGCTTGGCTTAAATATGACGAGCAGTTTCGTCAGCATATGGCGGTTCAGTCATCCCTGCGGTGGGATAATAAGGACATAAGCTTTTGGATGCACCTTATGACTACACCAAAGGGGACTGGTCAGGGGGTCATGTTGAAGTCGCGAGTTTGCATAACCCCTTTCAGTCCTCACCCGGCGGGTCTAGATCAGCGGGTTCATCGGGGAGTTTTAAGAAAGGGGTCTGCTGACTCTACAACGAGAGCACCTGTAAATGGGGAACAAATTGTGTCTATAGACACGAATGTGCCGGGTGTGGGGGTGGTAACCACCCCGTCTTCAAGTGTTTTAAGCGGGCACGAGGAGGCACGACGAAGCCAGGGGATGGTTCTGCTAAAGGAGGTGAGTCCAGTAAACCTCAACGCTATGACGCCTTGGCTAAAGAGGTACCCCGACAATGAGAGGGTGCAGCTGTTATTGAAAGGTTTTGGGGACGGATTTAGGATTCCGTTCTCCGCAGGGGTGGGTGTTTTGATGGCTAATAATCTGCGTTCGGTGCGGGATCATCCAGAAGTGGTACGAGACAAGTTGCGGAAGGAAGTTTTGTTGGGTAGAATGTTAGGCCCCTTTTCTGATGTTCCTATTTCCAGTTTGCGTGTCTCCCCGCTGGGGGTTGTCCCCAAGAAGGAGGCGGGAAAATTTCGGCTTATACATCAATTATCTTATCCGAAGGGTTCTTCGGTAAATGATGATATTGATGAGTCTTTGGCGCGTGTTTCCTATACGTCATTTGATGAGGCGGTTCGTTTGGTTAGGACGGCGGGGCAAGGGGCGCTTATGGCTAAGGTGGATGTGGAGTCTGCATTTCGCCTTTTGCCGGTGCACCCAGAATCCATGCACTTGCTGGGGTGCTCGTTTGATGGCCTTTTTTATATTGATAGGTGCCTTCCTATGGGGTGCTCTATTTCTTGTGCCTATTTCGAAGCCTTCAGCACATTTTTGGAGTGGGTGGTCCATGAACGAGCCGGCTCTAAATCAGTTATTCATTATTTGGATGACTTCTTTTGTGTGGGCCCTGCGGCTCGGCCGTCGTGTGCAATATTGTTATGGGCAGTGATGGATGTTTTTGTTGACTTTGGGGTTCCGTTGGCGTTTGAAAAAACCGAAGGACCAACCACTACGATCTGTTTTTTGGGAATTGAAATTGATTCCCAGGCAATGGAATGTAGGTTGCCAAGGCAAAACTTATTCATCTGCGAGCAACGGTGCAGGAAGCTCTGTTGAGAACAAAAATCACCCTGCGGCTCCTGCAATCTTTATTGGGGAAACTCAATTTTGCCTGTAGAATTATGCCCATGGCCCGTGTTTTTTGTAGGCGCTTAGCACAAGCAACTGCTGGTGTTAGATGTCCCCACCATTTTATTCGCCTTGGCAAGGAGCATAAGGCGGATTTGAGGGTTTGGGATTCCTTTTTGGTAGAATATAACGGCAGATCATTACGGATTGCAGAGGGAATTTCGAATGTGGAGATGCAATTGTGTACTGATGCTTCCGCTTCTATCGGTTTCGGGGCATATTTTCAGGGAAAATGGTTTGTTGGTACTTGCCCACTAGAGTGGAGGGAGTGTGGTTTGACGGGTAATCTTTGTTTTCTGGAGTTTTTTCCCATTCTTGTTGCGGTGGAAATTTGGGGACAGCTTTTGTCCAATCGGTCAGTGGTTTTTCACTGTGATAACATGGTGGTCGTGTGCGCTATTAATAGTTTGTCCGCCAATTCCCCCCCCCCCCCCCCCCCCCGGTGATCACAGTGCTACGCCAGTTGGTCCTGCTGTGTTTGAGATGGAACATTCTATTTAGGGCTCATCATGTTCCTGGAGTTTCCAATGGCATTGCAGATGCTTTATCTCGATTGCAGTGGGATAGTTTCCGTTGGCTAGCTCCAGAGGCGGAGAGGGATCCGATTTATTGCCCCAAGCACCTTTGGAGGGTGGTGTCGCTCGTCTGATATGGTGGGCGAAGCATTCGCTGGCCCCTGCTACGTGGGATGATTATACCACGATCTGGGTGAGATGGTTCCAGCTGGAGGATTTGTGGTGTAGTCAAGGGAGTCCTTTTAGTGCCTTAGAGGGGATGTTTTGTTTTTTGTTATCTCTTATGGAGAGTGGATCTTCAGCTTCCTCTGTTGTTAAGTCGGTAGCGGCACTTTCCTTTTCTTTAAGTTAATTGGTTGTACGGATGTTACTAAGCATTTTTTGATACGGCGGGCTCTGCAGGGTTTTCAAAAAGGGCATGTCGGGCAGGATAAGCGTGGGCCCGTGTCTTTTGCAATGTTGGAGGGACTTTATTCTCAGTTGCACAGGATATCCCATTCAGATTATGAGAGGTTGTTGTTTCAATTGGCTTTCTCTTGGGCTTTCTATGGGGCTTTTAGGGTTGGCGAATTGGTTAGTCCCTCAAAACGGGTGCAGGGCGGTATTCAAGTAACCAATGTGTTTTTTTCAGGATAGTGTGTTGAGAATAATGTTGTATCATTCAAAAACTGACAGGAATGGAAAAGGTTTTGAGATTTGTTTGACTAAAATTCATGAGGGGGAATCGTGCCCAGTGGGGTGTTTTCTGCGTTTCATGGCTGTGTGTCCTCAGGGATTTTCCTCTTTGCTGGTGCATGCGGATGGTTCAGCGTTGTCCAGATATCAATTTATTACTGTCTTTAAGAAGTGCGTACAAGGGTTGGGCCTTTCACATCTGGATTACAGCTCTCGTTCTTTTAGGATTGGAGCTGCTACAGAGGCTTCTCGTTTTGGGCTCGACACTGTTTCAGTTAAGAGGATTGGCCGCTGGGAGTCCAGCCGCTTTCATTCCTATGTTAGGCTGCATTTGCTGGAATGTTGATTTCTTTATCTTGGGTTTATTTTGTGTGGGGGGGATGTCATTCTTTTTCTGTGTGACTAATTTTCTGTTGCTTTCAGGTTCTGCGAAATGTGTGGTTTGGCTTCTTGGCCATTCCTATATTTACTGGGCTGAAAGGAGTGCCCGTGTGCGTCCGAATGGTAGGTATTTGGGTTTAGATCCGGATGAGGTGGAGGTACACTGGTTCGAAGTTTGTAGCCTGACCAGGGATCAGGTAAGGCCTTTGTTTCAGGATGCGGTTAGGTCCTGGGGTCTACCTGACATCTTGATAATTCATGTAGGGGGTAATTACATCGGGAGTTATCCCATGCGGAACCTCATTAAGAACATTAAGAGGGACTTCTTATGTTTTGTAGACACCCATCCTGGGCTTTTGATTATCTGGTCCGAAATTGTACAGCGGGTAAAATGGCGCAATGCGCAGTCAGTCTCGGCGCTGAATAGGACCAGAGTTAAGATCAATAAGACAGTGGCCAAGTTTATTCGCCTAAATGGTGGGTTGGTAGTTCATCACCGACTGTTGGAGGATCGGGGCGCGTACATTGGAAAGGATGGGGTTCACTTAACGGATGTGGGCCTGAATGTTTTTAATTTTGGCCTCCAAGAAGGCCTGGAGTTGGGTTTTCAAGTGTGGCGGCGCATGAAAATTTAAGGAGTCAAGTTTTCATGCTGTGGCGGGTCCATGGCAACGCTATTTATGTTTTTATATATTGCTGTCTTTGACACAATATATTGGTTTTATTTTAAAGCTATGGATTTGGGCTTCTCTAAGGGGCGGACCCGGGGAAGTGTGGTGCTTTAGCATACTCGTGGTGACGCCACTGTAGCTTATATGGTCACGGCTAGTGGTTTAAGGGTATTGCTTAATTTATGTTTTGGAGGTTGTCAAGGACTTAGCCACATAATGTTAATATGTTAATTATGTTTATGATATGTTTATACTTTTTTTTAATATATTCTCAGGTTCTGTGAAAGAAATCATCTAATAAAACTGTGACAAGCACCTTCCAATTTTAATTGTTTCGTTGTATATTTATTAGATAGGAGGGTGTTTGTGTGGCCCCTTGTCGCCCTTGTACCATCATGTGAGCCCAGAGCTAAGCAGAGCTGGGCAGAGGGCGGTCATGACGGGTCTGGGCATGCAAGGGGTCATTTAGAGGGGTATTTTGGTTATAGGTTGGTGGGTGGGTTGGAGTCAGGAATTGTGCTAGGGGGTTGTGAGCATTGGGGGTGGAGTTAAGGGGATGTTTATATAGTGGGATAAGCAGGGAAGCCATTTTATGGCTTGAAAAATTTTGTCCAGCCTGCCCTCCCGTTAATTTTTCTTTTGAGCGGAAATGAGCGGTCACTATAAGCATATACACTTCTATTGCGATGCTGCCACCTAGTGGCCAGGAAGCATTTTTATGTGTTGTTTTAGTCACAGAACCCGTGCTTACATGTTCTGAGCTGTGCAGATGCTCACGTCAGTAAAGCTCACTGCTATGTAACACTGTTCAGACAATGGTGGCTGACCCTGTTTATTGCAGGCACCGGGAAAACCGGCTCGGGCACTGTCTTTAATATTTACTTTAGTGTGCAAGAACAGTGTAGTATGGGCAAGTAATCAGTGTCGGAACATTGAATAACTCACAAAGGGGCTGTTTTTAAATTTGATAAAAGGCGACTGTTCCCACCTAATGGGTTCAGGTGCAAGGGCTGCGACCCATAAATCAGCAACTATTGTGCCAGTAGGGCTGAGTAGGCCCTGAAGCCAGAGAGGGCCCATTGCTGTGGCGGTGCAGTGCAGGAACCTCCCCACAGATGATTGCTGTGAAAGAGGCAGCAATGAATGTAACAAGTGGAAGTTGCGTGAAGCCTCCCTTTTATTTAGTTGCTGAGACGATGGGTTACCCCTGTATCAGGGAAGAGTCCGAGCTCTGTCCCAAGGAAACCAAGCTGGTAAAACCCCATTTCCTGCATTGCCTGAAATTGCCGCCATTTTGTGTAATATTTTAAGTGACTGTGCCTCTCTGCTAAGAACAGTTTTTTGTATTTCCTTTTGGTCGTTTTGCAAACATTACCGGCCTACTAAAAGAAACCTGCATCAAACCTGGGTTTCTTCTCATCATACTGCCAGTAACAATGCAAGGTCAAATACATTACTCGTCCTCACTAGCCTCCCCTCATGCCAAATTTTATGGGCAAAAGGACCATAACAATTATATTCTATTGGAAATAAAAGGTTGATTTCTGACTTTAGGGAACAGAGGGTAAAATAATAGACATGTTCCTCACCTCTGTACCTGAGATATGGTTGTGTTATACTAGATATTGTCTATAGAAGATATACATGTTAAAAACACATATATTCTGATGTATCAGGAAGATACTATCACACCTCTGCGGGTCTAGAACTCATATCTAGCCTGAGTGTTATCAGTAATTAATATAAATATTAATTACCTGTCTTGTGATTCCTTTCTTGCTGCTGACAGGGTTATATGTCACGTTCCTTCTTCTCACTGGCATCAGTCATCTGTAAAGAATCAAAAGTGTGATAATATGTTCCTGATACATGTTATAGACACTTATATGTATAACACACTAGGGCCATAATTATTTATCTCAGGTATAATGTACAAATAGAAAATAAAGAAAAAGACGACACTAAGGACCTGTTTACATCACCGCTGCCCTTCCGTTGAGGGATTCCGTCGGAGGTTTCCGTCGGGTTAACCCCTCAAAAATGAAACAAAATAACATGTCCCCCCTTTCCTGTGCTGTATGGCTAAACCCCGTTTTATGGTCAAAAGTAGCATAACAAGTGTATTGTATTGTAAGGCCCCTTGGGTGCCTGGAATTATGGAGCTTATGGGTATATTGTTTATATAGTTTAAATTAATGGTTATTATAAATGTAATCTTAAATGGTTAACACAATTATTTTGTCTGAGTCGTTATAAAGGGTTACCAACGGCATGGAAATCCACTTTTTAAGGGATGGCTGGAGTCTGGCAGCTGGTGTCCATTTTCCCAAAGCAAAGGAGCTGAAGAGCCCTTTCCAAAAGCTTATGGACTGTTATTGTTGTCCCATGCTTTTTAGAGGGATGAGTTATCCTCTAAAAATAGTTCCTCCACCCCCCCTTCCCTGCATGTGGCATGGCCAGAAGTTCCCAGCTTGCAGTAAAGTGGTCCGGGGATGTGGGACAGCGCTGGTGTAGAGGAAGGAGGAGTCAGTCCTTACATTGCACCCTCATCTAACAGGTCCATGAGGCAGGGTTCTGCTCTGCCCATGAGGAAGCAGTAGGGGCATGGATGGCACGAGGTGTGGTGGGAGGAGCAGTCCTGTGATTATAATGTACAGGCAGACTATGGAGGGCAGTTGGTAGCATCAGTGGTGAGACAGGTGTAGACTCCAAAGGGAATTTATTACCCCCTCCTTGCTGCTGGTGGGAGAGACCGTTGTCATAGGATACGGAGGAAGACTGCCTCCTATTGCATCATTGGGATCTGCAGCTGACCACGGTCAAGAGACTGGTCGTCCAGCTGCTGGAACAATCTTGGAGGCACCCTTGGGTGATGCCAGGATTCCTGTGAGTGGTGAGTCACCTTCATGTTTGGCTGCGTAGTCAAGCACAAATGTGTTGACGGATGAGGATTTGTTCTCTGTTTTAAAGGACAACTTGGGCTTGTTTGGGTGACAAAGGGTGGAGTATAAGCTCTGCCAGTAAAGCCAGTAGGTAAATACCCCGCCTGACTAGATGGTTTGTACAGATTAACCTTTTGTAGCTTATTACTCTGTGGAGTGGCTCCTCTGGGAATTTACCTGTCCACCAATATAGGGGACAAGATCCACAGACGAGAATTTGTGATATTTGGTTTCAGTGGATCACGTAATGGTGGACAAAGAGTGTATTGTGGACAAGAAGCTTAGTTTTGACAGAGGGTCTGAGAAAAATTCCAAAGTGGTAAAGACCTGTACGATGTAACCTGTCATTTAAAATGAGATTACGCTTGCCTTGCTGTAAATATCACAGAGACGCTACATAAGTGTCAGGATTGTAAATAGACATGACATCGTGGCTGGAGGTAATGTATATTTACTGTCAGGACACTTGAGTAATGTCATAGTGTGTTTATGTGGCTGCACATAGCGATATAGCTATATCGCTATGTGCTGTGTAAATGAATGGGGAGAAGTGTATGACGCTGAATGGTCGCTGATTGGTCAGCATCATACACTTCTCTCCACAATGCCCACTTGGTCAAAAAGTAAAACATGCCCAGTTGTCCATTAAGAAACTCATTAGCATGAAGCTAAAATAGGTCATAACTCCGTTAATGGGATGTATATATAGTGGGATAAGTAGGGAAGCCATGTTATGGCTTGAAAAATTTTGTCAAGAATAGAGGTGTGCAGCCAGTGTCAGGGTAGCTGTTTTCTGGTCAGTTTTAGGGCCTAGAGTTATGGAGGGTTTAGAGCAGTTAATTGTTAGGGTTAGGGAGGAGGCAGCTGATAAGGGGCTGGAGTGGGTCCAGGAGCAGATAGGGGCTTTAGCAGATAGGGCCCGGCGTTCACAGCCTCCTGAATGCTTGAGCCCCTCTGCTTCCCCAGCCCCCCGGCGCAGACGGAGGAGTGTGACTCCCCCCTTACCTGTTTCCGCGGTACTGGTCCCTGGTTTGACAGATCTGGTGGCTGGCGACGATGGCGTTGTTCCGGTGTCGGGGACTGGAGCCATGGTGGTGTCGGGAGCGGTGGCAGCAGTGGAGACGCCTGGAGTGAGAGGTCGAGGTACGGTTCGCCGGGTGTCCAGTCGGGGTCAGCGCAGCACAGTCCGTGTGCCTGAGGAGCGACGTGGAGATGGATGTCGAGGGTAGCGGTGGGGCAGCGGCGGGGAGCAGTCCCCCTCCTTTCCTGTGCGGTGGGCTCGTTCAGCGAGCCTGTCAGGAGTTCTTCTGTGGGGCCGGAAGCAAGCCAGGACTCTGCGGCTGTCACGGTTAGTGTCTTCAGCGCTGCTAGAGCGCCATCTGCTGGGTCAGGGGCCAGTGTGCATAGTACACCCGTTAGCATGGGTGATTTGGCGCCATCTAGTGGCCGTTCGGAACATTGCAGTGTCGGTGGTAGGCCGGCGCCACCTGCTGTTCAGGAAAATTACTACATCGGTGGTGGCAGGCCTGCGCCACCTCCTGGCCATTTTCGTTATAGCAGCAGTAGTGGTAGGTCTGCACTGACTGCTGAATATGTACAAAATTTGCATCATCCAGCGCCTCCTGAGGGTGACGTTGGCCAGGTGGCAGGTGTTTCGTCTGTTTATTTGCCGTTCCAGGTGTTGTCGGGACGGGAGTCCGGTGTAGAAGCGGCCGATGCTTTGCGGCGGGCACTCGGGGTGTCTAGGATGCTCGGTCAGGAGACGGCTTCGGTGGATTCAGGACGGACGGCACCGTTAGTGTCTGGCGACGGACAGTAATTTTAGTAATGAGAGTAGTCTAGTGGGGCAAGGACCTGTAGGTTGCGGTTCTACGGGGGATTTGTCAGTCACGAGTGGAGTTTGGGGAAATTTGTTAGATGGGTTACGTCAGTTGTTAGCTTCAGTTGATACTTCTCGTGGGTCACAGCTAGCAGGTCCCGTTGGAGCTTGGTCAGCGCAGGGACAGTTAGAGGGGGGTTCTCGTAGGGAGAGTACTGCGAGTGCTGAGGCAGGCTCTTCGTCATTTAACGCCTTAGATGCTGGTGTCCAGACGGAGAAGGTAGATGGAGCTAATAAGCCCTTGCCAGTTTTGGATACTGCAAAGGGGAGCATGTACATTTGCTTTGAAGGTCCATTAGGGGCCCACTTAAAGCCAGCGATCCGTGAAAAGATTTGGAAAAGGGAGAATTTGGATATTTTTACTTTATTGCCATTGGAGCTATTTAGTGTGGAACGGTGGGAAAAGGGCAAGGAACATCGTAAGGAGGAGGATGAGGAGAGAAGACAGTATAGGCTGATTCCGCGCACATTTGGGAATTGGCTACATGCTTTTTCCATCATAGCTAGTGTTATAGGGGAGAAATGCCCAGAACATTGTTCCGGTTTATTTTGTTACTTGGATTCTATTTGGGAGGCTTATAGAATGTATGGGGGAACTGCTTGGCTTAAATATGACGAGCAGTTTCGTCAGCGTATGGCGTTTCAGTCATCCCTGCAGTGGGATCATAAGGACATAAGCCTTTGGATGCGCCTTATGACTACACCAAAGGGGGCTGGTCAGGGGGGTCATGTTGAAGTCGCGGGTTTGCATAACCCCTTTCAGTCCTCACCCGGCGGGTCTAGATCAGCGGGTTCGTCGGGGAGTTTTAAAAAAGGGGTCTGCTGACTCTACATTGAGAGCACCTGTAAATGGGGAACTAATTGTGTCTATAGACACGAATGTGCCGGGTGTAGGGGTGGTAACCACCCCGTCTTCAAGTGTTTTAAGCGGGCACGAGGAGGCACGACAAAGCCAGGGGATGGTTCTGCTAAAGGGGGTGAGTCCAGTGAACCTCGACGCTATGACGCCTTGGCTAAAGAGGTACCCCGACAATGAGAGGGCGCAGCTGTTATTGAAAGGTTTTGGGGACGGATTTAGGATTCCGTTCTCCCCGGGGATGCGTGTTTTGATGGCTAATAATCTGCGTTCGGTGCGGGATCATCCAGAAGTGGTACGAGACAAGTTGCTGAAGGAAGTTTTGTTGGGTAGAATGTTAGGCCCCTTTTATGATGTTCCTATTTCCAATTTGCGTGTCTCCCCGCTGGGGGTTGTCCCCAAGAAGGAGGCGGGCAAATTTTGGCTTATACATCATTTATCTTATCCGAAGGGTTCTTCGGTAAATGATGATATTGATGAGTCTTTGACGCGGGTTTCCTATACGTCATTTGATGAGGCGGCTCATTTGGTTAGGACGGCGGGGCAAGGGGCGCTTATGGCTAAGGTGGATGTGGAGTCTGCATTTTGCCTTTTGCCGGTGCACCCAGAATCCATGCACTTGCTGGGGTGCTCGTTTGATGGCCTTTTTTATATTGATAGGTGCCTTCCTATGGGGTGCTCTATTTCTTGTGCCTATTTCAAAGCCTTCAGCACGTTTTTGGAGTGGGTGGTCCGTGAACGAGCCGGCTCTAAAGAAGTTATTCATTATTTGGATGACTTCTTTTGTGTGGGCCTGCGGCTCGGCCGTAGTGTGCAATATTGTTATGGGCAGTGATGGATGTTTTTGTTGACTTTGGGGTTCCGTTGGCATTTGAAAAAACAGAAGGACAACCACAACGATCTGTTTTTAGGGAATTGAAATTGATTCCCAGGCATTGGAATGTAGGTTGCCAGAGGCAAAACTTATTGATCTGCGGGCAACGGTGCAGGAGGCTCTGGTGAGAACAAAAATCACCCTGCAGCTCCTTCAATCTTTATTGGGGAAACTCAATTTTGCCTGTAGAATTATGCCCATGGGCCGTGTTTTTTGTAGGCGCTTAGCACAAGCAACTGCTGGTGTTAGATGTCCCCACCATTTTTTTCACCTTGGCAAGGAGCATAAGGCGGATTTGAGGGTTTGGGATTCCTTTTTGGTAGAATATAACGGCAGATCATTATGGATTGCAGAGGGAGTTTCGAATGTGGAGATACAATTGTGTACTGATGCTTAAGGTTCTATCGGTTTCGGGGCGTATTGTCAGGGAAAATGGTGTGTTGGTACTTGGCCACTAGAGTGGAGGGAGTGTGGTTTGACGGGTAATCTTTGTTTTCTGGAGTTGTTTCCCATTCTTGTTGCGGTGGAAATTTGGGGACCGCTTTTGTCCAATCGGTCAATGGTTTTTCACTGTGGTAACAAGGCTATTTAGGGCTCATCATGTTCCTGGAGTTTCCAATGACATTGCGGATGCTTTATCTCGATTGCAGTGGGATCGTTTCCGTTGGCTACCTCCAGAGGCGGAGAGGGATCCGGTTTCTTGCCCCGAGCACCTTTGGAGAGGGTGGTGTCGCTCGTCTGACACTGCTCGCTGGCCCCTGCTACGTATGATGCTTATACCAAGATCTGGGTGAGATGGTTCCAGCTGGTGGATTCGTGGTGTAGTCAAGGGAGTCCTTTAAGTGCCTTAGAGGGGATGTTTTGTTTTTTGTTATCTCTTATGGAGAGTGGATCTTCAGCTTCTTCTGTTGTTAAGTCGGTAGCGGCACTTTCCTTTTTCTTTAAGTTAATTGGTTGTACGGATGTTACTAAGCATTTTTTGATACAGCGGGCTCTGCATGGTTTTCAAAAAGGGCATGTCGGGCAGGATAAGCGTGGGCCGCTGTCTTTTGCAATGTTGGAGGGACATTTTCTCAGTTGCACAGGATATCCCATTCAGATTATGAGAGGTTGTTGTTTCAATTGGCTTTCTCTTGTGCTTTCTATGGGGCTTTTAGGGTTGGCGAATTGGTTAGTCCCTCAAAACGGGTGCAGGGCGGTATTCAAGTAACCGATGTGTTTTTTTCAGGATAGTGTGTTGAGAATAATGTTGTATCATTCAAAAACTGACAGGAATGGAAACGGTTTTTAGATTTGTTTGACTAAAATTCATGAGGGGGAATCGTGCCCAGTGGGGTGTTTTCTGCGTTTCATGGCTGTGTGTCCTCAGGGATTTTCCTCTTTGCTGGTACATGCGGATGGTTCAGCGTTGTCCAGATATCAATTTATTGCTGTCTTTAAGAAATGCGTACAAGGGTTGGGCCTTTCACATCTGGATTACAGCTCTCATTCTTTTAGGATTGGAGCTGCTACTGAGGTTTCTCGTTTTGGGCTCGACACTGCTTCAGTTAAGAGGATTGGCCGCTGGGAGTCCAGCCGCTTTCGTTCCTATGTTAGGCTGCATTTGCTGGAATGTTGATTTCTTTATCTTGGGTTTATTTTTGCGGGGGGGATGTCATTCTTGTTCTGTGTGACTAATTTTCTGTTGCTTTCAGGGTCTGCAAAATGTGTGGTTTGGCTTCTTGGCCATTCCTATATTTACTGGGCTGAAAGGCGTGCCCGTGTGCGTCCAAATGGTAGGTATTTGTGTATAGATCCGGTTGAGGTGGAGGTACACTAGTTCGGAGTTCGTGGCCTGACCTGGGATCAGGTAAGGCCTTTGTTTCAGGATGCTGTTAGGTCCTGGGGTCTACCTGATATCTTGATAATTCATGCAGGGGGTAATGACATCGGGAGTTATCCCATGCGGAACAACATTAAGAGGGACTTCTTATGTTTTGTAGACACCCATCCTGGGCTTTTGATTATCTGGTCCGAAATTGTACAGCGTTTAAAATGGCGCAATGCGCAGTCAGTGTCGGCGCTGAATGGGACCAGAGTTAAGATTAATAAGACAGTGGGCTAGTTTGTTGGCCTAAATGGTGGGTTGGTAGTTCATCACCGACTATTGGAGGATCGGGGTGCGTACATTGGAAAGGATGGGGTTGGATGTTTTTAATTTTGGCCTCCAAGAAGGCCTGGAGTTGGGTTTTCAAGTGTGGCGGCGCATGAAAATTTAAGGAGTCAAGTTTTCATGCTGTGGCGGGTCCTTGGCAATGCTATTTATGTTTTTATATATTGCTGTCTTTGACACAATATATTGGTTTTATTTTAAAGCTATGGATTTGGGCTTCTCTAAGGGGCAGACGCTGGGAAGCGTGGTGCTTTAGCATACCCGTGGTGACGCCACTGTAGCTTATATGGTCACGGCTAGTGGTTTAAGGGTATTGCTTTATTTATGTTTTGGAGGTTGTCAAGGACTTAGCCACATAATGTTAATATGTTAATTATGTTTATGATATGTTTATACTTGTTTTTTATATATTCTCAGGTTCTGTAAAATAAATCATCTAATAAAGCTGTGACAAGCACCTTCCAATTTTAATTGTGTCGTTGTACATTTATTAGATAGGAGGGTGTTTGTGTGGCCCCTTATCGCCCTTGTACCGTCATGTGGTGACAGAGCCTCTTTAAGCGTTCACGGTTATGGCTCATTTTTTTTGTCAGTGCTTCCCTGAAAAGGGCGCTGTACTCTTTGCATGCTTAGATAACGTAGCATATTTAGTGCACACAAGCTGCATGGAGGTGCAGCTTGGTGGTGCTATGATGAGAAATTCAGGCGTCGTTTGTCATTATGTCCGGAGATTGGCTGGGCATCCAAGGCAATCAGTGTTTGGAATCAGCTCATCCTGTATCAGCGACATCCTCAATCCTCTCTAGAAGGAGTAATTTCCTCTAGATCGTATCCTTGGGCATTGGCTAGAGTGCCCAAACAGGAGTCTCCATGCAGATGATTGATGTGATAGAGACAGCGTTGAATATAACAGGTGGAAGTTGCCTGGGGCCTCCCTACGATTGAGTTGCTGAGGCAGTGGGTGGAAGTTGCCTGGACCTCCCCATAAAAGCGATAAGGGATGTTGAAGGGTAAGAAAGAGGAAAAGCCCCGATTTGAAGTGGATGTTAGTACTGTATCAGTGAGGAGCCCAAGCTCCGTCCAAAGGTAGGCAAGCTGGTGAGCCACCATTGCCTGCATTGCCTGAAATTGTGGCCATTTTGTACAGATTTTAGCCTACTAAAAGGATTTGCATCAAATCTGGTATTCTTGTCATCATTTCATGACTAACAATGCGAGCACTTAACTGATACCCGCTCCTAAACTTTTTGGCATAGTTGGCAGGATAGTCACAGCCCAGGAAAGATGGCATGCCGTATGGAGTGCCCAAGGAGTGAGCAGAGGGCACGGCAGGAAGGTTTACATGATGAATTTCACAGAGAGTATAGTCGTAGTTCCATTGGAGGGTAAGCTAGTGCCGGAGTTGCAGTCATGAGTACGCTCTTGCCAAGTGCACCTTTGGCTGCATTTCAGTAACTGTAATGAGCCACAAGGAAGCTTTCAAGGCGGGTAGAGAGGAGTCTCCCAGCAAGAGAAAGACAAGAGGCTGTGCACCTGAGGCCCAAGTAATTTTGAAGAGGGCCTGAACTGAGTCTAACAGGGCCTTCAGAGACTGTCGGAAGAAGGCCCAATTTGTGTGAAAGGAATCTGTGTTTTTGTTTCAGTTATTTTAGTTGCTTATTTTTCCTGGTGCCGGGAATGGCACCGAATAAGGCAAGGGGGCAATGAAAGGTATGGAAGGGAGTCTCCCCTATTCACGAGAAGAGCCGTATGGAGTAATGTAGAGATAGATTTTGCTGTCTCTTTCAATGCTTTTGTGTTATTCATGTTTAACACTGTATTTCATTTATAGGTCAAGGACTAGAGGAGATGAGCGGTCACTATATGCATATATACTTCCATTGCGATGCTGCCACCTAGTTGCCAGGAAGCATTTTTATGTGTTGTTTTAGTGACAGGACTACATGTTCTGAGCTGTGCAGATGCTCACGTCAGCAAAGCTCACTGCTATGTAACACTGTTCAGACAATGGTGGCTGACCCTGTTTATTGCAGGCACCGGGAATACCGGCTCGGGCACTGTCTTTAACATTTACTTTAGTGTGCAAAAACAGTGTAGTATGGGCAAGTAATCAGTGTCGGAACATTGAATAACTCAGAAAAGGCTGTTTTTAAATTTGATAAAAGGCGACTGTTCCCACCTAATGGGTTCAGGTGCAAGGGCTGCGACCCATAAATCAGCAACTATTGTGCCAACAGGGCTGAATAGGCCCTGAAGCCAGAGAAGGGCCCATTGCTGTGGCGGTGGAGTGCAGGACCTCCCCACAGATGATTGCTGTGAAAGAGGCAGCATTGGATGTAACAAGTGGAAGTTGCGTGAAGCCTCTCTGTTATTTAGTTGCTGAGACGATGGGTTACCCCTGTATCAGGGAAGAGTCCGAGCTCTGTCCCAAGGAAACCAAGCTGGTAAAACCCAATTTCCTGCATTGCCTGAAATTGCCGCCACTTTGTGTAATATTTTAAGTGAGTGTGCCTCTCTGCTAAGAACAGTTTTTTGTATTTCCTTTTGGTCGTTTTGAAAACATTACCGGCCTACTAAAAGAAACCTGCATCAAACCTGGGTTTCTTGTCATCATACTGCCAGTAACAATGCAAGGTCAAATACATTAGAAAAATGGACAAAAGTAGATGGTCCAGCGCAGTCAAGTTTAAAACAGAGCGTAGTTCCAAAGTGCCTACGCGTTTCAGACGTATACCACGTCCTTACTAAAAGCTATCCAGCACAGTGGAGCTGTCCAGCAAAAGTGGTGCTGAAACAGAGAGCCGGTGACAGAACATCACTGCTCTAATAGTAAGTTGTGTACTTACAGCATTGTTTGATAGATAGTTATCAATGATAGGATGAGGGATAACAATGATCCAATTTTATCCTTGAGTAGTGGATAGAGTATTAATGCTTATTTTTGTTTATTAGGATGTCGGATATGAACCTCTGCAATATTCAAATCGAGATATTAAAACATAAATAGACGATAAAAAATACATCATTTAAACAGTTAAAGACAATACATGAACTGGAAAAAAGGGAATTATATACTGGTCTTTAACCCCTTCCCTCTTTAGCCACTTTTGACCTTCCTGACAGAGCCTCATTTTTCAAATCTGACATGTGTCACTTTATGTGGTAATAACTCCGGAATGCTTTCACCTATCCAAGCGATTCTGAGATTGTTTTCTCGTGACACATTGGACTTTATGTTACTGGCAAAATTTGCTCGATATGTTCAGTATTTAATTGTGAAAAACACCAAAATTTAGCGAAAAATTGCAAAAATTAGCATTTTTCTCAATTTAAATGTATCTGCTTGTAAGACAGGCAGTTATAATACACAAAATTGTTGCTAATTAACATCCCCCATATGTCTACTTTAGATTGGCATCGTTTTTTGAACATCCTTTTATTTTTCTATGACCTCACAAGGCTTAGAACTTTAGCAGCAATTTCTCACATTTTCAAGAAAATTTCAAAAGGCTATTTTTACAGGGGCCAGTTCAGTTGTGAAGTGGTTTTGAGGGCCTTATATATTAGAAACCCCAAAAAAGTCACCCCATTTTAAAAACTTCACCCCTCAAAGTATTCAAAACAGCATTTAGAAAATGTCTTAACCCTTTAAACATTTCACAGGAATTAAAGCAAAGTAGAGGTGAAATTTACAAAATTTCATATTTTTCTGCAGAAATACATTTTTAATACAATTTTTTTTATAACACAGAAGGTTTTACCAGAGAAATGCAACTCAATATTTGTTGCCCAGTTTTTGCAGTTTTAGGAAATATCCCACATGTGGCCGTAGCGTGCTACTGGACTGAAACACCGGCCTCAGAAGCAAAGGAGCACCTAGTGGATTTTGGGGCCTTATTTTTGTTAGAATATATTTTAGGCACCATGTCAGGTTTGAAGGGCTCTTGCGGTGCCAAAACAGTCAAAATCCCCCAAAAGTGACCCCATCTGGGAAACTAGACACCTCAAGGAAATTATCTAGGGGTGTAGTGAGCATTTTCACCGCACAGGTTTTTTACAGAAATTATTGGAAGTAGGCCGTGAAAATTAAAATCAACATTTCTTCAAAGAAAATGTAGGTTTAGCGATTTTTTTTCTCATTTCCACAAGGACTAAAGGAGAAAAAGCACCGCAAAATTTGTAAAGCAATTTCTCCCGAGTAAAACAATACCTCACATGTGGTAATAAACGGTTGTTTGGAGACACGGCGTGGCTGAGAAGGGAAAGAGCGCCATTTGGCTTTTGGAGTTCACATTTAGCAGGAATGGTTTGCGGAGGCCATGTCACATTTACAAAGCCCCTGAGGGGACAAAACAGTGACCCCATTTTGGAAACTATACCCCTTGAGGAAATTATCTAGGGGTATAGTGAGCATTTTGACCCCACAGGTTTTTTGCAGAAATTTTTGCAAGTAGGCTGTGAAAATGAAAATCTACATTTTTTCAAATAAAATGTAGGTTTAGCTAATTTTTTTTCATTTCCACAAGGACTAAAGGAGAAAAATCACCATAAAATTTGTAAAGAAATTTCTCCCGAGTAAAACAGTACCCCACATGTGGTAATAAACGGCTGTTTGGACACACGGCGAGGCTGAGAAGGGAAAGAGCGCCATTTGGCTTTTGGAACTCAAATTTAGCAGGAATGGTTTGCGGAGGCCATGTTACATTTACAAAGCCCCTGAGGGGACAAAACAGTGGAAACCCCCCACAAGTGACCCCATTTTGGAAACAACACCCATTGAGGAAATTATCTAGGGGTATAGTGAGCGATTTTACACCACAGTTTTTTTGCAGAAATTATTGGAAGTAGGCCCTGAAAATAATAATCTACATTTTTTCAAAGAAAATGTAGGTTTAGCTAATTTTTTCTCATTTCCAGAAGGACTAAAGGAGAAAAAGCACCACAAAATTTGTAAAGCAATTTCTCCCGAGTAAAACAATACCCCACATGTGGTAATAAACGGCTGTTTGGACACACGGCAGGGCTTAGAAGGGAAAGAGCACTATTTGACTTTTTGAGATCACATTTAGCAGGAATGATTTGCGGAGGCCAGGTCACATTTGCAAAGCCCCTGAGGGGACAAAACAATGAAAACGCCCAAAAAGGGACTCCATTTAGGAAACTACACCTCTTGAAGAATGCATCTAGGGGTGTAGTGAGCATTTTGACCCCACAGATGTTTCATAGAATTTATTAGAATTAGGCAGTGAAAATAAAAACAGTCCTTTTTCTTCAATAAGACGTAGCTTTAGCGCAAATTTTTTCATTTTCTCAACAAATAAAGGAAAAAAAGAACCCAACATTTGTAAAGCTATTTCTCCCGAGTACGGCAATACCCCATATGTGGTCATAAACTGCTGTTTGGGCAAACGGCAGGGCTCAGAAGGGAAGGACCGCCATTTGGAGTGCAGATGTTGCTGGATTGGTTTCTGGGCACCTGTGGGCCCAAAACAGTGGAAACCCCCC
This sequence comes from Rhinoderma darwinii, assembly GCF_050947455.1. Lineage (NCBI taxonomy): Eukaryota > Metazoa > Chordata > Amphibia > Anura > Rhinodermatidae > Rhinoderma > Rhinoderma darwinii. The sequence goes on from NW_027461962.1 coordinate 6,312,665, forward strand.
AGAAGTGACCCCATTTTGTAAACTACACCCCTCAATGCATTTACCAAGGGGTGTAGTAAGAATTTTAACCCTGCAGGTGTTTTGTAGAAATTAGTGTGCGCTCAATGTTGCAGAGTGAAAATGGGATTTTTTTCCATAGATATGCCAATATGTGGTGCCCGGCTTGTGCCACCATAACAAGACAGCTCTCTAATTATTATGCGGTGTTTCCCGGTTTTAGAAACACCCTACATGTGGCCCTAATCTTTTGTCTGGACATATGACAGGGCTCAGAAGTGAAGAGTACCATGCGGAGTGGAGGCCTAATTTGGCGATTTACAAAGTATTGGTTCACAACTGCAGAGGCTCAGATGTGAAATAATAAAAAGAAACCCCTGATAAGTGACCCCCCCTATGGAAACTGCACCCCTCAAGGCATTTATTAAGGGGTGTAGTGAGCATTTTCACCCCACAGGTCTTTTCCATAAATGAATGCGCTGCGGATGGTGCAAATTAAAAATTTATATTTTTCCCTAGATATGCCATTCAGTGGCAAATATGTCATGCCCAGCTTATGACGCTGGAGACACACACCACAAAAATTGTTAAAAGGGTTCTCACGGGTATGACGGTGCCATATATGTTGAAGGAAACTGCTGTTTGGGCACGCTGTAGGGTTCAGGGCCGAGGGAGCACCATTTGGCTTTTGGAGAGCGGATTTTGCTTGGTACTATATTTGTTTGAGTATTGCTGGTGTTTTATAATGTGGGGGTACATGTAAGCGGGGCGGAGTATATAAGGGGCATAGTCAGGTGGTATAAAAAAATAAAAATAATCCATAGATGTGTGTTACGCTGTGAAGCAATCCTTTCTGCACAGGCCGGTGTCGCACTGATAAATGGTGTCATTTCTTATCCCCCTTTTGGTCCACACTCCGCGCCTTTGTAGTTTGGGGAATTTTGCTGGGAAAGTATTATCCTGGTATAATACGGGCACCGTCGCTTCCATCGGATATGATTGGGCCCTCCCTTCCTGGTTCCCTAATTTTAGGTCCTTGATAAATCGCCTCTTGAAACAGAAGAAATGTTCTCCTCGGGCACAACTGCATATTTTTTTATTTCCTGACTTATTGGAGCCATAACTAATTTTATTTTTCATAGACGTAGCGGTATGAGGGCTGGTTTGTTGCGGGACGAGCTGTAGTTATTATTGGTACCATTTTGGGGTACATGTGACTTTTTGATCACCTTTTATCCTATTTTTTGGGATGCCAGGTAAACCAAAAAACGCAATTCTGGCACAGCTTTTTTTGGTTTTTTTTTATACAGAGTTCACCACGCATTATAAACTACATGTTACCTTTATTCTGCGGGTCAGTACGATTCCGGCGATACCTCATTTATAGAACTTTTTTATGTTTTACAACTTTTTGCACAATAAAATTACTTTTGTAAAAAGAATGTATTTTTTCTGTCGCCAAGTTGTGAGAACCATAACGTTTTAATTTTTTTGTCGACGGAGTTGTATGAGGGCTTGTTTTTTGCGGGACGAGCTATAGTTTTTATAGGTACCATTTTTGGATACGTGCGACTTTTTGATCACTTTTTATTGTAATATTTGTAGGGCAAAGTGACTAAAAAACAGAAACTCTGGTAATGTTTTTTACGGGTTTTTTTTACGCTGTTCACCGCGTGCAATAAATAATATAATATTTTGATACCTCCGGTCGTTACGGTCGTGGCGATACCAAATACATATGGTTTATTATTATTTTTCAATAATAAAGGACTTGATAAGAGTAAAAGGGGGATTGTGTGTTATTTGATTACTTGAAACTTTTATTGTTTTCAAACTTTTATTTTTTGCACTTTTTTTTACACTTTTTTATACTTTTTTTACACTTTTTCTCAAGTCCCACTAGGGGACTTGAAGGTCCAACGGTCAGATTATTTTTTTTCTAATACATTGCACTACCTATGTAGTGCAATGTATTAGATCTGTCAGTCATTCACTGACAGCAAGCCGATTAGGCTTCGCCTCCCGGCGGGGCCTAAATCGGCTTCCGTAATGGCAGAGCAGGAGACCATTGTGTCTCCTGTTGCCATAACAGCAGTCGCCAGTCCTGATTGCCTCTCAGGGCTGGCGATCTACTAGTAACCGCTACGATGAAGCAATCGCTTTCGATTGCTGCATCGAAGGGGTTAATGGCAGGGATCGGAGCTAGCTCCGGTTCCTGCCGTTACAGGTGGATGTCAGCTGTACAGTACAGCTGACTTCCACCGCTGATGACGCCGGATCAGCTCCTGACCCGGCGCCATCTTGCCGGCAGCTACGGAAGCCGATCAGGCTCCGCCGCCGGGCGGATCTTGACCGGCTTCGGTGCTAGGCAGACCGGGAGGCCAGTATTAGGCCTCCGGTTGCCATTGCAGCCACCGGAACCCCGGCAATTTCATTACTGGGGTTCCGATGAGCTGCAAACACCTTAAGTGCAGCGATCGCGTTTGAGCGCTGCACTTAAGGGGTTAATGGCGGGGATCGAAGCTAATTTCGGTCCCCGCCGTTACAGTCGGATGTCAGCTGTAAGATACAGCTGAGATCCGGTGATGATGGGACCGGCTCAGCTTCTGAGCCGGTGCCAAACGTTTGACGTACATGTACGGCAAGATGCGGGAAGTCAGTACTTTCCATGACGTACATGTACGTCAAATGTCGGGAAGGGGTTAAGGGTAATTGGTGTTGAAAAAAATCTTTGTATACTAAACCGCCATTTGATTAATAAGGAATGTGATGGGCGAGGGACCCCTTGGTACGGACAGTTAGGTGTCATCTGTAAAGGCCGTGAACATTGACAGGTAATATTAATTATTAGACCATATTAAATTCTGCCGATAATTTCATAGATTCTTTTACTAATAATTGAACAATAATTCTGGTCCTGAAAGGGTTAATCTAAGACTGAATAGCTATTAAAAATTATATTAAAAATAAAAGGGGAGACCTGACTACAAAACAGCGGGTAAACAACAGAGATGTTCCTCACCTCTGTACCTGATATATGGTTGTGTTATACTAGATATTGTCTATAGAAGATATACATGTTAAAAACACATATATTCTGATTTATCCGGAAGATACTATCACACCTCTGCGGGTCTAGAACTCATATCTAGCCTGAGTGTTATCAGTAATTAATATAAATATTAATTACCTGTCTTGTGATTCCTTTCTTGCTGCTGACAGGATTATATGTCACGTTCCTTCTTCTCACTGGGATCAGTCATCTGTAAAGAATCAAAGGTGTGATAATATGTTCCTGATACATGTTATAGACACTTATATGTATAACACACTAGGACCATAATTATTTATCTCAGGTATAATGTACAAATAGAAAATAATAAAAGCCCCTCCTCCTCCGCTTTTATTTATTCTCAATATTTTCAATGTTTTTTTTGAACGGAAGCAAAAGTGCAGACTGCAGAACTTTTGTTTCCGTTCAAAAAAACAGAAACCTATTGAACGGGGACAAACGGAAAGCAACTGATACAAAAGAATTACCATTGAAATCATTGGTAATTCTAATGGAGGCGTTGCATTCCGTTTAATGTATCGATCTTCTCTTACTCTGATGGAAGAGAGGTAAACTCATAGTAACGCCATTGTGAAAAAAGCCTTAGCCGTGGAGCGTTTTTTAAAATTCATATATATACACGAATTGTACTGGGTGGATTGCTGAGATAGACTAGATGTTCTAACCTTATCTGGCTTCATGTATCATAAATGCCTAGAAGTACAAGGGCTGTTGTTGCCCAAAGTAGCCATTCCGTATCCACATTTTGCTTTTTCCGATTTAGAAAATTAAAGTTGACCTTTGGTTGCTTGGGCCGCATAGAATCTTGTCCCTTTTCCCCATGTCCTGCAAGCTTATTGTCTGTTCTTCCTCTGATGACAACTGCCTAACTATACTAGAGGCTGGTAGACAAAGCACCAATTTCTAACCAATTATGATTTCACACCTGGTGACATCATAAGAAACAATTAGCAAAGGAAGCTGGGACTGATCTGTGTTATGATTACATACAGCATGTTGGTACATGAACTACAAGTTAATATTATAACCCCCTAGATTGTGATTTACAATCGAATAAAATGCTTTACTTGAAGCAGAACTCCCTGAAAAATGTCTCCCAATGGTGAATTTGCTCTCCTGTGAGCCGGCATTTCAGCGTTATTAGAGGAATGTTGGGCCTTAAAACAATAAATCAAAATCCTGTTTTTATTTTTCTAGCAATGGTCAGAAAAAAAGATATCTGATTGGTGGCTATGGGGCCCAGGGTTCCTATGATAACACTGTATTGCCAGAGCAACAGGTAGTGTTGTCACAGGTACACAGGCAAAGGATCACATCTCAGGTGAGACTAGTAACCTAGGTCACTCATAACAGCGAAAGAAATATATATATATATATATATACATTTAACATAAAAAAATGTAAATATATTACACAGCCTTTTCCTATGGAACTATAGAGTCAGCCATGGAGTGTTATTTAAAATTCACATACTGTATTGTACTAGGTGGATTGCTGAAATAGACTACATGTTCTAACCTAACCTGGCTTCATGTATCATAGATGTTTAGAAGAACTAGGGTTGTTGCCCAAAGTAGCCAATCAGTATCCACATTTTGCTTTTTCCAGTTTAGGAAATGAAAGCTGAACTTTGGTTGCCTTGGGCAACATAGAATTAGTATAGTAATAATAATAATAATAATAATAATTACCTGTTCTGTCTCTTATTCCACATCTTCATGCTTCACCACAAAGGCCTCAACTGTATGAGACACAGAGCATCCAGTTCTAAGCAATTATGACATCATAAGAGAGGATGATGAAAGGATGCTGGGTAGGACACTATGTGATTACAAACAGTATATTATATTAGTACAGTATGATCATGTGGAATGATCTGCCTGTACCATAATGCTTTGATACATTTTGTCCCTTATTGTGCAAATTACAAATGCAGAATTATAGTTTTGAAGGAATTGTATGTGTGGGGCAGTTTGCTATAATCTACACTTTTAAGTAAAATGCAGACATTCATCATGTACTACTTTCATACGTTGGTCCTACCCTAGTCATGCTCTTGAACTAGCCACCTAGGTATATACACACACACATGCACCTGCCCACACTGCCAAACGTACCAATACCTGGTGTAATAACCACAGTATCACTGTGCTTGATTGGCCAGCAAACTCGCCTGACCTAAACCCCATAGAGAATCTATTAGGTATTGTCAAGCGGAAGATGAGACACCAGACCCAACAATACAGACGAGCTGAAGGCCGCTATCACAGCAACCTGGGCTTCCATAACACCTCAGCAGTGCCACAGGCTGATCACCTCCATGCCACGCCGCATTGATAACACCTCAGCAGTCCCACAGGCTGATCACCTCCATGCCACGCCGCATTGATAACACCTCAGCAGCGCCACAGGCTGATCACCTCCATGCCACACCGTATTGATAACACCTCAGCCGTGCCACAGGCTGATCGCCCCCATGCCACGCCGCATTGATAACACCTCAGCAGTGCCACAGGCTGATCACCTCCATGCCATGCCCCATTGATAACACCTCAGCAGTCCCACAGGCTGATCGCCCCCATGCCACGCCGCATTGATGCAGTAATTCATGCAAAAGGAGCCCGACCAAGTATTGAGGGCATATACTGTACATACTTTTCATAGGCCAATATTTCGGTATTAAAAATCATTCTTAAAATTTGGCTTATATAATATTATAATTTTCTGAGACACGAAATTTTGGGTTTTCAGTAACTTATTAGCCATAAGATAATCATCAACATTAACCCCTTAAGGACGCAGCCTAGTTTGGACCTTAAGGCTCAGAGCCCATTTTTCAAATCTGACATATTTCACTTTATGTGGTAATAATGTCGGAATGCTTAAACCTATCCAAGCGATTCCGAGATTGTTTTCTCGTGACACTTTGGGCTTCATGTTCGTGGTAAAATTTGGTCGATATATTCAGTCTTTATTTGAGAAAAATTGCAAAATTTAGAGAAAATTTTGAAAAAATAGCATTTTTCAGAATTTAAATGCATCTGCTTGAAAAACAGATGGTTATACCACCCAAAATAGTTACTAGTTCACATTTCCCATATGTCTACTTTAGATTGGCATCGTTTTTTGAACATTATTTTATTTTTCTTGGACGTTACAAGGCTTAGAACATAAACAGCAATTTCTCATATTTTTAAGAAAATTTCAAAAGCCTTTTTTTTAAGGTACCTGTTCAGTTCTGAAGTTGCTTTGAGGGGCCTATGTATTAGAAACCCCCATAAAGCACCCCATTTTAAAAACTAGACCCCTCAAAGTATTCAAAACAGCATTTAGAACGTTTTTAACCCTTCAGGCATTTCACAGGAATTAAAGCACAGTGGAGGTGAAATTTGCAAATTTAGTTTTTCTTTCTGAATTTCAATTTTATTCTTTTTTTTTCTGTAACAAAGAAGGTTTTACCAGAAAAACACAACTAAATATGTATTGTCCAGATTCTTCAGTTTTTAGAAATGTGCCACATGTGGCTCTAGTGCACTCGTGGACTAAAACACAAGCCCCAGAAGCAAAGAAGCACCTAGTGCATTTTGGTGGTGCTTTTTTATTAGCATATATTTTAGGCAGCATGCCAGGTTTGGAGAGGTGTTGAGGTGCCAAAACAGTAGGAATCCCACAAAACTGACCCCATTTTGGAAACTGCACCCCTCAAGGAATTAATTTATGGTTATTGTTACAATTTTGACCCTGTAGTTTTTTTCACAGCGCGTATTTGAATTGGGCTGTGAAATTAAAAGAATGACAATTTTTCCAATAAGATGTCATTTTTGATCAGAATTTCTTATTTTCACAGGGAACAAAATGCCCCATTTTGTTGCCCAATTTGTCCTGAGTGCGGCAATACCCCATTTGTGGTGATAAACTGCTGTTTGGGCCCATGGGAGGCCTCAGAAGGAAAGGAGCGCTATGTGTTCTTAGGAGTCCAGATTTTGCTGGATTGGTTTTCGGGTGCCATGTCGCATTTGCAGAGCCTCAGAGGTATCAAAGCAATGGAAACCCACCAAAAGTGACCCCATTTTGGAAACAAAACCCCTCAGGAATTTATTTATGGGTGTTGTGACCATTTAGACCCCACAGTTTTTTCACAGAACTTATTTGAATTGGGCTGTGAATTTAAAAAAAAAAACTTTTTTCCAATAAGATGTAGTTTTGGCTCAAAATGTCTTATTTTCACAACGAATAAAATACCCCATTTTGTTGCCAAATTTGTCCTGAGTGCGGCAATACCCTATTTGTGGCCATAAACTGCCGTTTGGGCCCATGGGAGGTATTAGAAGGAAAGGAGCACTATGTGTTCTTTGGAGCCCAGATTTTGCTGGATTGGTTTTCGGGTGCCATGTCGCATTTGCAGAGCCCCAAAGGTATCAAAGCAATGGAAACCCACCAGAAGTGACCCCATTTTGGAAACTACACCCCTCAAGGAATTCATTTATGGGTGTTGTGACCATTTAGACTCCACAGTTTTTTCACAGAATTTATTTGAATTGGGCTGTGAATTCAAAAAAATGTAATTTTTTCCAATAAGAGGTAGTTTTGGCTCAAAATTTCTTATTTTCACAAGGAATAAAATACCCCAATTTGTTGCCCAATTTGTCCTGAGTGCGGCAATAGCCCATTTGTGGTGATAAACTGCCGTTTGGGCCCATGGGAGGTATCAGAAGGAAAGGAGCGCTATGTGTTCTTTGGAGCCCAGATTTTGCTGGATTGGTTTTCGGGTGCCATGTCGCATTTGCAGAGCCCCAAAGGTATCAAAGCAATGGAAACCCACCAGAAGTCACCCCATTTTGGAAACTACACCCCTCAAAGAATTTATTTATGGGTGTTGTGACCATTTAGACCCCACAGTTTTTTCACAGAATTTATTTGAATTGGGCTGTGAATTAAAAGAAAAAATTATTTTTTCCAATAAGAGGTAGTTTTGGCTCAAAATTTCTTATTTTCACAAGGAATAAAATACCGCATTTTGTTTCCCAATTTGTCCTGAGTGTGGCAATACCCTATTTGTGGTGATAAACTGCCGTTTGGGCCCATGGGAGGGCTCAGAAGGAAAGGACCACCATGTGGCCTACTGGAAATTTTCTGGTGCTAAGTCGTGTGTGCAGAAGCCCCTGAGGTATCAGTACAGTTGAAACCCCCGAGAAGTGACCCCATTTTAAAAACGACACCCCTTAAGGAATTCATCTAGAGGTGTAGTGAGCATTTTGACCACACAGGTATTGTGTAAAAGATAATGCGCAGCAGATGGTGCAGAGTGAGATTTGCAATTTTCTATATATATGCCATGTCAGTGTCCGATATATTGTGCCCAGCATGTGCCACCGGAGACATACACCCCATAAACTGTAATGTGGGCTCTCCCGGGTACGGCAATACCCTACATGTGGCTGTTATTAGCTGCCTGGGCACACGGCAGGGCTCAGAAGGAAAGGACCACCATTTGGCCTACTGGAGCTTTTCTGGTGCTAAGTCTTGTACGCAGAAGCCCCTAAGGTACCAGTACAGTTGAAACCCCCAAGAAGTGACCCTGTTTTAAAATCTACACCCCTTAAGGCATTCATCTAGAGGTGTAGTGAGCATTTTGACCCCACAGGTATTGTGTAAAAGATAATGTGCAGCAGTTGGTGCAGAGTGAAATTTGCAATTTTCTATACATATATGCCAATTCAGTGTCCGATATATTGTGCCCAGCGTGCGCCACCGGAGATATACACCTCATAAACTGTAATGTTGGCTCTCCCGGGTACGGCAATACCCTACATGTGGCTGTTATCAGCTGCCTGGGCACACAGCAGGGCTCAGAGGGGAAAGATGAGGAGGGGTAAGCTGTGCGAAGTGGATCAGAGCGAGTAAAACTGGGGTAAATTAAAAATAAAGGGATGGATGATAAATTTTAAAACACTCTTTCATACAGAGCTCTGGTTTTTCGGGACACGTGTCACATTGATATATTGTGGCCTTCCTTATCCCCCTCTTATAGCAGACTCTGCACCTCTTTTGACTTTTTCCCTTCTTGCCAGTTTGGGGAACTTCTCCTAAAAAGTGTTGCCCTGGTACGATGCCTGTGGCCCCGCTTCCAGAAGTACTGTAAGGCTTCAGGACTTGATCTGACAAGTCCACCCCTCCCATGTACCTATTGTAGTCCAGGATGCAGTCTGGTTTGGGGGTCTCTGTACTGGTACCTCGTACAGGTACATGGGTACTGGTGTGGCATCTCCCTGGTCTTGTACTTGACACACAATATGTTGCTGCTAGAATGTGCCCTGCTCTCACCCCTTCTTGTTTGCCCAAGCAGAGTCTTAGGGAGGCCTCTCAGGTTTCTTCTAGCAGAGCCGCATGCCGCAGGACTTCTGGAAGCGAGGCAGTTGAAGAGTGGGACGCTGGTATAAAAATTATCCAGGTAGAGGTGGTAACCCTGGTCCAGCAGTGGGTGCACCAAATCCCACACAATTTTTGTATTAACTCCCAGTAAGGGGGGGCATTCTGGGGGCTGAGTACTGGTGTCCTTCCCTTTATATATCCTAAATTTGTAGGTATACCCTGATGCACTCTTGCACAGCTCATACATCTTCACGCCATACCTTGCCCTCTTACCCGGCAGGTACTCGCGGAATTGAAGCCTCCCTTTCAAATGTACCAGGGATTCATCTATAGAAATACACTTCTCGGGGGTGAATGCTGGGAAAACCGGGCACTGAAATGGTCTAATAGGGGTCTCCGTTTATACAAACGGTCAAAACTGGGGTCATCTCGGGGTGGGCGCGGCTCATTATGAGTATAATGTAAGAAGCGAAGTATTGCCTCATTTTTATTTTATTTTTTAGTTTCCAGCTCAGTTCTGAAGTTGCTTTGAGGGGCCCATATATTAGACACCCTTATCAAACACCCCATTTCAGAAACTAGACCCCTCAAAGTATTCACAACAGCATTTAAAAAGTTTATTAACCCTTTAGGTGTTTCACAGGAATTTAGAGCAAAGTAGAGGTGACATTTAATTAATTTAATTTAATTTATTAGGCACCATGTCCGGTTTGAAGAGGTCTTGTGGTGCTAAAACAGTGGAAACCCCCCAAAAGTGACCCCTTTTTGGAAACTAGACCCCTTGAGGAATCCATTGTAGTTTTCTTGCGGTGCATGCGACTTTTTGATCAGTTTTTATTCTAATTTTAGGTGGCGTGGTGACTAAAAAACAGCAATTTTACTATTGTTTTGTTATTCTATTTTTTTTACAGCGTTCACCATGCGCTATAAATGACATATTCACTTTATTCTGCGGGGCGATACGATTACGGCGATACCAGATGTTTATAGTTTTTTTTTATGTCTTATGGCGTTTGCACAATAAAATACATTTTGTAAAATATCATTTACTTTTTGTGTTACCTTATTCTAAGAGCCATAACGTTTTTATTTTTCCATCAGGAAAGTCGTGCGAGGACTTATTTTTTGCGTAACGAACTGTAGTTTCCATCAGTAGCATTTTTAGGGACCTGCGACTTTTTGATCTCTTTTTATTCCATTTTTTGGGAGGTGAAGTGACCAAACAATTGTGATTGTGGTACGGTTTATTATTATTTTCTCTTACGGCGTTCACCGCGCGGGATAAATAACGACATAGTTTTGTAGTTCAGGACGTTACGGACGCGGCGATACCAATTATGTATAGTTTATTTGTTTATTTATATATTTTTATTAATAATAAAGAACTGATAAGGGAAAAAGGGGGACTTTTACTTTTATTACTTTTAAATCTTTTATTTTCTTATTTTTACACAACTTTTTTTTACTTTTTTACACTTTTTTTACTTTGTCCCACTAGGGGACATGAGGGCAGGAGGCTCTAATCGCTATTCTAATACAATGCACTACATACGTAGTGCAGTGTATTAGAGCTGTCAGCTGTTCGCTGACAGCAAGCATAGTGGGTCCTGACTTTGTCGGGACCCACTAGGCTTCCGTCGATGGCGTAGCCAGAGTCCATTGTTAGGATTCTGGTTGCCATAGTAGCCATCACGGCCCGCTATCGTGTAGCAGGCCGGCGATGGCAGCTTAACCCCTAAGAAGCCGCGATCGCTATTGAACGCGGCTTCTAAGGGGTTAATCGGCGGGGACCACCGCGATCGGTCCCTGCACACTAAGCTGTGATAGCCTGCTGTCGGAAACAGCAGGTATCACAGCTCAAGCACGCGCCGGGATTAAATGGCGCCGTGTTTACTCAGGTCAGTAATAGTACTGACCTGAGCGCGAACGTTCTACTTAGCAGGACGTACTATTACTGACCTGAGCGCGAAGGGGTTAAAAGAAAAAAATGCTGGATAAAGATCCCTCTCTGTGTAATGAATCTATATAATATATGAGTTTCACTTTTTGAATTGAATTACTGAAATAAATTAACTTTTTGATGATATTCTAATTCACTGAGGAGGACTAGTATATATATATATATATAGCAATAAAATAATCCAAGTATGAGGGAGCACTCTTTGGTTGCTAATACTTAAGGCACTTGTCGTGTGGCTGGTGAGGATTTGCACCCTATACTATACAGGATAGTGCGGCTGTTCTACCTATTTTTGTATTTATAAAATTATATATTATTCACAGAGTAAGAAAACAAAGGGAATTTAAAACCTCCTTTTCACAGGGAGAACAATGCAATTTTTCAGTGAAATATACATTAAATAAATGCGTTCTACAGTGCATATATAACATTGTCAAATAGTACTAAATACTACTATACAATAGTACTAAAATGACCAAATGATAAAATACTGCAATAATAGTGCTACACAACGCATTCATAATGATGCTGTATGGTTTCAAATAAAAATGCTATAAAGCACTCAAGTAACAGTGCCGAAATAGCGGTGAGATATGTGCCAAAATAATAGTCTCATACAGTGCCAACATAATGGTACTATACAGTGGTCAGTTAACAGTGCTATACACTGCCACGCACTGCCCAGATAACAGTGTTCATATAATAGTATCAGCAATAATACTACCCTTAGTGTGCACATATAAAAATGGCAGTCATAGTGCACATCGCAAATGACTTCACCTTGTTATTTGCTCTTAGCTGGAAGACCATATTTAACTGTCAAAAGCCAATTACTATTTCATTGTTTCTAATTAACAGATTAATATATTATAATGCTAGAACCCTACCGATCTAGAATTTTTTACCTATCCAGTGAATTGGTGAAAAATGCTGGAGGCTGGAATATCCCTTTAACCCCTTAATGACCGCCGATACGTCTTTTTACGGCGGTCATTAGTGGGCTTTATTCTAGAGCGCCGCCAAACTACGTCGCTGCTGTAGAATAAAGTAAACAGAGCAGGGAGCCGTGAAATCTCCCTGCTCTCAGCTGCCAGAAGCAGCTGAGGGCTGGGGGCGTCCCTGCTCTGCCGGGTGAGATCGATATTAGTATCGATCTCACCAGTTTAACCCTTCAGATGCGGTGCACAATAGCGAGCACCGCATCTGAATGGTTTTGGAGAGAGGGAGGGAGCTCCCTCTCATCTCACTGACACCCGGCGATAAAATCGCCGAGTGTCTGTGTCTTCTATGGCAGCCGGGGGTCTAATAAAGACCCCCAGGTCTGCCTGCAGCGAATGCCTGCTAGATCATGCCGCAGGCATGACCTAGCAGATGCCTGTCCGTTTTAAACGGACAGGCAGTAATACACTGCAATACAAAAGTATTGCAGTGTATTATAATAGCGATCGGAGGATAGGGAAGTCCCCTAGTGGGACTATTAAAAAAGTAAAAAAAGTTTACTAAAGTTAATAAAAAAAAAAAGTGAAAAAAAAAAATGAAAAACCCAGCTTTTCCCCTTACAAAATGCTTTACTATTAAAAAAAACTACAATAAAGCAAAAAAGTTACACATATTTGGTATCGCCGCGTCCGTAACGACCCCGACTATAAAGCTGTTACATTATTTAACCCGCACTGTGAACGCCGTAAAAAATAAAATAAAAAACAATGGAAACATTGCTGTTTTCTGTTAATCCTGACTTAAAAAATATGTGATAGAAAGTGATCAAAAAGTCGCATCTACTCTCAAATGGTACTTATAAAAACTGCAAGTCGTCCCGCAAAAAACAAGACCTTATACAGCTATGCCGACGCAAAAATAAAAAAGTTACAGCTCTTCGAATGTGACAATGGAAAAATCTAAAAAATGGCTTGGACATTAGGGCCCAGAATGCCAGCAGGGGGAAGGGGTTAAAGGGGTTGTCCAGGATTAGGAAAGAATGGCTACTTTTTCTAAAAACAGCACAGGTTGTATGTGGTATTGCAGCTTGGCCCCATTTACTTCAATGGAGCTGAGCTGCGATACCAGACACTACCCAAGGATAGGTGTGGCACTGTTTAGGAATAAAGCAGTTATGGGTTCTTTTTATCCTGGACTATTACTTTAAGCCTTTCAGTACACAGCCATTATTTGAATTTTCGTTTTCATTTTTTCCATCGATAAAGCCATATGAGGGCTTGTTTTTTAGTGGGACAAGTTGTCGTTTTTCACTACACCATTTATTGTACCATATAATGTATTGGGAAACAGGAAAAAAATTATTTGTGGGGTGGAATAGGAAAAAAACTGTGATTCCTCAAACTTTTGAGGTTTTTCACTTTTACGGCTTTCACCGCATGGTAAAAATGGCATGTTAACTTTACGATTACAGCGATACCAAATTTATATATTTTTTTTCATGTTTTACAAGGAAAAAACTAATTGTTAAACATAAAATGTGTGTTATGTCACCACATTCTGAGAGCCATAACTTTTTACATTTTTCTGTGAATTGAGCGGTATGAGCGCTTATTTTTTGTGGGGCAAGCTGTTGTTTCTATTGGTACCATTTTGGGCTACATGAGACGTTTTGATCACTTTTTATTTCTTTTTTTGTGGGATATAAAGTGACCAAAAACAGCGATTCTGGCAGTTTAATTTTTTATGGTGTTCACCGTGCGGGTTAAATAATGGTATATTGTAATACTTCGGACTTTTACGGCTGCGGCGATACCAGTTTTGTTTATTTTTTACATTACTTTATAGGAAAAATGGGTAAAGGTTTTTTTTTTTGTAAATGTAAATTTGTATTTTTTTACACTACTAAAAATGTGTGAAACTTTTTTTTTTACATATTTCATTAGTCCCCCTAGGGGACTTGATCTACTGTTCGCTGGTACAATAACCAGCAATACTAATGTTTTGCATTTTGTTTTGTCATTTTTACAGTCTCCTGTTAGGCAGGGCTTAAGAGACAGTGGCGGATCCTCTTATTGGCGGTTCAGGCGGCCGCCCAGGGCCCAAAGCTTCCAAGGGGTCCCCGCCGATTAACCCCTTAGAAGCCGCGTTCAATAGCTGTCCTATACAGTATAATGCCCCCATAAAGTATAATGCCCATACAGTTTACCCCATACAGTATAATGCCCTCATAGCTGCCCCCTATAGCTTAATGCCCACATACAGTATAATGCCCCCAAAGCTGCCCCTAGTGCCAGTGCCCTTGTAGATAGTGCCACAGTGCCCATGTAAATAGTGCACCTATATAGTGCCACAGTGTCCATAGTGATAGTGCCACTCCCCCCTTGAAGATAGCGTTACTCCCCCCTTGTAGAAAGCGCCATTGGGACTCCCTCTAGGAGCAGAATCCCCAGACAAAGCATAGGCCGCGGATTCCGCTCCTAGAGGGAAGCCCTGATGTCACTGTCCATTTATGGACAGTGACGTCAATAGCTACTCTTTGAGCGGAATCCCCGTTGCCAACTCTGGCCGGGGATTCCGCTCCAGGAAGAGCCCGTAACGTCAATGTCCATATATGGACAGTGACCTCAGGGGTTTCCTCTAGGAGCGGAACCCCCAGCCAGATCATCGGCAACGGGGATTCCCCTCATTCAATAGCCACTGACATCACTGTCCATATGTGGACAGTGACGCCAAGGGCTTCCCCGAGCACAGCGCTTAAAGAAGCGTTGTGTCTGGGGAGTCTTCGGCGAGTGGAGGAGCTCCCTCTGCTCCTCCGCTCTGAACTAATTCTGAAGTAGGGAGCTGATGATTCCCTGCTTCAGTATTGGGTTCAACTGAATCTGCATTCTGAGGACGCAGAAAGAGTTGACAGTGGGACATCCCCAAGGCTGCCCGGGACAGTGGGACACCGCCCGGAATCCGGTTGGCAGATATGCCTATAGTGTAAGTTTGTGTATAGTGTGTGCGTGTAGTGTGTGGTTTGAATAAATAGTGTGTGGTGTTAATGTGATTTGTATATAGTGTGTGATGTGCAAACACAAAAGCATACATCACAGAAAGACCCTTATAACACAGTACAATGGGTACGGTGCCTCCGAATTAAATTGGAATAAAAGGGGAAGAATGGCCAGTAAAGAGGGAAAAAATGGCACTCGGTTAGAGGAATAAAGAATAAAAAATATTTTGATTAAATATAAATATTTCAGCAAAATTTGTAAGGTGATCCTGCATTAGAGAAAATGTCACACACGGGCAGGTAGGCACAATCCACAGCCACATATTTCATATATGTAAACACCAATACAATACATAAATGAACATCAATATTTCATAGAGTATTAAAAGGTAACTCAGATATGTACATCAGTATTATTTAGATGTTCAATTCATTAATAAATAGTATATATAGTGTGTGGTATATAGTGTGGTGTGTATAGTGTATGTGTCTGTGTGTGTGTGTGTGTGTGTGTGTGTGTGTGTGTGTGCGTGCGTGCGTGCGTGCGTGCGTGCGTGCGTGCGTGTGTGTGTGTGTGTGTGCGTGTACTGTGTATAGTACTAACAAATGAAAGATGGGCCAGTGCTCAGTGGACTGGGAGTCCGCTGCTGATACAATAATCCCGGCTCACTACTGCTGTAGCAGCCAAGGCAGTGCGGTTACCAAAAGTGATGTGTAGTGTAGAGGTGTGTGTATGTAGTGTTTATAGGATAAGTGTAGTTGATGCAATGTATGTAGTGTGTGTATAGTGTATGTAGTGTGTTTAGTGTATACATTGTTTTGTGTGTGTGTTTGTGTGTATACTAGCAAATACCAGATGGGCCAGTGCTCAGTGGGCTGGGAATCCGCAGCTGACACAATTATACCTGCTCACTACCGCTGTATCAGCCACAGCAGTACCGATGCCAATAGTACCCGACACTGGCCACTATTAATTGGATTTTTGGATTTGATTTACAGAAATTCTGTAAACCAATTTCAATAGATGACGGCCACCATCACTTACTAAATACACGAGAAGAAGGAGTCGGAACTATTTAAGTAAGAAGCACAAAATATCAAAAAATAAAATTTTTATTGAAACATACAGAAATACATAATTAAAAACAGACTACAAACCCAATAACTGTATATCTCCGAAATAGGAGACAGTATGGAGCTACAAAGCTACTTAAATTAGTACAGTTTGTATATGTCACATTTAATCGGGAAGGTTTCCCAAAAAAAGTTAACAAAAAGATATAATATACTTTGAAAACAAGTCCCTAGAACCATGTAATAACTCTAACGGAACACTTGTGTCCAAACATATTTTCTGCAAATTCCCAGTATACTACGTCTCTGTGAACAATAATCGGGAATACAGAGGTAGTGGTTTGTTTATAGTAGTAAGTAGTTTAAACACACTCAGTACCAATATAGTAACTAATTCAGAACAGGAACCAGTAATAAAGATGACCTATTTCAGACATTTGTCTAAGTATACAGGTAACCTGGTAACAACACGACAAAAAATAATAGTCTTTAGTGAAAAAAGACCACCATCACTTACCTCTCTTCACACCTCTCCACCTTCGTGCGCCACCGTAGTAGGTCCTTACACATCCAACTGCAAACACACGGTCCTTGTGCTGAACAGCATCAGGACTTAGTGCGGCAGCGTCTGTAGGTAAAGAGGAAACAGCGAGCAGCTGAAAGTAAAAGATGGTGTCTGAGGTCTGAATTAGAGGGGTTGGCCCATGAAAACCATTTATCACCTATCTGCAGGATAAGCAATAAATGTATGATCCCTTTGGGGGCCTCACTGAACACGAAAACAAGGGATCCGTGTCCACTGTTTGAATCAAACGGCGGTCAAAATAGCTCTCTGACTTCACTATAGTATACTAGTCCTTCTCAATGAATTAGAATATCATCGTCTTAAAGTTAATTTATTTCAGTAATTCAATTCAAAAAGTAAAACTCATATTATATAGATTCATTACACACAGAGTGATCTATTTACAGCATTTTTTCCTTTTAATGTTGATGATTATGGTAACAGTTAATGAAAACCCAAAATTTAGTGTCTCAGAAAATTTGAATATTAAATAAGCCCAATTTCAAAAATTATTTTTAATACCGAAATGTTGGCCTACTGAAAATGTATATGCACTCAATACTTGGTCGGGGCTCCTTTTGCATGAATTACTGCATCAATGCGGCGTGGCATGGAGGCGATCAGCCTGTGGCACTGCTGAGGTGTTATCAATGCGGTGTGGCATGGAGGCGATCAGCCTGTGGCACTGCTGAGGTATTATGGAAGCCCAGGTTGCTTTGATAGCGGCCTTCAGCTCATCTTCCTCTTGACAATACCCCATAGATTCTCTATGGGGTTTAGGCCAGGCGAGTTTGCTCTGGCCAATCAAGCACAGTGATACTGTGGTTATTAAACCAGGTATTGGTACTTTTGGCAGTCTGGGCAGGTGCCAAGTCCTGCTTGAAAAATAAATCAGCATTGCCATAAAGCTTGTCAGCAGAGGGAAGCATGAAGTACTCTAAAATTTCCTGGTAGATGGATGCGATGACTTTGGACTTGATATAACACAGTGGACCAACACCAGCAGATGACATGGCTCCCCAAACCATCTCTGACAGTGGAAACTCCACACTGGACTGAGAGCAACTTGGATTGAGTGCCTCTCCACACTTCCTCCAAACTCTGGGACCTTGATTTCCAAATGAAATGCAAATTTTACTTTTAATCTGAAAACAGGACTTTGGATCACTGGGCAACAGACCAGTCCTTTCTCTCCTTAGCCCAGGTAAGACGCTTCTGACATTGTCTCTGGGTCATGAGTGGCTTGACAAGGAATGACTCCAGCCACAGTCCACTCCTTGTGAATTTCCACCAGATTCTTGAATGGCCTTTTCTTGACAATCCCTTCAAGGCTGCTGATATCCCTGTTGCTTGTTAACCTTTTTGTACCACACTTTTCCCTTCCTCTCAACTTTCCGTTAATGTGATTGGATACAGCACTGTGAACAGCCAGCTTCTTGAGCAATGTCCTTTTGTGGCTTACCCTCCTTGTGGAGGGTGTCAATGACTGTGTTCTGGACAACTGTCAAGTCAGCAATCTTCCCCATGATTGTGTCGCCTACTGAACCAGACTGTTGGACCATTTAAAAGCTTAGGAAACCTTTGCAGGTGTTTTGTGTTGATTAGCTTATTAGAGTGTGACATCATGAGTCTACAATCTTCAACTTTTGCCCAATATTCAAATTTTCTGATAGACTAAATTTTGGGTTTTCATTAACTGTTAGCCATAATCATCAACATTAAAAGCCAAAAATGCTGGAAATAGATCACTCTGTGTAATGAGTCTATACAGTGCCCACCAAAAGTTCCGAAACACCCTCATAACTTTTGAACGGCTCGAGGTAGATGGTTGAAATTTGGTGGGATTTAATGGGCTCATAAAATCTACCAGTTTATTGAAAAGAAAAAAAAACACCCTTGGGGGCGATGGGGTGGTCGGGGTTAGCAAAATCTTAAATGGCACGGGGGTCGAGTGGGGGCTCATTTGAAAGCGCTTTTCAATATGAAAACAATGCCGCTGAAATATTTAACTTTAAAGTTATCATAGTCATTATCGGCTACCGCCAGTGTTTGCATTACCCAGAATGTACCGCGCGGGTATAATCCTAAATGTGTGTGGGCACGTGTGCATGTGCGAGCTTAGGAATGTCACATCAAGGTGACTTTAAATTACGTATTATTACAATCGGTCTCGGCGATACAAAATGGACCTAGTCTATGAATTTCAGAGAGCGCTAATTCGGAGAGTAATTTTCATTCTTGTACATTTCTATTGTCATATCACAAAATGCATTTGACCGAAACGGAAAGGATCACTTTATTGATGAGAGGGTATGGCGAAGAAAAAATAAGATTCTATCAAGAAGTAGCGGCTTTATTCAATGCCACTTATCCTATCCGTGATCCAATTTCATTGTCAACTGTTAAAAGAACTGTTCATCATTTCGAAACAAGTGGTTCAATTAAAGACGCACCATGATCCGGAAGACCCAAACATGCTAGTAATGTTTAAAAAGCTTTAGATGTTCTGCTCAATGTACATGATGACCCTTAGGGTATGTTCACATGCAAACTCAAAAACGTCTGAAAATACGGAGCTGTTTTCAAGGGAAAACAGCTCCTGATTTTCAGGCGTTTTTTGAGCCACTCACGGTTTTCAATAGAGTCTATGAAAAACGGCTCCAAAAATGTCCCGAGAAGTGACCTGCACTTCATTTTCACAACCGTGTAGAAAAAAAAGGCCCGTCGGAACAGAATGCCGTTCTTCCCATTGCAATCAATGGGCAGATGTTTGGAGGCGTTCTACTTCCGATTTTTTGGCCGTTTACGGACGAAAAACGGATGAAAATAGGCCGTGTGAACACACCCTTGTCGAAGAAACCCCTTCCAGGTAGCACCTTTTGGAATGGGTGCTCTAATGGGCTCCCTCTGCTTTGTCAGGTGGTATTCAAATATGGTAAGTGAAGTATCAGCAGTGCACCGGGAGATCAATAAAGACAATAGCAATCTGTTGTCTCAATCAATATTCTCATTTATTATCACGATACATAGGTTAATATACCCTCAGGGCGTACCCTCTAACCAGGGTGTTACCTCTCATGGAACAACCAATCATAACATTTTACACGTAGACTGAAAATACGTCATAGGGTACCTTCCCACTGAGGTCACGTGATCTTTCTAACACCTGCAAATCCTGGCCTACAAACAATAGAAATGTAGGAGGTTTTTATAAGTCTATGTGGTGATTTCATATATGTGTGTGAAATACTGAGATGAAGAGAATTAATTACAAATATGATGATTATTTCAGGCCTAGGCGTTCTGCCACACTCCTATCTACCAGTATTGAAGGCCACACGAAGAAATAACTTATTCCCTTGTGATTCAAACAGAACCAGAAGGAGATCATTACAAAATGGAGAATACATATCTTCATAATCCGGCATCCTGCTTGATAATTCATAGTGTAATTTAATACAGAGAACATAAGCAATTTGACCATCCATCACAAACCCCCCTTTTTCTCATATTAAAATACAGAGATTAAGAATTATCTGATTATAAACTTCAAACAAAATAATGAATAGGGCCACTACTAATAATATAATGCTATCACCAAGTTCAGGTTTGGGTATAGGGTCCCGTCAGTGCGTTGACAAGTCCCGTAGTTGCTTGTCTGCACGGCTGCTTGGATTTGTTGGACTCTACCTTTGTTAATTTTTTTTCCTCAAATATAAATTTATATGGTGATAACAATAACAGCATGCCCTGTATAAAAGTTCTAACATGTATATAAGATATAAATGGCAAAGCTTTAATAAATGAACACACTTATTGTTACATGGTGGGGTGTTCACCCATTCACCAGGTTCTGGCCTTGTGCATAAAATCCCTGTGACATAGGGTATTGTTGATTAAAAGGTTTCGGCTTATGATAGACAATTTTCTTAGCCTTCTTACATAGCATAGGTATCAGACATGCTACTAATTTAACAAAAACGTATATAATCAATATTATGAGTAATATATGTAAAGCGCCTTGCATGAGTCCTGCAGCCCATCCTCCAATGCCTCTGAACCATGAAGCCGGGTTCAGCCATGACAACCAGTCTGGCCAATCTAGGTTCCAATCTTCTTCAGAATTGGCTTTCCTAAATTCCTCCTTTAATTGCTTTGCTTGTTCAATATCATGTTTAATCTGTACTGTCCCTTGGGGATCTATATAATGACAGCATGCAGGACACACTATCTGGCACATACCCCCTTGACTTGCAGTTAAGTAATCTAGTACAAGTGTATGTTGGTTAGTAACAGTAATAAGCTGTCGGGTAAATACTGAAGAAACATTTAAAGCATCAAATATTAATTCGGTAATATTGTCAAACAACTCTGCTAGTTTTTCTATGTTATGTGCGTTTCTAATTGGTCCTCCAAAGATGGATAGAGCATATCCTAACTTGGTGTACCAAGGTAAGTGTACCAATGGGTGGGCTTTTTGCTTTCCCTCCCTTTTGTACAGCATATGTTTTGGTACATTATCATAAGAAAGTCCATCCTTGTCCCATGTCCAGGTAGCAGACTGTAACCTAGCTAGGGTACAGGTACCTGTGGTAGTCTGCGGGATCCATTTATATGCATTATGTCCGCACACGATATATATATCATGGGGAAGGTCAAACCATTGCATACTTCCTAGGGTTAACATGTGAGCAAAATGAACTAAGGGAAAAGACTGCTGTAATACACACCAAGGACAATTTGTTCCCAAAGACCCATGGTATACTCCTGTGCATCCACAATACATAGTTTCATTCCCTTGTAAGTTTGTTTCTTGCATATACCCTGGATAACGTTTACAATCAGTCTTACTTCCTGAAGGGAAGAAATGGCCATATTCCCAACTACCATTATGTATGTACCGTTCTACCAGACTTGGTCTAAATACATCTGAGGTCTGTTGGGTTTAATTGAAACTTATCTTTATGCCTTTTATGGGGATCTCACCTAGTGTCAGTGTTTTAGTGACATTTTTAGGGACCCATTTTCCATTTTCCTTTTGTGTGAGAATCAGTGCCTTACCAAGTTTCAGGGTTAGATTTACCTGCCACCAGGGATCCTCCATCCATCCTGCTATGGGTAAGGGCACACTGGTGTTAGACCATGTATAACTTTTTGTGTTATCCTTTACATTTGAGGGATCCCAACATGTAGTGTTAAGAAGTTCTTTCTCACTAAGGGGCACAGCCATGTATGGCATGGATTTTGAACTTATAGGACTGTGTGTACATATCCAACAATCAGATAAGTTTGTTAATGCTGTTATAATTTGATGATGTTTTATTAATTTATTGTCCACTTCCTCCTTGAGAACTTGAGTCATCGTCCCCACGAGGGGCAACATCAACACCAAACCTGCCAAGGGCAACATCATCGATCGAGGCGATGTCATCTGGGCTGATAAACTTTTTACAATGGCTTGCATGTATCCAATTGGCTCGTCCTTGGAGCTTCACTGATGTGGCGGTGACCAGCTGTACTTCTACTGGTTGGCTGTACCTTGGCTCCAGACTGCTCCTGTTGTGTATCTTTGTTACCACCAAGTCTCCAGGTTGTAGTGAGTGGGTACCTGAAAGAAAGTTTGGATCTGGAATAGAAGAAAGGATTAGTTTATGTGTCCTCTCCAGTTGTTTGTGTAGGGCAGCCAAGTATGTGGTCATATTGTCATAATGCTTTTGTAACTGCTGAGGAAAATACAGTCCTGTCTTTGGCATATTTCCAAACAATATTTCATAGGGAGAAAGTTTAACCTTCCCTCTTGGCGTGGTTCTTACAGAGTATAAAGCCAGGGGTAGACATTGTGTCCACGGTAAAGAAGTTTCATTCATGGCCTTCTGGATTTTTAATTTCAAAGTTCCATTTAGTCTTTCTACCTTACCACTGCTTTGTGGGTGATAGGGAGTGTGAAATGCTTGTTCTATCCCAAGGCTTTTTAATATGTTCCTCAATAGTTCTTGGGTAAAGTGAGTACCTCTGTCACTTTCAATTGTCTCTGGTACTCCATAGCGGCACACGACCTCAGCTATCAGTTTCTTTGCTGTGGTATCTGCATTTGCTTTAGCCACTGGAAAAGCTTCTGGCCATCCTGAAAATAAATCAGTGCAACAAGTACATATTGATAAATTCCCACCTTAGGCAGTTGTATGTAGTCCACCTGTAATCGCTGAAAGGGGTAGTAGGACTTAGGAGTGTGTTTAGCTGGTGTTTTGGTGGTTTTACCAGGGTTGTGTTGTGCACATGTCATGCAGCCCTCTGTATATTTGGCGGCTGGAGCATGCCATGTCTGTAACACTAGCTGGCTCATAGCTCCCTTTGAACAGTGTGTTTTCCCATGGGCTAGGGCACACATCATTGGATACAGTGCTCTTGGTAGGCAAACCTTAGAATTAAGATGCCTCAACTGTCCCAGACCTATTGCTGCACCTCTCTCCTCCCATTCTGCTTGCTCTTGAGGGGGTGCTTGGTCCTGGAAAGCACACAACAGGGTCTCTGTGATGGGTTGTAAAACAGGCTTCACAATCATCAGAGGGAGAGCAGCAGCGTCCTTTGCCGCTGCATCCGCAGCCTCATTCCCTTTTGATAGGAGATCACTGTTATTAGTGTGTGCCTGTACTTTGACTATAGCTGCTTGGTCTGGCATGTGCAGTGATTCTAAAAGTTCTTCTACTGCTTTTGCATTCTTTATAGGTTTACCTGCCGAGGTCAAGAACCCTCTGGCTCTCCATATTGTCCCAAAGTCATGTGCCACTCCAAAGGCATATCTGGAGTCAGTGTATATGTTGACACGCTGTCCCTTACCCAATTTACACGCCTCAGCGAGTGCTTTTAGTTCTGCCTCCTGAGCTGAGCTGCTGGAGGGCAGGGACTGTTGTATGACGGCCTTACCATTGTGGACCACTGCATACCCAGTGAGAAAATGTCCATTGTCTTCGCTCCAATATCGAGATCCATCTACAAAATACTCAGCATCAGGGTTAATCAGAGCAACATCAAATATACTGTTTATGCCGTTTGATTCCATATCCACTAGGCTTTGACAGTCATGTTCATGTTCAAAATTAAATAGTTAATCATCAGTGGATAGTTGAAAAATAAGGGGGTGTCCATGTCCCTGTCCCCCCTCTCCTCCCTCCTTTTGTTCAGAATCTAGGGGCAGGAGTGTAGCTGGATTCAGGACAACACAACGTTTGATAGTCACATTAGGGGACAGAAGAGTAAGTTCAATTTTAGTAAGTCTTGCAACTGATAAGTGTTTTGTCTTTATTGTGTTCATCATTTCTTGCACTGCGTGTGGGACTTGCACAATAATGTCATGTTGGAGCAGTGGCGTAGCTATAGGGGTCGCAGCGGTCGCAGTTGCGACCGGGCCCGTAAGCCAGGGGGGCCCGTAGGCCCCCCTCGCCACACTAACGCTGACTGCAGGGCGGGCAGCCTATCTGGCAAATGCCAGATGCCGGTGTCAGTAGTGTGCTGCTGCTGCCCGCCCACCTCTTTATCCCCAGCGGCGGGCCCTGCTCTGTAGTCTGACACATTTCCCCTCCCTGAGCAGCGCACAGCCCACTTGCTGGACGCTATACTACGCAGCCTGCTGCAGTCCAGCCAATTAGTGTGGGTCATACTGATTGGCTGGGCTGCACTAGACTCTGTACTACAGCAGCCAGCATGTAGACTGTGCACTGCATAGGGGGGAATTGTCGTGGTCCTAGCAGCAGGAGGTGCCTCATGAGTCGTCGACTGACCTTTTCCACTTCCACTCCCCCTCCCCCGGCCCCATCATATTACATCTTGTACCTGCTCTGCATAAGTAGGTATGTCCAGCCACCCGCCCACATTCATCCTCGGGGGACAGAGTGCCGGCTACATCATGGCTCACAGAGCTGAGCAGAGACATAGTCAGACTCAAAGGTAAGAGCCAGGCAGCACTGCAGCAGCTTATAAGAAAAAAGTGTGTCCCCAGTACTTTGCCAAGAAACTACTGTCTGTTATGCCCTTCCCCTGCATGGGGAACTATAACTCTAATCCGATCATGTGTGATACTGTCTGCTGGGCCTTATATCTAATCCAATCATGTGTGATACTGTCTGCTGAGCTACTGTATCTAATCCTATCATGTGTGATATTGTCTGCTGAGCTACTGTATCTAATCCTATCATGTGTGATACTGTCTGCTGGGCCCTATAGCTAATCCTATCATGTGTGATACTGTCTGCTCAGCCACTGTATCTAATCCTATCATGTGTGATACTGTCTGCTGAGCGACTGTATCTAATCCTATCATGTGTGATACTGCCTGCTGAGCTGTGTATCTAATCCTATCATGTGTGATACTGTCTGCTGAGCCACTGTATCTAATCCTATCATGTGTGATACTGTCTGCTCAGCCACTGTATCTAATCCTATCATGTGTGATACTGTCTGCTGAGCCAATGTATCTAATCCTATCCATAGTTTATAGGGTCGTAGTGCTATAGATATGCTGTCTCCTATACACACATTTTCTTTGGGGTGGGAACACATATGTATTGGGGCTATATCCCCTGACATTTTAAGCCATTAGTGACGCCCCTGGCTGCTAGTGCTGCATTGTTGGGTCACTTAGGTGACCCAGCGATGCAGCTAAAGGCTGCGGACCGTCCGCCATGAGAAGTTTGCGGGGGGGGGGGGCAATAAGAACTTTTGCATCGGGGCCCATGAGCCTTTAGCTACGCCCCTGTGTTGGAGTACAATGTCTGTTGCTTTATCAACTAAAGCTGCTGCTGCTGAGACAGCGCGTATGCAGGTCGGGGATCCTAGTACAATGGGATCCAGAGCAAGGGAGTAATAAGCAAGAGGTCACATTTTGCCTCCATGATCTTGGGCTAATACTCCATTGGCATGGCCTGCCTGTTCATGGCAGAACAGAGTAAACGGCTTATTGTAGTCAGGAAGTCCCAGTGCTGGCCTTGTAGTCAGGGACAGTTTCAGGGAGTGAAAATTGTCAATTGCCTCAGGTGACAGTACAAATGGGTCAGAGGTGAGACAGTCATATAATGGTTGCATCATAGCAGAGGCATCCCTGATCCAGGCTCTGCAGTACCCTATTAAACCCAGAAAAGTCCTCAATTGTTTAGGGTTTCTAGGGATTGGGTGTTTTTGTATGATTTCCAGCCTGTCAGGGGTTAAGTGTTTCATACCTTGGGAAATACAGTGACCAAGGAAAACAACTGTTTTGGCACATAATTGCAGCTTGTGCTTGCTCGCTTTACAGCCTACTTCTTCTAGGAACATTAATAGTGATTTAGAATCTGTTTCACTGTTCTCCAGACTCTCACTACAAAGTAACAAATATCTACATATTGTAGTAGAACTGAGGACTGATTGGGGGGCTGCCAGGTGTCCAGAATATCTTTCATGGTACGTGAGAAGATATCAGGGGAGTTTGCGGCACCCTGTGGCAGCACTACCCAAGCATACTATCTTCCCCTATGTGTAAATGCAAAATACTGCTGGCACTCTTTATCCAGCGGGATGGAGAAGAAAGCATTGGCTAAGTCTATAACTGTGAAATAGACTGCAGTGCCGGGGACCTGGTTGAGCGGGGGATGTG
The DNA here is from genome assembly GCF_050947455.1 of Rhinoderma darwinii. Taxonomy (NCBI): domain Eukaryota; kingdom Metazoa; phylum Chordata; class Amphibia; order Anura; family Rhinodermatidae; genus Rhinoderma; species Rhinoderma darwinii. Next base: position 6,339,265 of record NW_027461962.1, read on the forward strand.
GGTTAGGCTATTGTCACAGCATTCACAGCCCGTAGGTCATGTACCATCCGGTACTGTACAGGTTGACCGGGCAATGTCTTTTTCTTTACTGGGTAAAGAGGAGTGTTGAAAGGCGAGATTATGGGCACTATAAGATTGTTTTCCAGTAAGGAGTTAATATCCTTTTCTATAGCAGCATCTTGCTGTGGACTCAGAGGATATTGCTTTATACATACAGGACGGTTCTGCATGTCTGGTTTTAAATTTACTTGTACAGGCGGCACATTTAAAAACTCCTACATCCATCTTATCTTGTGCCCATAGTTTTTCTGGGATGTCTGCCAACCAAAGGGGAGGGGTACTGGGGGCTTTTTCAGTGTCCGGCATACTTGCCATACTAAGGAGTTTGCATAGCAGGGACTCTGGAATGGCAGAGGTTAATGTAGGTGTGCCAGAAGAAAAGTCCAATGCTGCTCCCAGTGCACTGAGTACATCTGTCCCCAATAAATTGTAGGGAGTGTGTGGTGACACTAACACACGGGAGACAATTGATTGTGTGTCATGTATATTCAGTCGCATTGGTTTTGTTAACTGTAACTGAAATGATGTTCCCTCCACCCCTTCACAATCTATATAGTCTGGTGATAGCAACTCTGCCGGTACATATTTGGTTTGTAATACAGTTCTGGCTGCCCCTGTGTCTACTAGAAAAGAGGTATTTTCCCCTGTGGGTAAAGTAACAGGCACCATCAATGATGGACCTGTCAGGGGGAGCACTGGGCAGAGGGAGACATCAGGGTTGCCAGTTTCCTAAACAGCAATCAAAGAATTGGGAGGCTCAACTGGACGGGAGGGACATCGGGCTGAATAATGACCCTTCTTATCACAATTCCAGCATGTAATCTGGCCCTTCTCTGGGTTCTCAAAGTGTCTTTTTGTTCCCTGCCTCTTCGTCTATAGCCCCCCTTTTGTTGCATCGGGGCGAGACGGGTTCTTTTAGGAGCTAAATCTAACTCTGCACCTTTTGCAATGCTTACTAAATCATTAAACTGGCATGTACGCCAGTCGGGGCAGGATCTTTTAACAGCTTCTTCTACTGCCGGCTTAAGACCGGACATAAAAGTTATTTTTAGTAGGCGCAAGTCTTTTGCATCACCTTCTTCATACCCGGGATCTAACCACTGCTGCTGTAAAGTTGTGGCATAATCAGGGACTGACTGTTTAACATCTTGGGCAAATGACATAATAGCAGCTTGTATTTGATTTTTGAGCACTTCCCCTCCCTTTGTTTCTCCATATCTGACCATGTAGCACGGTAAGCTAGATGTACTGCTCGCAGATTTCTATGGAAAGCGCTGGGTGTTTTCCGTGGGTCTGGGAGTGTGCCACATACAGCTAGTAAATCAGCCGGGCTCCAGGGGCGATACACAGTGGCTTCATGTGACTGGATTTCCCCGACTGCCCCAGGTACTGGTTGCCCGTCTACATCTACTGGTTTTGGTACCCTGTGTGTATGGACACTTGATACTAACGGAAACAATCTAGTGGGGCGCTGCGTACCACAACTGACACAATATCCTGCAGTGAGGGGGTTCTGCTGCCCACAGTGTGGACATGTCCAGCAGCTGCCTTTCTTGCTATTTTCAGGATAAGGAGGTGGCGCAGTTGCTGCTGTGGGGCTGTTGGCCAGTTGTAAAGGGGTTAACACATTAGTGAGGAGCTTTTCACTTAAAGGGTCATATAAATCATACATTATTCCATGATTTGCTTCCATACTCTTATGTTCTGTGTTACTCACTCTCTGTGCTACCTCATACCACATTTGGGCTTTTTCCACCATGTTATTGTCTTTCAACCATCCAACACAATTTGTCATAAATCTTTTCCATTCACATTCTGCTAATGTTCCATAGGACCCAACTCCCATCATTTTAAACATTCTTTTACAATCCTTCACAGCCTCAGATCCTTTTGCTCTTTCTACTATTTTGATGGCAGAGACCCACGTCTCAGGGCTGTCCCGCATTTTTGTCTTACTATTTTCTGACCCCATGGTCAGAGGGCGTAGGGTAGTCTCCGGAAAACTCCCCAGCTACAAACAGACAGGCCTTAGTCTGTTGACAGATATCTCAGACAATCTATCTTACAGTTTCAGAAAGACTATCAATATCAAAAGTCGTTCCTTCAGACTATTCTAGCAGTGGGATATCTTTTTCTCTGATCCCTCACTGTTTTGAACATCAAGAACAGACAAAATGCTGCCAAACCACAAATTACAAGAGCAAATCCTTCAACACAATCTACATTCATGAACTTCCATTGATTCAAGCAGGAGTTGGTCACATTCATTTCAAACTTCTACAAACCCTTCGTCTCTTTCACTTATGCAGAACACTTGCTGCCGGGGGGGGTTGTCTTTCGGTTCATACAGCCTGTGATGTAGCATATATCCCAAACTCTTTCCTCTAGCACTTTGCAATGGTTTCACATGCAAATTATATTTGGTAACATATATGTTATCCTCCCCGCTCAGCCGTTCACTCTGTGGGTTGTAGTTTAGGGGCCTGTTACGTATGTTGGTGATGATTTCTTTAGGGGCTCTGGGTCTGAGCCAATACCAATGTCCTTCACTGTAATTAGTCTGGGTAGTTATACTACTCCGACACAGGTGGCACCTGGGATAAGTGTCAGGGTCATTCATTGAATACAGGATGTTATATTACAACGGTATTCAATCCAGCGGTCTGATGTTATACTACTACAGACTTAATTACTTGGATGTTATTTTACATCAAAGTGTATATGCCGGATTATCACATGTGCTAGAAATCAGTCTGTACTGATTCCCACCTTATGCCAGTCTGGCAATGCATACAACTGGTTTATGGACCCTTACACATAATATCACTGTCTGGCAGTGAATTAGGAAAATATAAATGATTTTCTAATACAGTATTCAAAGTTTTCCCTATTGCACTGGGTAATGGTATTGAGTGCAAATTCAATATAGACACAATTGCTCCTCCTTGCACTGAGTGGATATCGTCTTCTATGAAGTGGATATTACTTCTGGGCTGGGAGCCATACAGTTTCAACAATTTGATATGTATGTCTTCTCACAGATGTATTCAACATCACACTACACACACATTTATCACACTTGTCACATACGCCCCCATGTAAATCCATTTAACCACACTACCATCCTGACAAAGGACCTGATTATTACGGGACCCCTTTGTAGAGACTTACATATACAAAGTACGTTTCCAGGGACTTAACAGAGTGGTTGAAACAAATGGTGTAACATAAAGTCTGTTACTTACCGCGCGGTTTTGGTTTCAGTGACTCCCCAGGTTTTTCCAGATTAGTGGACTTTGCACAATATTCATTAGGAGATCCCGGGCTGTTCGGCACCATGTAACTGTCGAAGAAACCCCTTCCAGGTAGCACCTTTTGGGATGGGTGCTCTAATGGGCTCAATCTGCTTTGTCAGGTGGTATTCAAATATGGTAATTGAAGTATCAGCAGTGCACCGGGAGATCAATAAAGACAATAGCAATCTGTTGTCTCAATCAATATTCTCATTTATTATCAAGATACATAGGTTAATATACCCTCAGGGCGTACCCTCTAACCAGGGTGTTACCTCTCATGGAACAACCAATCATAACATTTTACACGTAGACTGAAAATACGTCATAGAGTACCTTCTCACTGAGGTCACGTGATCTTTCTAACACCTGCAAATCCTGGCCTACAAACAATAGAAATGTAGGAGGTTTTCATAAGTGTATGTGGTGATTTCATATATGTGTGTGAAATACTGAGATAAAGAATTAATTGGAAATATAATGATTATTTCAGGTCTATGCGTTCTGCCAGACTCCTATCTACCAGTATTGAAGGCCACGAAAAAGAACACAAAGTAATAACTTATTCCCTTGTGATTCAAACAGAACCAGAAGGAGATCATTACAAAATGGAGAATACATGTCTTCATAATCCGGCATCCTGCTTGATAATTCATAGTGTAATTTAATACAGAGAACATAAGCAATTTGACCATCCATCACAGCATCTTTTAGCTGCAACGCGGCCTGTCATCAGTACTTTCTACGTGCTGCGGCCTGCTGTACAGTTAAAGTAAATTTTTAAAATGTATTTTATTGTCTGATTGGGGGGGCAAAAAGTCTGATTGGGGGGGAGGTATGGGTCTGGCACGAACCTTTGCCTTGTTACGCCCCCCAGAGATAAATTATACATATAGATTTCTGCTATAATTTACATCAGTTACTGGCGTAAATTATAGTAAAATTGTTGGCCGTTTCTGCTAAGCCCCGCTCATTTTTTGCCCCCTAAAATTTCAACATTTGCGCATTTTGTGAATTTTCTACGCTAGTAAACTGTTGTAGAAAGGTTAATATATTCCCCCCAAAGGCTACCAACCAAAATACAATATCTTAATGTAAGGATGTGTACACTTAATTGTGCTGCAACGCTTGTTGTCTCCATTCTATGTCAGTGTGGGAAGTAGATGTCCGGCCTTATGATTTTGTGATATGTGATAGACCCAGAATCCCAATCACCAAACCAAAGAATGCAAAATAAAGACACAAAACATTATAATTGGGTGTTAAATGGTCAAAACTTTTATTATATTATATGACCAAACCCAAAATGGCAAACCTCCGACTCACGAAGAGTCACCCTCCAGCACGCAGGAAAGGAAAAACCTCCTGTGGGGGAAACCCCTAGGGAAACCATGGCTGGAGGATTGCCCTTCCTCTGGGCTTAGAAGGTGCCAAAATAGAATTTGTAACAGAATTTTTACATTTTCTCAGATTTTCAAGGAAAAACAATACAATGAACGAACGACATAAAACACATAAATCGGCTGATCTGGTTGGCTAGGCGGATGTCTCTCTTCCTGGGCACCCATTAAAATTAATGGGTGATCCACGGATGAGACGGGTCCTCCAGATGCCTCCTTGTTGCACCTGTCTCCGCTCTGTCTAATAGAGGGGGATCTCCTGCTGGAAACCCCCCTCTATTACAGACAACCCGTATGAAGAGGATGGCATCACTGTGATGAAGAAGTGGTCTTGGGTGAAGGATTTCCCTGCTAGAACCTACAACTTACATCAGGTCGGCATTGGTGAGGAAGTCAAGCTCAAGGTCCTCAGTCCCATCCAATATGGTGCTGAATGTGGCAGTAAAACCTTCTAATATGGAATCTTCTTTATGTCATAAACATTTGTATTTATGACATCAGCACCTTCATCATCATTACTACAGGAATGTATTACCACTGCACAACTCATACATTGTGACGTTACCCACAGTGGTCTGAAGTGTTAACCCTTTAATGACTGGCAATGTACTTAGTACAGATGCCATAAAGCTGAATAGAACATATCAGCGGCCATAAAGGAAAAGGGATAATGCAGGGAGCATCTCGGCACAAGAACAATCCATGACAAAGGGTTGTCCAGGATAAGATAACGTATCTGCTTTCTCCAAAAACCAGCACCACACCTGTCCATAGGTTGTGTGTGGTATTACAGCTCATTACCATTCACTTCAATGGAGCTAACCTGCAATACCAGATACAACCTGTGGATAGGTGTGGTGCTGTTTTTGGAAGAAAGCAGCCATATTTTTCTAATCCTGCACAGCTCTTGTTAGAAATAGTTCAAAAAAAGTGGCGGGAGAAGGAGAAGAAGGGGAGAGGGAAAGAAGAAATTAAAAAAAGGGAAAAAGAGGAACTCTGAGGTAAAAGAAATCAAACTAGACTGAAAGTAGTCTGCTGGAGGTGCCAGATGGAAAGACATATTTCTGCCATGGGGACCAGATGAAATGTATCTTGAAGTGGGGCTTCAGAGAGTGGGTTTTAGCACCATAATTGTAATGACCCGCAGAATCAAGTTATCATGCAATCAATGCCGCCCGATGAACACTGTAAAATAAAAACAGAAATGGCGGAAGTACAGGTTTTTTTTTTAATTCACCCCACAAAATGTAGGGTTTTTTTACATTTTTTTTTTAATACATTATATGGTACATTAGGCCACAGGGTAAATTCCACGTAAACAGCGCCATTCATTGGTTAACTGTTTAACCCCTTAGTGACCACCCATACGCCTTTTCACGTGAGTCACTAAGGGGCCTTAGGCTAGGCTGACGCCTTTTCACGTGAGCCTAGTCTAAGTCCTGCACGGGTCCCCCGTACAGGCTGGAGCCGGGGCTCAGCTGTCTGATGACAGCTGAGCTCCTGCTCCAACACCTGCAATCGAAGTTTACTTCGATCGCGGCCATTTAACTCGTTAAATTCCGCCGTCAATAGCGACCGCGGCATTTATCTTTGTTTACAGAGGGAGTGAGCTCCCTCTGTCACCCATCGGCGGCCCGCAAATGCAATCGCGGGTCTCCGATGGGTTGTCATGGCAGCCGGGGGCTTGATAAATGCCCCCAGGTCTGCCCTGGACATATGCCTGTTAGGACGCACCGGAGGCACGTCCTAATAGATTGCCTGTCAGATTTACACTGACAGGCAATAATGTTCTGGTATACGAAGTATACCAAAGCATTATAGCAGCGATCTGAAGATCGCACAGTAAAGTCCCCTAGTGGGACTAGTGAAATAAGTTATAAATATGAAATAAAGATTAATAATAAAAATTACAGTAAAAAAATAAATAAAACCATTTTTTTCCATAAAAAGTGGTTTCATTTAGTAAAAGTGTAAAAAATAAATAAAAGTACACATATATGGTATCGCCGTGACCGTAATGACTCCATTAATAAAGATAATATGTAATTTAAACCGCAAGGTGAACACCGTAAAAAAAAAAACGCAAAAAACTATGGCGAAATTGCAATTTTTTCCATTGCCCCGCAAAAAAATCATAATAAAAATGAATCAATAAGTGCCATGCACCCCAAAACAGTACCAATCAAAACTACGTCTCGTCCCGCAGAAAACAAGCCCAAAAAATCACTACATTGATGGAAAAATAAAAAAGTTACGGCTCTTGGAAAGCAACGATGCAAAAACAAATAATTTTAGTTCAAAAGTGTTTTTATTGTGCAAAAGACGTAAAACATAAAAAACCCCTACATATGTGGTATCGCCGTAATCGTACCGACCCATAGAATAAAGGTAATGTGTTATTTATGTCGCATAGTGAACGGCGTCAATTTAAAAACGCTTAGAACAATGGCCGAATTTCAGTTTTTTTTTATAATCCCCCCCAAAAAAAGTTAATAAAAGTTAATAAAAAAATTATATGTACCCAAAAATGGTGCTATTAAAAAGTACAACTAATCCCGCAAAAAACAAGTCCTCATACAGCTATGTAGACGAAAAAATAAAAAAGTTATAGCTCTTTGAATCCGACTATAGAAAAACGAATAAAATAGATTGGTCATTAGGGCCTAAAATGGGCTGGTCACTAAGGGATTAAATGATACCAGTTCAAGTGACCTGTATCGAAAAACACTATATGGCATTTTTTCCCAATTAACCTTTTAATTGGGCCTAGCATGTGTGATACTGTCTGCTAAGCCGTTGCCAGTGGCGGATTATCATATGGGCGATTCGGGCGGCCGCCCGGGGCCCGAGGCTCCCAGGGGGCCCATAGCAGCCCGAACCGCACATCGTCCTGCAAACCTATTCAGCGCGCTAGCGCTGCTAACTGCCGAAGATGGGGAGGAGCAGGGAATTGGCCGGGATCCAGGGGTAGGACACGCCTCCCTGACAGTGCGGGCGCCATTGAATAACAGAACAGCGACGGTCGGTCACCGGCGCTTAGGTTAGTTGACTTATCCTGCCCAATTGGTTCCCGACCGCTGGCTGTATTTTTACGGCCAGCGGTCAGGGACGGGTTCTTAAAACCCGAGCCATAGACTTTCTACGGCTCGGGTTTTAACTTGCTGCCCGCGCGAACGGTCAGCTTAATGTCGGGTCTCCGGCTGTCAGTGACTGCCGGGGACCCTGAGGAGAAGATAGAAGCAGCTTTCGCTGCTTCTGTCTTCTCTGATGTCTTTTTACACAGCGCTCAATGAACGCTGTGTAAAGGAATAGAGACAGCAGCAGCGGCGCTGCCTCTATTCCTCCCGGTGATCATGTGACTGGTCACATGATCACCGGGTGCCGTTAGTGGCAGACTGCTGCTGGGTCTTGCTAGACCCAGCACAGCCCTATTAGTGACAATCGTCACTATGAGAGGGCTGATTTCTCCTGTAACTGGGGCTGCTGTGCAGCTCCAGTTACAGTGGAAAAACATGGTGTAAAAGAAAGAAAAAATATATATAAAGTTCCCCAAAGGTCTTTTTTGACCTTTGAGGAACAGACCATAGTAATTAAAAAATAATAAAGTAAAGTGCAAAAAAAAATGAAATAATAAATACCCATAAAATACCCACCCCAATAAAAACCGTTCTCCCCGCAAATCATTGTTGTAACGCTAACGCTGACCCAATTACCCTAATATAGACATGTAATATATTAAAATTTACGGTAGACAATGACGATCACAAATAAAAGGTTATTTTAGGGTAAAACTATGTTATTACCAAAAAAAATTGCTGAAACGTAAAAAAGCTTATTTTTTTACTATTATTTTCAAACTTTATGAATAAAAATTCTAAAATAGGAAAAAAGGTGTGTATAAAAACGAAACCTGCATTGTCTACGGAAAAAACGACGCAAAAATCACGTCAGTTTTATTTTTTTTTAATAAAAATGTGTGTTTGGTGCAACTTTGTAATTACGTTTTATTAAAAAATATTTTCGCTTTTTGAGATACAGCTGCTTGTATCCTGTATCCGTCAGGTCAGCAGGACTGACGGGATCAGTGAAACGGGCCCTGCGCTAAATTATAATCTTAGATGTGATAGATTTGAGGTGGATCCTGCGTGTCACTGATCCTGTCAGTCCTGCTGACCTGACGGATACAGGATACAAAGCAGCCGTATCTCAAAAAGTAAAAATATTTTTTAATAAAATCAATCAATCACACTGATACACACACATACATTTTATATATATATATATATATATATATATATATATATATATATATATATAATTATAATATAAAGTTTTTAAATGTGTACATAACCTTGTGGCACTATATACAAGGGGGAGCGCTGTGAGGCACTATATACAAGGAGGAGCGCTGTGTGGCACTATATACAAGAGTGAGCGCTGTGAGGTACTATATACAAGGGGGAGCGCTGTGAGGCACTATATACAAGGGGGAGCGCTGTGGGGCACTATATACAAGGGGGAGCGTTGTGTGGCACTATATACAAGGGGGAGCGCTGTGTGGCACTATATACAAGGGGGGGGGCTGTGTAGTGCTATCCACAGTGGTATGTGTGTGGCGCTCTTTATAGGGGGGGCTTTTTGGTGCTATTTACAAGAGGGGGAGGGCTGTGTGGCGCTCTCTACCAGGGGGCTGTATGGCACTATCTATAGGGGGCTGTGTGTAATGCTCTCTACGACGGGGATGTGTAATATATAGAGGGGGCTGTGTATGGCGATATCTATGGGGGTGTGTAATATCTACAGGGGCTGTGTGTGGCACTATGTACAGGGGGCTGTGTGTATGTGGCGTTTTACAGTGTGTGGTATTATATTCTGGCGTGCAGTGTTTGGTGCTATTATATTTAGGGGTACAGTATGTGGCACCATAATAACTTTATTTTCGTTTATAGGTGTGGAAATGTTGGAAAAGTGAGGAGACGTCTGAGTGGCAAATTCTGCAGAAATGAGTCATGGCCGGGAGAAGTCGTCATGAGCGCTGGACCGGATGGAGAAGAAAAGAGGAAAAAAACTACTAGAATCTGAGACGTCGTCACCTGTGAGTCACTAGATTTATAGAGAATCTGTCACCTCTCCTGACATGTTTATTATAGGAAATCCTTGTATTTCGCAAAAAGTCTTTCTGCAGTCCAGGACTGATAGACAATTCCCCTTGTCAGGAGGTTGTGTCCCTGCACAGTGTGATACTGTCAGTATGTAGGGACACCGCGCTGTGACAAGGGAAATCGTAACACTGTTAATGCTTGCCCAAAAAGGTAGTGTTAAAAATAGTTACGGTGCGGTAGGGCGGCGGTGAGGAAGGGGGGCCCAAGTTTGGATAACAGCCCAGGGCCCATGGTCTACTTAATCCGCCACTGGCCGTTGTATCTCAGCATATTATATGTGATACTGTCTGCTGAGCCGCTGTCTCCTATCAAGTAGCAGAGCTATCAGGTGTCATAGACTTAGGGTTCACACGCAAAGTCAAAAATGGCTGAAAATTACAGAGCTGTTTTCAGAGAACACAGCCTTTGATTTACAGCCGTTTTTAAAGCTGGAAACGTTTTTTGAGGTGTTTTTTTCTAGATGTTTTTGGAGCTGTTTCTCCATTGACACAATGAAAAACATCTCCAAAAACGGCTCAAGAAGTGACATGCTCCTTCTTTTTACGTGCCGTTTTAAAATACAATAGGCAGATGTTTGTAGGCATTGGGCTAACAATTTTTCAGGCGTATTCGAAGGCGTTTACACCCCGAAATACGCCTGAAAACACAGCGTGTGAATATACCCTTATAGATACGCTGTCTCAGATATATATATATATTTTTCTTTTTTTTTAGTGGTGTGGGCAAAACACATGTCTTGTGGCACAAGACAGTCTGATTAGTGGGGGGAGATACAGGGTCTGGCTTAGGCCTTTTGTTACACACTCAATGTAAAATTGTACACTAGCTCGGAGCTGGCGTTGATTTCTGCTTTACATTACGCCCGTTACTGGCGTAAATGAAAGTAAAATTGTCGTCCCTTTCCGCAAAGCACCACACACTTTTCAAAAAGTGCCAAGCGCAGCATAAACTGCCCAAACACTTTCCCGCACTTTTGGGACTTTTCTATGCCAGATAAGAGGCTTAGCAAGGTTAATAAATTCTCCTCTAAGGCTACAGACAGTAATACAATATCTTACTGCAAGGATCTGTACTCTCAGTGTCTGACTGAGGTACCTTGGACCCACCAAAGGAAATAATTATTTTGGGTCTAAACTTCAAACTATATAGAAATAATTTGAACACTCTTAATTGTGTACTAAAAACGTGTGTAGTAAAACAAAGACCAATATTCCCACCATATTGTGACAGATATCAGTCCTACACAGGCATTCTGCAGACCATATAAGTGAATACAGTGCAGTGAAATTCAGTGACTCACACGTGACATCTTCTCTGATTGGAGTCGTTCATGTTCTCTTTTCTTCTTCATCCGGCCCAGAACGCCATGATGACTTCTTCCAGTCTTCTTCATCTCCAATGCCCAAGCGCGAACCACAAGATACGTCATGAAAGTGTTCATGTAACCTAAATACCACGTGTAATGACGGGGTAGGGAGACAGACAGGTGAGCCCTAATCTACACCGTGAGCAACAGGCGTAGTGAACGAGCCGAGTCAAACTAGGAGTGTACGAGGTACCAAAACGAAGAGCAGGAACGTAGTCAGTAAATCCAGGGTCAAAATGAAGCAAGGTCAATAATAATAGAAGGAGCAGCAGAGCCAGGAAACAGGAAAGAATAACAGGCAAAGACAAGCAGGAAATGAAGGTATAAATAGACCGAGGGCAGGAGCTAGAACCGTCTGGCCAGGCTGTGATAGGTTCTCCCACTCCTGAGCCTACCAGCCTGAGTGGTAGCAGATTGAGTCACTCTATCAGACCTAGGAGCAGGTGCAGACTGATTAACCACGGGCGTCGATACAGAAGCTGTGTCTGGCAGATCCTTTACAGTACCCCCCTCTTATGAGGGGCCACTGGACCCTTTCTAGGTGGACCTGGCTTATTGGGGAACCGAAGATAGAACCGCCTGAGCAATACCCCAGCGTGAACATTCCTGGCGGGTACCCAAGTCGTCTCCTCATGCCTGTATGCTCTCCAATGGGCCAGGTACTGGAGGGAGCCTTGGACCATCCACAATCTTGGCCACCTCGAATTCTACCCCTTCAGGGGTGAGAACAGGGACCGGATGTTTCCTCGAGGTAGCCAAGGACGGGGAGCAGCGTTTCAGGAGGGAGGCATGAAACACGTCGTGTATTCGAAAAGACGGGGGTAACTCCAGTCGGAAGGAGACAGGGTTAAGGGCCTCAATGACCTTGTGTGGCCCTATATATCGAGGAGCACATTTTTTGGACGGAACTTTAAGGTGCAAATTTTTTGAAGACAGCCACACCAGATCTCCGACCACAAACAAGGGGTTAGCAGAACGTCTTCTATCTGCCTGAGTCTTTTGTATGCTCTTGGATGCCTCAAGGTTCTTCTGAACCTAGGCCCAGACTGTGCACAGTTCCCGATGAACGACATCTACCTTGGGATTGTTGGAAACACCAGGTGAAACAGGGGAGAACCGTGAATTAAACCCAAAATTACAGAAAAAGGGGGAGACCCCTGACAAGTTACTGACCCGGTTATTAAGAGAAAATTTGGCGAGGGAAATGAAGGAGACCCAATCATATTGACAGTCAGAGATAAAACACCTTAAATATTGTTCTAGAGACTGATTAGACCTCTCGGTATGGCCATTAGTTTCAGGATGGAAGGCCGAGGAGAAGGTCAGATCAATCTCCAACTTTTTACAGAAAGCTCTCCAAAACAATGAAACATATTGTACCCCTCTGTCAGAAACAATATTGACAGGAACCCCATGGAGACGCAGGATGTGTTTGACAAACAAGGTAGCTAACGTCTTAGCATTGGGTAGTTTCATGAGGAGCACAAAGTGGCACATCTTACTGAAGCGGTCTACTACAACCCACACCACCGACTTGCCTTGAGATGGAGGCAGATCGGTGATAAAATCCATGGAGATATGGGTCCAGGGTCTCTGGGGAATGGGCAAAGAACATAGTAAGCCCGCTGGTCGGGACCTGGGAGTCTTGGACCTAGCACAAAATTACAAATTTCACAAGCGGCGACGTAGGCCTTAACGTCTTTAGACAACCTAGCCCACCAATAGTTTCTGGCAATGAGGTGCTTGGTACCCAGGATGCCTGGATGACCAGATAGTGCAGAGTCATGATTTTCCCTGAGTACCCTTAGCCGGAATTGCAGGGGAGCAAACAGCTTGTTCTCAGGAAGTTTCCCGGGAGCTGAACATTGATCAGCCGCAATTTCGGAGACTAAGTCGGAATCAACAGAGGAAATGATTATACCTGGGAGCAAAACACAAGCAGGATCTTCCTCCGAAGGAGGGCTGGCCATGAAGCTACGCGACAGTGCATCAGCTTTAATATTTTTAGACCCAGCCCTATAGGTGACCAAAAAGTTAAATCTAGTGAAAAACAACGCCCATCGAGCTTGTCTCGGGTTTAGCCTCCAGGCAGATTCTAGGAAAACCAGATTCTTGTGGTTGGTAAGGACCGTTACCTGGTGCCTAGCCCCCTCCAGGAAGTGGCGCCACTCTTCAAATGCCCATTTAATGGCTAAGAGTTTGCGGTTGCCAACGTCATAGTTACTCTCAGTGGATGAGAACTTCCTGGAGAAGTAGGCACAGGGACAGAGATGGGTGAGAGACCTAGTACCCTGGGACAACATAGCACCCACTCCCACCTCAGAGGCGTCAACCTCCACGATGAATGGCTCCATTTGGTTAGGCTGAATTAGCACTGGGGCCGAGATAAAGCACTTCTTAAGGACCTCAAAAGCCTGGACAGCCTCAGGAGGCCAGTGAAGGAGATCAGCACCTTTGCGAGTAAGATCTGTAAGAGGCTTAGCGATGACCGAGAAGTAAGCAATAAATCTCATGTAATAATTAGCAAAGCCCAGGAAGCACTGTAACGCCTTCAGGGAGGCAGGTTGGACCCATTGAGCCACAGCCTGTACCTTGGCAGGGTCCATGCGGAATTCATGAGGAGTGAGGATTTGACCCAAAAATGGTATCTCCTGCACCCCAAACACACATTTTTCGGTTTTAGCAAAGAGTTTGTTTTCCCGAAGGGCCTGGAGCACCTTCCTGACATGCTCAATGTGGGAGGACCAGTCCTTGGAAAACACAAGTATGTCATCAAGGTACACTACAAGAAATACCCCCAGGTAGTCTATTAAAATCTCATTTATGAAATTCTGGAAGACCGCGGGAGCATTACACAACCCAAAGGGCATGACGAGGTATTCTAAATGACCATAGGGCATGTTAAACGCAGTCTTCCACTCATCCCCCACTCTGATGCGGATAAGGTTATAAGCCCCCCGAAGATCAAACTTAAAGAACCATTGTGTTAGGGATCTGCCAGGTACTACGTCTAGGTATACTCCTGGGATTAATCAATCCACAAATGAGGCCAGACCTGTTAGACTGACACCGTCTCCCACCAATCAGGGTGGCAGGCTCAGGAGTGGGAGAGCCTATCGCGGCCTGGTCAGTCGGAGTTAGCTCCGCCCCCTGTCCTTTATTACCTGCCGTGTTCTCTTCCTCAGTGCTTGTAATTCTTCTGGATTCCTGGCCCCACTGCTGCTTGCTCCAGCCTGCTTCTGCCTTGCTGCAGTTCCGCTTAACCTGCTTCGCTTTGCCCCTGGCTTGCTTCCTTCTCTGTGCTCACGCTGGTATACTCCACTTCATCCTGGTCCTGACAACTCATTCACCGCTCTGTTTCCTCGCGGCGTTCCGTGGGCTACTGCCCCTTCCCTTGCGTGTACCCTGTTTGTTCTCCCGTGCACTTAGACAGCGTAGGGACCGCCGCCCAGTTGTACCCCGTCGCCTAGGGCGGGTCGTTGCAAGTAGGCAGGGACAGGGCGGTGGGTAGATTAGGGCTCACTTTCCCTTCACCTCCTTCCTGCCATTACACATTGGGCCCCCTGAACCTGATTGAAGAGATCAGGAATAAAAGGAAGGGAATACTGGTTCCTTACAGTGACCTTATTCAAGTTTCGGTAATCGATGCATGGCCTAAGACCACCGTCCTTCTTCCCTACGAAGAAGAAGCCAGCACCTACCAGAGAAGTAGAGGGGCGAATGTAACCCTTGGCCAGGCATTCCTGGATATACTCTCTCATGGCTTCACTTTCGGGACAAGAGAGATTAAATATCCTACCCTTAGGGAGCTTAGCTCCTGGTACCAAATCGACTGCGCAATCATATTCTCTATGAGGAGGTAACACTTCGGAGGCCTTTTTAGAAAAAACATCAGTGAAGTCCTGAATAAACTCAGGTAGAGTGTTCACCTCCTCAGGGAGAGAAATAAAATTAACAGAAAAACATGACGTCATGCATTCATTACCCCATTTGGTAAGATCCCCAGTATTCCAGTTAAACGTGGGATTATGCATCTGCAACCAGGGAAGGCCTAAAACCAAATCGGATGATAATCCCTGCATCAACAGTACAGAGCACTGCTCCAAATGCATGGAGCCAACAATGAGTTCAAAAACAGGGGTATGCTGCGTAAAATAACCATTAGCAAGTGGAGGGGAGTCAATACCCACTACTGGGACAGGTTTAGGCAAATCAATCAATGGCATAGCTAGAGACATAGCAAATTCCACAGACATAATATTAGCAGAAGACCCTGAATCCATGAAGGCACTGCCGGTAGCAGACCTACGCTCAAAAGAGACCTGAAAGGGAAGCAATATCTTATTAGGTTTCATATTTACGGGAAATACCTGTGCGCCCAAGTGACTTCCCCGATGGTCACTTAGGTGCGGAAGTTCTTCCGGCTGCTTATTCTTACGCCTAGGACAGTTGTTCACTTGATGCTTGTCATCCCCACAGTAGAAGCAGGGACCATTCTTCCTGCGGAGCTCTCTACGTTGTTGGGGAGACACGGAGGCCCCGAGTTGCATTGGTTTATCCGAGTTTTCCCGTGGAAGAACGAAGCAACGGAACCTCGGGAGCCATAATGGAGGAGCCAAAGGAGAAAGCACAAAAACGTTCAAGTCGTCGTTCGTCAAGAGTCGTACCGCTAAAGCCATAACCTGATCTAGGGAGGGATAGCTAACTAGCAGGTCTTTCAGGGCGTTCGACAGACCCAATCTAAACTGGCAACTCAAGGCAGGATCATTCCACCGAGAAGCTACACACCACTTCCTAAAATCAGAACAGTACTCCTCAACGGGTTTCTTACCCTGACGTAAGGTCACCAGCTGACTCTTGGCAAAGGCAGTCTTGTCAGTCTCGTCATATATGAGCCCGAGAGCAGAAAAAAAAGATCAACAGAGGAAAGTTCAGGGGCGTCAGGAGCCAAGGAGAAGGCCCATTCATGGGGCCCGTCCTGGAGCCGGGACATAATTATACCCACTCGCTGGCTCTCAGAACCTGAGGAGTGGGGCCTTAGATGGAAATAGAGCCTACAACTCTCCCGAAAAGAGAGAAAAGTCTTCTGGTCTCCTGCTAACTGGTCAGGCAACTTGAGGTGGGGTTCAAGAGGTGAGGTGGGGGGCACTACCAGGGTAGCATCACGCTGGTTGCCCCTCTGAGTCAGGGCTTGGACCTGTAGGGAGAGGCCCTGCATTTGCTGAGCCAGGGTCTCAAGGGGGTCCATAGTTGTGTCAGGGACCAGGGTAGAAAAGATATATGGGCCTGTGATTATGTAATGATGGGGTAGGTAGACAGACAGGTGAGCCCTAATCTACCCGCCACTCAGTCCCTGCCTACTTGCACGGCCCATCCTAGGCGACAGCGTACAACTGGGCGACGGTCCCTACGCTCAATATGTGCACAACAGACAAACAGACAAGGGTACACAGAAGCTAAGGGAAATGGGGCAGTTGCCCAAGGCAACACCGTGAGCAACAGGCGTAGTGAACGAGCCGAGTCAAACTAGGAGTGTACGAGGTACCAAACGCAGAGCAGGAGCGTAGTCAGTAAAGCCAGGGACAAAATGAAGCAAGGTCAATAATAATAGAAGGAGCAGCAGAGCCAGGAAACAGGAAAGAATCACAGGCAATGACAAGCAGGAAATGAAGGTATAAATAGACCGAGGGCGAGAGCTAGAACTGTCTGGCCAGGCTGTGATAGGTTCTCCCACTCCTGAGCCTACCAGCCTGAGTGGTAGCAGATCGAGTCACTCTATCAGACCAAGGAGCAGGTGCAGACTGATTAATCACGGGCGTCGACACAGAATCTGTGTCTGGCAGATCCTTTTCACCAGATTCCCATGACCCAATGTGCCACGTCACAGCATATTCAAATCATGGAAGCGTCCGGTCTACATGACTACCGACTGTCATGGTGTGCAAACCTTAGATCTAAATTTCGACATATAACTAACTAACTCTTAACCTCATAAGGTAATTTTCTTTAGCTATTATAGCAAGATGTAGGCGGAGGACCAGGCTAAGAGAATGGAAAGGGGCCGAGGCGGGAGTTTGGCCAGAGTGAATATGATGCTTGACTGGGGTCTGGGGAGGGGAAGGGGAGAGAGACATGTGGGAAGGTGGGAGCAGAGGCGCAACATTAAAAAAATTATTAAACTGAATCTACTGCTTTAAAACAGTCACTCACCAAGTTGCAGAGCTGGCCGCTGCTTCTGGCCCCTGCATGGGTCCCATTCCTTTCTACAAACCAATTACCGTTGATCATAACCTTGATGAGCGGCGGCTGCCCACTTTATTTTACTTTTGTGGCCTGGCCCCTGACAGTAGTACCAGCGGTACTACCCTGATGGCAGGCCTGTTTGTAGGGGTACTAGCCAACTACGTCACAGATAACCCAAGTTTCAAGACCATGCAAAGTTATGGATTTTTGGCATCCCATGGAATATGGGAACAATAGGGAATTCTATCAGTAAGTATTCTGCCTGTTTCTTGGCTAATACTCCTAATCAAATTCCTTCTTCCAGCAGATTTTTTAAAGATTCTTTACATGCGGTGCTTGGTTTCGCCACAAGTTTGCGATATGTCGATTCATTGTCTAAAATGGTATGAACGTGTCTGGGATATAAACAGGAATCTAGAACAACTCCTGCTCCGTAAGATTTGGAGGACACAGTTATACGCTGGATATATGGAGAGCACCTCTGTGTTTCACCTTTAGCCCTTATGTGTATATAGTGAACCTTTTAGAAGGTTAATCTTTACCCGCTAAGGTGGAAGGGTTGGTTCCAATGCCTGGTAATGGTGGTGTCTGAGGAAATAAAGGTCCTTTTAGACGTCCCGATACTGACCATGAAAACCAGCGCCAATCGACGATACAGCGTATCACAAGGAGCAATCATCGGTAATGTATGGGGGCAAACAATCGTTACTACACCAGACCCCGCACCGATCTGCCAGTCGAGCTGCCTCCGGGCACTGGACAACACTGCCGGAAGCAGATGGCTCCGATCACTGCATAGCGGCCGTTCGGCAGAACTGCAGCTCGGCCTCTATTCTTTGACCGGAGCCATCTGCTTCCGGCAGTGTTGTCCGGTGCCCGGAGGGAGCTGGAGTGGCAGATCGGTGCGGGGTCCAGGTGTCGGACACGCACCGATCATATACTGATGTCCATTAATGACACATACAGAGATGGAATACGGCACATATATCCCCATAGAGAATGCAAACAGGAGCTGTTCCATTCACTATAGCGTACGCCGTCTGTGTGGGAACGGCGCATGCGCCACTCCCACACAGACCAAAAGGAAGGTCTTTGGTAGAGCGACATCCGGCGCCATTTTCATGTGGACCGGAAGCCACGGCCGGAAAGTAAGATGACGAGTTCCGGTCGCGGCTTCCGGCCATATGTTGAAGGCGAGGCGGCGCAGAGCAAAGACTAGTAGCGGCAGGGCGGAGGCGGCAGCATCGGCAGGAGCAGGTAAGTTATGTTTGTGTATGTGATGTGTGTGTATGTTAGTGTTATACTGTCTGCTGAGTACTGTATCTAATCCTCCTACACTGTGCATTCGCTCAGAAAATGGCGGCACACAGTGTAGGAGGTTTGAACATTCAACCCCCTCCTTTCTCCTGGCACTAGTCAGGATAATGAAGGGGGGATTCTGTGAGGACACTAGAGTGAGTGTGTCTACTACAAATTTGCAGCATAAGGCAATGAGGTTGCTTTACCACATGCCAATGCTGCAATTGTGGGAATTGCTCCCTCTAGTGACCAGCACATGGAAATGTTATAAATTAGAATCTAATTTATAATATTTCCTGACTTGTGAAAAAATTTATAAAATTAAAACAATGTGTAATCATTTATATACTAACTGTTTAAATGAAAAAAAATAAAAAATTATAGCGACACATTCCCTTTAATACTGGCGTTTCATACACCAGTCCTATTAAACAGTTTGCTGGAGTAAGATGCAACAAATTTATTAACAGGCGAACAACTCTTAATAAATGTGTCGCATCTTTTAGCTGCAACGCGGCCTGTTATCAGTACTTTCTACCTGCTGTGGCCTGCTGTAAGAGCCTGAGGGAATCCGGGAGGGAGAATCGGAGTGGTGAGGTAAGTATATTTTTAAAATGTATTTTATTGTCTGATTGGGGGGGCAAACAGTCTGATTGGGTGGGAGGTATGGGTCTGTCACGGACCTTTGATTTGATATGCCCCCCAGAGATAAATCTGGGCCGCACTGTACATATAGATTTCTGCTCGAATTTATATCAGTTACTGGCGTAAATTGTAGTAAAATTGTTGGCCATTTCTGCTAAGCCCTGCCCATTTTTTGCCCCCAAAAATTTTGACATTTGCGCATTTTGTGAATTTTCTACGCTAGTAAACTGTTGTAGAAAGGTTAATATATTCCCCCCAAAGGCTACAGACCGTAATACAATATATTAATGTAAGGATGTGTGCAGCAACACTTGTTGTCTCCATTCTATGTCAGTGTGGGAAGTAGATGTCCGGCCTTATGATTTTGTAATATATGATAGACCCAAAATTCCAATCACCAAACCAAAGAAAACACAGACCGGACGGACCCTGCCACAGTGGAGGGTAGGCCAGACATGACGGGGATAGGAGGGAGGATCATGTCACAGCCAAAGGTGAGGGTTAGTGGAGGGGTTGGGTCTAGGAGAGGGAGGGGATCCGGTGAGGTTTAGTCGGAAGTGCGCTGAATTCCCGATCTTTTGGTCGGGAGCAGCGCACGGAGTAAGACATCCATCCACGCATTTCCCTTCCGGCGGCCATCTTACCTCATGTCAGCGCTTCAGTTCATTGAGCAGATGCGGGCGGCGGCTGCTGCATTCAGCCCCGCCTGGTTGGAGGAACAAGCTGCAGCGGTGGCCAACGCTCCGGTACCTTCGGCCGTCTCTCCCCCGCGCCGGGCCCGGCACTCGTGTCCTCCAGAAAGGCTGAGCCCCAACGTGGCTCCTCGGACTCGGCGCCGCAGAGGGAGCCCTGTGAGGGAGCCTCCGCCTCGGGCGTCTGGCAGCACTGATACTGCAGCCGGTGCCAGGGTCGGGAGGAATCCCACTTCGCGGCGGAGTCCATCGGAGGTGGGGGGGCTGTGGCCTCTACTTCCGGTCACCCCTCCACTCGCCAGTTCTACGCCGGGTTCCATGGTTCGGACGGCTGCCCCAGGTGATGTGCTAGCTGGGGGTGGAGCCCCACGGCGATCCGGAGGAAGCAAGGGACCTGCATTGGGCCGCAGGCTTGGGTCGTCCGTTTCGAGGGTGACTTCCGGGCGGCGAGCTGCCAGAGAGAGAGCTTGGGAGCCCGCCCCTCCCCCACCTCAGTTCCGGCCGTTGAGCACACCTGTGCATGCTGCCATGGATGGGGGACCAGATCTGCCGAAGACCTTGAGGATGGGGAGTTTCGTGGACAGGACGGTCCAGCTGATGGGTCCACAGCGCCTGTGCAGCTCGGTGAGTCGTTTTCACCGTCTTTACCTTTTCCTGCTATACTTATGTCTCCTGTTTCAGGGGAGGGTTCCGCGGTTGGGGAGCGGGTATGTGATGTGGGGCCTGAGTTTGTGAATGTTTGGGGTGGGGGGTATAGTCTGCGAGAGTTGGTCGGTTGCGTCAAGGAATTGTTAGGTCTCGCGGTCTCCTGTGGCGGCGTGGGTGGGGCCTGGTGGGGTAGGGTTTAATGCCTCGGCGGCGGTTGCTGCGAGTGTAGGAGCAAATACGGAATCAGTGGCTGTGTCTGTTCAGACCGACTCGGCGGCGGCGGCGGCGGTTGATGGTGTTCGGTTGGACGATAAAGCCAAGGGGAGGTTTATGTGTATTTTGAAGGACCTTTGGGGGCAAACTTGAAGCAGGAAGTTCGGGAAAAAATTTGGAACGACGAGTACATGGAAATTTTTTCATTGTTGCCCCTGGAAAAATTTAATCTGTAGAAGGGGTAGCGAGATGAGAGTAAGAAGGAGGAGGAGGAAAAGCATCGTTACCGCCTTATCCCTAAGACATTTGTCAACTGGTTGCAAGCGTTCGCCATTTTGGCCAGTGTTATTGGTGAAAAGGCTCTGGAACATTGCTCCCCCCTGTTTTGCTATATGGATGCCATCAGGGAAGCCCATAGGGTATATGGGGGGGGGGGTAGCTTGGCTACGTTATGATGAGCAGTTTAGACAACGGAAGGCAGTTCAGGTCAATATTAGGTGGGACCACAAGGATATTGCCCTGTGGTTACGGGTAACGGCTCCGGTTCGACTGGGCCAGTCCTTTCCCGGGAGCGGGGGGGCAACGCAAAGCTCGGGCTGTGCTGGCAATACAATGAGGGACAGTCTAAATTCGGTGCAGGTTGCAAGTTCAAGCACCTTTGTTCTCAATGCAATGGGGCATCCCACGGGGCATCTAAATGCTTGTGAAAGGGAAAACGAGGTGGGGGAGGGGGTTTTAACACCAGTCATGGGGGTGACGCCAGTGAAGCTGGAAAGGATGGTCAGGTTTCTAAATAGTTATCTGGACAGGGCCAGCGCGCAGTTGTTGTTTGATGGTTTTAATGTGGGTTTTTGTATCCCCCTCCCCTCCTCACAGGGTCCCCTTTTCCATAAAAAATCTGAAGTCAGCTTACCAGCATCCTGACGTGGTTAGGGAGAAGTTGGCAAAAGAGGTGGAATTGGGGTGCATGGCGGGGCCCTTTAGTTCTCTCCCCATCCCGGGTTTGGTCATCTCCCCGCTGGGGGTTGTCCCGAAGAAGGAGGCGAACAAATACCGTTTGATTCACCATTTGTCTTATCCTAAGGGCTTGTCGGTTAATGACGGGATAGATCGGGATCTTTGCTCGGTCGTGTATATGTTATTCGACGCGGCGGTGCAGTGGGTGCGTTTCCATGGTAGGGGGGCGTTAATGGCCAAGACGGATGTCGCTGCGGCTTTTCGGCTGTTGCCGGTGCATGCTGATAGTCAGCGTTTACTGGGGTGTTTTTGGGGGAGCGGTTTTTATGTGGATCGGTGTCTCCCCATGGGTTGGTCCATTTCTTGTGCGTACTTTGAGGCGTTTAGCTTATTTTTGGAATGGGTGGTCAAATCTGTGGCGGGGGTGGATTCGATCATTCATTATTTAGACGATTTCTTGTGCGCAACGATCTTGGGGCCCGCCCGTTCCGTGAGTTGGTTTGGGACATAAAACACGATCTGTCGCACCTGTGGTCGTTGTACCCGAACTTGATCACGGTGTGGTCGGATATTGTGCCTAGAAAATCCTGGCGTTTGGCATGGTCGGTGGAGCGGATCAACAAAGCCAGCATAAAAGTTAACAGGGCGGTGTCTGCATTTGTTGCGCGGAATGGTGGCATATGTGTTCGGCACTTGGACGCTGGAGTTTGAGCGTATTGGAGTGCAGATGGTGTTCACCTGAATGATGTGAGAACAGATTTGTGGTGCTTGGGATTGCAGGATGGCTTTGCGAGGGCTATTTTGTTGGGGCGGGACTCTCAGGCTTGAGGTGGTCAAGGCCTGTTCGCTGTGGCTGGGGAGTCCTTGGCGTTAGACAAATAATTATGCGGGGGATGCATCGTGGGTATGGATCCCCCTGGGTTTTAAAGATGAAAGGACACTGTCTGGCGGTTGGATAGTGTGGTTTCCTTAAGGTGTTATCCCTTGGGAGAGGTGGCAGTTACCTTACGGCATCTGCCAGGAATATTGGTGCCTCTGAGCCGGGTTTTTACGGCTGGGGGTAAAATGGTGGGGCAGATAGCCGGTAACATAAAAAGTTAATGATAGCTCCAAGGACTTCTCCTAGTCTATGTGTTAATGTTTGTTTGTCAGTGGTGTCTGACGTGTTTGGGTTATAATTTATGGTTCGTGCATTATTGATTTATTATTGTTTTTGTTAATAAATAATATGGATATTATTTATTTATGGTTAATTGAGTTAACTAACTTTTATATTTATTTCTTAATAAAATGGCTGCTGTGGCCACTTTATCCAAACCCTCGGTGTCGAGTCTTCTTGAGAGAAAGGTGTGTGTTATGAATGGGGAACAGATATATAGGTAAGTGTAATTTGCATACACATACATCACTCGACTTACACCAAGTCAAGCACAGGCCGGACGGACCATACCACAGTGGAGGGTAGGCCAGACATGACGAGGATAGGAGGGAGGATCGTGTCACAGCCAAAGGGGAGGGTTAGTGGAAGGGGTGGGTCTAGGAGAGGGATGGGATCCGGTGAGGGTTAGCCGGAAGTGCGCTGACTTCCCGGTCTTTTGGTCGGGAGCAGCGCACAGAGTAAGACATCCCCGCCCGCCCTCCCCCTTTTTTGCTAGTATTTGATCATATGGTCAGGGAAGTATGAGGACAGGTGGGGTCTTTCGGTGGGTATTTTCGTTTTGTCATGGCAGCTGCTGGGGAGTCCTTGGAGTTAGACAAATAATTATGGGGGGGGATGCATTGTGGGTATTCATCTCCCCGGGTTTTAAAGATGAAAGGACAGTGTCTGGCGGTTGGATAGTGTCGTTTCCTTAGGGTGTTATCCCTTGGGAGAGGTGGAAGTTACCTTACGGCATCTGCCAGGAATATTGGTGCCTCTGAGCCGGGATTTTACGGCTGGGGGTAAAATGGTGGGGCAGATAGCCGGTAACATAAAAAGTTAATGATAGCTCCAAGGACTTCTCCTAGTCTATGTGTTAATGTTTGTTTGTCAGTGGTGTCTGACGTGTTTGGGTTATAATTTATGGTTCGTGCATTATTGATTTATTATTGTTTTTGTTAATAAATAATATGGATATTATTTATTTATGGTTAATTGAGTTAACTAACTTTTATATTTATTTCTTAATAAAATGGCTGCTGTGGCCACTTTATCCAAACCCTCGGTGTCGAGTCTTCTTGAGAGAAAGGTGTGTGTTATGAATGGGGAACAGATATATAGGTAAGTGTAATTTGCATACACATACATCACTCGACTTACACCAAGTCAAGCACAGGCCGGACGGACCATACCACAGTGGAGGGTAGGCCAGACATGACGAGGATAGGAGGGAGGATCGTGTTACAGCCAAAGGGGAGGGTTGGTGGAGGGGGTGGGTCTAGGAGAGGGACGGGATCCGGTAAGGGTTAGCCGGAAGTGCGCTGACTTCCCGGTCTTTTGGTCGGGAGCAGCGCACGGAGTAAGACATCCCCGCCCGCCCTCCCCCTTTTTTGTTAGTATTTGATCATATGGTCAGGGAAGTATGAGGACAGGTGGGGTCTTTCGGTGGGTATTTTCGTTTTGTCATGGCAGCTGCTGGGGTGTCCTTGGAGTTAGACAAATAATTATGGGGGGGGGGGATGCATCGTGGGTATGGATCTCCCAGGGTTTTAAAGATAAAAGGACAGTGTCTGGCGGTTGGATAGTGTTGTTTCCTTAGGGTGTTATCCCTTGGGAGAGGTGGAAATTACCTTACGGCATCTGCCAGGAATATTGGTGCCTCTGAGCCGGGTTTTTACGGCTGGGGGTAAAATGGTGGGGCAGATAGCCGGTAACATAAAAAGTTAATGATAGCTCCAAGGACTTCTCCTAGTCTATGTGTTAATGTTTGTTTGTCAGTGGTGTCTGACGTGTTTGGGTTATAATTTATGGTTCGTGCATTATTGATTTATTATTGTTTTTTGTTAATAAATAATATGGATATTATTTATTTATGGTTAATTGAGTTAATTAACTTTTATATTTATGTCTTAATAAAATGGCTGCTGTGGCCACTTTATCCAAACCCTCAGTGTCGAGTCTTCTTGAGAGAAAGGTGTGGGTTATGAATGGGGAACAGATATATAGGTAAGTGTAATTTGCATACACATACATCACTCAACTTACCCCAAGTCAAGCAAAATAAAGACACAAAACATTATAATTGGGTGTTAAATGGTCAAAACTTTTATTATATTATATGACCAAACCCAAAATGGCAAACCTCCGACTCACGAAGAGTCACCCTCCAGCACGCAGGAAAGGAAAAACCCTCTGTGGGGGAAACCTCTAGGGAAACCATGGCTGGAGGATTGCCCTTCCTCTGGGCTTAGAATGTGCCAAAATAGAATTTGTAACAGAATTTGTACATTTTCTCAGATTTTCAAGGAAAGACATTACAATGAACGAACGACATAAAACACATAAATCGGCTGATCTGGTTGGTTAGGCGGAAGTCTCTCTTCCTGGGCACCCATTAAAATGAATGGGCGATGCTCGGTTGAGACGTGTCCTCCAGATGCCTCCTTGTAGCATCTGTCTCCGCTCTGGCTAATAGAGGGGGATCTCCTGCTGGAAACCCCCCTCTATTACAGACAACCCGTATGAAGAGGATGGCATCACTGTGATGAAGAAGTGGTCTTGGGTGAAGGGTTTCCCTGCTAGAATCTCCAAATTACATCAGGTCGGCATTGGTGGGGAAGTCAAGCTCAAGGTCCTCAGTACCATCCAATATGGCGCTGAATGTGGCAGTAAAACCTTCTAATATGGAATCTTCTTTATGTCATAAACATTTGTATTTATGACATCAGCGCATTCATCATCATTACTGCAGAAGTTTATTAACACTGCCGCCTCATTCATTGTGACGTCAGCCACAGTGGTCTGAAGTGTTAACCCTTTACTGACTGGCAGTGTACTTACCACAGAGGCCATAAAGCTGAATAGAACATATCAGCGGCCATAAAGGAAAAGGGATAATGCAGGGAGCATCTCCGCACAAGAACAATCCATGACAAAGGGTTGTCCAGGATAAGATAACTTGTCTGCTTTCTCCAAAAACCAGCACCACACCTGTCCATAGGTTGTGTGTGGTATTACAGCTCATTACCATTCACTTCAATGGAGCAAACCTGCAATACCAGATACAACCTGTGGATAGGTGTGGTGCTGTTTTTGAAAGAAAGCAGCCATATTTTTCTAATCCTGCACAGCCCCTGTTAGAATTAGTTAAAAAAAAGGGGGGGGGGAAATAAATTAAAAAATGGTAAAAAGAGGAACTCTGAGGTAAAATAAATCAAACTAAACTGAAAGGAGTCTGCTGGAGGTGCCAGATGGAAAGACATATTTCTGCCATGGGGACCAGATTAGTTGAAATGTATCTTGAAGGGGGGCTTCAGAGAGTGGGTTTTAACCCCTTATAGCCCTATGAAGTGCTGTTGCATTGAAAAACTATGCAGTTCATCTTCGAATGCAGCGTCACAAAAACAAATTATTTTGTAAAAAATAAAACTATATAAATTTGGTATCGCCATAATCGTAATGACCCGCAGAATCAAGTTATCATGCAATTCATGCCACCCGATGAACATTGTAAAATCAAAACAGAAATGGCGGAATTACAGGTTTTTTTTCAATTCAACCCACAAAATGTAGGTTTTTTTACATTTTTTAAAATACATTATATGGTACATAAGGCCACAGGGTAAATTCCACATAAACAGCGCCATTCATCGGTTAACTGTTTAAATGATACCAGTTCAAGTGACTTTTATCGAAAAACACCATAAGACATTTTTTCACAATTAACCTTCTAATTGGGCCTAGCATGTGTGATACTGTCTGCTAAGCCGTTGTATCTAAGTAGACCTAAGTAGACAAAAGTCGATGGTCCAGCGCAGTCAGGTTTAAAACAGAACGTAGTTCCAATTTTATTTGGATGGTTAAAACAAGATCATTTCCGAATCCAAGGGTGAAAATTAGGTAAGGTGCCTACGCGTTTCAGACGTATACCACGTCCTTCCTCATGGCTTTAATGCTAACAACTAAATGTCAGAACGAGGTTTATATCCGGTTGCCAACAGGTGAAAATTAGTGATGTCACAGAAAAGTGGTGCTGTCCAGCATAGTAGTGCTGAATAGGGAGACGCCTATAAAGCATCAGTATTCTATGAATAAAAGCTATCCAGCACGGTGGAGCTGTCCAGCAGAAGTGGTGCTGAAACAGAGAGCTGGTGATAGAACATCACTGCTCCACTAGTAAGTTATGTGCTTATAGCGTTGATTGATGAATATTTATAAATAATAAAATGAGGGATAATTAATTGATTGATTGATGAATATTTATAAATAATAAAATGAGGGATAACAATGACCCAAATCTATCCTAGAGAAGTGGATAGAATATTAATGCTAATTTCTGTTTATTAGGCTGTCGGATATAAACCTCTGAAATACTCACATCGAAAAATTAAAACATGAATAGACGCTAAAAAATACATCATTTAAACAGTTTAAAACAATACATGAACTGGAAAGAAGGGGAATTATGTATTGGTCTTCAAGGATAATTAGTATTGGAAAATGTGTTTTCCTTTGTATACTAGACCGTCAAACGGGAAATCTGATGGGGGAAGGACCCGTTAATATGGATAATTAGGTGTCATCTGTAAAAGCCATGAACATTAACAGGTATTATTGATTATTAGGCCATATTAGATTCTACCGATCATTTCATAGATTCTTTTACTATTAGTGGAACATTAATTCTTTTTTTAAGTTCAAACCTTTAGGAAACCTCGTTTTAGTGTAAATATCCAGTATGCTTCACGTGATAAGATTTTATGTTTGATGTTCCCCCCTCTGGTTGGAGTTTTGACTTTTTTTATGGCATATCATCTCAGACTTGTAATTGATCTATTATGGAAGGTTATGAAATGTTTTACAACATTGGAGATATTGGTGAGGTTAGGATTTCTTATATAGCCCAAATGTTCTAGTATCCTAGTTTTACATTTGCGGCTGGTGCAACCTACATACATTAGGTTGCATTCCAAACACTCCACAATGTATATTACTGCCTCACTGTTGCAATTAATGTAAGTTTGAATTGAAAAATTTGTATTGTTATCTGAATCTCTGAAGTTCTTAGTAGGCTTAGCATATGAACAGATTTTACATGGATGCGATCCGCATTTAAAGAAACCCGTATATTGAAGCCATGTCAGTTTGGGAATGTTTGAGGAAAATATAGAAGGAGACAATAGATCACCTAAGGAAGGAGCTTTTCTGTATACAACACGGCAACCATCTTTCAAAATATCTGACAGAGCCTCGTCTTACATTAGAATGGCTACATTTTTATGGACGATTTTCTTGATTTCATTAAACTGACTACTGTGTTGTAACACCAAAGTAGGTACGTTTAGACCAGTATCTTTATTATTATGTTTTGGCTCTAGAAGTATATATCGGGGCTTTGTTTCTACAATGGAGGTTGCTCTTTTGAGGGTCCATTCTGCATACCCTCTTTTGCGTAGTCTCCTACAAATTTGCTGTTGTTCCACCCGGTAATTGGGGTCATTACTACAATTTCTTTTTGCTCTGTACATTTCTCCCACTGGGATTGATGAGATGGTTTGTCAAGGGTGACCGCTTGTTGCATGCAAGATAGTGTTCCCTGAAATCGGCTTACGATATGTTTTAGTGTTGATTATTTCCCCTGCATGTCCTTTGAGTTCTAGGTCCAGAAACTGGATAGTATTTTTTGTGAAGAATAGGTAAATTTCAAGTTGAGTTGGTTATTAAGATAATTGATGAAATTTGGGATATCTGACATATTGCCTTCCCATATAAATAGCAGGTCGTCTATATACCTTGCATACCAGTTAATAGATCTGCCAAAAGGATTATCACTAGAAAAAATGAAAAGTTCCTCCCACAACGCCATCACAAGATTTGCCAGAGAAGGGGAGAATTTAGCTCCCATTGATACTCACTTAAGTTGTAGGTAAAACAACCCATCGAACTGGAAGAAATTGTGTGTCATCAGGAAGACAAGGACCTCAAGTGTATATGATTGTAGCTCATAGCTGTAAGTGCTGTGTTTAAAAAGATGATATTCTAGTGCCCTATGGGCTATTTCCTGTGGAATGCTGGTATAAAGTGAGGTCACATCACAGCTCAGCCATGCAAATTTATTTTCCCATCTTTTTTTGTGAAATGAGCATAAAACATCTCTGGTGTCACGTAAATGGCCCAGGGTTCTTAATGCAAGGGGTTGTAACAAGGAGTCTAGCCATTCAGATAGTTTTTCTGTGAATGATCCTATCCCTGACACTATGGGGCGCATAGGTGGGGGGGTTTATGCCTTTATGTGTCTTGGTCAATGCGTGCATGATTGGAATTGAGGGACATTGGACCATAATATATTCTGCTTTCTTACTTGTTAATACGCCACTACCTAAACCATCGTTTATCAGTTTGTTGAGCTTTTTTTGGAACATAGATGTTGGATTGCACGTTAGTTTTTTATATGTGTCTGTATCTGCTATGAGTTTCAAAATTTGGGTCTTATACATTTCCCTATCTAACACAGTGATACTGCCCCCTTTTCCCGACATCTTAATAATGATATCCTTATTATTTTTTAACGATTTTATTTGCCATATTCAGCTCTTTAAAAATATTACAATTCTTATTACAACACTACGAATTTTTGGATAGTTGCTGGAGATCCTTTTCAATTGCCCATTGAAATCTGTCCATAGAGTCTATCCTGGATGCCAGAGGATGGAAGCTTGGATTTTTTGTGACAAAGTCCGGGGAAAAATGAATATTTCTTGTAGGAAGTTCTGGTTTCAGACTCTCTAAGCATTGGATTGCCCTATGTTCCTCAAACGATAGTAATCTATGGTCGTGGATATTTGTATTGGGTTCTTTGAGATTATAATCTTCAGAGTCTGTTGTCATTTGGGAGCGTGTTGTAGAAATGCCTCTTTACTGTTAAATTCCTTACAAATCGATTAATGTCCAGAAGTGTGTTGAAAGTATTGAACGTACGATTAGGGGCAAAATTGAGGCCCAACGAAAGAACCTTGACTTGTGTGGAGTTAGTTCGGATGAGGAAAGGTTGATCACATTAATGCTGGGTGTGGGTTCCTGCGGTTCCGTAGGCGACGGTTTTGTTCCTGGTCTGTTTGGGTGATGTTTCCTACCGCCTCTCCTTCCCCGTTTTTTTACTTCCTTGACTTGCTGACTGATTGGTATCCTTGGGAATATAGGATCCTAGAGTTATCACTATCTGAGGCTTCATTTATTCCTTCGATTGAATCAGGTTCAGAGGAGCTAAAACTGACTCTGTTCAGACTGCTGCCGGATCTTCTCTCTTGTCTGCGATTTTTTAAGATGTGTCTGATTTTGTTGTGTACTTTGTCTCTTTTATTCCAATCATACACCTCCTTGTTTGCATAGTCCCTGAGGTCTCGTTGGAATTTATTTTTCTCAGTTTCAGCTATGGATTTATTTAATTTTTCCAAGTGTAGAGAAGTACGTTGTTCCAGTATAGTAAAGTCGGGTGAGCTGGAGGAAGCATTAATTTGTTCTTTTAGAGCGGAAATGTCAGTTTCCAATTTCTGTCAATTTGGCCTCCTCTTGTCTGGTAATTAGTTCCATTAGTTTTATAGAACATTCTGTTAATATAAAATTCCAGTGTGTGCTGAATTCTTCAGAGTAGGTAAAAGTAGAACTTTTTCTTAAACGTAGACCCATTGGGATCATTTGTTTTGTAATATAATTACGTAAAGTCGTCAGGTCCCACCATATCTTAGCCTCCTGTACTGATAGTTTCTCTAGATCATGGAACATTTCCTGTAATGCACAATCACCTCCTTCTGGAGTATCATAATTGCCAAACACTTGGGCGGCCATTTCCACTCTGGAACATCGTGTATCTTGAGACATGGTTATTACTTTTTGTATATATATATATATACAGTGAAGGAAATAAGTATTTGATCCCTTGCTGATTTTGTAAGTTTGCCCACTGTCAAAGACATGAACAGTCTAGAATTTTTAGGCTAGGTTAATTTTATCAGTGAGAGATAGATTATATTTAAAACAAAAAAACAGAAAATCACATTGTCAAAATTAGATATATTTATTTGCATTGTGCACAGAGAAATAAGTATTTGATCCCCTACCAACCATTAAGAGTTCAGCCTCCTCCAGACCAGTTACATGCTCCAAATCAACTTGGTGCCTGCATTAAGACAGCTGTCTTAAATGGTCACCTGTATAAAAGACTCAATTAAACAGTCTGACTCTAACCTCTACAACATGGGCAAGACCAAAGAGCTTTCTAAGGATGTCAGGGACAAGATCATAGACCTGCACAAGGCTGGAATGGGCTACAAAACCATAAATAAGACGCTGGGTGAGAAGGAGACAACTGTTGGTGCAATAGTAAGAAAATGGAAGACATTCAAAATGACTTTCAATCGACATCGATCTGGGGCAACATGCAAAATCTCACCTCGTGGGGTATCCTTGATCCTGAGGAAGGTGAGAGCTCAGCCGAAAACTACACTGGGGGAACTTGTTAATGATCTCAAGGCAGCTGGGACCACAGTCACCAAGAAAACCATTGGTAACACATTACGCCGTAATGGATTAAAATCCTGCAGTGCCCGCAAGGTCCCCCTGCTCAAGAAGGCACATGTACAGGCCCGTCTGAAGTTTGCAAATGAACATCTGGATGATTCTGAGAGTGATTGGGAGAAGGTGCTGTGGTCAGATGAGACTAAAATTGAGCTCTTTGGCATTAACTCAACTCGCCGTGTTTGGAGGAAGAGAAATGCTGTCTATGACCCAAAGAACACCGTCCCCACTGTCAAGCATGGAGGTGGAAACATTATGTTTTGGGGATGTTTCTCTGCTTAGGGCACAGGACTACTTCACCGCATCAATGGGAGAATGGATGGAGCCATGTACCGTCAAATCCTGAGTGACAACCTCCTTCCCTCCACCAGGACATTAAAAATGGCTCGTGGCTGGGTCTTCCAGCACGACAATGACCCGAAACATACAGCCAAGGCAACAAAGGAATGGCTCAAAAAGAAGCACATTAAGGTCATGGAGTGGCCTAGCAAGTCTCCAGACTTTAATCCCATCAAAAACGTATGGAGGGAGCTGAAGATCCGAGTTGCCAAGCGACAGCCTCGAAATCTTAATGATTTACAGATGATCTGCAAAGAGGAGTCGGCCAAAATTCCATCTAACATGTGTGCAAACCTCATCATCAACTACAAAAAACGTCTGACTGCTTTGCTTGCCAACAAGGGTTTTGCCACCAAGTATTAAGTCTTGTTTGCCAAAGGGATCAAATACTTATTTCTCTGTGCACAATGCAAATAAATATATATAATTTTGACAATGAGATTTTCTGTTTTTTTTTATATAATCTATCTCTCACTGGTAAAATTAACCTAGCCTAAAAATTCTAGACTGTTCATGTCTTTGACAGTGGGCAAACTTACAAAATCAGCAAGGGATCAAATACTTATTTCCTTCACTGTATATATATATATATATATAACCGAAATTCCAGTTAAGTTTTAAAAATTTGTATTTTAAAGCCAGAAGAAAAAATATATATATAAAGAAAAATTGTTGTACTTTAATAACTCTGTGAGTATATTAGTATGTTATAGAACTCTTTAACATTCGGGATATGGTCAAAATACAATTGTGCTTTTGTATTGTGAACCCTATATAACGGGCAGTAGGTGTGCACGGATGGATGCAGCCGTATAGCTATACAAACAAACAGTGGGAGGGATCCTCCAGCTCACCTTGATGCAAGTTTTAGACAGAAGAAAAATGGGCAAAAGTAGATGGTCCAGCGCAGTCAAGTTTAAAACAGAACGTAGTTCCAATTTTATTTGGATGGTTAAAACAAGATCATTCCCGAATGCAAGGGTGAAAATGTAGGTAAAGTGCCTACGCGTTTCAGATGTATACCACGTTCTTCCTCATGGCTTTAATGCTAACAACTATTTGTCAGAACGAGGTTTATATCCGTTGCCAACAGGTGAAAATTAGTGCTGTCACAGCAAGGTGGTGCTGTCCAGCAGAGTAGTGTTGAACTAAGGAGACGCCTTAGGAACATCGGCAGTCTATAAATAAAAGCTATCCAGCACAGTGGAGCTGTCCATCAAAAGTGGTGCTGAAACAGAGAGCCGGTGATAGAACATCACTGCTCTAATAGTAGTGGGTTAGCGGAGAGAAAAATGGATCTATCTCGGCGCTGCTTGGTGGTGCAAGACGATGGAGAAACGAGTAGTCTCTTATAATAATATTGATGAAAGTTTTATTGCAGTAGCAACGCGTTTCGACGCCGAACTGGCGTCTTCATCAGGCATAAAATTGTTTTAAAACAGGACAGTATAAATACATACCACTGAGTGGTGATTGGCCCAATTCAGATGGGGCAGAAATTGAAAAAACCGCCAAAAAACTTTGGGGGTCAAAGTTCAAATTAAAAGAAGCAGATAACACAGAAAACAATGTATACTGAGGTTTAGATGATAAACATAAAAAGTACTAAAAACTTACACAATTACAATGTATAACGGAGGATAAGCTGAAAACGGAGAGTGTGTCACATCTGGAATTCGGTACTAATGGGAGAGCGGCATTTTATTGAAACATGTGAATAAAGTACCCAAAGTAGTGTTAAAGGTGTTTGGACGCCAAGGGAGTGTATTTATTGTTTTGTATTTCTTATTTATTACTTTTTACTCCTCACGGAATAGTCTGTGAGTTTCACATTTTTATTGTTTAAAACGTTGTCAAGGGGACCATGTAAACTACGGTGGCCGGTGGGGACCAAAATTGGAAGGTATGAGGTGGAACGCATGTGGTGGAGCGCATGGTGGCCCGCACAATGACCCGCATAATCCGACAGGTTCGTGTGGATTAGAATTGGTAGAGATACGGAAAACTTCTGCTGGGGGTACCCAGGTAAGGAGAATACAGTAAGACATTAATGTGTGGGTACATGTGAGGTATTAGTGGAGATGTTTTAGCTTAAATTGTCTTGGTTTTGAATATCGGGAGCAGGATCAATGATAGTGTATCATGCAAATTAGCTATAGAGACGTGAAAGCTAGATGCTGTTGGTATGTTTAATCTAAGGTCGATTCCGAAATGTCGTTCAAGCCCCTTGGATATAGTGTGTCCATTTTGAAAATCCAATAATTTTCCCGTTGTTTTAATTTGTTGAACCTATTAGGGACATCTGAATGAATGTGTTCTATAGGGGTGATACTGATTAGGTTGAATTGGCATTTATGTATCTGGGCAAAATGGCGAGAAACACTATGTTTCACGAAACCGGTGTTAACATTGAAACGGTGGTTGTTGACCCGTGTTCTCAGGCATTGAGTAGTTCTGCCAATGTATTGTAGTTGGCATGGGCATTCGATAAGGTAGATAACGTAGGAACTCCCGCAGTTAAGGAATGTTTTGATAGGGAAAGATTCATTGGTTACTGTGGATGTGTATGTGTGTTTTTTATTACAGATGATGTTGCAACATAGGCAACGGGAATGACCACATTTATAGGAACCTTTTAGATCGGACAAGAAATGTGTATTTGATGACAATTGTTTTTTTATTCTACTGGGGGCTAGAATATTTTTGAGATTTAGGGACCGCCTAAAGGTGATGTTGGGTTTAGCCGGGATCAGGTCTTTTAGAAAGGGGTCACTCTTGATGATGTGCCAATGTTTGCCCAGAATTGTCCTGATAATTCTGTTTCCTTTATTAAACGTGGTAATGAAGTTGGTTTTGAAATTATTTGCAGGTACTGATTTTTTAAGGGACGGATTTAGACAGGAGTATTGTGTTAGTCCAGTGGCCTTAGTTCTTGCGCCTTCTATTAATTTTCGGGGAAGTGTTTGTCGATAAACCGTTTTTCTAGAACATTACATTCCTTTTGATAAAGGTTATCTGTACTACAGTTTTTCCTAATCCTCCTAAACTGACCAAAAGGTATGTTTAGGAGCCACGGGCGATAGTGGGCGCTTCTGAAATCAATGTAGCTGTTAACATCAACCTGTTTGAAATGGGTTTGTGTAATGAATTGGTTGTTAACTTTATCATGGCTGATAGTGAGGTCAAGGAAGTCAATGGAAACAGGGGAAAATGTATGTGTAAAGGTTAGTTCGAAGGTGTTACTGTTGAGGTTCTCAATGAACTGGGAAGCTTCTTCGTTGCTTCCTTTCCAGACTATGAATAAGTCGTCTATATAACGCCTGTAAAGTAATATATTATTCTTGAATTGATGGGGGCTATGGATATATGTATTTTCGAAAGCACCCAGGTCTCTGACAACTTAAACTTTGACCCCCTCACATCCCAAATTAGCTTTTTGACAGCCGACGTCACCTCACTGTACAGTAACATACCACATAATAAAGGCATTGAAGTAACAGAATCCTTCCTATCATCCAACATTGCAATCCCTGAATCACAAGTCCAATTCATTATCAACTGCATCAGATTCATTCTCCACCATAACACGTTTAGTTTTAATAATAAATTTTACAATCAAGTTAAAGGTTGTGCTATGGGCACTCGGTTTGCACCAGCCTATGCAAACCTCTACATGGGTGCTTTCGAAAATACATATATCCATAGCCCCCATCAATTCAAGAATAATATATTACTTTACAGGCGTTATATAGACGACTTATTCATAGTCTGGAAAGGAAGCAACGAAGAAGCTTCCCAGTTCATTGAGAACCTCAACAGTAACACCTTCGAACTAACCTTTACACATACATTTTCCCCTGTTTCCATTGACTTCCTTGACCTCACTATCAGCCATGATAAAGTTAACAACCAATTCATTACACAAACCCATTTCAAACAGGTTGATGTTAACAGCTACATTGATTTCAGAAGCGCCCACTATCGCCCGTGGCTCCTAAACATACCTTTTGGTCAGTTTAGGAGGATTAGGAAAAACTGTAGTACAGATAACCTTTATCAAAAGGAATGTAATGTTCTAGAAAAACGGTTTATCGACAAACACTTCCCCGCAAAATTAATAGAAGGCGCAAGAACTAAGGCCACTGGACTAACACAATACTCCTGTCTAAATCCGTCCCTTAAAAAATCAGTACCTGCAAATAATTTCAAAACCAACTTCATTACCACGTTTAATAAAGGAAACAGAATTATCAGGACAATTCTGGGCAAACATTGGCACATCATCAAGAGTGACCCCTTTCTAAAAGACCTGATCCCGGCTAAACCCAACATCACCTTTAGGCGGTCCCTAAATCTCAAAAATATTCTAGCCCCCAGTAGAATAAAAAAACAATTGTCATCAAATACACATTTCTTGTCCGATCTAAAAGGTTCCTATAAATGTGGTCATTCCCGTTGCCTATGTTGCAACATCATCTGTAATAAAAAACACACATACACATCCACAGTAACCAATGAATCTTTCCCTATCAAAACATTCCTTAACTGCGGGAGTTCCTACGTTATCTACCTTATCGAATGCCCATGCCAACTACAATACATTGGCAGAACTACTCAATGCCTGAGAACACGGGTCAACAACCACCGTTTCAATGTTAACACCGGTTTCGTGAAACATAGTGTTTCTCGCCATTTTGCCCAGATACATAAATGCCAATTCAACCTAATCAGTATCACCCCTATAGAACACATTCATTCAGATGTCCCTAATAGGTTCAACAAATTAAAACAACGGGAAAATTATTGGATTTTCAAAATGGACACACTATATCCAAGGGGCTTGAACGACATTTCGGAATCGACCTTAGATTAAACATACCAACAGCATCTAGCTTTCACGTCTCTATAGCTAATTTGCATGATACACTATCATTGATCCTGCTCCCGATATTCAAAACCAAGACAATTTAAGCTAAAACATCTCCACTAATACCTCACATGTACCCACACATTAATGTCTTACTGTATTCTCCTTACCTGGGTACCCCCAGCAGAAGTTTTCCGTATCTCTACCAATTCTAATCCACACGAACCTGTCGGATTATGCGGGTCATTGTGCGGGCCACCATGCGCTCCACCACATGCGTTCCACCTCATACCTTCCAATTTTGGTCCCCACCGGCCACCGTAGTTTACATGGTCCCCTTGACAACGTTTTAAACAATAAAAATTTGAAACTCACAGACTATTCCGTGAGGAGTAAAAAGTAATAAATAAGAAATACAAAACAATAAATACACTCCCTTGGCGTCCAAACACCTTTAACACTACTTTGGGTACTTTATTCACATGTTTCAATAAAATGCCGCTCTCCCATTAGTACCGAATTCCAGATGTGACACACTCTCCGTTTTCAGCTTATCCTCCGTTATACATTGTAATTGTGTAAGTTTTTAGTACTTTTTATGTTTATCATCTAAACCTCAGTATACATTGTTTTCTGTGTTATCTGCTTCTTTTAATTTGAACTTTGACCCCCAAAGTTTTTTGGCGGTTTTTTCAATTTCTGCCCCATCTGAATTGGGCCAATCACCACTCAGTGGTATGTATTTATACTGTCCTGTTTTAAAACAATTTTATGCCTGATGAAGACGCCAGTTCGGCGTCGAAACGCGTTGCTACTGCAGTAAAACTTTCATCAATATTATTATAAGAGACTACTCGTTTCTCCATCGTCTTGCACCACCAAGCAGCGCAGAGATAGATCCATTTTTCTCTCCACTAACCCACTACTAATCAGCGGTTTCCCTCGGCAACCGGATTGGATCTGGCAGCAGCACTCGTGGTTTACCCGCTTTTAACCTACAGCTATCTGGTGAGCATGGTATTTTATTCCTCCATCAGTTTACCCTACTGAATTACGCTATGTGGCGCCGTGGTCTTTTTTCTGTACCCCACTGCTCTAATAGTAAGTTGTGTACTTACAGCATTGTTTGATAGATAGTTATCAATGATAGGATGAGGGATAACAATGATCCAATTTTATCCATGAGTAGTGGATAGAGTATTAATGCTTATTTTTGTTTATTAGGCTGTCGGATATGAACCTCTGCAATACTCACATCGAGATATTAAAACATAAATAGACGCTAAAAAATACATCATTTAAACAGTTTAAGACAATACATGAACTGGAAAAAAGGGAATTATATACTGGTTTTTAAAGGTAATTGGTGTTGAAAAAAATCTTTGTATACTAAACCGCCATTTGATTAACAAGGAATGTGATGGGGGAGGGACCCGTTGGTATGGACAGTTAGGTGTCATCTGTAAAAGCCGTGAGCATTGACAGGTATTATTAATTATTAGACCATATTAAATTCTGCCGATAATTTCATAGATTCTTTCACTAATAATGTCAGGGGCCCCCCAGGCTATTGCCTGGGGGACACATGGTCGCACGGCCCCCCATAAGTTGTTAATAAAATATGTTTTTTTGCTTGGTATGTTTTTCTCTCCCCCTTTCCCTCTTTTCTCCATTTGTTATTTTATATTAGAATGGTACTTACCATCGTGGTGTCCCCCGGGTAAGCTGTGCTGGTGGCACGAGCCGGTTTCCAGATGTTTCTGTCTCTGGGCAGTTTGGAGTTGGTCCCAGCTGATTGGACCTAGGTCAGCTGTGCAATTGCATGAGCAGGTTCTGGCAGATTCTATCTCCAGGCAGTTTTGTGGAAGGCCAGCTGATTGGTCATTGATAAAATCCTAAAGGCGGGAAAATTGGACATAAAAGGAGCAGTTCATCGTGGTCAAGCAGCCAGTTTTTGAAGATTGGACCGTCGCCATGGATGTCCTGCTGATGGAGCTGATCAGAAGAGCGGAGTCGGAAGGAGGAGAAAACTGGCTGAGGCAATGCCTAGCAGCAGCGCCGTCGAGGGAAGTCGAGGGAAGAAGCGAACTTGCTGGGCTGGAAGACGACATAGAGGAAGCAGTGTCTCCTGCTGGGTCGTCGCTCGAGGTGCCGTCATCAGCTGCAGCCAAGAGGATGAAGTCTGCAGCAGAGTCATCACTGAGGGTGGAGCGCAGTTCCGGACGTTCGCTCCAGGTGCCGGAGCTTGAGAGGAGGCGGCCGACCGTGTCATCAAAGAAGGTGGCGCACAGTGCCGGAAGTGCGCAGCAAGTGCCGGCGCAATTGGCTAACCCGCTGGCCAGAAGTTTAGTCAGAGAACGGGAGACAACAGGTTGGTCGGGTACCCCCTCCTGCTCCAAGGATGGCGTGGAGGTCACAGCGGAAGCGCCGGCCTCACTGGTTTTAGAGGCGGCGCAGGACTTTTCTTCAGAGCTGCAACCGAGGAAGAGGAGCCGGAAGACTAGGGTGGCTTATTCCCCACCCCCGCCAGTATCAAGGAGAAGAAGAGGTCCCAGGAGTCAACTTTCCTGTCAGCAAGTTTCCCCAGGATCTACAGGCACGCAGCAGGAGGTAGCAGAAGCGGTGCACGACCCAGGACAGGTGGAACAGAGTGGTGAGATGCCAGCTACCCCTTATCTGTCCCACCCCATCTCCCCTCCCCTCAATTCTAATGTAATGTTTGATATTTTAAAATTATTAGCTGATTTGGTCAGTAAGTCGGCTGTTCCTGCTAGTTCCCCCGCTGATGTATGGAAGCATAGTAGTCAGCATTTACAGAATGCTGGTTTTAGTAATATTCCTGTTTTAGAGAAAGGAATTGGTGTTTCGGAAACTTGCTGTAAGGAAGTGATGTCTTGCGATATTTCGCCATTAGGTTTTCATTTACAGCCAGCAATTAAGGAGCGTATTTGGAGGAACGAGTTTATAGATTTATTTTCTTTATTACCATCTGCGAAGGAGACTCTTGTCAAGCAGGATGGTAAGTCTGATAAAGATGAGGATAAAAAACGTTCTCCTCCTAAGTCTTTCTTTAACTGGCTACAGGCGTTCTGTATCTATGCTTCAGTTTTAGGGGAAAAGTCTTTCATTAATTCTAGTAATTTATTTCAGCATGTAGACATTATTCTTGAGGCTTACCGCCAGTTTGGTGGTTTAGCATGGTACAATTATGATGAAATGTTTCGCCAGAAGATGGCAGTGTACCCTTCATTAAAATGGGGCACTAAGGATGTTGGTTTGTGGCTTAGTTTAATGCTTCCACAAAGGTCAGTGCCCAAGCAGCAGCCTAGTTCTCAGAATACGTTGAGGAAAGGAGTTTGCTTTGCTTATAATGAAGCTCAGTGTAAATGGTTGAACAATTGTCGGTATAAACATGAATGTTCCTTTTGTGGGGGTTCGCACCCAATGTGTCGCTGTTTTAAAAGAGCAAACCAGTCTCAACCCCCTAGTTCCAAAGAACAGTTATCCAAAAGCATGGACGCCAGTGAAATTAATAAGAATGGCGCCTTGGCTAGAATTGTTCCCAGACAGGGAGAAAGCTAATTTAATTTTTAACGGTTTTAAGTTTGGTTTTGATATCCCTTCTTTCAAAGGATCTGGTTGTTGCTGGGTGGATAATTTGAAATCCATCCAGCAGCATAAGGATATTGTGCATCAGAAAATCCTGAAAGAGCTTGAAACTGGCAGGATCGCTGGTCCTTTTATACATCCGCCGTTTACAAACTTTAGACTTTCACCTTTAGGAATTGTCCCTAAGAAGGAATTGAATTCATTCCGTTTAATACATCACCTTTCTTACCCGTTTAAGGCTTCATTAAACGATGATGCTGACAAGTCTAAAGCGACAGTACACTATGCTTCGTTTGATCAGGCTGTCTCTTTATTGAGACAGTTTGGTCAAAATGCTTTTTTAGCAAAAGCTGATATCAAATCAGCTTTCCGTTTACTACCAGTTAACCCTGCAGGTTTCAACTCTCTAGGTTTTCAATTTGAAGGTGATTATTTTTATGACAAATGTTTACCAATGGGTTTTTCTTTATCTTGTTTCTATTTTGAGGCATTTTCATCCTTTTTACATTGGGTAGTGCAGAAGCAAATTCCGGATGGAGGTGTTCTGCACTATCTTGATGACTTTTTGTTTATAGGTGATGCTAGTTCTGAGTTATGTTATTCCTTATTGTTAAAATTTGTCGAGTTTATGAAATTTTTTGGTGTTCCGTTAGCTGAAGAGAAGACTGTGTTTCCATGTAGGTCATTAGAATTTTTAGGTATTAGAATAGATTCTGAGAGAATGGAATTTAGTTTACCAGAGGAAAAATTGTTAAAGTTAAGGGTTTCTTTAGTCAGTATGTTAGCTAGGAAGAAATGTTCATTACGTGATATGCAGTCACTGTTAGGGTTGTTGAGCTTTGCCTCTAGAGTTATTCCTATGGGAAGAGTTTTTTCAAAGCGACTGTATTTTTCAACAAGGGGTCTTAAGTCACCTAGGTCCCATATTAGGTTAACGGTTCAGCTAAAAGAAGATTTAGCTGTATGGCTAGAATTTTTATCTAAATTTAATGGACGCAGTTGCTGGCAGTTTAATTTTGAGGATTCTGACTCTTTGTCTTTATTTACGGATGCAGCCGGTAGTATGGGCTACGGGGCATTCTTTAATGGTCAATGGTCGGCTGAGTTATGGCCCAGTGCTTGGCGTGTAAGCAAAGTTACTTCAAATATTGTCTTATTGGAATTATTTCCGGTTTTGGTAGCCATAGTTGTATGGGGTCATTATTTTAAGAATAGGAGAATTTTGTTGTTTACGGATAACAAAGGTGTAGTCTTTGCAATTAACACATTATCTTCAAAATGTGAATTAGTAGTTAAGATATTAAGACATTTAACTTTATGTTGTCTGAAGTTGAACATCTGGTTGAAAGCTAGCTATATAGAAGGAAAAAAGAATGATATAGCAGATTCATTATCTCGTTGTCAGTGGCGGAGGTTCAGAACGATGGCACCAGAAGCGGAGCTTTGTGGAATTCCGTGTCCTCCTCATTTATGGAATCTGATTTGGGACTAATCTATGTTAATATTCAGAGATCCTTGGCTCCAAGAACATGGGCTGATTATTCAGCTGCTTGGAAGGAGTGGGTTAATTTCTGTGTTAATGAGAACTGTAATTTCT
The DNA here is from genome assembly GCF_050947455.1 of Rhinoderma darwinii. Classification (NCBI taxonomy): domain Eukaryota; kingdom Metazoa; phylum Chordata; class Amphibia; order Anura; family Rhinodermatidae; genus Rhinoderma; species Rhinoderma darwinii. The sequence continues at coordinate 6,381,367 of NW_027461962.1, forward strand.
TTCATAATGAGGTAGGTCTAGTTTTAAAATTTGTATGTAGCCTGATTAGTTGGAGGCTGTCATTTGCCTCCATTTCTAAGTCTCTGGCAGGCATCTCTTTCTTTCTTAAATTAAACAGTTGTCCGGCTATTTCTTCGCTCTTCCCAGTTAAGCAGCTTTTGAAAGGTTACCATAGGTCAGCTCCGGTTGTGGAAAGAAGAAGGCCTATTTCATTAGATTTGTTGTTAAAATTATTCAAGGTGTTACATTTAGTTTGTTTTAGTAATTTTGAAGTGTGTTTGTTTAGAACAGCATTTGTGTTAATGTTCTTTGCAGCCTTGAGAATAAGCGAACTGGTGGCAGAGAGTAAAGTTTCAGTCCCGGGCCTTTCATTTCAGGATGTTAGTTGCAAAATTGACCATGTTTTGTTATTGTTAAAAAAATCTAAGACAGATCAATTAGGAAAAGGTCGTTTGGTTAGAATTAATCAGTTTTCGGGTTCTGTTCTTTGCCCAGTTTCTAATGTTAAACATTGGTTGTCAATCAGGCCGAGTCTTGGGGTTGCTTTCCTGATTCATCAGAATGGGGATCAGCTGTCCAGATTTCAGTTTAACTCTGTTTTGAAGAAATGTTTGAAGTCCCTGAAGTTGGAGCATTTAAAAATATCCTCCCATTCGTTTAGAATAGGTGCAGCTACGGAAGCTGCACAGTTAGGAATTGATGAAGGGATTATAAAAAGAATTGGAAGGTGGGAGTCTAATAGATTTAAACTTTATGTTCGACCAGACTTGTTAGTAGTGTAATTATATATCCACAGGTAAGCGTTTGGTTGTTTGGATCCTTGGCCACTCTTTTATATTTTGGGCACAGAAGAGAGCCGCGAGAAGGTCCTATACAGAAAATTTGTCTATGGATCTGCTAGTTTTTTCGGTTTTTTGGCATGGGGTAAGGGGTTTGCAATGGAAGAACGTGTTTTCTTTAGTTAAATCACTGAGTTTTTATTGGCCGGATCCGAATTTAATTATCATCCATGCTGGAGGCAATGACCTAGGTAAAGAAAAGACTTTGGACTTACTTTGGGAAATGAGAAGGGATATAGCCTTGATAAAATGTCTTTTCCCTGACGCTACTATTTCCTTTTCAGAGATTATTCCAAGACTGCTATGGTCCTCTGGAAATTATAAGTTTTTGAATCGAATCCGTAAAAGGATTAATAGAGCCATGTCTAAATACATGTCGGTCCTCGGTGGTCTTTCTTATAGACACAGTGACCTTGAAGACCTCACAGACGGGCTGTTCAGAAATGATTGTATACATCTTTCTGATGTGGGTATCGACATTTTCAATTTGGGCCTGCAGAATTTAATTGAAGAATGGCTGCGGTGTTTTGGGGGGGCCATGTCTTGGTAATGTCATGGCTTGTGGGGTTTGTCACCCAGCTAATGCTGGGCGGACTTGGTTTTTATTGGTCAAAATATTTATATTTTATTATTTATTCGATTATTTATGGTTATTCTCTTCGAATTATTTTATCTTAGGTTACCCTTAATAAACACCGTGGCCATTTTTATCAAAAGAAACTGTTGTCATGTTTTATTTCATTTTGATTGAGTATTGTGGGGTTTGTGCTACCATGTCAGGGGCCCCCCAGGCTATTGCCTGGGGGACACATGGTCGCACGGCCCCCCATAAGTTGTTAATAAAATATGTTTTTTTGCTTGGTATGTTTTTCTCTCCCCCTTTCCCTCTTTTCTCCATTTGTTATTTTATATTAGAATGGTACTTACCATCGTGGTGTCCCCCGGGTAAGCTGTGCTGGTGGCACGAGCCGGTTTCCAGATGTTTCTGTCTCTGGGCAGTTTGGAGTTGGTCCCAGCTGATTGGACCTAGGTCAGCTGTGCAATTGCATGAGCAGGTTCTGGCAGATTCTATCTCCAGGCAGTTTTGTGGAAGGCCAGCTGATTGGTCATTGATAAAATCCTAAAGGCGGGAAAATTGGACATAAAAGGAGCAGTTCATCGTGGTCAAGCAGCCAGTTTTTGAAGATTGGACCGTCGCCCACCCTCCCGCCCTATTGTTCTTAAATTCCTTCACGTCACGTTGTTTGTTAGAGGGGTTTGTCACCCAGCTAATGCTGGGCGGACTTGGTTTTTATTGGTCAAAATATTTATATTTTATTATTTATTCGATTATTTATGGTTATTCTCTTCGAATTATTTTATCTTAGGTTACCCTTAATAAACACCGTGGCCATTTTTATCCAAAGAAACTGTTGTCATGTTTTATTTCATTTTGATTGAGTATTGTGGGGTATGTGCTACCATGGAACATTAATTCTTTTTTTATCACAACTTTTTTTTATTTTCACAATCCTGACCCTTATGTAGCGTCTCTGTGATATTTACAGCAAGGCAAGCGTAATCTCGTTTTAAATGACAGGTTACATCGTACAGGTCTTTACCACTTTGGAATTTTTCTAAGACCCTCTCTCTTTCTCCACCATTACATGATCCACTGAAACCAAATATCACAAATTCTCGTCTGTGGATCTTGTCCCCTATATTGGTGGACAGGTAAATTCCCAGAGGAGCCACACCACAGAATAATAAGCCACAAAAGGTTAATCTGTACAAACCATCTAGTCAGGCGGGGTATTAACGTACTGGCTTTACTGGCATAGCTTATACTCCACCCTTTGCCACCCAAACAAGCCCAAGTTGTCCTTTAAAACAGAGAACAAATCCTCATCCGTCAACACATTTGTGCTTGAGTACGCAGCCAAACATGAAGGTGACTCACCACTCACAGGAATCCTGGCATCACCCAAGGGTGCCTCCAAGATTGTTCCAGCAGCTGGACGACCAGTCTCTTGACCGTGGTCAGCTGCAGATCCCAATGATGCAATAGGAGGCAGTCTTCGTCCGTATCCTATGACAACGGTCTCTCCCACCAGCAGCAAGGAGGGGGGCAATAAACTCCTTTTGGAGTCTACACCTGTCTCACCACTGATGCTACCGACTGCCCTCCATAGTCTGCCTGTACATTATAATCACAGGACTGCTCCTCCCACCACACCTCGAGCCATCCATGCCTCTACTGCTTCCTCAGGGACAGAGCAGAACCCTGCCTCATGGACCTGTTAGATGAGGGTGCAGTACAAGGACTGACTCCTCCTTCCTCTACACCAGCGCTGTCCCACATCCCTGGACCACTTTACTGCAAGCCGGGAACTTCCGGCCATGCCACATGCAGGGAAGGGGGGGGGGGTGGAGGAACTATTTTTAGAGCATAACACTTCCCTCTAAAAAGCATGGGACAACAATAACAGTCCATAAGCTTTTGGAAAGGGCTCTTCAGCTCCTTTGCTTTGGGAAAATAGTTACTGCCAGACTCCAGCCATCCCTTAATAAGTGGATTTCCACGCCGTTGCATTCACTCCACCACTGAGGACCCTGTGTGGTAACAATCCTGAATCTTTTTGGAGAACTGTTGCCTACTAGGCACAGGTAACCCTTTATAACGACTCAGAAAAAATAATTGTGTTAACCATTTAAGATTACATTGATAATAAACATTAATTTAAACTATATAAGCAATATACCCATAAGCTCCATAATTCTAGGCACCCAAGGGGCCTTACAATAGAATACACTTGTTATGCTACTTTTTACCATAAAAAGGGGGTTTGCCATACAGCACAGGCAAGGGGGGGCATGTTATTTTGTTTCATTTTTGAGGGGTTAACCCGACGGAAACCTCAGACGGAATCCCTCAACGGAAGGGCAGCGGTGATGTGAACAGGTCCTTAGTGTCGTCTTTTTCTTTATTTTCTATTTGTACATTATACCTGAGATAAATAACTATGTCCCTAGTGTGTTATACATATTAGGCTGGGTTCACACGACCTATTTTCAGACGTAAACGAGGCGTATTATGCCTCGTTTTACGTCTGAAAATAGGGCTACAATACGTCAGCAAACATCTGCCCATTCATTTGAATGGGTTTGCCGACGTACTGTGCAGACGACCTGTTATTTACGCGTCGTCGTTTGACAGCTGTCAAACGACGACGCGTAAAAATACAGCCTCGTCCAAAGAAGTGCAGGACACTTCTTTGGACGTTTTTGGAGCTGTTTTCTCATAGACTCCAATGAAAACAGCTCCAAAAATGGACGTAAAAAAACGCAGCGAAAAACGCCGCGAAAAATGCGAGTTGGTCAAAAAACGTCTGAAAAGCAGGGTCTGTTTTCCCTTGAAAACAGCTCTGGATTTTCAGACGTTTTTGGTCACTACGTGTGCACATACCCTTAGTGTCTATAACATGTATCAGGAACATATTATCACACCTTTGATTCTTTACAGATGACTGATCCCAGTGAGAAGAAGGAACGTGACATATAATCCTGTCAGCAGCAAGAAAGGAATCACAAGACAGGTAATTAATATTTATATTAATTACTGATAACACTCAGGCTAGACATGAGTTCTAGACCTGCAGAGGTGTGATAGTATCTTCCTGATACATCAGAATATATGTGTTTTTAACCGCTTCCCGACCGCCCACTGTATATTCACGTTGGCATTTGCTGGGCTCTGTGCAGTGCCGACGTGAATTCACAGTGGGTGTTAAAAGCGCGATCCGGGTGTCTCAGAGTAGCGCTGACACCCGGATCGCGCTGTTAACCCCTGCCTCTGGTCCTGGAGTCATGACCGGGACCTAATTGGTTCAGGTCCCAGTCATGTGATCGCAGGGAAAGCTTGTTGTAGCAACGAACTGGAAAGTTTGTTACTACAACAAACTGGAAAGTTTGTTGCTACAACAAACTTTCCCGGGGACCGATTGCGGGTGCTTCAGTCGGTTATAAGGCAGAACCGGAGGCCATACAACGGCCCCTGGGTCTGCCATGCACAGCAGCCTATGAGAACCAGCCGGAGGCCGGTCCTCCTAAGCTTCCTGTCAGTGTGACTCTCAGCGTCACACTGACAGTTTATAATACGTTACACTACCTAGGTGGTGTAATGTATTATAGCAGCGATCAGTGCTGCCAGTCTTCAAGTAAAAGGTAAAAGTAATAAAAATGTTTTATAAAAGTGTAAAAACAAGTTATAAAAGTTACAAAAACAAAAAATGCTTTTTTTCCCTATAATAAGTCTTTTATTATAGGGAAAAAATTAAAATGTTAAAAAAAGTACACATATTTGCTATCACCGCGTTCATAACGACCAAAACGATAAAACGATAATATTATTTTTCCCGAACGGTGAACAGCGCAAAAAAAATAATTAAAAAACTATGTCAGAATCGCAATTTTTTTTGGTCATCAACCCTCCAAAAATATAGAATAAAAAGTGATCAAAAAGTCACATGTACCCTAAAATAGTACCAATAAAAACGACAACCCGTCCCGCAAAAAACAAGCCATTACACAGCTTTTTTGACTGAAAAATAAAAAAGTTATGCCTCTCAGAATATGGTGACACAAAAAAGAAATAATTTAATCGAAGAGTAATTTTATTGCGCAAATGCCACAAAACATAAAAAAACTATATACATCTAGTATCGCCGTAATCGTATCGACCCGCAGAATAAAGTAAAATTTCATTTATAGCGCACGGTGAAAAGTGTAAAAAAAAAAGACAAAAAACATTGTCAGAATTGTTTTTTTGTCACTTTGCTTGCCAAAAAAAATCTAATTTAAAGTGATAAAAAAATCACATGTACCCTAAAATGGTACCAATGAAAACTACAGATTGTCCCGCAACAAATAAGTCCTCGCACGGCTCCGGTGAAGAAAAAATAAAAAAAAAGTTCTGGCTCTCAGAATATAGCGACAGAAATTATGCAGTGTCCAAAAGCTGATAAGATCAGGCGCCATTTATCAATGCGACATTGGCCACATATCTGCGGATTATTAATTATTTACCAAATTATTATACCCTCTTATTATGTCCTGATGTACTCTGCCCAATTCACACATACCCCCACTTCATGAACTGAAATAAAAGCAAAACCCCAAACAGAACAGTTACCAAGCAAACTCTGCGCTCCAAAAGCCAAATGGCGCTCCCTCCCTTCTAAGCCCCACAGCGTGCCCAAACACCAGCTTACGTCCACATATATGATATTTTATATCTGGGAGAACCTGCTCAACATTGTATGAGGTACTTGTCTTCAGTGGCACAAACTGGGCACAACATATTGTGCGTTAAAATGGCATATCAGTGGAAAATTTAAATTTTCACTTTGCACCATCCGCTGCACATTAACGCCTTCGCGCACCACGACTTAATAGCATGTCGTGGTGCGGGGGGTTATATATGGAGCGGGCTCATGCGCTGCGCCCGCGCCATATTCTGCAGGTGTCCCACTTTTGGGGGATTTCCACTGTTTTGGCACTACAAGACCTCTTCAAACCCGACATGGTGCCTAAAATATATTCTAAAAAAAGGAGGCCCCAAAATCCACTAGGTGCTCCTTTGCTTCTGAGGCCGGTATTTCAGTCCCTTTTCACACTAGGGCCACATGTGGGATATTTCTAAAAACTGCAGAATCTGGGCAATAAATATTGTGTTGCGTTTCTCTGGTAAAACCTTCTGTGTTACAGAAAAAAATGTATTACAAATAATTTGCAGCAAAAAAAAAACAATTTGTCAATTTCCCCTCTACATTGCTTTAATTCCTGTGAAATGCCTAAAGGGTTAAGAAACTTTCTGAATGCTGTTTTGAATACTTTGAGGGGTGTAGTTTTTAATATGGGTTATGGGGTCTATCTAGTACATAAGGCCCTCAAAGCCGTTTTAGAACGGAACTGGTCCCTGTAAAAATCACCTTTTGAAATTTTGTTGAAAATGTGAGAAATTGCTGGTAAAGTACTAAGCCTTGTAACGTCCTAGAAAAATAAAATAATGTTCAAAAAACTATGCAAGTATAAAGTAGACATATGGAATATGTGAAATAGTAACTATTTTGTGTGGTATTACTATCTGTTTTACAAGCAGATACATTTAAAATTAGAAAAATCATAATTTTTGCAAATTTTCTCTAAATTTTGATGTTTTTCACAAATAAGCAATGAATTTATTGACCAAATTTTCCACTAATATAAAGTACAATATATCACAAGAAAACAATCTCAGAATCACTTGGATAGCGAAAAAGCATTCCGGAGTTATTACCACATAAAGTAACACATGTCAGATTTGAAAAAATGGGGCTGGTCCTGAAGGCCAAAATGAGCTCGGTCTTGAAAGGGTTAACATGTATATCTTCTATAGACAATATCTAGTATAACACAACCATATATCAGGTACAGAGGTGAGGAACATCTCTGTTCTTTACCCGCTGTTTTGTAGTCAGGACTCCCCTTTTATTTTTAATATCATTTTTAATAGCTATTCAGTCTTCGATTAACCCTTTCAGGACCAGGCTAAGTTTAATTTTTATGCTTTTGTTTTCTTACTTCCCGCCTTCCAAAAGTCATAACTCTTTTATTTTTTCGTTGACACAGCCATATGAGGGCTTAATTTTTAAAGGACAAATTGTACCATATCTCAGGTACAGAGGTGAGGAACATGTCTATTATTTTACCCTCTGTTCTCTAAAGTCAGAAATCCACCTTTTATTTCCAATAGAATATAATTGTTATGGTCCTTTTGACCATAAAATTTGGCATGAGGGGAGGCTAGTGAGGGCGAGTAATGTATTTGACCTTGCATTGTTACTGGCAGTATGATGAAAAGAAACCCATGTTTGATGCAGGTTTCTTTTAGGGTATGTTCACACGTAGTCAACAAAAACGTCTGAAAATCCAGAGCTGTTTTCAAGGGAAAACAGACCCTGCTTTTCAGAAGTTTTTTTACCAACTCGCATTTTTCGCGGCGTTTTCACGCCGTTTTCGCGGCGTTTTTTACGTCCGTTTTTGGAGCTGTTTTCATTGGAGTCTATGAGAAAACAGCTCCAAATACGTCCAAAGAAGTGTCCTGCACTTCTTTTGCCGAGGCTGTATTTTTACGCGTCGTCGTTTGACAGCTGTCAAACAACGATGCGTAAATAACAGGTCGTCTGCACAGTACGTCGGCAAACCCATTCAAATGAATGGGCAGATGTTTGCCGACGTATTGTAGCCCTATTTTCAGACGTAAAACGAGGCATAATACGCCTCGTTTACGTCTGAAATTTGGCCGTGTGAACATACCCTTAGTAGGCCGGTAATGTTTGCAAAACGACTAAAAGGAAATACAAAAAACTGTTCTTAGCAGAGAGGCACAGTCACTTAAAATATTACACAAAATGGCGGCAATTTCAGGCAATGCAGGAAATGGGGTTTTACCAGCTTGGTTTCCTTGGGACAGAGCTCGGACTCTTCCCTGATACAGGGGTAACCCATCGTCTCAGCAACTAAATAACAGGGAGGCTTCACGCAACTTCCACTTGTTACATCCAATGCTGCCTCTTTCACAGCAATCATCTGTGGGGAAGTTCCTGCACTCCACCGCCACAGCAATGGGCCCTCTCTGGCTTCAGGGCCTACTCAGCCCTGCTTGCACAATAGTTGCTGATTTATGGGTCGCAGCCCTTGCACCTGAACCCATTAGGTGGGAACAGTCGCCTTTTATCAAATTTAAAAACAGCCCCTTTGTGAGTTATTCAATGTTCCGACACTGATTACATGCCCATACTACACTGTTTTTGCACACTAAAGTAAATAATAAAGACAGTGCCCGAGCCGGTTTTCCCGGTGCCTGCAATAAACAGGGTCAGCCACCATTGTCTCAACAGTGTTACATAGCAGTGAGCTTTACTGACGTGAGCATCTGCACAGCTCAGAACATGTAAGCACAGGTCCTGTGACTAAAACAACACATAAAAATGCTTCCTGGCCACTAGGTGGCAGCATCGCAATGGAAGTATATATGCATATAGTGACCGCTCATCTCCTCTAGTCCTGGACCTATAAAGGAAATACAGTGTTAAAATGCATAACACAAAAGCATTGAAAGAGACAGAAAAATCTATCTCTACATTACTCCATACGGCTCCTCTCGTGAATAGGGGAGACTCCCTACAATACCTTTCATTGCCCCCTTGCCTTATTTGGTGTCATTCCCGGCACCAGGAAAAATAAGCAACTAAAATAACTGAACAAAAACACAGATTCCTTTCACACAAATTGGGCCTTCTTCCGACAGTCTCTGAAGGCCCTCTTAGACTCAGTTCAGGCCCTCTTCAAAGTTACTTGGGCCTCAGGCTCAAAGCTTAGTAGTTACAGTCTCTCACAGGTGAGGCACATACTTAACAATTGCAGTCTCATACTCAAGGTCCCAGGACTCCCTTCTTTGTCTCAGTCTCATGCACAGCCTCTTGTCTTTCTCTTGCTGGGAGACTCCTTTCTACCCGCCTCTTGAACGCTTCCTTGTGGCGCATTACAGCTACTGAAATGCAGCCTTTCCTGGCTCCACAGCCTCTTACTAGAGCTAGTCATCTTTCTTGAGGGAAAGGTGCACTTGGCAAGAGCGTACTCATGATGGTACAAGGGCGACAAGGGGCCACACAAACACTCTCCTATCTAATAAATATACAAAGACACAATTAAAATTGGAAGGTGCTTGTCACAGCTTTATTGAATGTTTTCTTTTACAGAACCTGACAATATATAAAAACAAGTATAAACATAATTAACATATTAAGATTATGTGGCTAAGTCCTTGACAACCTCCAAAACATAAATAAAGCAATACCCTTAAACCACTAGCCGTGACCATATAAGCTACAGTGGCGTCACCACGGGTATGCTAAAGCACCACGCTTCCCAGGGTCCGCCCCTTAGAGAAGCCCAAATCCATAGCTTTAAAATAAAACCAATATATTGTGTCAAAGACAGCAATATATAAAAACATAAATAGTGTTGCCAAGGACCCGCCACAGCATGAAAACTTGACTCCTTAAATTTTCATGCGCCGCCACACTTGAAAACCCAACTCCAGGCCTTCTTGGAGGCCAAAATGTAAAACATCCAGGCCCACATCTGTTAAGTGAACCCCATCCTTTCCAATGTACGCGCCCCGATCCTCCAACAGTGGGTGACGAACTACCAACCCACCATTGAGGCGAACAAACTTGGCCACTGTCTTATTAATCTTATCCCTGGTTCTATTCAGCGCCGACAATGAATGCGCATTGCGCCATTTTACCCGCTGTACAATTTCGGACCATATAATCAAAAGCCCAGGATGGGCGTCTAAAAAACATAAGAAGTCCCTCTTAATGTTCCTAATGAGGTTCCGCATGGGATAACTCCCGATGTCATTACCCCCAGCATGAATTATCAAAATATCAGGTAGACCCCAGGACCTAACCGCATCCTGAAACAAAGGCCTTACCTGATCCCAGGTCAGGCCACGAACTCCGAACCAGTGTACCTCCACCTCATCCTTATCTAAATCCAAATACCTACCATTCGGACGCACACGGGCACGCCTTTCAGCCCAGTAAATATAGGAATGGCCAAGAAGCCAAACCACACATTTCGCAGAACCTGAAAGCAACAGAAAATTAGTCACACAGAACAAGAATGACATCCCCACCCAAAATAAACCCAAGATAAAGAAATCAACATTCCAGCAAATGCGGCCTAACATAGGAACGAAAACGGCTGGACTCCCAGCGGCCAATCCTCTTAACTGAAGCAGTGTCGAGCCCAAAACAAGAAACCTCAGTAGCGGCTCCAATCCTAAAAGAATGTGAGCTGTAATCCAGATGTGAAAGGCCCAAACCTTGTACGCATTTCTTAAAGACAGCAATAAATTGATATCTGGACAATGCTGACCCATCCGCATGCACCAGCAAAGAGGAAGAACCCTGAGGACACATAGCCATGAAACGCAGAAAACACCCCACTGGGCACGATTCCCCCTCATGAATTTTAGTCAAACAAATCTCAAAACCTTTTCCCTTCCTGTCAGTTTTGGAATGATACAACATTATTCTCAACACACCATCCCGAAAAACCACATCGGTTAAATGAATACCGCCCTGCCCCCTTTTTGAGGGACTAGCCAATTCGCCAACCCGAAAAGCCCCATAGAAAGCCCAAGAAAAAGCCAATTGAAACAACAACCTGTTAAGGATCTGCCAGGCACAGCTTCTGTATCCACGCCCATAGGTAATCAGTCTGCACCTGCTTCTATGTCTGTGAGACTGGCCACAGCCTGGCCAGACGGAGCTAGCTCCCACCCTCTGTCTATTTATACCTGCCTTTCCTGTTCCTCCTTGCTTGTGATTCTTCTCATTTTGTTTCCTGGCCCTGCTGCAGCTTCTTGCACCATTTGACCCTGCTTCATATTGACCCTGGCTTACAGACTACTCTCCTGCTCTGCGTTTGGTACCTCGTACACTCCTGGTTTGACTCGGCTTGTTCACTACTCTCCTGCTCTGCGTTTGGTACCTCGTACACTCCTGGTTTGACTCGGCTCGTTCACCACTCTTGTTGCTCACGGTTTTGCCGTGGGCAACTGCCCCTTTTCCCTTGCTTCTGTGTACCCTTGTCTGTTTGTCTGTCGTGCACTTATTGAGCGTAGGGACCGTCAGTCGCCCAGTTGTACCCCGTCGCCTAGGGCGGGTCGTTGCAAGTAGGCAGGGACTGAGTGGCGGGTAGATTAGGGCTCACTTGTCTGTTTCCTTACCCCCATCATTACACAACCTCTCATAATCTGAATGGGATATCCTGCGCAACTGAGAAAAAAGTCCCTCCAACATTGCAAAAGACACGCTTATCCTTCCCGTCATGTCCTTTCTGAAAACCCTGCAGAGCACGCCGTGTCAAATAAATGCTTAGTAACATCCATACAACCAATTAACTTAAAGGAAAGTGCCGCTACTGACTTAACAACAGAGGAAACTGAAGACCCACTCTCCATAAGAGATAACAAAAACATAACATCCCCCTAAGGCACTAAACGGACTCCCTTGACTACACCACGAATCCTCCAGCTGGAACCATCTCACCCAGATCTTGTTATAAGCATCCGACGTAGCAGGGGCCAGCGAAAATTTCGCCCACCATATCAGACGAGCGACACCACCCTCCAAAGGTGTTCGGGGCAAGAAGCCGGATCCCTCTCCGCCTCTGGAGCTAGCCGACGGAAATTATCCCACTGCAACCGAGATAAAGCATCTGCAATGTCATTGGAAACACCGGGAACATGATGAGCCCTAAATAGAATGTTCCACCTCAAGCACAGTAGGACCAACTGGCGTAACACTGTGATCACCGGGGGGGAATTGGCGGACAAACTATTAATAGCGCACACGACTGCCATGTTATCACAGTGAAAAACCACTGACCGATAGGACAAAGGTGTCCCCAAATTTCCACCGCAACTAGAATGGGAAACAACTCCAGAAAACAAAGGTTACCTGTCAAACCACACTCCCTCCACCCTAGTGGCCAAGTACGAACACACCATTTCCCCTGAAAGTACTCTCTGAAACCGATAGAACCAGAAGCATCAGTACACAATTGTATCTCCACATTCGAAAGTCCCGCTGCAATCCATAATCATCTGCCATTATATTCTTCCAAAAAGGAAACCCAAACCCTCAAATCCGCCTTATGCTCCTTGCCAAGGCAAATAAAATGGTGGGGACTTCTAACACCAGCAGTTGCTTGCGCCAAGCGCCTACAAAAAAAAACCGGCCCATAGGCATAATTCTATAGGCAAAATTGAGTTTCCCCATTAAAGATTGCAGGAGCCGCAGGGTGATTTTTGTTTTCACCAGAGCCTCCTGCACCGTTGCCCACAGATCAACAAGTTTTGCCTCCGGCAACCTACATTCCATTGCCTGGGAATCAATTTAATTTCCCAAAAAAAAGAGCGTCGTGGTTGGTCCCTCCGTTTTTTCAAACGCCAACGAAACCCCAAAGTCATCAAAAACATCAATCACAGCCTGTAAATATTGCACACGACGGCCGAGCCGCAGGGCCGACACAAAAGAAGTCATCCAAATAATGAATCACTGCTTTAGAGCCGGCTCGTTCATGGACCACCCACTCCAAAAATGTGCTGAAGGCTTCGAAATAGGCACAAGAAATAGAGCACCCCATAGGAAGGCACCTATCAATATAAAAAAGGCCATCAAACGAGCACCCCAGCAAGTGCATGGATTCTGGGTGCACTGGCAAAAGGCGAAACGCAGACTCCACATCCACCTTAGCCATCAGCGCCCCCTGCCCCGCCGTCCTAACCAAACGAACCACCTCATCAAATGACGTATAGGAAACCCGCGTCAAAGACTCATCAATATCATCATTCACCGAAGAGCCCTTCGGATAAGATAAATGATGTATAAGCCGAAATTTTCCCGCCTCCTTCTTGGGGACAACCCCCAGCGTGGAGACACGCAAATTGGAAATAGGAACATTAGAAAAGGGGCCTAACATTCTACCCAACAAAACTTCCTTCCACAACTTGTCTTGTACCACTTCTGGATGATCCCGCACCGAATGCAGATTATTAGCCATCAAAACCCCCACCCCCGGGGAGAACAGAATCCTAAATCCATCCCCAAAACCGTTCAATAACAGCTGCGCCTTCTCCCTGTTGGGGTACATCTTTAGCCAAGGCGTCATAGCGTCCAGGTTCACTGGACTCACCCCCTTTAGCAGGACGATCCCCTGGCTTCGTCGTGCCTCCTCGTGCCCGCTTAAAACACTTGAAGACGGGGTGGTTACCACCCCTACACCCGGCACATTCGTGTCTATAGACACAATTAGTTCCCGATTTACAGGTGCTCTCGTTGTAGAGTCAGCAGACCCCTTTTTTTTTAAAACTCCCAAATTAACCCGCTCATCTAGACCCGCCGAGTTAGGACTGAAAGGGTTATGCAAACCCGCAACTTCAACACGCCCCATCCTGACCAGCCCCCTTTGGTGTAGTCATAAGGCGCATCCAAAGGCTTATGTCCTTATGATCCCACCACAGGGATGACTGAACCGCCATACGCTGACGAAACTGCTCGTCATATTTAAGCCAAGCAGTTCCCCCATACGTTCTATAAGCCTCCCAAATAGAATCTGGTAGCCTAATAATACGCTGAGCAGCAGCGCCATTGTGTGGTCAATGCAGGGAAATGCACACTATGTCTATTATATATTTTAGAAAGTTTGTTTGAAGCCCGATTGTGATACGCTAAACAGCAGTGCCATCGTGTGGTCAATGCTGAGAAATGTCACTAAATTGAATGTAATGCAGGCAGCCTAGTGATACGCTGAGCAGCAGCACCATCGTGTGGTCAATGCAGGGAAATGCACACTATATCTATTTATTATATATTTTAGAAAGTTTGTTTGAAGCCCGATAGTGATACGCTAAGCAGCAGCGCCATCGTGTGGTCAATGCTGAGAAATCTCACTAAATTGAATGTAATGCAGGCAGCCCTAGTGATACGCTTAGCAGCAGCGCCATAGTGTGGTCAATGCAGGGAAATGCACACTATATCTATTATATATTTTAGAAAGTTTGTTTGAAGCCCGATTGTGATACGCTAAGCAGCAGCGCCATCGTGTGGTCAATGCTGAGAAATCTCACTAAATTGAATTTTCTACAGGTAGCCTAGTAATACGCTGAGCAGCAGCGCCATTTTGTGGTCAATGCAGGGAAATGCACACTATATCTATTATATATTTTAGAAAGTTTGTTTGAAGCCCGATTGTGATACGCTAAGCAGCAGCGCCATCGTGTGGTCAATGTTGTGAAATCTCACTAAATTGGATGTAATGCAAGCAGCCTAGTGATACGGTGAGCAGCAGCACCATCATGTGGTCAATGTAGGGAAATGCACACTATATATATATATATATATATATATATATATATATATATATATATATATATATATATATATATATATATAGTATTATATATTTTAGAAAGTTTGTTTGAAGACCGATTGTGATTCGCTAGGCAGCAGCGCCATCGTGTGGTCAATGCTGAGAAATCTCACTAAATTGAATGTAATGCAGGCAGCCTAGTGATACACTGAGCAGCAGTGCCATCGTGTGGTCAATGCAGGAAATGCACACTATATCTATATATTATATATTTTAGAAAGTTTGTGTGAAGCCCGATTGTGATATGTTACGCAGCAGCGCCATCGTGTGGTCAATGCTGAGAAATCTCACTAAATTTAATGTAAGGCAGGCAGCCTAGTGATACGCTGAGCAGCAGCGCCATCATGTGGTCAATGCTGGGAAATGTACACTATATATTATATATTTTAGAAAGTTTGTTTGAAGCCCGATTGTGATTCGCTAGGCAGCAGCGCCATCGTGTGGTCAATGCTGAGAAATCTCACTAAATTGAATGTAATGCAGGCAGCCTAGTGATATGCTGAGCAGCAGCGCCATCGTGTGGTCAATGCTGGGAAATGCACACTACATCTATATTATATATTTTAGGAAGTTTGTTTGAAGCCCGATTGTGATACGCTAAGCAGCAGCGCCATCGTGTGGTCAATGCTGAGAAATCTCACTAAAGTGAATGTAATGCAGGCAGCCTAGTGATACGCTGAGCCGCAGCGCCATCGTGTGGTCAATGCAGGGAAATGCACACTATATCTATTATATATTTTAGAAAGTTTGTTTGAAGCCCGATTGTGATACGCTAAGCAGCAGCGCCATCGTGTGGTCAATGTTGTGAAATCTCACTAAATTGGATGTAATGCAAGCAGCCTAGTGATACGGTGAGCAGCAGCACCATCATGTGGTCAATGTAGGGAAATGCACACTATATATATATATATATATATATATATATATATATATATATATATATAGTATTATATATTTTAGAAAGTTTGTTTGAAGACCGATTGTGATTCGCTAGGCAGCAGCGCCATCGTGTGGTCAATGCTGAGAAATCTCACTAAATTGAATGTAATGCAGGCAGCCTAGTGATACACTGAGCAGCAGTGCCATCGTGTGGTCAATGCAGGAAATGCACACTATATCTATATATTATATATTTTAGAAAGTTTGTGTGAAGCCCGATTGTGATATGTTACGCAGCAGCGCCATCGTGTGGTCAATGCTGAGAAATCTCACTAAATTTAATGTAAGGCAGGCAGCCTAGTGATACGCTGAGCAGCAGCGCCATCATGTGGTCAATGCTGGGAAATGTACACTATATATTATATATTTTAGAAAGTTTGTTTGAAGCCCGA
Organism: Rhinoderma darwinii; assembly: GCF_050947455.1. Taxonomy (NCBI): domain Eukaryota; kingdom Metazoa; phylum Chordata; class Amphibia; order Anura; family Rhinodermatidae; genus Rhinoderma; species Rhinoderma darwinii. The sequence continues at coordinate 6,397,565 of NW_027461962.1, forward strand.
TTGTGATTCGCTAGGCAGCAGCGCCATCGTGTGGTCAATGCTGAGAAATCTCACTAAATTGAATGTAATGCAGGCAGCCTAGTGATATGCTGAGCAGCAGCGCCATCGTGTGGTCAATGCTGGGAAATGCACACTACATCTATATTATATATTTTAGGAAGTTTGTTTGAAGCCCGATTGTGATACGCTAAGCAGCAGCGCCATCGTGTGGTCAATGCTGAGAAATCTCACTAAAGTGAATGTAATGCAGGCAGCCTAGTGATACGCTGAGCCGCAGCGCCATCGTGTGGTCAATGCAGGGAAATGCACACTATATCTATTATATATTTGATAAAGTTTGTTTGAAGCCCGATTGTGATACGCTAAGCAGCAGCGCCATCGTGTGGTCAATGTTGTGAAATCTCACTAAATTGGATGTAATGCAGGCAGCCTAGTGATACGCTGAGCAGCAGCACCATCGTGTGGTCAATGCTGGGAAATGCAAACTATATCTATATATTCTATATTTTAGAAAGTTTGTTTGAAGCCCGATTGTGATACGCTAAGCAGCAGCGCCATCGTGTGGTCAATGCTGAGAAATCTCACTAAATTTAATGTAAGGCAGACAGCCTAGTGATACACTGAGCAGCAGCGCCATCGTGTGGTCAATGCTGGAAAATGCACAATATATCTATTATATAGTTTAGAAAGTTTGTTTGAAGCCCGATTGTGATACGCTAAGCAGCAGCACCATCGTGTGTTCAATGCTGAGAAATCTCACTAAATTGAATATAAGGCAGGCAGACTAGTGATACGCTGAGCAGCAGCGCCATCGTGTAGTCAATGCAGGAGAAATGTACACGTATGCGATTCCGCTGCAAAAAACGCAACTTATTAATAATTTTAATCTTATACTCACCTAGAATTCTGTTTCTTTTTCCGGGCCAACCTCCTGGGACGACGTTTCATCCCATGTGACCGCTGCAGTCAATCGCAGGCTGCAGCGGTCACATGGGATGAAACATCAACCCAGAGCTGCAGGATGTAGGAGGGAAGCGTCGCCATGGTAAGTATCCATTTTTTTTTCTGCTCAGTTTTCCGCAGCGGCCATTCCTGGCCGAAAAACTGCGGCACAGGGCAGTGCTTTTACACAGCGTATCTGCCTTGCGTGAACATACCCGTACAGTATATACATATAGTAGCTGCTGTCTTACAACGATACAGCTGCAAACCACGTCAACATGTTGCATTCCCACGAGTCAGCACAGTTTTCAAATGATTGTTAATGTCCATGGAGTTTTTTGCAGACATTAACAATCATTTAAAACTGCACCTTTTGATAAAACTGCATGTGCTGCATGTTTTACCGGACAATGGTTTTTACGATCTGATTGTTTGCATTAACCCCTTCCCTCTTTAGCCACTTTTGACCTTCCTGACCGAGCCTCATTTTTCAAATCTGACATGTGTCACTTTATGTGGTAATAACTCCGGAATGCTTTCACCTATCCAAGCGATTCTGAGATTGTTTTCTCGTGACACATTAGACTTTAAGTTACTGGCAAAATTTGCTTGATATGTTCAGTATTTAATTGTGAAAAACACCAAAATTTAGCGAAAAATTGCAAAAATTAGTATTTTTCTCAATTTAAATGTATCTGCTTGTAAGACAGGCAGTTATAACACACAAAATTGTTGCTAACTAACATCCCCCATATGTCTACTTTAGATTGGCATTGTTTTTTGAACATCCTTTTATTTTTCTATGACATCACAAGGCTTAGAACTTTAGCAGCAATTTCTCACATTTTCAAGAAAATTTCAAAAGGCCATTTTTACAGGGGCCAGTTCAGCAGTGAAGTGGCTTTGAGGGCCTTATATATTAGAAACCCCCAAAAATTCACCCCATTTTAAAAACTTCACCCCTCAAAGTATTCAAAACAGCATTTAGAAAATGTCTTAACCCTTTACACATGTCACAGGAATTAAAGCAAAGTAGAGGTGAAATGTACAAATTTCATATTTTTTGGCAGAAATAAATTTTTAGTACAATTTTTTTTTATAACACAGAAGGTTTTACCAGAGAAATGCAACTCAATATGTGTTGCCCAGTTTATGCAGTTTTAGGAAATATCCCACATGTGGCCCTAGCATGCTAATAGACTGAAGCATCGGCCTCAGAAGCAAAGGAACACCTAGTGGATTTTGGGGCCTTATTTTTGTTAGAATAAATTTTAGGCACCATGTCAGGTTTGAAGGGCTCTTGCGGTGCCAAAACAGTCAAAATCCCCCAAAAGTGACCCCATCTGGGAAACTACACACCTCAAGGAAATTATCTAGGGGTACAGTGAGCATTTTGACCGCACAGTTTTTTTACAGAAATTATTGGAATTAGGACGTGAAAATTAAAATCGACATTTTTTCAAATAAAATGTAGGTTTAGCGATTTTTTTTCTCATTTCCACAGGGACTAAAGGAGAATAAGCACCATAAAATTTGTAAACCAATTTCTCCCGAGTAAAACAATACCCCACATGTGGTAATAAACGGTTGTTTGGAGACACGGCAGGGCTGAGAAGGGAAAGAGCGCTATTTGGCTTTTGGAGCTCAAGTTTAGCAGGAATGGTTTGCGGAGGCCATGTCACATTTACAAAGCCCCTGAGGGGACAAAACAGTGGAAACCCCCCACAAGTGACCCCATTTTGGAAACTACACCCATTGAGGAAATTATCTAGGGGTATAGTGAGCGTTTTGACCCAACATAATTTTTGCATAAATTATTGGAAGTAGGCCCTGAAAATGACAATCTAAATTTTTTCAAAGAAAATGAAGGTTTAGCTAACTTTTTCTCATTTCCACAAGGACTGAAGGAGAAAAAGCACCGTAAAATTTGTAAACCAATCTCTCCCGAGTAAAACAGTACCCCACATGTGGTAATAAACGGCTGTTTGGACACACGGCAGGGCTTCAAAGGGATGGAGTTCCATTTGGCTTTTGGAGTTCACATTTAGCAGGAATGGTTTGCGGAGGCAATGTCACATTTACAAAGTCCCTGAGGAGACAAAACAGTGGAAACCCCCACAAGTGACCCCATTTTGGAGACTACACCCATTGAGGAAATTATCTAGGGGTATAGTCAGCGATTTGACCCCACAGTTTTTTTGCAGAAATTATTGGAAGTAGGCCCTGAAAATAAAAATCAACATTTTTTCAAAGAAAATGTAGGTTTAGCTTATTTTTACTCATTTCCACAAGGACTGAAGGAGAAAAAGCACCACAAAATTTGTAAAGCAATTTCTCCCAAGTAAAACAATGCCCCACATGTGGTAATTAACGGCTGTTTGGAGACACGGCTTGGCTTAGAAGGGAAAGAGCGCTATTTGGCTTTTGGAGATCACATTGAGCAGGAATAGTTTGCGGCGGCCATGTCACATTTGCAAAGCCCCTGAGGGGAAAAAACAATGAAAACGCCCAAAAAGTGACACCATTTAGGAAACTACACCTCTTGAGGAATTTATCTAGGGGCGTAGTGAGCATTTTGACCCCACAGATGTTTCATAGAATTTATTAGAATTGGGCAGTGAAAATAAAAACAATCCTATTTCTTCAATAAGACGTAGCTTTAGCACAAATTTTTTCATTTTCACAACAAATAAAGGAAAAAAAAGAACCCAACATTTGTAAAGCAATTTCTCCCGAGTACGGCAATACCCCATATGTGGTCATAAACTGCTGTTTGGGCACACGGCAGGGCTCAGAAGGGAAGGACCACCATTTGGAGTGCAGATGTTGCTGGATTGGTTTCTGGGCGCCTGTGGGCCCAAAACAGTGGAAACCCCCCAGAAGCGACCCAATTTTGGAAACTACACCCCTCAATGCATTTACCTAGGGGTGTAGTGAGCATGTTAACCCTGCAGGTGTTTTGTAGAAATTAGTGTGAACTCGATGTTGCAGAGTGTAAATGGGATTTTTTCCACAGATATGTGGACAATATGTGGTGCCCGGCTTGTGCCACCATAACAAGACAGCTCTCTAATTATTATGCTGGGTTTCCTGGTTTTAGAAACACCCTACATGTGGCCCTAATCTCTTGCCTGGACAGTCGACCAGGCTCAGGAGTGAAAGCGTACCATGTAAAATTGAGGCCTAATTTGGCGATTTACAAAGTATTGGTTCACAACTGCAGAGGCTCAGATGTGAAATAATAAAAATAAACCCCTGGGAAGTGACCCCATTATGGAAACTGCACCCCTCAATGCATTTATTAAGGGGTGTAGTGAGCATTTTCACCCCACAGGTCTTTTCCATAAATGAATGCGCTGTGGATGGTGCAAATTAAAAATTTATATTTTTCCCTAGATATGCCATTCAGTGGCAAATATGTCGTGCCCAGTTTATGCCACTGGAGACACACACCCCAAAAATTGCTAAAAGGGTTCTCCCGGGTATGACGGTGCCATATATGTGGAAGGAAACTGCTGTTTGGGGACGCTGTAGGGTTCAGATGGGAGGAAACGCCATTTGGCTTTTGGAGCGTGGATTTTGCTTGGTAGTAGTTTTGTTTGGAGTCTTACTGGTGTTTCCGTTTATAATGTAGGGCATATGTAAGCCGGGCGGAGTATATAAGGGGCATAGTCAGGTGGTATAATAATGGGATAAAAAAAAACAATAAAATGATCCATAGATGTGTGTTACGCTGTGACACAATCATTTCTGCACAGGCTGGTGTCGCACTGATATATGGCGTCCTTTATTATCCCCCTTTTGATCCACACTCCGCGCCTTTGTAGTTTGGGGAATTTTGCTAGGAAGTGTTGCCCTGGTATAATACGGGCACCGTCGCTTCCAGCGGATATGTTTGGGCCCTCCCTTTCCTGGTTCCCTAATTTTAGGTCCTTGATAAATCGCCTCTTCAAACAGAAGAAATGTTCCCCTCGGGCACAACTGCATATTTTTTTATTTCCTGACTTATTGGAGCCATAACTAATTTTATTTTTCATAGACGTAGCGGTATGAGGGCTGGTTTGTTGCGGGACGAGCTGTAGTTATTATTGGTACCATTTTGGGGTACATGCAACTTTTTGATCACCTTTTATCCTATTTTTTGGAAGGCCAGGTAAACAAAAAAACGCAATTCTGGCACAGCTTTTGTCTTTTTTTTTATACAGCGTTCACCATGCGTTATAAATTACATGTTAACTTTATTCTGCGGGTCAGTACGATTCCGGCGATACCTATTTTATAGGACTTTTTTATGTTTTACAACTTTTTGCACAATAAAATTACTTTTGTAAAAAGAATGTATTTTTTCTGTCGCCAAGTTGTGAGAACCATAACTTTTTTAATTTTTTTGTCGACGGAGGTGTATGAGGGCTTGTTTTTTGCGGGACGAGCTATAGTTTTTATAGGTACCATTTCTGGATACGTGTGACTTTTTGATCACTTTTTATTCTAACATTTGTAGGGCAAAGTGACAAAAAAACAGAAACTCTGGTAACGTTTTTTACATTTTTTTTTTACGCTGTTCACCGCGTGCAATAAATAATATAATATTTTGATACCTCAGGTCGTTACGGTCGCGGCGATATCAAATACATATGGTTTATTATTATTTTTCAATAATAAAGGACTTGATAAGAGTAAAAGGGGTATGTGTTTTATTTGATTACTTGAAACTTTTATTGTTTTCAAACTTTTATTATTTGCACTTTTTTTTACACTTTTTTATACTTTTTTTACACTTTTTCTCAAGTCCCACTAGGGGACTTGAAGGTCCAACGGTCAGATTATTTTTTTTCTAATACATTGCACTACCTATGTAGTGCAATGTATTAGATCTGTCAGTCATTCACTGACAGCAAGCCGATTAGGCTTCGCCTCCCGGCGGGGCCTAAATCGGCTTCCGTAATGGCAGAGCAGGAGACCATTGTGTCTCCTGTTGCCATAACAGCAGTCGCCAGTCCTGATTGCCTCTCAGGGCTGGCGATCTACTAGTAACCGCTACGATGAAGCAATCGCTTTCGATTGCTGCATCGAAGGGGTTAATGGCAGGGATCGGAGCTAGCTCCGGTTCCTGCCGTTACAGGTGGATGTCAGCTGTACAGTACAGCTGACTTCCACCGCTGATGACGCCGGATCAGCTCCTGACCCGGCGCCATCTTGCCGGCAGCTACGGAAGCCGATCAGGCTCCGCCGCCGGGCGGATCTTGACCGGCTTCGGTGCTAGGCAGACCGGGAGGCCAGTATTAGGCCTCCGGTTGCCATTGCAGCCACCGTAACCCCGGCAATTTCATTACTGGGGTTCCGATGAGCTGCAAACACCTTAAGTGCAGCGATTTGAGCGCTGCACTTAAGGGGTTAATGGCGGGGATCGAAGCTAATTTCGGTCCCCGCCGTTACAGCCGGATGTCAGCTGTTAGATACAGCTGAGATCCGGTGATGATTGCACCGGCTCATCTTCTGAGCCGGTCCCAAACATTCGGCGTATATGTACGGCAAGATGCGGGAAGTCAATGCTTTCCATGACGTACATTTACGGCAAATGTCGGGAAGGGGTTAAAGGTTATGAACACCTTTTGAAACTTTTTTTTTTTTTTAAATGTCAGTCAGTGTGTTTTGTGCAACTTTATAATTAGTTTTTATTAAAAAATCTTTTTACTTTTTGAGATACAGCTGCTCTGTTACCTGTATACAGAGAAGCTGTATCCTATGCTGAATCCTGAACTTGTCAGGTCTGTGGGACTGATGGGTTCAGTGTCAGCGGGTCCTGTGTGTCCTGTGTGTCTGACATGCTGGATCCACCTGTAATACATCACATCTAAGTTAGATGTGATAGATTATAGGTGGATACAGTCGACTACTCTATTGATACCGCCAATAAAACGAAAACCTTGTGAAACGGAGACAAACAGAAACCATTAGCAACGGAAGCGTTACCATTGAAATGGTAACAGAATGCTATGGTTTCCGTTTGGTTTCCGTTCGTAGGTTCCCCTGACGGAAAGGTCTGACGGAACCCATGAACGGAACCACGATGCAGGTGAGAACGAAGCCTAATTATTACTGTATGATCTTTACAGATGGTGGAGGGTACTATTTTTTGGGGTATAAGCAACTCCCAGAATATGATTACCATAATTCTGGTCATACTGGAAGCTGCTAACCTGACTTTGCAAATGATCTCTGTACTGAAATGTATTTGTACTGAGCTTTGTTCTGGTCCTGTATTCATGTACTGAGCTTGGTTCTGGTGCTGTATATATCTAATGAGATTTGTTCTGGAACTGTACATATGTAATGAGCTTGGTTCTGGTGTTGTGTATAGAACTATATTGCTTGTAAAATGTACAAATGTTTTTATGCTCGGGTTACATAAAAAAAATTGGGAAAATAAATGACATGTCATTGATTGGTAGAGAAAACAAACATGGCGAGGGTGGAAGGAGATGTCGGGAAAGAGGTTGGGGGGGCGCCAAACTGAATCTTTGCCCCGGGTACTGGAGAACCTAGCTACAACCTCTGCTATGTGTGTTGTATGTATGTGTCTGTGTGTGTGTGTGTGTGTGTGTGTGTGTATATGTTCCAGTATGTGTGTGTATATGTGTACATATGTCTCTATGTTAGTGTATATATATTTATGCCTCTGTGTGTGTTTATATATGTGTGGGTATAGTCAGGGCCGTCGTCAGCACCCAGCGAACCCGGGCAAGTTCCAGGGCCCATTACCCTTGGGGGGGCCCACTCGGCCGCCGGGTGCTGTCGCTGCTGTCATCACGGCATCACTGTCCATATATGGACAGTCCGTGAAATTCATGGACAGTCCGTGAAATGAGAGGACTTTTGGCAACTGTCCGGAATAAAAAGAATGCGTCCGTGATTTCTATATTTTTTTGTTGTGCAAGGAGCTGCACATATGCCAGTTGTGATTGCGTGATGACCTCTCATGTAGAACATTGTTAGCAGCCTTCCCAGCCTCCGCGCACCACGTCGGGTCTGTAGTACTAGCAGGGGCCTCCTACCCGCCAGAGAGGACAACGGAGAGGAGGAAATCCGACAGCGGAGAGAGTGCGGCTTGGCTGGGACCTGACAGGTGACACAGGATAATCTATGCAGAGCAGGACGCTGGGCTGCCATTACTTCAGCTTGTACTGCTGATATGTGAAGCCCCTGCCCGGTGGCTTGCTCTGTATCTAATTCACTGCCCAGCAGCTGTACAGGTCAGCAGCACCCGGCTCCTTCACTGTGTCTGCACCACTGACCTGCATAGCTGCTGCTGCTGCTAAAATGTCTACTAAACCCTGTACAGAGCAGTACTCCCTTGATAGCCCCTTCAGTTCCTAATCTCCCTCTGTACACCCCTCCCCCCAGCACTGGAGCACCACCCTGTGCTGAAGAAGTCAGAGGAGACAGAAGTTGCCGAAGAAGCAGTCTACAGGAAGGAGATAAGTGTCAATGTGTCTAAAGACAAAGAGGTGACTGGAGTGTGACTCAATGTATGTATGTATGTTTGTATGTTTGTATGTTTGTATGTATGTATGTATGTATGTATGTAGTGTGTGTGTAATGGCTCTATATGTGTGTGTATATGTAGTTTGTGTGTGTATGTAATATTTGTGCGAGTGTGTGTGTATATTTGTGTGCATTTTGTATATATATGTAGTGTGTGTGTAGTGTATGTGTGCAGTATGTATGTGTGCAATGTGTGTATATGTAGTATGTGGGCAGTATGCATGTATGTATGTATGTATGTATGTATGCAGTATGTATGTGTGCAGTGTGTATGTGTGCAGTGTGTATGTGTGCAGTGTGTATATGTGCATTGTGTGTATATGCAGTGTGTGGGCAGTATGTTTGTATGTGTGCAGTATGTATGTATGTATGTATGTATTTATTCAGTATGTATGTGTGCAGCATGTATGTATGTATGTATTTATTTATTCAGTGTGTATGTGTGCAGTATGGATGTGTGCAGTATCTATGTGTGTATGTGTGCAGTATGTATGTGTGTATGTATGTATGTATATGTGCAGTATGTATATGTGTGCAGTATGTATATGTGCATTGTGTGTATTTGTAGTGCATGGGCAGTATTTATGTATGTGTGCAGTATATATATGTGCAGTGTGAGTATATGTAGTGTGTGGGCAGTATGTGTGTGTGCAGTATGTATGTGTGCAGTATGTATGTATGTATGTATGCAGTATGTATGTGTTCAGTATGTATGTGTGCAGTATGTATGTGTGCAGTGTGTATGTTTGCAGTGTGTATATGTGCATTGTGTGTATATGCAGTGTGTGGGCAGTATGTTTGTATGTGTGCAGTATGTATGTATGTATTCAGTATGTATGTGTGCAGCATGTATGTATGTATGTATTCAGTGTGTCTGTGTGCAGTATGGATGTGTGCAGTATCTATGTGTGCACTATGTATGTATGTATGTATGTATGTATGTATGTGCAGTATGTATGTGTAATATGGATATATGTATGTGTCCAGTATGTGTATGTGCAGTGTGTGCAGTATGTATGTGTGCAGTATGTGTATATGTAGCGTGTGGGCAGTATATATGTATGCATGTATGTCTGCAGTATGTATGTGTGTGCAGTATGTATGTATGTATGTATGTATGTATGTGTGCAGTATGTATGTGTGTGCAGTATGTACAGTGAAGGAAATAAGTATTTGATCCCTTGCTGATTTTGTAAGTTTGCCCACTGTCACAGACATGAACAGTCTAGAATTTTTAGGCTAGGATAATTTTACCAGTGAGAGATAGATTATATAAAAAAAAAAAAACAGAAAATCACATTGTCAAAATTATATATATTTATTTGCATTGTGCACAGAGAAATAAGTATTTGATCCCTTTGGCAAACAAGACTTAATACTTGGTGGCAAAACCCTTGTTGGCAAGCACAGCAGTCAGACATTTTTAGTAGTTGATGATGATGGCCCACTCCTCTTTGCAGATCATCTGTAAATCATTAAGATTTTGAGGCTGTCGCTTGGCAACTCCGATCTTCAGCTCCCTCCATAAGTTTTCGATGGGATTAAGGTCTGGAGACTGGCTAGGCTACTCCTTGACCTTAATGTGCTTCTTTTTGAGCCACTCCTTTGTTGCCTTGGCTGTATGTTTTGGGTCATTGTCGTGCTGGAAGACCCAGCCACGGGCCATTTTTAATGTCCTGGTGGAGGGAAGGAGGTTGTCACTCAGGATTTGACGGTACATGGCTCCATCCATTCTCCCATTGATGCGGTGAAGTAGTCCTGTGCCCTTAGCAGAGAAACACCCCCAAAACATAATGTCTCCACCTCCATGCTTGACAGTGAGGACGGTGTTCTTTGGGTCATAGGCAGCATTTCTCTTCCTCCAAACACGGCGAGTTGAGTTAATGCAAAAGAGCTCAATTTTAGTCTCATCTGACCACAGCACCTTCTCTCAATCACTCTCAGAATCATCCAGATGTTCATTTGCAAACTTCAGACGGGCCTGTACATGTGCCTTCTTGAGCAGGGGGACCTTGCGGGCACTGCAAGATTTTAATCCATTACGGCGTAATGTGTTACCAATGGTTTTCTTGGTGACTGTGGTCCTAGCTGCCTTGAGATCATTAACAAGTTCCCCCCATGTAGTTTTCGGCTGAGCTCTCACCTTCCTCAGGATAAAGGATGCCCCACGAGGTGATATTTTGCATGGAGCCCCAGATCGATGTCGATTGACAGTCATTTTGTATGTCTTCCATTTTCTTACTATTGCACCAACAGTTGTCTCCTTCTCACCCAGCGTCTTACTTATGGTTTTGTAGCCCATTCCAGCCTTGTGCAGGTCTATGATCTTGTCCCTGACATCCTTAGAAAGCTCTTTGGCCTTGCCCATGTTGTAGAGGTTAGAGTCAGACTGATTAATTGAGTCTGTGGACAGGAGTCTTTTATACAGGTGACCATTTAAGACAGCTGTCTTTAATGCAGGCACCAAGTTGATTTGGAGCGTGTAACTGGTCTGGAGGAGGCTGAACTCTTAATGGTTGGTAGGGGATCAAATACTTATTTCTCTGTGCACAATGCAAATAAATATATATAATTTTGACTATGTGATTTTCTGTTTTCTTTTTTATATAATCTATCTCTCACTGGTAAAATTAACCTAGCCTAAAAATTCTAGACTGTTCATGTTTTTGACAGTGGGCAAACTTACAAAATCAGCAAGGGATCAAATACTTATTTCCTTCACTGTATATGTGCATTGTGTGTATCTGTAGTTTGTGGGCAGTATTTATGTATGTGTGCAGTATATATATGTGCAGTGTGTGTGCAGTATGTATGTGTGCAGTATGTATGTGTGCAGTGTGTGTATATGTAGCGTGTGGGCAGTATATATGTATGCAGTGTGGGCAGTATGTATGTATGTATGTATGTATGTATGTGTGCAGTGTGTGAATATGTAACATGTGTGCATTATGTATAGGTATGTATGCAGTGTGTAGATGGTGTGTGCAGTATGTTTGTATGTATGTATGTATTAGAAACAGGGAGAGAACCTCCAGCTCACCGGTCTGCGTCTCCAGCAGCGTCACTCGGATCCCCGCGACGGCCCGCGGTAAGGAACAGCAATGTAGGAGAAAAAATGATCCAGCGCTGATAGTAATTTAAAAGGGAAATGAGAGTCCCATGTTTATTGAAGAAAGATCTTAAAATCGGAGGGGAGACGCAGTCCCAAGGTGCAAGTAGTCATGGTAGATACCCAAGCCTACGCGTTTCGAACGCGATCTGCATTCTTAATCATGGCAAGTATGTAAGTATGTGTGCATTGTGTAGATGTAGTGTGTGCAGTATGTACACTACCATTCAAAAGTTTGGGGTCACCCAGACAATTTTGTGTTTTCCATGAAAACTCACACTTATATTTATCAAATGAGTTGCAAAATGACTAGAAAATATAGTCAAGACATTGACAAGGTTAGAAATAATGATTTTTATTTGAAGTAATAATTTTCTCCTTCAAACTTTGCTTTGTGGGAAAGGACACAGAGACATAAGAGACTTTCTACGCCAGTTTTCACACTTTTTAAGAAATGGGGCGTGGTAAAGGCAAAGGGGCTGTGAGCCAACAAATTTATTATGATTAACCCCAGAAAACTGGCGTCAATTATAGTGAAAGTCTACGCCAGCTCCTCACTAACATAGATTTCACTCCATGGGGCATAGCAAGGTAGAGGCCCGTGCTGGACCTCATACTTTGCCCCCCCCCCTTCATCTGACCAAACCCTGGCCTCCCATTGGACAGTTAAATTAAAAAAATATATATACACTACCGTTCAAAAGTTTAGGGTCACTTAGAAATTTCCTTATTTGCACAGTTTTTTTCAATGAAGATAACATTAAATTAATCAGAAATACACTCTATACATTGTTAATGTGGTAAATGACTATTCTAGCAGCAAACATCTGGTTTTTAATGCAATATCTACATAGGTGTATAGAGGCCCATTCCCAGCAACCATCACTCCAGTGTTCTAATGGTACATTGTGTTTGCTAACTGTGTTAGAAGGCTAATGGATGATTAGAAAACACTTGAAAACCCTTGTGCAATTATGTTAGCACCGCTGTAAACAGTTTTGCTGTTTAGAGGAGCTATAAAACTGACCTTCCTTTGAGCTAGTTGAGAATCTGGAGCATTACATTTGTGGGTTCGATTAAACTCTCCAAATGGCTAGAAAAAGAGAGCTTTCATGTGAAACTCGACAGTCTATTCTTGTTCTTAGAAATGAAGGCTATTCCATGCGAGAAATTGCCAAGAAACTGAAGATTTCCTACAACGGTGTGTATTACTCCCTTCAGAGGACAGCACAAACAGGCTCTAACCAGAGTAGAAAGACAAGTGGGAGGCCCCGCTGCACAACTGAGCAACAAGACAAGTACATTAGAGTCTCTACTTTGAGAAATAGATGCCTCACAGGTCCTCAACTGGCAGCTTCATTAAACAGTACCCGCAAAACGCCAGTGTCGACGTCTACAGTGAAGAGGCGACTCCGGAATGCTGGTCTTCAGGGCAAAGTGGCAAAGAAAAAGCCATATCTGAGACTGGCTAATAAAAGGAAAAGATTAATATGGGCAAAAGCACACAGACATTGGACAGAGGAAGATTGGAAAAAAGTGTTATGGACAGACGAATCGAAGTTTGAGGTGTTTGGATCACACAGAAGAACATTTGTGAGACGCAGAACAACTGAAAAGATGCTGGAAGAGTGCCTGACGCCATCTGTCAAGCATGGTGGAGGTTATGTGATGGTCTGGGGTTGCTTTGGTGCTGGTAAAGTGGGAGATTTGTACAAGGTAAAAGGGATTTTGAATAAGGAAGGCTATCACTCCATTTTGCAACGCCATGCCATACCCTGTGGACAGCGCTTGATTGGAGCCAATTTCATCCTATAACAGGACAATGACCCAAAGCACACCTCCAAATTATGCAAGAACTATTTAGGGAAGAAGCAGGCAGCTGGTATTCTATCTGTAATGGAGTGGCCAGCGCAGTCATCAGATCTCAACCCCATAGAGCTGTTGTGGGAGCAGCTTGACAGTATGGTACGCAAGAAGTGCCCATCAAGCCAATCCAACTTGTGGGAGGGACTTCTGGAAGCATGGGGTGAAATTTCTCCCGATTACCTCAGCAAATTAACAGCTAGAATGCCAAAGGTCTGCAATGCTGTAATTGCTGCAAATGGAGCATTCTTTGACGAAAGCAAAGTTTGAAGGAGAAAATTATTATTTCAAATAAAAAACATTATTTCTAACCTTGTCAATGTCTTGACTATATTTTCTAGTCATTTTGCAACTCATTTGATAAATATAAGTGTGAGTTTTCATGGAAAACACAAAATTGTCTGGGTGACCCCAAACTTTTGAACGGTAGTGTAAGTGAATACAGTGCAGTGAAATTCAGTGACTCACAGGTGACATCTTCTCAGAATGGAGTCGTTCATGTTCTCTTTTCTTCTTCATCCGACCCAGAACACCATGTTGACTTCCAGTCTTCTTCATCTCCAATGCCCAAGCGCGAACCACAAGATATGTCATGAAAGTGTTGATGTAACCTGTATACCACGTTCACGTGACCCAATCTGCCACGTCACAGCTTATTCAAATCATGGAAGCGTTCAGTCTACATGACTACCGCCCGTCATGGTGCGCATACCTTAGATCAAAATTTCGACATATAACTAACTCTAAACCTCATAAGCTAATTTTCTTTAGCTATTATACTAGGATGTACAATTCTATATTAAAATATTATCATATTAGTCATGTGTCCTAGTATACCCACATCCAGCGATGGGTGGGGTGGGTGAAACATAAAATAGTTTTCCATGAGTTTTGGACTGCGATGTGCTGCTGATCTCCCCTTTTGGGGGTAATATACAGGGAATATGGGGGTTATATAAGGGACTCCCATCATCCCTGTATATACCAGCCATCATCCCCATATATAACCACCATTATCCGTGTATGAACCAGCCTACCATTATCTCAGTATAAAATCTCCATCACCCCTGTATATACCATTAGGGCGGGCACTGTCAGCTTGCTGTGGCGTGCGGGCATTGTGGCTAAAGAAGAAGTAAATGGGGTGGGCATTGAGGACACCGTGGACCAATAGGATGCCTGAAATGCCGGTATATGGGAGAAGTCCAGCAGAATCTGAAAATATGCCTCCTGATTGCTTAGGCTGGGTTCACACGACTTATTTTCAGACGTAAACGAGGCGTATTATGCCTCGTTTTACATCTGAAAATAAGGCTACAATACGTCGGCAAACATCTGCCCATTCATTTGAATGGGTTTGCCGACGTACTGTGCAGACAACCTGTCATTTACGCGTCGTCGTTTGACAGCTGTCAAACGACGACGCGTAAAAATACAGCCTCGTCAAAAGAAGTGCAGGGCACTTCTTTCAGACGTAATTTGAGCCGTTTCTTCATTGAACTCAATGAAGCACAGCTCAAAATTTACGGCTGTCAGAGAAGCCCCGCAAAATGCGAGGAGGAGCATTTACGTCTGAAACAAGGCAGCTGTTTTCTCCTGAAAACAGTCTGTCTTTTCAGACGTAAAAGCCTGCTATTGTGTGCACATACCCTTAAAGGCTATGTACACCTTTGCACAGTTTTTTTTTTTAATTGCCTTGTATGTATTTTGTAAAATAAATCACATTTCTAATTGGTCTACCATTTGTCTTCTGTACCTGCAGTGTATTTCAGTTCATGGCCAGCTGCTGTATTCAGTTATCTCTCTAAGGCCCTGTTCACACCTGCGTTGGTGTGTTTCGTTGTTCTGCTCCATCAGTGGTGCAGAACAAAGGAATAACGTAAGCAACTGTTCCGTCGCACAACGGACACCGCCACCTGCCGACAGAACCCATTGACTTTAGTGGGTTCCATTGGCTTTCCGTCAGGCGGGGGACCGTGATTTTACCAGAGACAATAGTGCAGATGTGAACGAGGCCTTATCCGTCAGTCATCACCCTAATGGCAAACTGAGCAGCTCCTCCTTTGCAGGCTCATGAACAAGCATTTACTGTGGAATCTGCGCATGTGCATGGTCCTAATTACTGCATACCTCCTAACCGTCCCGGATATAGGGGGGTAGTCCAGGATTCTGGGCGCTGTTACGCTGTCCCAAGCGGCCGGTGGTATGTCTTGGTGTCAACTGTATCTGCGTCCTCAGGATGCAGATACAGTTTAATCCAATGCTAATGAAAGGGATCGTCAGCTCCCTGCTTCTGTTTTAGTACCACTCGCCGAGGAATTCCCGGGCACAGCGCTACTTTAAGTGCGGAGCCCCTTGTTTCACTATCCATATATGAACATTGACGTCGGGGACTACTCCTGGAACGGAATCCACTGCCTTTGCATTGCCGATGGTCTGGCCGGGGAATCCGCTCCTATGCGGAACCCCTGATGTCACTTTCCATATATGTACAATTACATCAAGGGCTCCTCCTGGAGAGCAATCCTTGGCCACAGCGTGGCCGACGCTCTGGACAGAGATTCTGCTCCTATAGGGAATGCCTTACGTCACTGTCCATATATGGACAGTGACGGCAGGGGCTCCTCCTGGAGTGGAATCCCTGGGGGAGTGGCACCATCTACATGGGCACTGTGTGTGACACTATCTATATGGGCACTGGCACTTTATATGTGCACACTGGTACTAGGGGTAGCTAAGGGGGCATTAAACTGTATGGGGGCAGCTATTTGTCATTATACTGTGTAGGGGGTCCTATGGGAACATAATAATGAGTGGGCTGAACCGGGTATGTGTGGGCGGAGATTACTTAGATTAGATACTTGAAAGTTGGTAGGTATGTTTACTGGTGTGTGCTGGGGCAGAGCGAGTGTGCCTACTCCAAATTTGCAGCATAAGGCAATGAGGTTGCTTTACCACATGCCAATGCTGCAATTTTGGGAATTGCTCCCTCTAGTGACCAGCACATGGAAATGTTATAAATTAGAATCTGATTTATAATATTTCCTGACTTGTGAAAAAATTAAAAAATTAAAACAATGTTTAATCACTTATATACTAACTGTTTAACTGAAAAAAAATAATAATTCCTAGCGACACATTCCCTTTAATACTGGCGTTTCATACACCAGTCCTATTAAACAGTTTGCTGGAGTAAGATGCAACACATTTATTAACAGGCGAACGACTCTTAATAAATGTGTTGCATCTTTTAGCTGCAACGCGGCCTGTCATCAGTACTTTCTATGTGCCGCGGCCTGCTGTACATTTAAAGTACATTTTTAAAATGTATTTTATTGTCTGATTGGGGGGGCATACAGTCTGATTGGGGGGGAGGTATGGGTCTGGCACGGACCTTTTCCTTGTTACGCCCCCCAGAGATAAATCTGTGTGGCATTATACATATAGATTTCTGCTATAATTTACATCAGTTACTGGCGTAAATTATAGTAAAATTGTTGGCCATTTCTGCTAAGCCCCGCTCATTTTTTGCCCCCAAAAATTATGACATTTGCGTATTTTGTGAATTTTCTACGCTAATAAACTGTTGTAGAAAGGTTAATATATTCCCCCCAAAGGCTACAGACCGTAATACAATATCTTAATGTAAGGATGTGTACACTTAATTGTGCTGCAACGCTTGTTGTCTCCATTCTATGTCAGTGTGGGAAGTAGATGTCCGGCCTTATGATTTTGTGATATGTAATAGACCCAGAATCCCAATCACCATACCAAAGAATGCAAAATAAAGACACAAAACATTATAATTGGGTGTTAAATGGTCAAAACTTTTATTATATTATATGACCAAACCCAAAATGGCAAACCTCCGACTCACGAAGAGTCACCCTCCAGCACGCAGGAAAGGAAAAACCCCCTGTGGGGGAAACCTCTAGGGAAACCATGGCTGGAGGATTGCCCTTCCTCTAGGCTTAGAAGTTGCCAAAATATAATTTGTAACAGAATTTATACGTTTTCTCAGATTTTTAAGGAAAGACAATACAATGAACGAACGAACGAACGAACGAACGAACAAACAACATAAAACACATAAATCGGCTGATCTGGATGGCTAGGCGGGTGTCTCTCTTCCTGGGCACCCATTAAAATGAATGGGCGATGCTCGGTTGAGACGTGTCCTCCAGATGCCTCCTTGTAGCATCTGTCTCCGCTCTGGCTAATAGAGGGGGATCTCCTGCTGGAAACCCCCCTCTATTACAGACAACCCATATGAAGAGGATGGCATCACTGTGATGAAGAAGTGGTCTTGGGTGAAGGGTTTCCCTGCTAGAACCTCCAAATTACATCAGGTCGGTATTGGTGGGGAAGTCAAGCTCAAGGTCCTCAGTCCCATCCAATATGGCGCTGAATGTGGCAGTAAAACTTTCTAATATGGAATCTTCTTTATGTCATAAACATTTGTATTTATGACATCAGCACCTTCATCATCATTACTACAGGAATTTATTACCACTGCACAAATCATACATTGTGACGACACCCACAGTGGTCTGAAGTGTTAACCCTTTAATGACTGGAAATGAACTTAGTACAGAGGCCATAAAGCTGAATAGAACATATCAGCGGCCATAAAGGAAAAGGGATAATGCAGGGAGCATCTCCGCACAAGAACTATCCATGACAAAGAGTTCTCCAGGATGAGATAACTTATCTGCTTTCTCCAAAAAGCAGCACCACACCTGTCCATAGGTTGTGTGTGGTATTACAGCTCATTACCATTCACTTCAATGGAGCTAACCTGCAATACCAGATACAACCTGTGGATAGGTGTGGTGCTGTTTTTGGAAGAAAGCAGCCATATTTTTATAACTCTGCACAGCTCCTGTTAGAAATAGTTAAAATAAAGTGGGGGGAGAAGGAGAAGAAGGGGAGAGGGAAAGAAGAAAGTAAAAAAAGGGAAAAAGAGGAACTCTGAGGTAAAAGATATCAAACTAGACTGAAAGGAGTCTGCTGGAGGTTCCAGATGGAAAGACATATTTCTGCCATGGGGACCAGATTAGTTGAAATGTATCTTGAAGGGGGGCTTCAGAGAGTGGGTTTTAACCCCTTCCCGCCCTATGAAGTGCTGTTGCATTGAAAAACTATGCAGTTCATCTTCAAATGCAGCGTCACAAAAACAAATTATTTAGTAAAAAATAAAACTATATAAATTTGGTATCGCCATAATCGTAACGACACGCAGAATCAAGTTATCATGCAATTCATGCCACCCGATCAACACTGTAAAATCAAAACAGAAATGGCGGAATTACAGGTTTTTTGTTCAATTCACCCCACAAAATGTAGGTTTTTTTACATTGTTTTTTTAATACTTTATATGGTACATTAGGCCGCAGGGTAAATTCCACGTAAACAGCGTCATTCATCGGTTAACTGTTTAAATGATACCAGTTCAAGTGACCTTTATCGAAAAACACTATAAGACATTTTTTCCCAATTAACCTTTTAATTGGGGCTAGCATGTGTGATACTGTCTGCTAAGCCGTTGTATCTCAGCATATTATATGTGATACTGTCTGCTGAGCCGCTGTCTCCTATCAAGTAGCAGAGCTATCAGGTGTCATAGTCTTAGGGTTCACACGCAAAGTCAAAAATGGCTGAAAATTACAGAGCTGTTTTCAGAGAACACAGCCTTTGATTTACAGCCGTTTTTGAAGCTGTAAACGTTTTTTGAGGTGTTTTTTTCTAGCTGTTTTTGGAGCTGTTTTTCCATTGACACAATGAAAAACATCTCCAAAAACGGCTCAAGAAGTGACATGCTCCTTCTTTTTACAATAGGCAGATGTTTGAAGGCATTGGGCTACCGATTTTTCAGGCGTATTTGAAGGCGTTTACGCTCCGAAATATGCCTGAAAACACAGCGTGTGAATATACCCTTATAGATACGCTGTCTCAGATATATATATCTTTTTGTTTGTTTTTTTAGGGGTGTGGGCAAAACACATGTCTTGTGGCACAAAACAGTCTGATTAGTGGGGGAGATACAGGGTCTGGCTTAGGCCTTTTGTTGCACACTCAATGTAAAATTGTACACTAGCTCGGAGCTGGCGTTGATTTCTGCTTTACATTACGCCCGTTACTGGCGTAAATGATAGTAAAATTGTCGGCCCTTTCCGCAAAGCGCCACACACTTTTCAAAAAAGTGCCAAAGGCAGCGAAAAGTGACCGAAAACGTTCCTGCACTTTTGGGATTTTTCTATGCCAGATAAGAGGCTTAGCAAGGTTAATAAATTCTCGTCTAAGGCTACAGACAGTAATACAATATCTTAATGCAAGGATCTGTACACTCAGTGTCTGACTGAGGTACCTTGGACCCACCAAAGGAAATAATTCTTGGGGGTCTACCCTTCAACTATATAGAAATAATTTAAACACTCTTAAATGTGTACTAAAAACGTGTGTTGTAAAACAAAGACCAGTATTCCCACCATATTGTGACAGATATCAGTCCTACACAGGCATTCTGCAGACCATATAAGTGAATACAGTGCAGTGAAATTCAGTGACTCACATGTGACATCTTCTTAGATTGGAGTCGTTCACGTTCTCTTTTCTTCTTCAGCTGGCCCAGAACGCCATGATGACTTCTTCCAGTCTTCTTCATCTCCAATGCCCAAGCGTGAACCACAAGATACGTCATGAAAGTGTTGATGTAACCTAGATACCACGTGTAATGACGGGGTAGGGATACAGACAGGTGAGCCCTAATCTACCCGCCTCTCAGTCCCTGCCTACTTGCACGGCCCGTCCTAGGCGACGGCGTACAACTGGGCGACGGTCCCTACGCTCAATATGTGCACGACAGACAAACAGACAAGTGTACACAGAAGCTAAGGGAAATGGGGCAGTTGCCCACGGCAACACAGTGAGCAACAGGCGTAGTGAACGAGTCGAGTCAAAACAGGAGTGTACCAGGTACCAAACACAGAGCAGGAGCGTAGTCAGTAAAGCCAGGGTCAAAATGAAGCAAGGTCAATAATAATAGCAGGAGCAGCAGAGCCAGAAAACAGGAAAGAATCACAGGCAAAGACAAGCAGGAAATGAAGGTATAAATAGACCGAGGCCGGGAGCTAGAACCGTCTGGCCAGACTGTAATAGGTTCTCCCACTCCTGAGCCTACCAGCCTGAGTGGTAGCAGATCGAGTCACTCTATCAGACCTAGGAGCAGGTGCAGACTGATTAACCACGGGCGTCGACACAGAAGCTGTGTCTGGCAGATCCTTTACACCACGTTCCCGTGACCTAATGTGCCACGTCACAGCGTATTCAAATCATGGAAGTGTCCAGTCTACATGACTACCGACTGTCATGGTGTGCAAACCTTAGATCAAAATGTTGACATATAACTAACTGACTCTAAACCTCATAGGGTAATTTTCTTTAGCTATTATACCAGGATGTAGGCGGAGGAGTAGGCTAAGAGAACGGAAAGTGGCCGAGGCGGGAGTTGGGCCAGAGTGAATATGACGCTTGACTGGGGTCTGGGGAGGGGAAGGGGAGAGAGACAGGTGGGAAGGTGGGAGCAGAGGGGCAACATGAAAAAAATTATTAAACTGAATCTACTGCTTTAAAACAGTCACTCACCAAGTTGCGGAGCTTGCCCCTGCATGGATCCCATTCCTTTCTACAAACCAATTAACGCTAATCATAACCTTGATGAGCGGCGGCTGCCCACTTTATTTTACTTTTGTGGCCAGGCCCCTGACAGTAGTACCAGCGGTACTACCCTGATGGCAGGCCTGTTTGCAGGAGTACTAGCCAACTACGTCACAGATAACCCAAGTTTCAAGACCATGCAAATTTATGGATTTTTGGCATCCCATGGAATATGGGAACAATAGGGAATTCTATCAGTAAGTATTCTGCCTGTTTGTTGGCTAATACTCCTGATCCAATTCCTTCTTCTAGCAGATTTTTTAAAGATTCCTTACATGCGGTGCTTATTTTCGCCACAAGTTTGCGATATGTCGATTCATTGTCTAAAATGGTATGAACGTGTCTGGGATATAAAGAGGAATCTAGAACAACTCCTGCTCCGTAAGATTTGGAGGACACAGTTATACGCTGGATATATGGTGAGCCCCTCTGTGTTTTCACCGTCAGCCCTTATGTGTACATAGTGAACCTTTTAGAAGGTTAATCTCTACACGCTAAGGTGGAAGGGTTGGTTCCAATGCCTAGTTATGGTGGTGTCTGAGGAAATAAAGGTCCTTTTAGACGTCCCGATACTGACCATGAAAACCAGCACCAATCGACGATACAGCGTGTCACAAGGAGCAATCATCGTTAATGTATGGGGGCAAACAATCGTTACTACACCAGACCCCGCACCGATCTGCCAGTCCAGCTGCCTCCGGGCACTGCACAACACTGCCGGAAGCAGATTGCTCAGATCACTGCATAGCAGCCGTTCGGCAGAACTGCAGCTCGGCCTCTATTCTTTGACCGGAGCCATCTACTTCCGGCAGTGTTGTCCGGTGCCCAGAGGCAGCTGGAGTGGTGGATCGGTGCGGGGTCTGGTGTAGTAACGATTGTTTGCCCCCATACATTAACGATGATTGCTCCTTGTGACACGCTGTATCGTCGATTGGTGCTGGTTTTCATGGTCAGTATCGGGACGTCTAAAAGGACCTTTATTTCCTCAGACACCACCATAACTAGGCATTGGAACCAACCCTTCCACCTTAGCGGGTAAAGATTAACCTTCTAAAAGGTTCACGCACCGATCATATACTGATGACCTATCCAGTGGATAGGTCATCAGTTGTCAGAACGTGGAAAACCCTTTTAAAGGGAAGGTGTCACAGAAATGCTTTTTTATATATATATATATATATATATATATATATATATATATATATAATATAATATTGCTTTTAGTATGTCATTAAAATAAATTGTATTTATTTGTGTTTTTTTGTTGTACTTTTTACTTTTTTCCTTCTTTTACTTCTCTATGGGGGCTGCCATTTTTTTTTTCATCTCTGTATCTGTCCATTAACGACACATACAGAGATGGAATACGGCACATACATTCCCATAGAGAATGCGAACGGGAGCCGTTCCATTCACTATAGTGTATGCCGTCTGTGTGGGAACGGCGCATGCGCCACTCCCACACAGATCAAAAGAAAGGTCTTTAGTAGAGCGACATCCAGCGCTATTTTCATGTGGACCGGAAGCCACGGCCGGACAGTAAGATGACGACTTCCGGTCGCGGCTTCCGGCCATATGTTGAAGGCAGCGCAGATGCAAGGACTAGGAGCGGCAGGGCGGAGGCGGCGGCAGGAGCAGGTAAGTTATGTTTGTGTATGTGATGTGTGTGTATGTTAGTGTTATACTTTCTGCTGAGCACTGTATCTAATCTTCCTACACTGTGCATTCGCTCAGAAAATGGCGGCACACAGTGTAGGAGGTTTGAAGATTAAACCCCCTTCTTTCTCCTGGCACTAGGCAGGATAAAGGAGGGGGGATTCTGTGAGGACACTAGAGCGAGTGTGTCTACTACAAATTTGCAGCATAAGGCAATGAGGTTGCTTTACCACATGCCAATGCGGCAATTTTGAGAATTGCTCCCTCTAGTGACCAGCACATGGAAATGTTATAAATTAGAATCTAATTTATAATATTTCCTGAAAAAAATAAAATAAAATTTCTAGCGACACATTCCCTTTAATACTGGCGTTTCATACACCAGTCCTATTAAACAGTTTGCTGGAGTAAGATGCAACACATTTATTAACAGGCGAAAGACTCTTAATAAATGTGTTGCATCTTTTAGCTGCAACGCGGCCTGTCATCAGTACTTTCTACGTGCTGCGGCGTGCTGTAAGAGCCTGAGGGAATCCGGGAGGGAGAATCGGAGTGGTGAGGTAAGTACATTTTTTAAATGTATTTTATTGTCTGATTGGGGGGCAAACAGTATGATTGGGGGGAGGTATGGGTCTGGCACGGAACTTTGCCTTGTTACGCTCCCCAGAGATAAATCTGGGCCGCACTATACATATAGATTTCTGCTATAATTTACATCAGTTACTGGCGAAACTTATAGTAAAATTGTTGGCCATTTCTGCTAAGCCCCGCCCATTTTTTGCACCCCAAAAATGTCAACATTTGTGTATTTTAGTAAACTGTTGTAGAAAGGTTAATATATTCCCCCCAAAGGCTACAGACTGTAATACAATATCTTAACCCCTTCCCTCTTTAGCCACTTTTGACCTTCCTGACAGAGCCTCATTTTTCAAATCTGACATGTGTCACTTTATGTGGTAATAACGTCGGATTGCTTTTAGCTATCCAAGCGATTCTGAGATTGTTTTCTCATGACACATTGGACTTGATGTTACTGGCAAAATTTGCTCGATATGTTCAGTATTTAATTGTGAAAAACACCAAAATTTAGCGAAAAATTGCAAACATTTGCATTTTTCTCAACTTAAATGTATCTGCTTGTAAGGCAGGTAGTTATAATACACACAATTGTTGCTAACTAACATCCCCCATATGTCTACTTTATCCTCTTATTTTTCTAGGACGTTACAAGGCTTTGAACTTTAGCAGCAATTTCTCACATTTTCAAGAAAATTTCAAAAGGCTATTTTTACAGGGGCCCGTTCACTTGTGAAGTGGCTTTGAGGGCCTTATATATTAGAAACCCAAAAAAAGTCACCCCATTTTGAAAACTTCACCCCTCAAAGTATTCAAAACAGCATTTAGAACATTTCTTAACCCTTTAAACTTTTCACAGGAATTAAAGCAATGTAGGGGTGAAATTTACAAATAAATTTTTAATCCATTTTTATTTATAACACAGAAAGTTTTTCCATAGAAATGCAACTCAATATTTATTGCCCAGATTCTGCAGTTTTAGTAAATATCCCATATGTGGCCGTAGCGTGCTACTGGACTGAAGCACCGGCCTCAGAAGCAAAGGAGCACCTAGTGGATTTTGGGCCCTTATTTTTATTCGAATATATTTTAGGCACCATGTCAGGTTTCAAGGGCTCTTGCGGTGCCAAAACAGTGGAAATCCACCAAAAGTGATCCCATTTGAGAAACTACACACCTCAAGGAAATTATCTAGGTGTATACTGAGCGTTTTGACCCCGCAGGTTTTTTGCAGAAATTATTGGAAGTAGGCCCTGAAAATAAAAATCTACATTTTTTCAAAGAAAATGTAGGTAAAGCTAATTTTTTCTCATTTCCACAAGGACTGAAGGAGAAAAGGCACCACAACATTTGTAAAGCAATTTCTCCCGAGTAAAACAATACCCCACATGTGGTAATAAATGGCTGTTTGGACACACGGCAGGGCTTAGAACGGATGGAGCACCATTTGGCTTTTGGAGTTCACATTTAGCAGGGATGGTTTGCGGAGGCCATGTCACATTTACAAAGCCCCTGAGGGGATAAAACAGTGTAAACCCCCCACAAGTGACCTCATTTTGGAAACTACACCCATTGAGGAAATTATCTAGGGGTATACTGAGCGTTTTGACCCCACAGGTTTTTTGAAGAAATTATTGGAAGTAGGCCCTGAAAATAAAAATCTACATATTTTCAAAGAAAATGTAGTTTTAGCAAATTTTTTCTCATTTCCACAAAGACTGAAGGAGAAAAAGCCAGCAAAATTTGTAAAGCAATTTCTCCCGAGTAAAACAGTACCCCACATGTGGTAATAAACGGCTGTTTGGACACACGGCAGGGCTTAGAATGGAAAGAGCGCTATTTGGCTTTTGGAGATCACATTTAGCAGGAATGGTTTGCGGAGGCAATGTCGCATTTGCAAAGCCCCTGAGGGGCAAAACAATGAAAACGCCCAAATAGTGACTCCCTTTAGGAAACTACACCCCTTGAGGAATCCATCTAGGAGTATTGTGAGCATTTTGACCCCATAGATGTTTCATAGAATTTATTAGAATTGGGCAGTGAAAATAAAAACAATCCTTTTTCTTCAATAAGACGTAGTTTTACCGCAAATTTTTGGGATTTCTCAACAAATAATGCAAAAAAAGAACACAACATTTGTAAAGCAATTTCTCCCGAGTACGGCAATACCCCATATGTGGTCATAAACGGCTGTTTGGGCACACGGCAAGGCTCAGAAAGGAAAGAGCACCATTTGGAGTGCAGATTTTGCTGGATTGGTTTCTGGGCACCTGTGGGACCAAAACTGTGGATACCCCGCAGAAGTGACCACATTTTGGAAACTACGCCCTCAATGCATTTACCTAGGGGTGTAGTAAGCATGTTAACCCTGCAGGTGTTTTGTAGAAATTAGTGTGCACTCGATGTTGCAGAGTGAAAATGGGATTTTTTTTCCATAGATATGCCAATATGTGGTGCCCAGCTTGTGCCACCATAACAAGACAGCTCTCTAATTATTATGCTGGGTTTCCTGGTTTTAGAAACACCCTTCATGTTGCCCTAATCTTTTGCCGAACATTCGACCAGGCTCAGGA
Organism: Rhinoderma darwinii; assembly: GCF_050947455.1. Lineage (NCBI taxonomy): Eukaryota > Metazoa > Chordata > Amphibia > Anura > Rhinodermatidae > Rhinoderma > Rhinoderma darwinii. The sequence goes on from NW_027461962.1 coordinate 6,423,545, forward strand.
GTGAAAGCGTACCATGCAAAATCGAGGCCTAATTTGGCGATTTATAAAGTATTGGATCACAATTGCAGAGGCTCAGATGTGAAATAATAAAAAGAAAGCCCTGAGAAGTGACCCCATTTGGAAACTGCACCCCTCAAGGCATCTATTAAGGGGTGTAGTGAGCATTTTCACCCACAGGTATTTTCCATAAATGATTGCGCTGCGGGTGGTGCAAAGTAAAAATTGATATTTTTCTCTAGAAATGCCATTTCAATGGCAAATATGTCATACCCAGCTTATGTCACTGGAGACACACACCCCAACATTTTTTAAAAGGGTTCTCCCGGGTATGACGATGCCATATATGTGGAAGGAAACTGCTGTTTGGGCACACTGTAGGGTTCAGATGGGTGGGAGCATCATTTGGCTTTTGGAGCGTGGAATTTGCTTGGTAATAGTTTTGTTTGGAGTGTTTCCGTTTATAACGTGGGGCATATGTGAGCTGGGCAGAGTACATCAGGGGCATAGTCAGGGGGTATAATAATGGGGTAAAAAAACAATAAAATAATCAATTTATGTGTGTTACGCTGTGAAGCAATCCTTTCTGCACAGGCCAGTGTCGCACTGATATATGGCGTCCTTACTTATGCCCCTTTTGGTCCGCATATTTGCAGTTCGGGGAATTTTGCTGTGAAGTGTTGTCCTGGTATAATACGGGCACCCTCGCTTCCAGCAGATATGTTTGGGCCCTCCCCTTCCTGGTTCCCTAATTTTAGATCCTTGATAAATCGCCTCCTGAAACAGAGGAAATGTTCCCCTCGGGCACAACTGCATATTTTTTATTTCCTGACTTATTGGAGCCATAACTAATTTTATTTTTTCATAGACGTAGCGGTATGAGGGCTGTTTTTTTGCAGGACAAGCTGTAACGATTATTGTTACCATTTTCGGGTACATGCGACTTTTTGATCACCTTTCATCCTATTTTTTGGAAGGCCAGGTAAACAAAAAAACGCAATTCTGGCACAGCTTTTTTTTTTTTATACAGTGTTCACCATGCGTTATACATTACCAGTTAACTTTATTATGTGGATCCGTACGATTCCGGAAATACCTAATTTATAGAACTTTTTTATGTTTGACAACATTTTGCACATTAAAATTGCTTTTGTAAAAAGAATGTATTTTTTCTGTCGCCAAGTTGTGAGAACCATATCTTTCCAATTTTATTGTCGACGGAGCTGTATGAGGGCTTGTTTTTTGCGAGACAATCTATAGTTTTTATAGGTACCATTTTTGGATACGTGCAACGTTTTGATCACTTTTTATTCTAATATTTGTAGGGCAGAGTGACCAAAAAACAGAAACTCGGGTATAGTTTTTTACAGGTTTTTTTTACGCTGTTCACCGTGTGCAATAAATAATATAATATTTTGATACATCAGGTCGTTACGGTCGCGGCAATACCAAATACGTATGGTTTATTATTTTTTTTCAATAATAAAGGACTTGATAAGCGAAAAAGGGTGATAGTGTTTTATTTTATTACTTGAAACTTTTATTGTTTTCAAACTTCTATTTTTTTCATTTTTTTTCTAATACTTTGCACTACCTACGTAGTGCAATGTATTAGATCTGTCAGTTATTCACTGACAGCAAGCCGATTAGGCTTCGCCTCCCGGCGGGGCCTAATCGGCTTCCGGAATAGCAGAGCAGGAGGCCATTGTGTCTCCTGTTGCCATAGCAGCAGTCGCCAGTCCTGATTGCCTGTCAGGGCTGGTGATCTGCTAGTAACCACTACGATGCAGTAATCGCTTTCGATTGCTGCATCGAGGGGGATAATGGCAGGGATTGGAGCTAGCTCCGGTTCCTGCCATTAAAGGTGGATGCCATCTTTCCGGCGGCTACGGAAGCCGATCAGGCTCCGCCGCCGGGCGGATCTTGACCGTCTTCTGTATTAGGCAGACCGGGAGGCCAGTATTAGGCCTCCGGTTGCCATTGCAGCCACCGGAACCCCGGCAATTTCATTGCTGGGGTTCCGATGAGCTGCAAACACCTTAAGTGCAGCACTCGCGTTTGAGCGCTGCACTTAAGGGGTTAATGGTGGGGATCGAAGCTAATTTCGGTCCCCGCCATTACAGCCGGATGTCAGCTGTAAGATACAGCTGAGATCCGGGGATGATGGCACCGACTCAGCTTCTGGGCCGTTGCCAAACATTTGGCGTATGGATACGGCAATTTGCGGGAAGTCAAAACTTTCCATGGCGTACCCATACGGCAAATGTCAGGGAGGGGTTAATGTAAGGATGTGTACACTTAATTGTGCAGCAACGCTTGTTGTCTCCATTCTATGTCAGTGTGGGAAGTAGATGTCCGGCCTTATGATTTTGTGATATGTAATAGACCCAGAATCCCAATCACCAAACCAAAGAATGCAAAATAAAGACACAAAACATTATAATTGGGTGTTAAATGGTCAAAACTTTTATTATATTATATGACCAAACCCAAAATGGCAAACCTCCGACTCACGAAGAGTCACCCTCCAGCACGCAGGAAAGGAAAAACCCCCTGTGGGGGAAACCTCTAGGGAAACCATGGCTGGAGGATTGCCCTTCCTCTGGGCTTAGAAGGTGCCAAAATAGAATTTGTAACAGAATTTGTACGTTTTCTCAGATTTTCAAGGAAAGACAAAACAATGAACGAACAACATAAAACACATAAATCGGCTGATCTGGTTGGCTAGGCGGGTGTCTCTCTTCCTGGGCACCCATTAAAATGAATGGGTGATCCACGGATGAGACGGGTCCTCCAGATGCCTCCTTGTAGCATCTGTCTCCGCTCCGGCCAATAGAAGGGGATCTCCTGCTGGAAACCCCCCTCTATTACAGACAACCCGTATGAAGAGGATGGCATCACTGTGAAGAAGAAGTGGTCTTGGGTGTAGGGTTTCCCTGCTAGAATCTCCAAATTACATCAAGTCGGCATTGGTGGAGAAGTCAAGCTCAAGGTCCTCAGTCCCATCCAATATGGCGCTGAATGTGGCAGTAAAACCTTCTAATATGGAATCTTCTTTATGTCATAAACATTTGTATTTATGACATCAGCGCATTCAACATCATTACTGCAGGAGTTTATTAACACTGCCACCTCATTCATTGTGACGTCACCCACAGTGGTCTGAAGTGTTAACCCTTTACTGACTGGCAGTGTACTTACCACAGAGGCCATAAAGCTGAATAGAACATATCAGCGGCCATAAAGGAAAAGGGATATTGCAGGGAGCATCTCCGCACAAGAACAATGCATGACAAAGGGTTGTCCAGGATAAGATAACTTGTCTGCTTTCTCCAAAAACCAGCACCACACCTGTCCATAGGTTGTGTGTGGTATTACAGCTCATTACCATTCACTTCAATGGAGAAAACCTGCAATACCAGATACAACCTGTGGATAGGTGTGGTGCTGTTTTTGAAAGAAAGCAGCCATATTTTTCTAACTCTGCACAGCCCCTGTTAGAAATAGTTAAAAAAAAAGGGGGGGGAGAAAATAAATTAAAAAAAGGTAAAAAGAGGAACTCTGAGGTAAAATAAATCAAACTAGACTGAAAGGAGTCTGCTGGAGGTGCCAGATGGAAAGACATATTTCTGCCATGGGGACCAGATTAGTTGAAATGTATCTTGAAGGGGGCTTCAGAGAGTGGGTTTTAACCCCTTATAGCCCTATGAAGTGCTGTTGCATTGAAAAACTATGCAGTTCATCTTCGAATGCAGCGTCACAAAAACAAATTATTTTGTAAAAAATAAAACTATATAAATTTGGTATCGCCATAATCGTAACGACCCGCAGAATCAAGTTATCATGCAATTCATGCCGCCCGATGAACATTGTAAAATCAAAACAGAAATGGTGGAATTACAGGTTTTTTTTCAATTCACCCCACAAAATGTATGCTTTTTTACATTTTTTAAAATACATTATATATTACATTAGGCCGCAGGGTAAATTCCACATAAACAGCGCCATTTATGGGTTAACTGTTTAAATGATACCAGTTAAAGTGACTTTTATCGAAAAACACCATAAGAATTTTTTTCACAATTAACCTTCTAATTGGGCCTAGAATGTGTGATACTGTCTGCTAAGCCGTTGTATCTAAGTAGACCTAAGTAGACAAAAGTCGATGGTCCAGCGCAGTCAGGTTTAAAACAGAACGTAGTTCCAATTTTATTTGGATGGTTAAAACAAGATCATTCCCGAATGCAAGGGTGAAAATGTAGGTAAAGTGCCTACGCGTTTCAGACGTATACCACGTTCTTCCTCATGGCTTTAATGCTAACAACTAAATGTCAGAACGAGGTCTATATCTGGTTGCCAACAGGTGAAAATTAGTGATGTCACACAGAAAAGTGGTGCTGTCCAGCATAGTAGTGCTGAATAGGGAGACGCCTATAAAGCATCAGTATTCTATGAATAAAAGCTATCCAGCACGGTGGAGCTGTCCAGCAGAAGTGGTGCTGAAACAGAGAGCTGGTGATAGAACATCACTGCTCCACTAGTAAGTTATGTGCTTATAGCGTTGATTGATGAATATTTATAAATAATAAAATGAGGGATAACAATGACCCAAATCTATCCTAGAGTAGTGGATAGAATATTAATGCTAATTTCTGTTTATTAGGCTGTCGGATATAAACCTCTGAAATACTCACATCGAAAAATTAAAACATGAATAGACGCTAAAAAATACATCATTTAAACAGTTTAAAACAATACATGAACTGGAAAGAAGGGGAATTATGTATTGGTCTTCAAGGATAATTAGTATTGGAAAATGTGTTTTCCTTTGTATACTAGACCGTCAAACGGGAAATCTGATGGGGGAAGGACCCGTTAATATGGATAATTAGGTGTCATCTGTAAAAGCCATGAACATTAACAGGTATTATTGATTATTAGGCCATATTAGATTCTACCGATCATTTCATAGATTCTTTTACTATTAGTGGAACATTAATTCTTTTTTTAAGTTCAAACCTTTAGGAAACCTCGTTTTAGTGTAAATATCCAGTATGCTTCACGTGATAAGATTTTATGTTTGATGTTCCCCCCTCTGGTTGGAGTTTTGACTTTTTTTCTGGTATAACATCTCAGACTTGTAATTGATCTATTATGGAAGGTTATGAAATGTTTTACAACATTGGAGATATTGGTGAGGTTAGGATTTCTTATATAGCCCAAATGTTCTAGTATCCTAGTTTTACATTTGCGGCTGGTGCAACCTACATACATTAGATTGCATTCCAAACACTCCACAATGTATATTACTGCCTCACTGTTGCAATTAATGTAAGTTTGAATTGAAAAATTTGTATTGTTATCTGAATCTCTGAAGTTCTTAGTAGGCTTAGCATATGAACAGATTTTACATGGATGCGATCCGCATTTAAAGAAACCCGTATATTGAAGCCATGTCAGTTTGGGAATGTTTGAGGAAAATATAGAAGGAGACAATAGATCACCTAAGGAAGGAGCTTTTCTGTATACAACACGGCAACCATCTTTCAAAATATCTGACAGAGCCTCGTCTTACATTAGAATGGCTACATTTTTATGGACGATTTTCTTGATTTCATTAAACTGACTACTGTGTTGTAACACCAAAGTAGGTACGTTTAGACCAGTATCTTTATTATTATGTTTTGGCTCTAGAAGTATATATCGGGGCTTTGTTTCTACAATGGAGGTTGCTCTTTTGAGGGTCCATTCTGCATACCCTCTTTTGCGTAGTCTCCTACAAATTTGCTGTTGTTCCACCCGGTAATTGGGGTCATTACTACAATTTCTTTTTGCTCTGTACATTTCTCCCACTGGGATTGATGAGATGGTTTGTCTAGGGTTACCGCTTGTTGCATGCAAGATAGTGTTCCCTGAAATCGGCTTACGGTATGTTTTAGTGTTGATTATTTCCCCTGCATGTCCTTTGAGTTCTAGGTCCAGAAACTGGATAGTATCTTTTTGTGAAGAATAGGTAAATTTCAAGTTGAGTTGGTTATTAAGATAATTGATGAAATTTGGGATATCTGACATATTGCCTTCCCATATAAATAGCAGGTCGTCTATATACCTTGCATACCAGTTAATAGATCTGCCAAAAGGATTATCACTAGAAAAAATGAAAAGTTCCTCCCACAACGCCATCACAAGATTTGCCAGAGAAGGGGAGAATTTAGCTCCCATTGATACTCACTTAAGTTGTAGGTAAAACAACCCATCGAACTGGAGGAAATTGTGTGTCATCAGGAAGACAAGGACCTCAAGTGTATATGATTGTAGCTCATAGCTGTAAGTGCTGTGTTTAAAAAGATGATATTCTAGTGCCCTATGGGCTATTTCCTGTGGAATGCTGGTATAAAGTGAGGTCACATCACAGCTCAGCCATGCAAATTTATTTTCCCATCTTTTTTTGTGAAATGAGCATAAAACATCTCTGGTGTCACGTAAATGGCCCAGGGTTCTTAATGCAAGGGGTTGTAACAAGGAGTCTAGCCATTCAGATAGTTTTTCTGTGAATGATCCTATCCCTGACACTATGGGGCGCATAGGTGGGGGGGTTTATGCCTTTATGTGTCTTGGTCAATGCGTGCATGATTGGAATTGAGGGACATTGGACCATAATATATTCTGCTTGCTTACTTGTTAATACGCCACTACCTAAACCATCGTTTATCAGTTTGTTGAGCTTTTTTTGGAACATAGATGTTGGATTGCACGTTAGTTTTTTATATGTGTCTGTATCTGCTATGAGTTTCAAAATTTGGGTCTTATACATTTCCCTATCTAACACAGTGATACTGCCCCCTTTTCCCGACATCTTAATAATGATATCCTTATTATTTTTTAACGATTTTATTTGCCATATTCAGCTCTTTAGAGATATTACAATTCTTATTACAACACTACGAATTTTTGGATAGTTGCTGGAGATCCTTTTCAATTGCCCATTGAAATCTGTCCATAGAGTCTATCCTGGATGCCAGAGGATGGAAGCTTAGATTTTTTGTGACAAAGTCCGGGGAAAAATGAATATTTCTTGTAGGAAGTTCTGGTTTCAGACTCTCTAAGCATTGGATTGCCCTATGTTCCTCAAACGATAGTAATCTATGGTCGTGGATATTTGTATTGGGTTCTTTGAGATTATAATCTTCGGAGTCTGTTGTCATTTGGGAGCGTGTTGTAGAAATGCCTCTTTACTGTTAAATTCCTTACAAATCGATTAATGTCCAGAAGTGTGTTGAAAGTATTGAACGTACGATTAGGGGCAAAATTGAGGCCCAACGAAAGAACCTTGACTTGTGTGGAGTTAGTTCGGATGAGGAAAGGTTGATCACATTAATGCTGGGTGTGGGTTCCTGCGGTTCCGTAGGCGACGGTTTTGTTCCTGGTCTGTTTGGGTGATGTTTCCTACCGCCTCTCCTTCCCCGTTTTTTTACTTCCTTGACTTGCTGACTGATTGGTATCCTTGGGAATATAGGATCCTAGAGTTATCACTATCTGAGGCTTCATTTATTCCTTCGATTGAATCAGGTTCAGAGGAGCTAAAACTGACTCTGTTCAGACTGCTGCCGGATCTTCTCTCTTGTCTGCGATTTTTTAAGATGGGTCTGATTTTGTTGTGTACTTTGTCTCTTTTATTCCAATCATACACCTCCTTGTTTGCATAGTCCCTGAGGTCTCGTTGGAATTTATTTTTCTCAGTTTCAGCTATGGATTTATTTAATTTTTCCAAGTGTAGAGAAGTACGTTGTTCCAGTATAGTAAAGTCGGGTAAGCTGGAGGAAGCATTAATTTGTTCTTTTAGAGCGGAAATGTCAGTTTCCAATTTCTGTCAATTTGGCCTCCTCTTGTCTGGTAATTAGTTCCATTAGTTTTATAGAACATTCTGTTAATATAAAATTCCAGTGTGTGCTGAATTCTTCAGAGTAGGTAAAAGTAGAACTTTTTCTTAAACGTAGACCCCTTGGGATCATTTGTTTTGTAATATAATTACGTAAAGTCGTCAGGTCCCACCATATCTTAGCCTCCTGTACTGATAGTTTCTCTAGATCATGGAACATTTCCTGTAATGCACGATCACCTCCTTCTGGAGTATCATAATTGCCAAACACTTGGGCGGCCATTTCCACTCTGGAACATCGTGTATCTTGAGACATGGTTATTACTTGTTGTATATATATATACAGTGAAGGAAATAAGTATTTGATCCCTTGCTGATTTTGTAAGTTTGCCCACTGTCAAAGACATGAACAGTCTAGAATTTTTAGGCTAGGTTAATTTTATCAGTGAGAGATAGATTATATTTAAAAAAAAAAAACAGAAAATCACATTGTCAAAATTAGATATATTTATTTGCATTGTGCACAGAGAAATAAGTATTTGATCCCCTACCAACCATTAAGAGTTCAGCCTTCTCCAGACCAGTTACATGCTCCAAATCAACTTGGTGCCTGCATTAAGACAGCTGTCTTAAATGGTCACCTGTATAAAAGACTCAATTAAACAGTCTGACTCTAACCTCTACAACATGGGCAAGACCAAAGAGCTTTCTAAGGATGTCAGGGACAAGATCATAGACCTGCACAAGGCTGGAATGGGCTACAAAACCATAAATAAGACGCTGGGTGAGAAGGAGACAACTGTTGGTGCAATAGTAAGAAAATGGAAGACATTCAAAATGACTTTCAATCGACATCGATCTGGGGCAACATGCAAAATCTCACCTCGTGGGGTATCCTTGATCCTGAGGAAGGTGAGAGCTCAGCCGAAAACTACATGGGGGGAACTTGTTAATGATCTCAAGGCAGCTGGGACCACAGTCACCAAGAAAACCATTGGTAACACATTACGCCGTAATGGATTAAAATCCTGCAGTGCCCGCAAGGTCCCCCTGCTCAAGAAGGCACATGTACAGGCCCGTCTGACGTTTGCAAATGAACATCTGGATGATTCTGAGAGTGATTGGGAGAAGGTGCTGTGGTCAGATGAGACTAAAATTGAGCTCTTTGGCATTAACTCAACTCGCCGTGTTTGGAGGAAGAGAAATGCTGTCTATGACCCAAAGAACACCGTCCCCACTGTCAAGCATGGAGGTGGAAACATTATGTTTTGGGGGTGTTTCTCTGCTAAGGGCACAGGACTACTTCACCGCATCAATGGGAGAATGGATGGAGCCATGTACCGTCAAATCCTGAGTGACAACCTCCTTCCCTCCACCAGGACATTAAAAATGGCTCGTGGCTGGGTCTTCCAGCACGACAATGACCCGAAACATACAGCCAAGGCAACAAAGGAATGGCTCAAAAAGAAGCACATTAAGGTCATGGAGTGGCCTAGCCAGTCTCCAGACTTTAATCCCATCAAAAACGTATGGAGGGAGCTGAAGATCCGAGTTGCCAAGCGACAGCCTCGAAATCTTAATGATTTACAGATGATCTGCAAAGAGGAGTCGGCCAAAATTCCATCTAACATGTGTGCAAACCTCATCATCAACTACAAAAAATGTCTGACTGCTTTGCTTGCCAACAAGGGTTTTGCCACCAAGTATTAAGTCTTGTTTGCCAAAGGGATCAAATACTTATTTCTCTGTGCACAATGCAAATAAATATATATAATTTTGACAATGAGATTTTCTGGTTTTTTTTATATAATCTATCTCTCACTGGTAAAATTAACCTAGCCTAAAAATTCTAGACTGTTCATGTCTTTGACAGTGGGCAAACTTACAAAATCAGCAAGGGATCAAATACTTATTTCCTTCACTGTATATATATATATATATAACCGAAATTCCAGTTAAGTTTTAAAAATTTGTATTTTAAAGCCAGAAGAAAAAATATATATATAAAGAAAAATTGTTGTACTTTAATAACTCTGTGAGTATATAAGTATGTTATAGAACTCTTTAACATTCGGGATATGGTCAAAATACAATTGTGCTTTTGTATTGTGAACCCTATATAACGGGCAGTAGGTGTGCACGGATGGATGCAGCCGTATAGCTATACAAACAAACAGTGGGAGGGATCCTCCAGCTCACCTTGATGCAAGTTTTAGACAGAAGAAAAATGGGCAAAAGTAGATGGTCCAGCGCAGTCAAGTTTAAAACAGAACGTAGTTCCAATTTTATTTGGATGGTTAAAACAAGATCATTCCCGAATGCAAGGGTGAAAATGTAGGTAAAGTGCCTACGCGTTTCAGATGTATACCACGTTCTTCCTCATGGCTTTAATGCTAACAACTATTTGTCAGAACGAGGTTTATATCCGTTGCCAACAGGTGAAAATTAGTGCTGTCACAGCAAGGTGGTGCTGTCCAGCAGAGTAGTGTTGAACTAAGGAGACGCCTTAGGAACATCGGCAGTCTATAAATAAAAGCTATCCAGCACAGTGGAGCTGTCCATCAAAAGTGGTGCTGAAACAGAGAGCCGGTGATAGAACATCACTGCTCTAATAGTAAGTTGTGTACTTACAGCATTGTTTGATAGATAGTTATCAATGATAGGATGAGGGATAACAATGATCCAATTTTATCCATGAGTAGTGGATAGAGTATTAATGCTTATTTTTGTTTATTAGGCTGTCGGATATGAACCTCTGCAATACTCACATCGAGATATTAAAACATAAATAGACGCAAAAAAATACATCATTTAAACAGTTTAAGACAATACATGAACTGGAAAAAAGGGAATTATATACTGGTTTTTAAAGGTAATTGGTGTTGAAAAAAATCTTTGTATACTAAACCGCCATTTGATTAACAAGGAATGTGATGGGGGAGGGACCCGTTGGTACGGACAGTTAGGTGTCATCTGTAAAAGCCGTGAGCATTGACAGGTATTATTAATTATTAGACCATATTAAATTCTGCCGATAATTTCATAGATTCTTTCACTAATAATGGAACATTAATTCTTTTTTTATCACAACTTTTTTTTATTTTCACAATCCTGACCCTTATGTAGCGTCTCTGTGATATTTACAGCAAGGCAAGCGTAATCTCGTTTTAAATGACAGGTTACATCGTACAGGTCTTTACCACTTTGGAATTTTTCTAAGACCCTCTCTCTTTGTCCACCATTACATGATCCACTGAAACCAAATATCACAAATTCTCGTCTGTGGATCTTGTCCCCTATATTGGTGGACAGGTAAATTCCCAGAGGAGCCACACCACAGAATAATAAGCCACAAAAGGTTAATCTGTACAAACCATCTAGTCAGGCGGGGTATTAACGTACTGGCTTTACTGGCATAGCTTATACTCCACCCTTTGCCACCCAAACAAGCCCAAGTTGTCCTTTAAAACAGAGAACAAATCCTCATCCGTCAACACATTTGTGCTTGAGTACGCAGCCAAACATGAAGGTGACTCACCACTCACAGGAATCCTGGCATCACCCAAGGGTGCCTCCAAGATTGTTCCAGCAGCTGGACGACCAGTCTCTTGACCGTGGTCAGCTGCAGATCCCAATGATGCAATAGGAGGCAGTCTTCGTCCGTATCCTATGACAACGGTCTCTCCCACCAGCAGCAAGGAGGGGGCAATAAACTCCTTTTGGAGTCTACACCTGTCTCACCACTGATGCTACCGACTGCCCTCCATAGTCTGCCTGTACATTATAATCACAGGACTGCTCCTCCCACCACACCACGAGCCATCCATGCCCCTACTGCTTCCTCTGGTGTAGAGCAGAACCCTGCCTCATGGACCTGTTAGATGAGGGTGCAGTACAAGGACTGACTCCTCCTTCCTCTACACCAGCGCTGTCCCACATCCCTGGACCACTTTACTGCAAGCCGGGAACTTCCGGCCATGCCACATGCAGGGAAGGGGGGGGGGGTGGAGGAACTATTTTTAGAGCATAACACTTCCCTCTAAAAAGCATGGGACAACAATAACAGTCCATAAGCTTTTGGAAAGGGCTCTTCAGCTCCTTTGCTTTGGGAAAATAGTTACTGCCAGACTCCAGCCATCCCTTAATAAGTGGATTTCCACGCCGTTGCATTCACTCCACCACTGAGGACCCTGTGTGGTAACAATCCTGAATCTTTTTGGAGAACTGTTGCCTACTAGGCACAGGTAACCCTTTATAACGACTCAGAAAAAATTATTGTGTTAACCATTTAAGATTACATTGATAATAAACATTAATTTAAACTATATAAGCAATATACCCATAAGCTCCATAATTCTAGGCACCCAAGGGGCCTTACAATAGAATACACTTGCTATGCTACTTTTTACCATAAAATGGGGGTTTGCCATACAGCACAGGCAAGGGGGGGCATGTTATTTTGTTTCATTTTTGAGGGGTTAACCCGACGGAAACCTCAGACGGAATCCCTCAACGGAAGGGCAGCGGTGATGTGAACAGGTCCTTAGTGTCGTCTTTTTCTTTATTTTCTATTTGTACATTATACCTGAGATAAATAACTATGTCCCTAGTGTGTTATACATATTAGGCTGGGTTCACACGGCCTATTTTCAGACGTAAACGAGGCGTATTATGCCTCGTTTTACGTCTGAAAATAGGGCTACAATACGTCAGCAAACATCTGCCCATTCATTTGAATGGGTTTGCCGACGTACTGTGCAGACGACCTGTTATTTACGCGTCGTCGTTTGACAGCTGTCAAACGACGACGCGTAAAAATACAGCCTCGTCAAAAGAAGTGCAGGACACTTCTTTGGACGTTTTTGGAGCTGTTTTCTCATAGACTCCAATGAAAACAGCTCCAAAAATGGACGTAAAAAACGCCGCGAAAACGGCACGAAAAACGCCACGAAAAATGCGAGTTGGTCAAAAAACGTCTGAAAAGCGTTTTGAAAACAGCTCTGGATTTTCAGACGTTTTTGGTCACTACGTGTGCACATACCCTTAGTGTCTATAACATGTATCAGGAACATATTATCACACCTTTGATTCTTTACAGATGACTGATCCCAGTGAGAAGAAGGAACGTGACATATAACCCTGTCAGCAGCAAGAAAGGAATCACAAGACAGGTAATTAATATTTATATTAATTACTGATAACACTCAGGCTAGATATGAGTTCTAGACCCGCAGAGGTGTGATAGTATCTTCCTGATACATCAGAATATATGTGTTTTTAACCGCTTCCCGACCGCCCACTGTATATTCACGTTGGCATTTGCTGGGCTCTGTGCAGTGCCGACGTGAATTCACGGTGGGTGTTAAAAGCGCGATCCGGGTGTCTCAGAGTAGCGCTGACACCCGGATCGCGCTGTTAACCCCTGCCTCTGGTCCTGGAGTCATGACCGGGACCTAATTGGTTCAGGTCCCAGTCATGTGATCGCAGGGAAAGCTTGTTGTAGCAACGAACTGGAAAGTTTGTTACTACAACAAACTGGAAAGTTTGTTGCTACAACAAACTTTCCCGGGGACCGATTGCGGGTGCTTCAGTCGGTTATAAGGCAGAACCGGAGGCCATACAACGGCCCCTGGGTCTGCCATGCACAGCAGCCTATGAGAACCAGCCGGAGGCCGGTCCTCCTAAGCTTCCTGTCAGTGTGACTCTCAGCGTCACACTGACAGTTTATAATACGTTACACTACCTAGGTGGTGTAATGTATTATAGCAGCGATCAGTGCTGCCAGTCTTCAAGTAAAACAAGTAAAAGTAATAAAAATGTTTTATAAAAGTGTAAAAACAAGTTATAAAAGTTACAAAAACAAAAAATGCTTTTTTTCCCTATAATAAGTCTTTTATTATAGGGAAAAAATTAAAATGTTAAAAAAAGTACACATATTTGCTATCACCGCGTTCATAACGACCAAAACTATAAAACGATAATATTATTTTTCCCGAACGGTGAACAGCGCAAAAAAAATAATTCAAAAACTATGTCAGAATCGCAATTTTTTTTGGTCATCAACCCTCCAAAAATATAGAATAAAAAGTGATCAAAAAGTTGCATGTACCCTAAAATAGTACCAATAAAAACGACAACCCGTCCCGCAAAAAACAAGCCCTTACACAGCTTTTTTGACTGAAAAATAAAAAAGTTATGCCTCTCAGAATATGGTGACACAAAAAAGAAATAATTTAATCGAAGAGTAATTTTATTGCGCAAATGCCACAAAACATAAAAAAACTATATACATCTAGTATCGCCGTAATCGTATCGACCCGCAGAATAAAGTAAAATTTCATTTATAGCGCACGGTGAAAAGTGTAAAAAAAAAAGACAAAAAACATTGTCAGAATTGTTTTTTTGTCACTTTGCTTGCCAAAAAAAATCTAATTTAAAGTGATAAAAAAATCACATGTACCCTAAAATGGTACCAATGAAAACTACAGATTGTCCCGCAACAAATAAGTCCTCGCACGGCTCCGGTGAAGAAAAAATAAAAAAAAGTTCTGGCTCTCAGAATATAGCGACAGAAATTATGCAGTGTCCAAAAGCTGATAAGATCAGGCGCCATTTATCAATGCGACATTGGCCACATATCTGCGGATTATTATTTATTTACCGAATTATTATACCCTCTTATTATGTCCTGATGTACTCTGCCCAATTCACACATACCCCCACGTCATGAACTGAAATAAAAGCAAAACCCCAAACAGAACAGTTACCAAGCAAACTCTGCGCTTCAAAAGCCAAATGGCGCTCCCTCCCTTCTAAGCCCCACAGCGTGCCCAAACACCAGCTTACGTCCACATATATGATATTTTATATCTGGGAGAACCTGCTCAACATTGTATGAGGTACTAGTCTTCAGTGGCACAAACTGGGCACAACATATTGTGCGTTAAAATGGCATATCAGTGGAAAATTTAAATTTTCACTTTGCACCATCCGCTGCACATTAACGCCTTCGCGCACCACGACTTAATAGCATGTCGTGGTGCGGGGGGTTATATATGGAGCGGGCTCATGCGCTGTGCCCGTGCCATATTCTGCAGGTGTCCCACTTTTGGGGGATTTCCACTGTTTTGGCACTACAAGACCTCTTCAAACCTGACATGGTGCCTAAAATATATTCTAAAAAAAGGAGGCCCCAAAATCCACTAGGTGCTCCTTTGCTTCTGAGGCCGGTATTTCAGTCCCTTTTCACACTAGGGCCACATGTGGGATATTTCTAAAAACTGCAGAATCTGGGCAATAAATATTGTGTTGCGTTTCTCTGGTAAAACCTTCTGTGTTACAGAAAAAAATGTATTACAAATAATTTGCAGCAAAAAAAAAACAATTTGTCAATTTCCCCTCTACATTGCTTTAATTCCTGTGAAATGCCTAAAGGGTTAAGAAACTTTCTGAATGCTGTTTTGAATACTTTGAGGGGTGTAGTTTTTAATATGGGTTATGGGGTCTATCTAGTACATAAGGCCCTCAAAGCCGTTTTAGAACGGAACTGGTCCCTGTAAAAATCGCCTTTTGAAATTTTGTTGAAAATGTGAGAAATTGCTGGTAAAGTACTAAGCCTTGTAACGTCCTAGAAAAATAAAATAATGTTCAAAAAACTATGCAAGTATTAAGTAGACATATGGAATATGTGAAATAGTAACTATTTTGTGTGGTATTACTATCTGTTTTACAAGCAGATACATTTAAAATTAGAAAAATCATAATTTTTGCAAATTTTCTCTAAATTTTGATGTTTTTCACAAATAAGCAATGAATTTATTGACCAAATTTTCCACTAATATAAAGTACAATATATCACAAGAAAACAATCTCAGAATCACTTGGATAGCGAAAAAGCATTCCGGAGTTATTACCACATAAAGTAACACATGTCAGATTTGAAAAAATGGGGCTGGTCCTGAAGGCCAAAATGAGCTCGGTCTTGAAAGGGTTAACATGTATATCTTCTATAGACAATATCTAGTATAACACAACCATATATCAGGTACAGAGGTGAGGAACATCTCTGTTCTTTACCCGCTGTTTTGTAGTCAGGACTCCCCTTTTATTTTTAATATCATTTTTAATAGCTATTCAGTCTTCGATTAACCCTTTCAGGACCAGGCTAAGTTTAATTTTTATGCTTTTGTTTTCTTACTTCCCGCCTTCCAAAAGTCATAACTCTTTTATTTTTTCGTTGACACAGCCATATGAGGGCTTAATTTTTAAAGGACAAATTTTACCATATCTCAGGTACAGAGGTGAGGAACATGTCTATTATTTTACCCTCTGTTCTCTAAAGTCAGAAATCCACCTTTTATTTCCAATAGAATATAATTGTTATGGTCCTTTTGACCATAAAATTTGGCATGAGGGGAGGCTAGTGAGGGCGAGTAATGTATTTGACCTTGCATTGTTACTGGCAGTATGATGACAAGAAACCCAGGTTTGATGCAGGTTTCTTTTAGGGTATGTTCACACGTAGTCAACAAAAACGTCTGAAAATCCAGAGCTGTTTTCAAGGGAAAACAGACCCTGCTTTTCAGACGTTTTTTTACCAACTCGCATTTTTCGCGGCGTTTTCACGCCGTTCTCGCGGCGTTTTTTACGTCCGTTTTTGGAGCTGTTTTCATTGGAGTCTATGAGAAAACAGCTCCAAAAACGTCCAAAGAAGTGTCCTGCACTTCTTTTGCCGAGGCTGTATTTTTACGCGTCGTCGTTTGACAGCTGTCAAACGATGATGCGTAAATAACAGGTCGTCTGCACAGTACGTCGGCAAACCCATTCAAATGAAAGGGCAGATGTTTGCCGACGTATTGTAGCCCTATTTTCAGACGTAAAACGAGGCATAATACGCCTCGTTTACGTCTGAAATTTGGCCGTGTGAACATACCCTTAGTAGGCCGGTAATGTTTGCAAAACGACTAAAAGGAAATACAAAAAACTGTTCTTAGCAGAGAGGCACAGTCACTTAAAATATTACACAAAATGGCGGCAATTTCAGGCAATGCAGGAAATGGGGTTTTACCAGCTTGGTTTCCTTGGGACAGAGCTCGGACTCTTCCCTGATACAGGGGTAACCCATCGTCTCAGCAACTAAATAACAGGGAGGCTTCACGCAACTTCCACTTGTTACATCCAATGCTGCCTCTTTCACAGCAATCATCTGTGGGGAGGTTCCTGCACTCCACCGCCACAGCAATGGGTACTCTCTGGCTTCAGGGCCTACTCAGCCCTGCTGGCACAATAGTTGCTGATTTATGGGTCGCAACCCTTGCACCTGAACCCATTAGGTGGGAACAGTCGCCTTTTATCAAATTTAAAAACAGCCCCTTTGTGAGTTATTCAATGTTCCGACACTGATTACATGCCCATACTACACTGTTTTTGCACACTAAAGTAAATAATAAAGACAGTGCCCGAGCCGGTTTTCCCGGTGCCTGCAATAAACAGGGTCAGCCACCATTGTCTGAACAGTGTTACATAGCAGTGAGCTTTACTGACGTGAGCATCTGCACAGCTCAGAACATGTAAGCACAGGTCCTGTGACTAAAACAACACATAAAAATGCTTCCTGGCCACTAGGTGGCAGCATCGCAATGGAAGTATATATGCATATAGTGACCGCTCATCTCCTCTAGTCCTGGACCTATAAAGGAAATAAAGTGTTAAACATGCATAACACAAAAGCATTGAAAGAGACAGCAAAATCTATCTCTACATTACTCCATACGGCTCCTCTCGTGAATAGGGGAGACTCCCTTCAATACCTTTCATTGCCCCCTTGCCTTATTTGGTGTCATTCCCGGCACCAGGAAAAATAAGCAACTAAAATAACTGAACAAAAACACAGATTCCTTTCACACAAATTGGGCCTTCTTCCGACAGTCTCTGAAGGCCCTCTTAGACTCAGTTCAGGCCCTCTTCAAAGTTACTTGGGCCTCAGGCTCAAAGCTTAGTAGTTACAGTCTCTCACAGGTGAGGCACATACTTAACAATTGCAGTCTCATACTCAAGGTCCCAGGACTCCCTTCTTTGTCTCAGTCTCATGCACAGCCTCTTGTCTTTCTCTTGCTGGGAGACTCCTCTCTACCCACCTCTTGAACGCTTCCTTGTGGCGCATTACAGCTACTGAAATGCAGCCTTTCCTGGCTCCACAGCCTCTTGCTGGAGCTAGTCATCTTTCTTGAGGGAAAGGTGCACTTGGCAAGAGCGTACTCATGACGGTACAAGGGCGACAAGGGGCCACACAAACACTCTCCTATCTAATAAATATACAAAGACACAATTAAAATTGGAAGGTGCTTGTCACAGCTTTATTGAATGTTTTCTTTTACAGAACCTGAGAATATATAAAAACAAGTATAAACATAATTAACATATTAAGATTATGTGGCTAAGTCCTTGACAACCTCCAAAACATAAATAAAGCAATACCCTTAAACCACTAGCCGTGACCATATAAGCTACAGTGGCGTCACCACGGGTATGCTAAAGCACCACGCTTCCCAGGGTCCGCCCCTTAGAGAAGCCCAAATCCATAGCTTTAAAATAAAACCAATATATTGTGTCAAAGACAGCAATATATAAAAACATAAATAGCGTTGCCAAGGACCCGCCACAGCATGAAAACTTGACTCCTTAAATTTTCATGCGCCGCCACACTTGAAAACCCAACTCCAGGCCTTCTTGGAGGCCAAAATGTAAAACATCCAGGCCCACATCTGTTAAGTGAACCCCATCCTTTCCAATGTACGCGCCCCGATCCTCCAACAGTGGGTGACGAACTACCAACCCACCATTGAGGCGAACAAACTTGGCCACTGTCTTATTAATCTTATCCCTGGTTCTATTCAGCGCCGACAATGACTGCGCATTGCGCCATTTTACCCGCTGTACAATTTCGGACCATATAATCAAAAGCCCAGGATGGGCGTCTAAAAAACATAAGAAGTCCCTCTTAATGTTCCTAATGAGGTTCCGCATGGGATAACTCCCGATGTCATTACCCCCAGCATGAATTATCAAAATATCAGGTAGACCCCAGGACCTAACCGCATCCTGAAACAAAGGCCTTACCTGATCCCAGGTCAGGCCACGAACTCCGAACCAGTGTACCTCCACCTCATCCTTATCTAAATCAAAATACCTACCATTCGGACGCACACGGGCACGCCTTTCAGCCCAGTAAATATAGGAATGGCCAAGAAGCCAAACCACACATTTCGCAGAACCTGAAAGCAACAGAAAATTAGTCACACAGAACAAGAATGACATCCCCACCCAAAATAAACCCAAGATAAAGAAATCAACATTCCAGCAAATGCGGCCTAACATAGGAACGAAAACGGCTGGACTCCCAGCGGCCAATCCTCTTAACTGAAGCAGTGTCGAGCCCAAAACAAGAAACCTCAGTAGCGGCTCCAATCCTAAAAGAATGTGAGCTGTAATCCAGATGTGAAAGGCCCAAACCTTGTACGCATTTCTTAAAGACAGCAATAAATTGATATCTGGACAATGCTGACCCATCCGCATGCACCAGCAAAGAGGAAGAACCCTGAGGACACATAGCCATGAAACGCAGAAAACACCCCACTGGGCACGATTCCCCCTCATGAATTTTAGTCAAACAAATCTCAAAACCTTTTCCCTTCCTGTCAGTTTTGGAATAATACAACATTATTCTCAACACACCATCCCGAAAAACCACATCGGTTAAATGAATACCGCCCTGCCCCCTTTTTGAGGGACTAGCCAATTCGCCAACCCGAAAAGCCCCATAGAAAGCCCAAGAAAAAGCCAATTGAAACAACAACCTGTTAAGGATCTGTCAGGCACAGCTTCTGTATCCACACCCATAGGTAATCAGTCTGCACCTGCTTCTATGTCTGTGAGACTGGCCACAGCCTGGCCAGACGGAGCTAGCTCCCACCCTCTGTCTATTTATACCTGCCTTTCCTGTTCCTCCTTGCTTGTGATTCTTCTCATTTTGTTTCCTGGCCCTGCTGCAGCTTCTTGCACCATTTGACCCTGCTTCATATTGACCCTGGCTTACAGACTACTCTCCTGCTCTGCGTTTGGTACCTCGTACACTCCTGGTTTGACTCGGCTTGTTCACTACTCTCCTGCTCTGCGTTTGGTACCTCGTACACTCCTGGTTTGACTCGGCTCGTTCACCACTCTTGTTGCTCACGGTTTTGCCGTGGGCAACTGCCCCTTTTCCCTTGCTTCTGTGTACCCTTGTCTGTTTGTCTGTCGTGCACTTATTGAGCATAGGGACCGTCAGTCGCCCAGTTGTACCCCGTCGCCTAGGGCGGGTCGTTGCAAGTAGGCAGGGACTGAGTGGCGGGTAGATTAGGGCTCACTTGTCTGTTTCCTTACCCCCATCATTACACAACCTCTCATAATCTGAATGGGATATCCTGCGCAACTGAGAAAAAAGTCCCTCCAACATTGCAAAAGACACGCTTATCCTTCCCGTCATGTCCTTTCTGAAAACCCTGCAGAGCACGCCGTGTCAAATAAATGCTTAGTAACATCCATACAACCAATTAACTTAAAGGAAAGTGCCGCTACTGACTTAACAACAGAGGAAACTGAAGACCCACTCTCCATAAGAGATAACAAAAACATAACATCCCCCTAAGGCACTAAACGGACTCCCTTGACTACACCACAAATCCTCCAGCCGGAACCATCTCACCCAGATCTTGTTATAAGCATCCGACGTAGCAGGGGCCAGCGAACATTTCGCCCACCATATCAGACGAGCGACACCACCCTCCAAAGGTGTTCGGGGCAAGAAGCCGGATCCCTCTCCGCCTCTGGAGCTAGCCGACGGAAATTATCCCACTGCAACCGAGATAAAGCATCTGCAATGTCATTGGAAACACCGGGAACATGATGAGCCCTAAATAGAATGTTCCACCTCAAGCACAGTAGGACCAACTGGCGTAACACTGTGATCACCGGGGGGGAATTGGCGGACAAACTATTAATAGCGCACACGACTGCCATGTTATCACAGTGAAAAACCACTGACCGATAGGACAAAAGGTGTCCCCAAATTTCCACCGCAACTAGAATGGGAAACAACTCCAGAAAACAAAGGTTACCTGTCAAACCACACTCCCTCCACCCTAGTGGCCAAGTACGAACACACCATTTCCCCTGAAAGTACGCTCTGAAACCGATAGAACCAGAAGCATCAGTACACAATTGTATCTCCACATTTGAAAGTCCCGCTGCAATCCATAATCATCTGCCGTTATATTCTTCCAAAAAGGAAACCCAAACCCTCAAATCCGCCTTATGCTCCTTGCCAAGGCAAATAAAATGGTGGGGACTTCTAACACCAGCAGTTGCTTGCGCCAAGCGCCTACAAAAAAAAACCGGCCCATAGGCATAATTCTATAGGCAAAATTGAGTTTCCCCATTAAAGATTGCAGGAGCCGCAGGGTGATTTTTGTTTTCACCAGAGCCTCCTGCACCGTTGCCCACAGATCAACAAGTTTTGCCTCCGGCAACCTACATTCCATTGCCTGGGAATCAATTTAATTTCCCAAAAAAAGGAGCGTCGTGGTTGGTCCCTCCGTTTTTTCAAACGCCAACGAAACCCCAAAGTCATCAAAAACATCAATCACAGCCTGTAAATATTGCACACGACGGCCGAGCCGCAGGGCCGACACAAGAGAAGTCATCCAAATAATGAATCACTGCTTTAGAGCCGGCTCGTTCATGGACCACCCACTCCAAAAATATGCTGAAGGCTTCGAAATAGGCACAAGAAATAGAGCACCCCATAGGAAGGCACCTATCAATATAAAAAAGGCCATCAAACGAGCACCCCAGCAAGTGCATGGATTCTGGGTGCACTGGCAAAAGGCGAAACGCAGACTCCACATGCACCTTAGCCATCAGCGCCCCCTGCCCCGCCGTCCTAACCAAACGAACCACCTCATCAAATGACGTATAGGAAACCCGCGTCAAAGACTCATCAATATCATCATTCACCGAAGAGCCCTTCGGATAAGATAAATGATGTATAAGCCGAAATTTTCCCGCCTCCTTCTTGGGGACAACCCCCAGCATGGAGACACGCAAATTGGAAATAGGAACATTAGAAAAGGGGCCTAACATTCTACCCAACAAAACTTCCTTCCACAACTTGTCTTGTACCACTTCTGGATGATCCCGCACCGAACGCAGATTATTAGCCATCAAAACCCCCACCCCCGGGGAGAACAGAATCCTAAATCCATCCCCAAAACCGTTCAATAACAGCTGCGCCTTCTCCCTGTTGGGGTACATCTTTAGCCAAGGCGTCATAGCGTCCAGGTTCACTGGACTCACCCCCTTTAGCAGGACGATCCCCTGGCTTCGTCGTGCCTCCTCGTGCCAGCTTAAAACACATGAAGACGGGTGGTTACCACCCCTACACCCGGCACATTCGTGTCTATAGACACAATTAGTTCCCGATTTACAGGTGCTCTCGTTGTAGAGTCAGCAGACCCCTTTTTTTTTAAAACTCCCAAATGAACCCGCTCATCTAGACCCGCCGAGTTAGGACTGAAAGGGTTATGCAAACCCGCAACTTCAACACGCCCCATCCTGACCAGCCCCCTTTGGTGTAGTCATAAAGCGCATCCAAAGGCTTATGTCCTTATGATCCCACCACAGGGATGACTGAACCGCCATACGCTGACGAAACTGCTCGTCATATTTAAGCCAAGCAGTTCCCCCATACGTTCTATAAGCCTCCTAAATAGAATCTGGTAGCCTAATAATACGCTGAGCAGCAGCGCCATTGTGTGGTCAATGCAGGGAAATGCACACTATGTCTATTATATATTTTAGAAAGTTTGTTTGAAGCCCGATTGTGATACGCTAAACAGCAGCGCCATCGTGTGGTCAATGCTGGGAAATGTCACTAAATTGAATGTAATGCAGGCAGCCTAGTGATACGCTGAGCAGCAGCACCATCGTGTGGTCAATGCAGGGAAATGCACACTATATCTATTTATTATATATTTTAGAAAGTTTGTTTGAAGCCCGATAGTGATACGCTAAGCAGCAGCGCCATCGTGTGGTCAATGCTGAGAAATCTCACTAAATTGAATGTAATGCAGGCAGCCCTAGTGATACGCTTAGCAGCAGCGCCATAGTGTGGTCAATGCAGGGAAATGCACACTATATCTATTATATATTTTAGAAAGTTTGTTTGAAGCCCGATTGTGATACGCTAAGCAGCAGCGCCATCGTGTGGTCAATGCTGAGAAATCTCACTAAATTGAATTTTCTACAGGTAGCCTAGTAATACGCTGAGCAGCAGCGCCATTTTGTGGTCAATGCAGGGAAATGCACACTATATCTATTATATATTTTAGAAAGTTTGTTTGAAGCCCGATTGTGATACGCTAAGCAGCAGCGCCATCGTGTGGTCAATGTTGTGAAATCTCACTAAATTGGATGTAATGCAAGCAGCCTAGTGATACGGTGAGCAGCAGCACCATCATGTGGTCAATGTAGGGAAATGCACACTATATATATATATATATATATATATATATATATATATATATATATATATATATATATAGTATTATATATTTTAGAAAGTTTGTTTGAAGACCGATTGTGATTCGCTAGGCAGCAGCGCCATCGTGTGGTCAATGCTGAGAAATCTCACTAAATTGAATGTAATGCAGGCAGCCTAGTGATACACTGAGCAGCAGTGCCATCGTGTGGTCAATGCAGGAAATGCACACTATATCTATATATTATATATTTTAGAAAGTTTGTGTGAAGCCCGATTGTGATATGTTACGCAGCAGCGCCATCGTGTGGTCAATGCTGAGAAATCTCACTAAATTTAATGTTAGGCAGGCAGCCTAGTGATACGCTGAGCAGCAGCGCCATCATGTGGTCAATGCTGGGAAATGTACACTATATATTATATATTTTAGAAAGTTTGTTTGAAGCCCGATTGTGATTCGCTAGGCAGCAGCGCCATCGTGTGGTCAATGCTGAGAAATCTCACTAAATTGAATGTAATGCAGGCAGCCTAGTGATATGCTGAGCAGCAGCGCCATCGTGTGGTCAATGCTGGGAAATGCACACTACATCTATATTATATATTTTAGGAAGTTTGTTTGAAGCCCGATTGTGATACGCTAAGCAGCAGCGCCATCGTGTGGTCAATGCTGAGAAATCTCACTAAAGTGAATGTAATGCAGGCAGCCTAGTGATACGCTGAGCCGCAGCGCCATCGTGTGGTCAATGCTGGGAAATGCACACTATATCTATATATTATATATTTTAGAAAGTTTGTTTGACGACCGATTGTGATACGCTAAGCAGCAGCGCCATCGTGTGGTCAATGCTGAGAAATCTCACTAAATTGAATGTAATGCAGGCAGCCTAGTGATATGCAGAGCAGCAGCGCCATCGTGTGGTCAATGCTGGGAAATGCACACTACATCTATATTATATATTTTAGGAAGTTTGTTTGAAGCCCGATTGTGATACGCTAAGCAGCAGCGCCATCGTGTGGTCAATGCTGAGAAATCTCACTAAAGTGAATGTAATGCAGGCAGCCTAGTGATACGCTGAGCAGCAGCGCCATCGTGTGGTCAATGCTGGGAAATGCACACTATATCTATATATTATATATTTTAGAAAGTTTGTTTGACGACCGATTGTGATACGCTAAGCAGCAGTGCCATCGTGTGGTCAATGTTGAGAAATCTCACTGAATTGAATGTAAGGCAGGCAGCCTAGTGATACGCTGAGCAGCAGTGCCATCGTGTGGTCAATGCAGGAAATGCACACTATATCTATATTTTATATATTTTAGAAAGTTTGTGTGAAGCCCGATTGTGATATGTTAAGCAGCATTGGCATCGTGTGGTCAATGCAGGGAAATGCACACTATATCTATTATATATTTGATAAAGTTTGTTTGAAGCCCGATTGTGATACGCTAAGCAGCAGCGCCATCGTGTGGTCAATGTTGTGAAATCTCACTAAATTGGATGTAATGCAGGCAGCCTAGTGATACGCTGAGCAGCAGCACCATCGTGTGGTCAATGCTGGGAAATGCAAACTATATCTATATATTCTATATTTTAGAAAGTTTGTTTGAAGCCCGATTGTGATACGCTAAGCAGCAGCGCCATCGTGTGGTCAATGCTGAGAAATCTCACTAAATTTAATGTAAGGCAGGCAGCCTAGTGATACACTGAGCAGCAGCGCCATCGTGTGGTCAATGCTGGAAAATGCACAATATATCTATTATATAGTTTAGAAAGTTTGTTTGAAGCCCGATTGTGATACGCTAAGCAGCAGCACCATCGTGTGTACAATGCTGAGAAATCTCACTAAATTGAATATAAGGCAGGCAGACTAGTGATACGCTGAGCAGCAGCGCCATCGTGTGGTCAATGCAGGAGAAATGTACACGTATGCGATTCCGCTGCAAAAAACGCAACTTATTAATAATTTTAATCTTATACTCACCTAGAATTCTGTTTCTTTTTCCGGGCCAACCTCCTGGGACGACGTTTCATCCCATGTGACCGCTGCAGTCAATCGCAGGCTGCAGCGGTCACATGGGATGAAACATCAACCCAGAGCTGCAGGATGTAGGAGGGAAGCGTCGCCATGGTAAGTATCCATTTTTTTTTCTGCTCAGTTTTCCGCAGCGGCCATTCCTGGCCGAAAAACTGCGGCACAGGGCAGTGCTTTTACACAGCGTATCTGCCTTGCGTGAACATACCCGTACAGTATATACATATAGTAGCTGCTGTCTTACAACGATACAGCTGCAAACCACGTCAACATGTTGCATTCCCACGAGTCAGCACAGTTTTCAAATGATTGTTAATGTCCATGGAGTTTTTTGCAGACATTAACAATCATTTAAAAACTGCACCTTTTGATAAAACTGCATGTGCTGCATGTTTTACCGGACAATGGTTTTTACGATCTGATTGTTTGCATTAACCCCTTCCCTCTTTAGCCACTTTTGACCTTCCTGACCGAGCCTCATTTTTCAAATCTGACATGTGTCACTTTATGTGGTAATAACTCCGGAATGCTTTCACCTATCCAAGCGATTCTGAGATTGTTTTCTCGTGACACATTGGACTTTAAGTTACTGGCAAAATTTGCTTGATATGTTCAGTATTTAATTGTGAAAAACACCAAAATTTAGCGAAAAATTGCAAAAATTAGCATTTTTCTCAATTTAAATGTATCTGCTTGTAAGACAGGCAGTTATAACACACAAAATTGTTGCTAACTAACATCCCCCATATGTCTACTTTAGATTGGCATTGTTTTTTGAACATCCTTTTATTTTTCTATGACATCACAAGGCTTAGAACTTTAGCAGCAATTTCTCACATTTTCAAGAAAATTTCAAAAGGCCATTTTTACAGGGGCCAGTTCAGCAGTGAAGTGGCTTTGAGGGCCTTATATATTAGAAACCCCCAAAAATTCACCCCATTTTAAAAACTTCACCCCTCAAAGTATTCAAAACAGCATTTAGAAAATGTCTTAACCCTTTACACATGTCACAGGAATTAAAGCAAAGTAGAGGTGAAATGTACAAATTTCATATTTTTTGGCAGAAATAAATTTTTAGTACAATTTTTTTTATAACACAGAAGGTTTTACCAGAGAAATGCAACTCAATATTTGTTGCCCAGTTTATGCAGTTTTAGGAAATATCCCACATGTGGCCCTAGCATGCTAATAGACTGAAGCATCGGCCTCAGAAGCAAAGGAACACCTAGTGGATTTTGGGGCCTTATTTTTGTTAGAATAAATTTTAGGCACCATGTCAGGTTTGAAGGGCTCTTGCGGTGCCAAAACAGTCAAAATCCCCCAAAAGTGACCCCATCTGGGAAACTACACACCTCAAGGAAATTATCTAGGGGTACAGTGAGCATTTTGACCGCACAGTTTTTTTACAGAAATTATTGGAAGTAGGACGTGAAAATTAAAATCGACATTTTTTCAAATAAAATGTAGGTTTAGCGATTTTTTTTCTCATTTCCACAAGGACTAAAGGAGAATAAGCACCATAAAATTTGTAAACCAATTTCTCCCGAGTAAAACAATACCCCACATGTGGTAATAAACAGTTGTTTGGAGACACGGCAGGGCTGAGAAGGGAAAGAGCGCTATTTGGCTTTTGGAGCTCAAGTTTAGCAGGAATGGTTTGCGGAGGCCATGTCACATTTACAAAGCCCCTGAGGGGACAAAACAGTGGAAACCCCCCACAAGTGACCCCATTTTGGAAACTACACCCATTGAGGAAATTATCTAGGGGTATAGTGAGCGTTTTGACCCAACATAATTTTTGCATAAATTATTGGAAGTAGGCCCTGAAAATTACAATCTAAATTTTTTCAAAGAAAATGAAGGTTTAGCTAATTTTTTCTCATTTCCACAAGGACTGAAGGAGAAAAAGCACCGTAAAATTTGTAAAACAATCTCTCCCGAGTAAAACAGTACCCCACATGTGGTAATAAACGGCTGTTTGGACACACGGCAGGGCTTCAAAGGGATGGAGTGCCATTTGGCTTTTGGAGTTCACATTTAGCAGGAATGGTTTGCGGAGGCCATGTCACATTTACAAAGTCCCTGAGGAGACAAAACAGTGGAAACCCCCACAAGTGACCCCATTTTGGAGACTACACCCATTGAGGAAATTATCTAGGGGTATAGTGAGCGATTTGACCCCACAGTTTTTTTGCAGAAATTATTGGAAGTAGGCCCTGAAAATAAAAATCAACATTTTTTCAAAGAAAATGTAGGTTTAGCTTATTTTTACTCATTTCCACAAGGACTGAAGGATAGAAAGCACCACAAAATTTGTAAAGCAATTTCTCCCAAGTAAAACAATGCCCCACATGTGGTAATTAACGGCTGTTTGGAGACACGGCTTGGCTTAGAAGGGAAAGAGCGCTATTTGGCTTTTGGAGATCACATTGAGCAGGAATAGTTTGCGGCGGCCATGTCACATTTGCAAAGCCCCTGAGGGGAAAAAACAATGAAAACGCCCAAAAAGTGACACCATTTAGGAAACTACACCTCTTGAGGAATTTATCTAGGGGCGTAGTGAGCATTTTGACCCCACAGATGTTTCATAGAATTTATTAGAATTGGGCAGTGAAAATAAAAACAATCCTTTTTCTTCAATAAGACGTAGCTTTAGCACAATTTTTTTCATTTTCACAACAAATAAAGGAAAAAAAAGAACCCAACATTTGTAAAGCAATTTCTCCCGAGTACGGCAATGCCCCATATGTGGTCATAAACTGCTGTTTGGGCACACGGCAGGGCTCAGAAGGGAAGGACCACCATTTGGAGTGCAGATGTTGCTGGATTGGTTTCTGGGCGCCTGTGGGCCCAAAACAGTGGAAACCCCCCAGAAGCGACCCAATTTTGGAAACGACACCCCTCAATGCATTTACCTAGGGGTGTAGTGAGCATGTTAACCCTGCAGGTGTTTTGTAGAAATTAGTGTGAACTCGATGTTGCAGAGTGAAAATGGGATTTTTTCCACAGATATGTGGACAATATGTGGTGCCCGGCTTGTGCCACCATAACAAGACAGCTCTCTAATTATTATGCTGGGTTTCCTGGTTTTAGAAACACCCTACATGTGGCCCTAATCTCTTGGCTGGACAGTCGACCAGGCTCAGGAGTGAAAGCGTACCATGTAAAATTGAGGCCTAATTTGGCGATTTACAAAGTATTGGTTCACAACTGCAGAGGCTCAGATGTGAAATAATAAAAATAAACCCCTGGGAAGTGACCCCATTATGGAAACTGCACCCCTCAATGCATTTATTAAGGGGTGTAGTGAGCATTTTCACCCCACAGGTCTTTTCCATAAATGAATGCGCTGTGGATGGTGCAAATTAAAAATTTATATTTTTCCCTAGATATGCGAATTCAGTGGCAAATATGTCGTGCCCAGCTTATGCCACTGGAGACACACACCCCAAAAATTGCTAAAAGGGTTCTCCCGGGTATGACGGTGCCATATATGTGGAAGGAAACTGCTGTTTGGGGACGCTGTAGGGTTCAGATGGGAGGAAATGCCATTTGGCTTTTGGAGCGTGGATTTTGCTTGGTAGTAGTTTTGTTTGGAGTCTTACTGGTGTTTCCGTTTATAATGTAGGGCATATGTAAGCCGGGCGGAGTATATAAGGGGCATAGTCAGGTGGTATAATAATGGGGTAAAAAAAAACAATAAAATGATCCATAGATGTGTGTTACGCTGTGACACAATCATTTCTGCACAGGCTGGTGTCGCACTGATATATGGCGTCCTTTATTATCCCCCTTTTGATCCACACTCCGCGCCTTTGTAGTTTGGGGAATTTTGCTAGGAAGTGTTGTCCTGGTATAATACGGGCACCGTCGCTTCCAGCGGATATGTTTGGGCCCTCCCTTTCCTGGTTCCCTAATTTTAGGTCCTTGATAAATCGCCTCCTCAAACAGCAGAAATGTTCCCCTCGGGCACAACTGCATATTTTTTTATTTCCTGACTTATTGGAGCCATAACTAATTTTATTTTTCATAGACGTAGCGGTATGAGGGCTGGTTTGTTGCGGGACGAGCTGTAGTTATTATTGGTACCATTTTGGGGTACATGCAACTTTTTGATCACCTTTTATCCTATTTTTTGGAAGGCCAGGTAAACAAAAAAACGCAATTCTGGCACAGCTTTTGTCTTTTTTTTTTATACAGCGTTCACCATGCGTTATAAATTACATGTTAACTTTATTCTGCGGGTCAGTACGATTCCGGCGATACCTATTTTATAGGACTTTTTTATGTTTTACAACTTTTTGCACAATAAAATTACTTTTGTAAAAAGAATGTATTTTTTCTGTCGCCAAGTTGTGAGAACCATAACTTTTTTTATTTTTTTGTCGATGGAGGTGTATGAGGGCTTGTTTTTTGCGGGACGAGCTATAGTTTTTATAGGTACCATTTTTGGATACGTGCGACTTTTTGATCACTTTTTATTCTAACATTTGTAGGGCAAAGTGACAAAAAAACAGAAACTCTGGTAACGTTTTTTACATTTTTTTTTTTACGCTGTTCACCGCGTGCAATAAATAATATAATATTTTGATACCTCAGGTCGTTACGGTCGCGGCGATATCAAATACATATGGTTTATTATTATTTTTCAATAATAAAGGACTTGATAAGAGTAAAAGGGGTATGTGTTTTATTTGATTACTTGAAACTTTTAGTGTTTTCAAACTTTTATTATTTGCACTTTTTTTTACACTTTTTTATACTTTTTTTACACTTTTTCTCAAGTCCCACTAGGGGACTTGAAGGTCCAACGGTCAGATTTTTTTTTTTCTAATACATTGCACTACCTATGTAGTGCAATGTATTAGATCTGTCAGTCATTCACTGACAGCAAGCCGATTAGGCTTCGCCTCCCGGCGGGGCCTAAATCGGCTTCCGTAATGGCAGAGCAGGAGACCATTGTGTCTCCTGTTGCCATAACAGCAGTCGCCAGTCCTGATTGCCTGTCAGGGCTGGCGATCTGCTAGTAACCGCTACGATGAAGCAATCGCTTTCGATTGCTGCATCGAAGGGGTTAATGGCAGGGATCGGAGCTAGCTCCGGTTCCTGCCGTTACAGGTGGATGTCAGCTGTACAGTACAGCTGACTTCCACCGCTGATGACGCCGGATCAGCTCCTGACCCGGCGCCATCTTGCCGGCAGCTACGGAAGCCGATCAGGCTCCGCCGCCGGGCGGATCTTGACCGGCTTCGGTGCTAGGCAGACCGGGAGGCCAGTATTAGGCCTCCGGTTGCCATTGCAGCCACCGTAACCCCGGCAATTTCATTACTGGGGTTCCGATGAGCTGCAAACACCTTAAGTGCAGCGATTTGAGCGCTGCACTTAAGGGGTTAATGGCGGGGATCGAAGCTAATTTCGGTCCCCGCCGTTACAGCCGGATGTCAGCTGTTAGATACAGCTGAGATCCGGTGATGATGGCACCGGCTCATCTTCTGAGCCGGTCCCAAACATTCGGCGTATATGTACGGCAAGATGCGGGAAGTCAATGCTTTCCATGACGTACATTTACGGCAAATGTCGGGAAGGGGTTAAAGGTTATGAACACCTTTTGAAACTTTTTTTTTTTTTAAATGTCAGTCAGTGTGTTTTGTGCAACTTTATAATTAGTTTTTATTAAAAAATCTTTTTACTTTTTGAGATACAGCTGCTCTGTTACCTGTATACAGAGAAGCTGTATCCTACGCTGAATCCTGAACTTGTCAGGTCTGTGGGACTGATGGGTTCAGTGTCAGCGGGTCCTGTGTGTCCTGTGTGTCTGACATGCTGGATCCACCTGTAATACATCACATCTAAGTTAGATGTGATAGATTATAGGTGGATACAGTCGACTACTCTATTGATACCGCCAATAAAATGAAAACCTTGTGAAACGGAGACAAACAGAAACAATTAGCAACGCAAGCGTTACCATTGAAATGGTAACAGAATGCTATGGTTTCCGTTTGGTTTCCGTTCGTAGGTTCCCCTGACGGAAAGGTCTGACGGAACCCATGAACGGAACCACGATGCAGGTGAGAACGAAGCCTAATTATTACTGTATGATCTTTACAGATGGTGGAGGGTACTATTTTTTGGGGTATAAGCAACTCCCAGAATATGATTACCATAATTCTGGTCATACTGGAAGCTGCTAACCTGACTTTGCAAATGATCTCTGTACTGAAATGTATTTGTACTGAGCTTTGTTCTGGTCCTGTATTCATGTACTGAGCTTGGTTCTGGTGCTGTATATATCTAATGAGATTTGTTCTGGAACTGTACATATGTAATGAGCTTGGTTCTGGTGTTGTGTATAGAACTATATTGCTTGTAAAATGTACAAATGTTTTTATGCTCGGGTTACATAAAAAAAATTTGGAAAATAAATGACATGTCATTGATTGGTAGAGAAAACAAACATGGCGAGGGTGGAAGGAGATGTCGGGAAAGAGGTTGGGGGGGCGCCAAACTGAATCTTTGCCCCGGGTACTGGAGAACCTAGCTACGACCTCTGCTATGTGTGTTGTATGTGTGTGTGTGTGTGTGTGTGTGTGTGTGTGTGTGTGTGTGTGTATATATGTTCCAGTATGTGTGTGTATATGTGTACATATGTCTCTATGTTAATGTATATATATTTATGCCTCTGTGTGTGTTTATATATGTGTGGGTATAGTCAGGGCCGTCGTCAGCACCCGGCGAACCCGGGCAAGTTCCAGGGCCCATTACCCTTGGGGGGGCCCACTCGGCCGCCGGGTGCTGTCGCTGCTGTCATCACGGCATCACTGTCCATATATGGACAGTCCGTGAAATTCATGGACAGTCCGTGAAATGAGAGGACTTTTGGCAACTGTCCGGAATAAAAAGAATGCGTCCGTGATTTCTATATTTTTTTGTTGTGCAAGGAGCTGCACATATGCCAGTTGTGGCTGCGTGATGACCTCTCATGTAGAACATTGTTAGCAGCCTTCCCAGCCTCCGCGCACCACGTCTGGTCTGTAGTACTAGCAGGGGCCTCCTACCCGCCAGAGAGGACAACGGAGAGGAGGAAATCCGACAGCGGAGAGAGTGCGGCTTGGCTGGGACCTGACAGGTGACACAGGATAATCTATGCAGAGCAGGACGCTGGGCTGCCGTTACTTCAGCTTGTACTGCTGATATGTGAAGCCCCTGCCCGGTGGCTTGCTCTGTATCTAATTCACTGCCCAGCAGCTGTACAGGTCAGCAGCACCCGGCTCCTTCACTGTGTCTGCACCACTGACCTGCATAGCTGCTGCTGCTGCTGCTGCTAAAATGTCTACTAAACCCTGTACAGCCCAGTACTCCCTTGATAGCCCCTTCAGTTCCTAATCTCCCTCTGTACACCCCTCCCCCCAGCACTGGAGCACCACCCCGTGCTGAAGAGGTCAGAGTAGACAGAAGTTGCCGAAGAAGCAGTCTACAGGAAGGAGATAAGTGTCAATGTGTCTAAAGACAAAGAGGTGACTGGAGTGTGACTCAATGTATGTATGTATGTATGTATGTATGTATGTTTGTATGTATGTATGTATGTATGTATGTATGTATGTAGTGTGTGTGTAATGGCTCTATATGTGTGTGTATATGTAGTTTGTGTGTGTATGTAATATTTGTGCGAGTGCGTGTGTATATTTGTGTGCATTTTGTATATATATGTAGTGTGTGTGTAGTGTATGTGTGCAGTATGTATGTGTGCAATGTGTGTATATGTAGTATGTGGGCAGTATGCATGTATGTATGTATGTATGCAGTATGTATGTGTGCAGTGTGTATGTGTGCAGTGTGTATGTGTGCAGTGTGTATATGTGCATTGTGTGTATATGCAGTGTGTGGGCAGTATGTTTGTATGTGTGCAGTATGTATGTATGTATTTATTCAGTATGTATGTGTGCAGCATGTATGTATGTATGTATTTATTTATTCAGTGTGTATGTGTGCAGTATGGATGTGTGCAGTATCTATGTGTGTATGTGTGCAGTATGTATGTGTGTGTGTATGTATGTATGTATATGTGCAGTATGTATATGTGTGCAGTATGTATATGTGCATTGTGTGTATTTGTAGTGCATGGGCAGTATTTATGTATGTGTGCAGTATATATATGTGCAGTGTGAGTATATGTAGTGTGTGGGCAGTATGTGTGTGTGCAGTATGTATGTGTGCAGTATGTATGTATGTATGTATGTATGTATGTATGTATGTATGTATGTGTGCAGTATGTATGTATGTATGCAGTATGTATGTGTGCAGTATGTATGTGTGCAGTATGTATGTGTGCAGTGTGTATGTTTGCAGTGTGTATATGTGCATTGTGTGTATATGCAGTGTGTGGGCAGTATGTTTGTATGTGTGCAGTATGTATATATGTATGTATGTATTCAGTATGTATGTGTGCAGCATGTATGTATGTATGTATTCAGTGTGTCTGTGTGCAGTATGGATGTGTGCAGTATCTATGTGTGCAGTATGTATGTATGTATGTATGTATGTGCAGTATGTATGTGTAATATGGATATATGTATGTGTCCAGTATGTGTATGTGCAGTGTGTGCAGTATGTGTATATGTAGCGTGTGGGCAGTATATATGTATGCATGTATGTCTGCAGTATGTATGTGTGTGCAGTATGTATGTATGTATGTATGTATGTGTGCAGTATGTATGTGTGTGCAGTATGTACAGTGAAGGAAATAAGTATTTGATCCCTTGCTGATTTTGTAAGTTTGCCCACTGTCACAGACATGAACAGTCTAGAATTTTTAGGCTAGGATAATTTTACCAGTGAGAGATAGATTATATAAAAAAAAAAAAACAGAAAATCACATTGTCAAAATTATATATATTTATTTGCATTGTGCACAGAGAAATAAGTATTTGATCCCTTTGGCAAACAAGACTTAATACTTGGTGGCAAAACCCTTGTTGGCAAGCACAGCAGTCAGACATTTTTAGTAGTTGATGATGATGGCCCACTCCTCTTTGCAGATCATCTGTAAATCATTAAGATTTTGAGGCTGTCGCTTGGCAACTCCGATCTTCAGCTCCCTCCGTAAGTTTTCGATGGGATTAAGGTCTGGAGACTGGCTAGGCTACTCCTTGACCTTAATGTGCTTCTTTTTGAGCCACTCCTTTGTTGCCTTTGCTGTATGTTTTGGGTCATTGTCGTGCTGGAAGACCCAGCCACGGGCCATTTTTAATGTCCTGGTGGAGGGAAGGAGGTTGTCACTCAGGATTTGACGGTACATGGCTCCATCCATTCTCCCATTGATGCGGTGAAGTAGTCCTGTGCCCTTAGCAGAGAAACACCCCCAAAACATAATGTTTCCACCTCCATGCTTGACAGTGGGGACGGTGTTCTTTGGGTCATAGGCAGCATTTCTCTTCCTCCAAACACGGCGAGCTGAGTTAATGCAAAAGAGCTCAATTTTAGTCTCATCTGACCACAGCACCTTCTCTCAATCACTCTCAGAATCATCCAGATGTTCATTTGCAAACTTCAGACGGGCCTGTACATGTGCCTTCTTGAGCAGGGGGACCTTGCAGGCACTGCAGGATTTTAATCCATTACGGCGTAATGTGTTACCAATGGTTTTCTTGGTGACTGTGGTCCTAGCTGCCTTGAGATCATTAACAAGTTCCCCCCGTGTAGTTTTCGGCTGAGCTCTCACCTTCCTCAGGATCAAGGATGCCCCACGAGGTGATATTTTGCATGGAGCCCCAGATCGATGTTGATTGACAGTCATTTTGTATGTCTTCCATTTTCTTACTATTGCACCAACAGTTGTCTCCTTCTCACCCAGCGTCTTACTTATGGTTTTGTAGCCCATTCCAGCCTTGTGCAGGTCTATGATCTTGTCCCTGACATCCTTAGAAAGCTCTTTGGCCTTGCCCATGTTGTAGAGGTTAGAGTCAGACTGATTAATTGAGTCTGTGGACAGGAGTCTTTTATACAGGTCACCATTTAAGACAGCTGTCTTTAATGCAGGCACGGAGTTGATTTGGAGCGTGTAACTGGTCTGGAGGAGGCTGAACTCTTAATGGTTGGTAGGGGATCAAATACTTATTTCTCTGTGCACAATGCAAATAAATATATATAATTTTGACTATGTGATTTTCTGTTTTCTTTTTTATATAATCTATCTCTCACTGGTAAAATTAACCTAGCCTAAAAATTCTAGACTGTTCATGTTTTTGACAGTGGGCAAACTTACAAAATCAGCAAGGGATCAAATACTTATTTCCTTCACTGTATATGTGCATTGTGTGTATCTGTAGTGTGTGGGCAGTATTTATGTATGTGTGCAGTATATATATGTGCAGTGTGTGTGCAGTATGTATGTGTGCAGTATGCATGTGTGCAGTGTGTGTATATGTAGCGTGTGGGCAGTATATATGTATGCAGTGTGGGCAGTATGTATGTATGTATGTATGTATGTATGTATGTGTGCAGTGTGTGAATATGTAACATGTGTGCATTATGTATAGGTATGTATGCAGTGTGTAGATGGTGTGTGCAGTATGTTTGTATGTATGTATGTATTAGAAACAGGGAGAGAACCTCCAGCTCACCGGTCTGCGTCTCCAGCAGCGTCACTCGGATCCCCGTGACGGCCCGCGGTAAGGAACAGCAATGTAGGAGAAAAAATGATCCAGCGCTGATAGTAATTTAAAAGGGAAATGAGAGTCCCATGTTTATTGAAGAAAGATCTTAAAATCGGAGGGGAGACGCAGTCCCAAGGTGCAAGTAGTCAGGGTAGATACCCAAGCCTACGCGTTTCGAACGCGATCTGCATTCTTAATCATGGCAAGTATGTAAGTATGTGTGCATTGTGTAGATGTAGTGTGTGCAGTATGTACACTACCATTCAAAAGTTTGGGGTCACCCAGACAATTTTGTGTTTTCCATGAAAACTCACACTTATATTTATCAAATGAGTTGCAAAATGACTAGAAAATATAGTCAAGACATTGACAAGGTTAGAAATAATGATTTTTATTTGAAGTAATAATTTTCTCCTTCAAACTTTGCTTTGTGGGAAAGGACACAGAGACATAAGAGACTTTCTATGCCAGTTTTCACACTTTTTAAGAAATGGGGCGTGGTAAAGGCAAAGGGGCTGTGAGCCAACAAATTTATTATGATTAACCCCAGAAAACTGGCGTCAATTATAGTGAAAGTCTACGCCAGCTCCTCGCTAACATAGATTTCACTCCATGGGGCATAGCAAGGTAGAGGCCCGTGCTGGACCTCATACTTTGCCCCCCCCCCTTCATCTGACCAAACCCTGGCCTCCCATTGGACAGTTAAATTAAAAAAATATATATACACTACCGTTCAAAAGTTTAGGGTCACTTAGAAATTTCCTTATTTGCACAGTTTTTTTCAATGAAGATAACATTAAATTAATCAGAAATACACTCTATACACTGTTAATGTGGTAAATGACTATTCTAGCAGCAAACATCTGGTTTTTAATGCAATATCTACATAGGTGTATAGAGGCCCATTCCCAGCAACCATCACTCCAGTGTTCTAATGGTACATTGTGTTTGCTAACTGTGTTAGAAGGCTAATGGATGATTAGAAAACACTTGAAAACCCTTGTGCAATTATGTTAGCACCGCTGTAAACAGTTTTGCTGTTTAGAGGAGCTATAAAACTGACCTTCCTTTGAGCTAGTTGAGAATCTGGAGCATTACATTTGTGGGTTCGATTAAACTCTCCAAATGGCTAGAAAAAGAGAGCTTTCATGTGAAACTCGACAGTCTATTCTTGTTCTTAGAAATGAAGGCTATTCCATGCGAGAAATTGCCAAGAAACTGAAGATTTCCTACAACGGTGTGTATTACTCCCTTCAGAGGACAGCACAAACAGGCTCTAACCAGAGTAGAAAGACAAGTGGGAGGCCCCGCTGCACAACTGAGCAACAAGACAAGTACATTAGAGTCTCTACTTTGAGAAATAGATGCCTCACAGGTCCTCAACTGGCAGCTTCATTAAACAGTACCCGCAAAACGCCAGTGTCGACGTCTACAGTGAAGAGGCGACTCCGGAATGCTGGTCTTCAGGGCAGAGTGGCAAAGAAAAAGCCATATCTGAGACTGGCTAATAAAAGGAAAAGATTAATATGGGCAAAAGCACACAGACATTGGACAGAGGAAGATTGGAAAAAAGTGTTATGGACAGACGAATCGAAGTTTGAGGTGTTTGGATCACACAGAAGAACATTTGTGAGACGCAGAACAACGGAAAAGATGCTGGAAGAGTGCCTGACGCCATCTGTCAAGCATGGTGGAGGTTATGTGATGGTCTGGGGTTGCTTTGGTGCTGGTAAAGTGGGAGATTTGTACAAGGTAAAAGGGATTTTGAATAAGGAAGGCTATCACTCCATTTTGCAACGCCATGCCATACCCTGTGGACAGCGCTTGATTGGAGCCAATTTCTTCCTACAACAGGACAATGACCCAAAGCACACCTCCAAATTATGCAAGAACTATTTAGGGAAGAAGCAGGCAGCTGGTATTCTATCTGTAATGGAGTGGCCAGCGCAGTCATCAGATCTCAACCCCATAGAGCTGTTGTGGGAGCAGCTTGACAGTATGGTACGCAAGAAGTGCCCATCAAGCCAATCCAACTTGTGGGAGGGACTTCTGGAAGCATGGGGTGAAATTTCTCCCGATTACCTCAGCAAATTAACAGCTAGAGTGCCAAAGGTCTGCAATGCTGTAATTGCTGCAAATGGAGCATTCTTTGACGAAAGCAAAGTTTGAAGGAGAAAATTATTATTTAAAATAAAAAACATTATTTCTAACCTTGTCAATGTCTTGACTATATTTTCTAGTCATTTTGCAACTCATTTGATAAATATAAGTGTGAGTTTTCATGGAAAACACAAAATTGTCTGGGTGACCCCAAACTTTTGAACGGTAGTGTAAGTGAATACAGTGCAGTGAAATTCAGTGACTCACAGGTGACATCTTCTCAGAATGGAGTCGTTCATGTTCTCTTTTCTTCTTCATCCGACCCAGAACACCATGTTGACTTCCAGTCTTCTTCATCTCCAATGCCCAAGCGCGAACCACAAGATATGTCATGAAAGTGTTGATGTAACCTGTATACCACGTTCACGTGACCCAATCTGCCACGTCACAGCTTATTCAAATCATGGAAGCGTTCAGTCTACATGACTACCGCCCGTCATGGTGCGCATACCTTAGATCAAAATTTCGACATATAACTAACTCTAAATCTCATAAGCTAATTTTCTTTAGCTATTATACTAGGATGTACAATTCTATATTAAAATATTATCATATTAGTCATGTGTCCTAGTATACCCACATCCAGCGATGGGTGGGATGGGTGAAACATAAAATAGTTTTCCATGAGTTTTGGACTGCGATGTGCTGCTGATCTCCCCTTTTGGGGGTAATATACAGGGAATATGGGGGTTATATAAGGGACTCCCATCATCCCTGTATATACCAGCCATCATCCCCATATATAACCACCATTATCCGTGTATGAACCAGCCTACCATTATCTCAGTATAAAATCTCCATCACCCCTGTATATACCATTAGGGCGGGCACTGTCAGCTTGCTGTGGCGTGCGGGCATTGTGGCTAAAGAAGAAGTAAATGGGGTGGGCATTGAGGACACCGTGGACCAATAGCATGCCTGAAATGCCGGTATATGGGAGAAGTCCAGCAGAATCTGAAAATATGCCTCCTGATTGCTTAGGCTGGGTTCACACGACTTATTTTCAGACGTAAACGAGGCGTATTATGCCTCGTTTTACATCTGAAAATAAGGCTACAATACGTCGGCAAACATCTGCCCATTCATTTGAATGGGTTTGCCGACGTACTGTGCAGACAACCTGTCATTTACGCGTCGTCGTTTGACAGCTGTCAAACGACGACGCGTAAAAATACAGCCTCGTCAAAAGAAGTGCAGGGCACTTCTTTCAGACGTAATTTGAGCCGTTTCTTCATTGAACTCAATGAAGCACAGCTCAAAATTTACGGCTGTCAGAGAAGCCCCGCAAAATGCGAGGAGGAGCATTTACGTCTGAAACAAGGCAGCTGTTTTCTCCTGAAAACAGTCTGTCTTTTCAGACGTAAAAGCCTGCTATTGTGTGCACATACCCTTAAAGGCTATGTACACCTTTGCACAGTTTTTTTTTTAATTGCCTTGTATGTATTTTGTAAAATAAATCACATTTCTAATTGGTCTACCATTTGTCTTCTGTACCTGCAGTGTATTTCAGTTCATGGCCAGCTGCTGTATTCAGTTATCTCTCTAAGGCCCTGTTCACACCTGCGTTGGTGTGTTTCGTTGTTCTGCTCCATCAGTGGTGCAGAACAAAGGAATAACGTAAGCAACTGTTCCGTCGCACAACGGACACCGCCACCTGCCGACAGAACCCATTGACTTTAGTGGGTTCCATTGGCTTTCCGTCAGGCGGGGGACCGTGATTTTACCAGAGACAATAGTGCAGATGTGAACGAGGCCTTATCCGTCAGTCATCACCCTAATGGCAAACTGAGCAGCTCCTCCTTTGCAGGCTCATGAACAAGCATTTACTGTGGAATCTGCGCATGTGCATGGTCCTAATTACTGCATACCTCCTAACCGTCCCGGATATAGGGGGGTAGTCCAGGATTCTGGGCGCTGTTACGCTGTCCCAAGCGGCCGGTGGTATGTCTTGGTGTCAACTGTATCTGCGTCCTCAGGATGCAGATACAGTTTAATCCAATGCTAATGAAAGGGATCGTCAGCTCCCTGCTTCTGTTTTAGTACCACTCGCCGAGGAATTCCCGGGCACAGCGCTACTTTAAGTGCGGAGCCCCTTGTTTCACTATCCATATATGAACATTGACGTCGGGGACTACTCCTGGAACGGAATCCACTGCCTTTGCATTGCCGATGGTCTGGCCGGGGAATCCGCTCCTATGCGGAACCCCTGATGTCACTTTCCATATATGTACAATTACATCAAGGGCTCCTCCTGGAGAGCAATCCTTGGCCACAGCGTGGCCGACGCTCTGGACAGAGATTCTGCTCCTATAGGGAATGCCTTACGTCACTGTCCATATATGGACAGTGACGGCAGGGGCTCCTCCTGGAGTGGAATCCCTGGGGGAGTGGCACCATCTACATGGGCACTGTGTGTGACACTATCTATATGGGCACTGGCACTTTATATGTGCACACTGGTACTAGGGGTAGCTAAGGGGGCATTAAACTGTATGGGGGCAGCTATTTGTCATTATACTGTGTAGGGGGTCCTATGGGAACATAATAATGAGTGGGCTGAACCGGGTATGTGTGGGCGGAGATTACTTAGATTAGATACTTGAAAGTTGGTAGGTATGTTTACTGGTGTGTGCTGGGGCAGAGCGAGTGTGCCTACTCCAAATTTGCAGCATAAGGCAATGAGGTTGCTTTACCACATGCCAATGCTGCAATTTTGGGAATTGCTCCCTCTAGTGACCAGCACATGGAAATGTTATAAATTAGAATCTGATTTATAATATTTCCTGACTTGTGAAAAAATTAAAAAATTAAAACAATGTTTAATCACTTATATACTAACTGTTTAACTGAAAAAAAATAATAATTCCTAGCGACACATTCCCTTTAATACTGGCGTTTCATACACCAGTCCTATTAAACAGTTTGCTGGAGTAAGATGCAACACATTTATTAACAGGCGAACGACTCTTAATAAATGTGTCGCATCTTTTAGCTGCAACGCGGCCTGTCATCAGTACTTTCTATGTGCCGCGGCCTGCTGTACATTTAAAGTACATTTTTAAAATGTATTTTATTGTCTGATTGGGGGGGCATACAGTCTGATTGGGGGGGAGGTATGGGTCTGGCACGGACCTTTTCCTTGTTACGCCCCCCAGAGATAAATCTGTGCGGCATTATACATATAGATTTCTGCTATAATTTACATCAGTTACTGGCGTAAATTATAGTAAAATTGTTGGCCATTTCTGCTAAGCCCCGCTCATTTTTTGCCCCCAAAAATTATGACATTTGCGTATTTTGTGAATTTTATACGCTAATAAACTGTTGTAGAAAGGTTAATATATTCCCCCCAAAGGCTACAGACCGTAATACAATATCTTAATGTAAGGATGTGTACACTTAATTGTGCTGCAACGCTTGTTGTCTCCATTCTATGTCAGTGTGGGAAGTAGATGTCCGGCCTTATGATTTTATGATATGTAATAGACCCAGAATCCCAATCACCATACCAAAGAATGCAAAATAAAGACACAAAACATTATAATTGGGTGTTAAATGGTCAAAACTTTTATTATATTATATGACCAAACCCAAAATGGCAAAGCTCCGACTCACGAAGAGTCACCCTCCAGCACGCAGGAAAGGAAAAACCCCCTGTGGGGGAAACCTCTAGGGAAACCATGGCTGGAGGATTGCCCTTCCTCTAGGCTTAGAAGTTGCCAAAATATAATTTGTAACAGAATTTATACGTTTTCTCAGATTTTTAAGGAAAGACAATACAATGAACGAACGAACGAACGAACGAACGAACGAACGAACAAACAACATAAAACACATAAATCGGCTGATCTGGATGGCTAGGCGGGTGTCTCTCTTCCTGGGCACCCATTAAAATGAATGGGCGATGCTCGGTTGAGACGTGTCCTCCAGATGCCTCCTTGTAGCATCTGTCTCCGCTCTGGCTAATAGAGGGGGATCTCCTGCTGGAAACCCCCCTCTATTACAGACAACCCGTATGAAGAGGATGGCATCACTGTGATGAAGAAGTGGTCTTGGGTGAAGGGTTTCCCTGCTAGAACCTCCAAATTACATCAGGTCGGTATTGGTGGGGAAGTCAAGCTCAAGGTCCTCAGTCCCATCCAATATGGCGCTGAATGTGGCAGTAAAACTTTCTAATATGGAATCTTCTTTATGTCATAAACATTTGTATTTATGACATCAGCACCTTCATCATCATTACTACAGGAATTTATTACCACTGCACAAATCATACATTGTGACGACACCCACAGTGGTCTGAAGTGTTAACCCTTTAATGACTGGAAATGAACTTAGTACAGAGGCCATAAAGCTGAATAGAACATATCAGCGGCCATAAAGGAAAAGGGATAATGCAGGGAGCATCTCCGCACAAGAACTATCCATGACAAAGAGTTCTCCAGGATGAGATAACTTATCTGCTTTCTCCAAAAAGCAGCACCACACCTGTCCATAGGTTGTGTGTGGTATTACAGCTCATTACCATTCACTTCAATGGAGCTAACCTGCAATACCAGATACAACCTGTGGATAGGTGTGGTGCTGTTTTTGGAAGAAAGCAGCCATATTTTTATAACTCTGCACAGCTCCTGTTAGAAATAGTTAAAATAAAGTGGGGGGAGAAGGAGAAGAAGGGGAGAGGGAAAGAAGAAAGTAAAAAAAGGGAAAAAGAGGAACTCTGAGGTAAAAGATATCAAACTAGACTGAAAGGAGTCTGCTGGAGGTTCCAGATGGAAAGACATATTTCTGCCATGGGGACCAGATTAGTTGAAATGTATCTTGAAGGGGGGCTTCAGAGAGTGGGTTTTAACCCCTTCCCGCCCTATGAAGTGCTGTTGCATTGAAAAACTATGCAGTTCATCTTCAAATGCAGCGTCACAAAAACAAATTATTTAGTAAAAAATAAAACTATATAAATTTGGTATCGCCATAATCGTAACGACACGCAGAATCAAGTTATCATGCAATTCATGCCACCCGATCAACACTGTAAAATCAAAACAGAAATGGCGGAATTACAGGTTTTTTGTTCAATTCACCCCACAAAATGTAGGTTTTTTTACATTGTTTTTTTAATACTTTATATGGTACATTAGGCCGCAGGGTAAATTCCACGTAAACAGCGTCATTCATCGGTTAACTGTTTAAATGATACCAGTTCAAGTGACCTTTATCGAAAAACACTATAAGACATTTTTTCCCAATTAACCTTTTAATTGGGGCTAGCATGTGTGATACTGTCTGCTAAGCCGTTGTATCTCAGCATATTATATGTGATACTGTCTGCTGAGCCGCTGTCTCCTATCAAGTAGCAGAGCTATCAGGTGTCATAGTCTTAGGGTTCACACGCAAAGTCAAAAATGGCTGAAAATTACAGAGCTGTTTTCAGAGAACACAGCCTTTGATTTACAGCCGTTTTTGAAGCTGTAAACGTTTTTTGAGGTGTTTTTTTCTAGCTGTTTTTGGAGCTGTT
This sequence comes from Rhinoderma darwinii, assembly GCF_050947455.1. NCBI lineage: Eukaryota > Metazoa > Chordata > Amphibia > Anura > Rhinodermatidae > Rhinoderma > Rhinoderma darwinii. Next base: position 6,467,355 of record NW_027461962.1, read on the forward strand.
TTTCCATTGACACAATGAAAAACATCTCCAAAAACGGCTCAAGAAGTGACATGCTCCTTCTTTTTACAATAGGCAGATGTTTGAAGGCATTGGGCTACCGATTTTTCAGGCGTATTTGAAGGCGTTTACGCTCCGAAATATGCCTGAAAACACAGCGTGTGAATATACCCTTATAGATACGCTGTCTCAGATATATATATCTTTTTGTTTGTTTTTTTTAGGGGTGTGGGCAAAACACATGTCTTGTGGCACAAAACAGTCTGATTAGTGGGGGAGATACAGGGTCTGGCTTAGGCCTTTTGTTGCACACTCAATGTAAAATTGTACACTAGCTCGGAGCTGGCGTTGATTTCTGCTTTACATTACGCCCGTTACTGGCGTAAATGATAGTAAAATTGTCGGCCCTTTCCGCAAAGCGCCACACACTTTTCAAAAAAGTGCCAAAGGCAGCGAAAAGTGACCGAAAACGTTCCTGCACTTTTGGGATTTTTCTATGCCAGATAAGAGGCTTAGCAAGGTTAATAAATTCTCGTCTAAGGCTACAGACAGTAATACAATATCTTAATGCAAGGATCTGTACACTCAGTGTCTGACTGAGGTACCTTGGACCCACCAAAGGAAATAATTCTTGGGGGTCTACCCTTCAACTATATAGAAATAATTTAAACACTCTTAAATGTGTACTAAAAACGTGTGTTGTAAAACAAAGACCAGTATTCCCACCATATTGTGACAGATATCAGTCCTACACAGGCATTCTGCAGACCATATAAGTGAATACAGTGCAGTGAAATTCAGTGACTCACATGTGACATCTTCTTAGATTGGAGTCGTTCACGTTCTCTTTTCTTCTTCAGCTGGCCCAGAACGCCATGATGACTTCTTCCAGTCTTCTTCATCTCCAATGCCCAAGCGTGAACCACAAGATACGTCATGAAAGTGTTGATGTAACCTAGATACCACGTGTAATGACGGGGTAGGGATACAGACAGGTGAGCCCTAATCTACCCGCCTCTCAGTCCCTGCCTACTTGCACGGCCCGTCCTAGGCGACGGCGTACAACTGGGCGACGGTCCCTACGCTCAATATGTGCACGACAGACAAACAGACAAGTGTACACAGAAGCTAAGGGAAATGGGGCAGTTGCCCACGGCAACACAGTGAGCAACAGGCGTAGTGAACGAGTCGAGTCAAAACAGGAGTGTACCAGGTACCAAACACAGAGCAGGAGCGTAGTCAGTAAAGCCAGGGTCAAAATGAAGCAAGGTCAATAATAATAGCAGGAGCAGCAGAGCCAGAAAACAGGAAAGAATCACAGGCAAAGACAAGCAGGAAATGAAGGTATAAATAGACCGAGGCCGGGAGCTAGAACCGTCTGGCCAGGCTGTAATAGGTTCTCCCACTCCTGAGCCTACCAGCCTGAGTGGTAGCAGATCGAGTCACTCTATCAGACCTAGGAGCAGGTGCAGACTGATTAACCACGGGCGTCGACACAGAAGCTGTGTCTGGCAGATCCTTTACACCACGTTCCCGTGACCTAATGTGCCACGTCACAGCGTATTCAAATCATGGAAGTGTCCAGTCTACATGACTACCGACTGTCATGGTGTGCAAACCTTAGATCAAAATGTTGACATATAACTAACTGACTCTAAACCTCATAGGGTAATTTTCTTTAGCTATTATACCAGGATGTAGGCGGAGGAGTAGGCTAAGAGAACGGAAAGTGGCCGAGGCGGGAGTTGGGCCAGAGTGAATATGACGCTTGACTGGGGTCTGGGGAGGGGAAGGGGAGAGAGACAGGTGGGAAGGTGGGAGCAGAGGGGCAACATGAAAAAAATTATTAAACTGAATCTACTGCTTTAAAACAGTCACTCACCAAGTTGCGGAGCTTGCCCCTGCATGGATCCCATTCCTTTCTACAAACCAATTAACGCTAATCATAACCTTGATGAGCGGCGGCTGCCCACTTTATTTTACTTTTGTGGCCAGGCCCCTGACAGTAGTACCAGCGGTACTACCCTGATGGCAGGCCTGTTTGCAGGAGTACTAGCCAACTACGTCACAGATAACCCAAGTTTCAAGACCATGCAAATTTATGGATTTTTGGCATCCCATGGAATATGGGAACAATAGGGAATTCTATCAGTAAGTATTCTGCCTGTTTGTTGGCTAATACTCCTGATCCAATTCCTTCTTCTAGCAGATTTTTTAAAGATTCCTTACATGCGGTGCTTATTTTCGCCACAAGTTTGCGATATGTCGATTCATTGTCTAAAATGGTATGAACGTGTCTGGGATATAAAGAGGAATCTAGAACAACTCCTGCTCCGTAAGATTTGGAGGACACAGTTATACGCTGGATATATGGTGAGCCCCTCTGTGTTTTCACCGTCAGCCCTTATGTGTACATAGTGAACCTTTTAGAAGGTTAATCTCTACACGCTAAGGTGGAAGGGTTGGTTCCAATGCCTAGTTATGGTGGTGTCTGAGGAAATAAAGGTCCTTTTAGACGTCCCGATACTGACCATGAAAACCAGCACCAATCGACGATACAGCGTGTCACAAGGAGCAATCATCGTTAATGTATGGGGGCAAACAATCGTTACTACACCAGACCCCGCACCGATCTGCCAGTCCAGCTGCCTCCGGGCACTGGACAACACTGCCGGAAGCAGATTGCTCAGATCACTGCATAGCAGCCGTTCGGCAGAACTGCAGCTCGGCCTCTATTCTTTGACCGGAGCCATCTACTTCCGGCAGTGTTGTCCGGTGCCCAGAGGCAGCTGGAGTGGTGGATCGGTGCGGGGTCTGGTGTAGTAACGATTGTTTGCCCCCATACATTAACGATGATTGCTCCTTGTGACACGCTGTATAGTCGATTGGTGCTGGTTTTCATGGTCAGTATCGGGACGTCTAAAAGGACCTTTATTTCCTCAGACACCACCATATCTAGGCATTGGAACCAACCCTTCCACCTTAGCGGGTAAAGATTAACCTTCTAAAAGGTTCACGCACCGATCATATACTGATGACCTATCCAGTGGATAGGTCATCAGTTGTCAGAACGTGGAAAACCCTTTTAAAGGGAAGGTGTCACGGAAATGTTTTTTTATATATATATATATATATATATATATATATATATATATATATATATAATATTGCTTTTAGTATGTCATTAAAATAAATTGTATTTATTTGTGTTTTTTTGTTGTACTTTTTACTTTTTTCCTTCTTTTACTTCTCTATGGGGGCTGCCATTTTTTTTTTCATCTCTGTATCTGTCCATTAACGACACATACAGAGATGGAATACGGCACATACATTCCCATAGAGAATGCGAACGGGAGCCGTTCCATTCACTATAGTGTATGCCGTCTGTGTGGGAACGGCGCATGCGCCACTCCCACACAGATCAAAAGAAAGGTCTTTAGTAGAGCGACATCCAGCGCTATTTTCATGTGGACCGGAAGCCACGGCCGGACAGTAAGATGACGACTTCCGGTCGCGGCTTCCGGCCATATGTTGAAGGCAGCGCAGATGCAAGGACTAGGAGCGGCAGGGCGGAGGCGGCGGCAGGAGCAGGTAAGTTATGTTTGTGTATGTGATGTGTGTGTATGTTAGTGTTATACTTTCTGCTGAGCACTGTATCTAATCTTCCTACACTGTGCATTCGCTCAGAAAATGGCGGCACACAGTGTAGGAGGTTTGAAGATTCAACCCCCTTCTTTCTCCTGGCACTAGGCAGGATAAAGGAGGGGGGATTCTGTGAGGACACTAGAGCGAGTGTGTCTACTACAAATTTGCAGCATAAGGCAATGAGGTTGCTTTACCACATGCCAATGCGGCAATTTTGAGAATTGCTCCCTCTAGTGACCAGCACATGGAAATGTTATAAATTAGAATCTAATTTATAATATTTCCTGAAAAAAATAAAATAAAATTTCTAGCGACACATTCCCTTTAATACTGGCGTTTCATACACCAGTCCTATTAAACAGTTTGCTGGAGTAAGATGCAACACATTTATTAACAGGCGAAAGACTCTTAATAAATGTGTTGCATCTTTTAGCTGCAACGCGGCCTGTCATCAGTACTTTCTACGTGCTGCGGCGTGCTGTAAGAGCCTGAGGGAATCCGGGAGGGAGAATCGGAGTGGTGAGGTAAGTACATTTTTTAAATGTATTTTATTGTCTGATTGGGGGGCAAACAGTATGATTGGGGGGAGGTATGGGTCTGGCACGGAACTTTGCCTTGTTACGCTCCCCAGAGATAAATCTGGGCCGCACTATACATATAGATTTCTGCTATAATTTACATCAGTTACTGGCGAAACTTATAGTAAAATTGTTGGCCATTTCTGCTAAGCCCCGCCCATTTTTTGCACCCCAAAAATGTCAACATTTGTGTATTTTAGTAAACTGTTGTAGAAAGGTTAATATATTCCCCCCAAAGGCTACAGACTGTAATACAATATCTTAACCCCTTCCCTCTTTAGCCACTTTTGACCTTCCTGACAGAGCCTCATTTTTCAAATCTGACATGTGTCACTTTATGTGGTAATAACGTCGGATTGCTTTTAGCTATCCAAGCGATTCTGAGATTGTTTTCTCATGACACATTGGACTTGATGTTACTGGCAAAATTTGCTCGATATGTTCAGTATTTAATTGTGAAAAACACCAAAATTTAGCGAAAAATTGCAAACATTTGCATTTTTCTCAACTTAAATGTATCTGCTTGTAAGGCAGGTAGTTATAATACACACAATTGTTGCTAACTAACATCCCCCATATGTCTACTTTATCCTCTTATTTTTCTAGGACGTTACAAGGCTTTGAACTTTAGCAGCAATTTCTCACATTTTCAAGAAAATTTCAAAAGGCTATTTTTACAGGGGCCCGTTCACTTGTGAAGTGGCTTTGAGGGCCTTATATATTAGAAACCCAAAAAAAGTCACCCCATTTTGAAAACTTCACCCCTCAAAGTATTCAAAACAGCATTTAGAACATTTCTTAACCCTTTAAACTTTTCACAGGAATTAAAGCAATGTAGGGGTGAAATTTACAAATAAATTTTTAATCCATTTTTATTTATAACACAGAAAGTTTTTCCATAGAAATGCAACTCAATATTTATTGCCCAGATTCTGCAGTTTTAGGAAATATCCCATATGTGGCCGTAGCGTGCTACTGGACTGAAGCACCGGCCTCAGAAGCAAAGGAGCACCTAGTGGATTTTGGGCCCTTATTTTTATTCGAATATATTTTAGGCACCATGTCAGGTTTCAAGGGCTCTTGCGGTGCCAAAACAGTGGAAATCCACCAAAAGTGATCCCATTTGAGAAACTACACACCTCAAGGAAATTATCTAGGTGTATACTGAGCGTTTTGACCCCGCAGGTTTTTTGCAGAAATTATTGGAAGTAGGCCCTGAAAATAAAAATCTACATTTTTTCAAAGAAAATGTAGGTAAAGCTAATTTTTTCTCATTTCCACAAGGACTGAAGGAGAAAAGGCACCACAACATTTGTAAAGCAATTTCTCCCGAGTAAAACAATACCCCACATGTGGTAATAAATGGCTGTTTGGACACACGGCAGGGCTTAGAACGGATGGAGCACCATTTGGCTTTTGGAGTTCACATTTAGCAGGGATGGTTTGCGGAGGCCATGTCACATTTACAAAGCCCCTGAGGGGATAAAACAGTGTAAACCCCCCACAAGTGACCTCATTTTGGAAACTACACCCATTGAGGAAATTATCTAGGGGTATACTGAGCGTTTTGACCCCACAGGTTTTTTGAAGAAATTATTGGAAGTAGGCCCTGAAAATAAAAATCTACATATTTTCAAAGAAAATGTAGTTTTAGCAATTTTTTTCTCATTTCCACAAAGACTGAAGGAGAAAAAGCCAGCAAAATTTGTAAAGCAATTTCTCCCGAGTAAAACAGTACCCCACATGTGGTAATAAACGGCTGTTTGGACACACGGCAGGGCTTAGAATGGAAAGAGCGCTATTTGGCTTTTGGAGATCACATTTAGCAGGAATGGTTTGCGGAGGCAATGTCGCATTTGCAAAGCCCCTGAGGGGCAAAACAATGAAAACGCCCAAATAGTGACTCCCTTTAGGAAACTACACCCCTTGAGGAATCCATCTAGGAGTATTGTGAGCATTTTGACCCCATAGATGTTTCATAGAATTTATTAGAATTGGGCAGTGAAAATAAAAACAATCCTTTTTCTTCAATAAGACGTAGTTTTACCGCAAATTTTTGGGATTTCTCAACAAATAATGCAAAAAAAGAACACAACATTTGTAAAGCAATTTCTCCCGAGTACGGCAATACCCCATATGTGGTCATAAACGGCTGTTTGGGCACACGGCAAGGCTCAGAAAGGAAAGAGCACCATTTGGAGTGCAGATTTTGCTGGATTGGTTTCTGGGCACCTGTGGGACCAAAACTGTGGATACCCCGCAGAAGTGACCACATTTTGGAAACTACGCCCTCAATGCATTTACCTAGGGGTGTAGTAAGCATGTTAACCCTGCAGGTGTTTTGTAGAAATTAGTGTGCACTCGATGTTGCAGAGTGAAAATGGGATTTTTTTTCCATAGATATGCCAATATGTGGTGCCCAGCTTGTGCCACCATAACAAGACAGCTCTCTAATTATTATGCTGGGTTTCCTGGTTTTAGAAACACCCTTCATGTTGCCCTAATCTTTTGCCGAACATTCGACCAGGCTCAGGAGTGAAAGCGTACCATGCAAAATCGAGGCCTAATTTGGCGATTTATAAAGTATTGGATCACAATTGCAGAGGCTCAGATGTGAAATAATAAAAAGAAAGCCCTGAGAAGTGACCCCATTTGGAAACTGCACCCCTCAAGGCATCTATTAAGGGGTGTAGTGAGCATTTTCACCCACAGGTATTTTCCATAAATGATTGCGCTGCGGGTGGTGCAAAGTAAAAATTGATATTTTTCTCTAGAAATGCCATTTCAATGGCAAATATGTCATACCCAGCTTATGTCACTGGAGACACACACCCCAACATTTTTTAAAAGGGTTCTCCCGGGTATGACGATGCCATATATGTGGAAGGAAACTGCTGTTTGGGCACACTGTAGGGTTCAGATGGGTGGGAGCGTCATTTGGCTTTTGGAGCGTGGAATTTGCTTGGTAATAGTTTTGTTTGGAGTGTTTCCGTTTATAACGTGGGGCATATGTGAGCTGGGCAGAGTACATCAGGGGCATAGTCAGGGGGTATAATAATGGGGTAAAAAAACAATAAAATAATCCATTTATGTGTGTTACGCTGTGAAGCAATCCTTTCTGCACAGGCCAGTGTCGCACTGATATATGGCGTCCTTTCTTATGCCCCTTTTGGTCCGCATATTTGCAGTTCGGGGAATTTTGCTGTGAAGTGTTGTCCTGGTATAATACGGGCACCCTCGCTTCCAGCAGATATGTTTGGGCCCTCCCCTTCCTGGTTCCCTAATTTTAGATCCTTGATAAATCGCCTCCTGAAACAGAGGAAATGTTCCCCTCGGGCACAACTGCATATTTTTTATTTCCTGACTTATTGGAGCCATAACTAATTTTATTTTTTCATAGACGTAGCGGTATGAGGGCTGTTTTTTTGCAGGACAAGCTGTAACGATTATTGTTACCATTTTCGGGTACATGCGACTTTTTGATCACCTTTCATCCTATTTTTTGGAAGGCCAGGTAAACAAAAAAACGCAATTCTGGCACAGCTTTTTTTTTTTTATACAGTGTTCACCATGCGTTATACATTACCAGTTAACTTTATTATGTGGATCCGTACGATTCCGGAAATACCTAATTTATAGAACTTTTTTATGTTTGACAACATTTTGCACATTAAAATTGCTTTTGTAAAAAGAATGTATTTTTTCTGTCGCCAAGTTGTGAGAACCATATCTTTCCAATTTTATTGTCGACGGAGCTGTATGAGGGCTTGTTTTTTGCGAGACAATCTATAGTTTTTATAGGTACCATTTTTGGATACGTGCAACGTTTTGATCACTTTTTATTCTAATATTTGTAGGGCAGAGTGACCAAAAAACAGAAACTCGGGTATAGTTTTTTACAGGTTTTTTTTACGCTGTTCACCGTGTGCAATAAATAATATAATATTTTGATACATCAGGTCGTTACGGTCGCGGCAATACCAAATACGTATGGTTTATTATTTTTTTTCAATAATAAAGGACTTGATAAGCGAAAAAGGGTGATAGTGTTTTATTTTATTACTTGAAACTTTTATTGTTTTCAAACTTCTATTTTTTTAATTTTTTTTCTAATACTTTGCACTACCTACGTAGTGCAATGTATTAGATCTGTCAGTTATTCACTGACAGCAAGCCGATTAGGCTTCGCCTCCCGGCGGGGCCTAATCGGCTTCCGGAATAGCAGAGCAGGAGGCCATTGTGTCTCCTGTTGCCATAGCAGCAGTCGCCAGTCCTGATTGCCTGTCAGGGCTGGTGATCTGCTAGTAACCACTACGATGCAGTAATCGCTTTCGATTGCTGCATCGAGGGGGATAATGGCAGGGATTGGAGCTAGCTCCGGTTCCTGCCATTAAAGGTGGATGCCATCTTTCCGGCGGCTACGGAAGCCGATCAGGCTCCGCCGCCGGGCGGATCTTGACCGTCTTCTGTATTAGGCAGACCGGGAGGCCAGTATTAGGCCTCCGGTTGCCATTGCAGCCACCGGAACCCCGGCAATTTCATTGCTGGGGTTCCGATGAGCTGCAAACACCTTAAGTGCAGCACTCGCGTTTGAGCGCTGCACTTAAGGGGTTAATGGTGGGGATCGAAGCTAATTTCGGTCCCCGCCATTACAGCCGGATGTCAGCTGTAAGATACAGCTGAGATCCGGGGATGATGGCACCGACTCAGCTTCTGGGCCGTTGCCAAACATTTGGCGTATGGATACGGCAATTTGCGGGAAGTCATAACTTTCCATGGCGTACCCATACGGCAAATGTCAGGGAGGGGTTAATGTAAGGATGTGTACACTTAATTGTGCAGCAACGCTTGTTGTCTCCATTCTATGTCAGTGTGGGAAGTAGATGTCCGGCCTTATGATTTTGTGATATGTAATAGACCCAGAATCCCAATCACCAAACCAAAGAATGCAAAATAAAGACACAAAACATTATAATTGGGTGTTAAATGGTCAAAACTTTTATTATATTATATGACCAAACCCAAAATGGCAAACCTCCGACTCACGAAGAGTCACCCTCCAGCACGCAGGAAAGGAAAAACCCCCTGTGGGGGAAACCTCTAGGGAAACCATGGCTGGAGGATTGCCCTTCCTCTGGGCTTAGAAGGTGCCAAAATAGAATTTGTAACAGAATTTGTACGTTTTCTCAGATTTTCAAGGAAAGACAAAACAATGAACGAACAACATAAAACAAATAAATCGGCTGATCTGGTTGGCTAGGCGGGTGTCTCTCTTCCTGGGCACCCATTAAAATGAATGGGTGATCCACGGATGAGACGGGTCCTCCAGATGCCTCCTTGTAGCATCTGTCTCCGCTCCGGCCAATAGAAGGGGATCTCCTGCTGGAAACCCCCCTCTATTACAGACAACCCGTATGAAGAGGATGGCATCACTGTGAAGAAGAAGTGGTCTTGGGTGTAGGGTTTCCCTGCTAGAATCTCCAAATTACATCAAGTCGGCATTGGTGGAGAAGTCAAGCTCAAGGTCCTCAGTCCCATCCAATATGGCGCTGAATGTGGCAGTAAAACCTTCTAATATGGAATCTTCTTTATGTCATAAACATTTGTATTTATGACATCAGCGCATTCAACATCATTACTGCAGGAGTTTATTAACACTGCCACCTCATTCATTGTGACGTCACCCACAGTGGTCTGAAGTGTTAACCCTTTACTGACTGGCAGTGTACTTACCACAGAGGCCATAAAGCTGAATAGAACATATCAGCGGCCATAAAGGAAAAGGGATATTGCAGGGAGCATCTCCGCACAAGAACAATGCATGACAAAGGGTTGTCCAGGATAAGATAACTTGTCTGCTTTCTCCAAAAACCAGCACCACACCTGTCCATAGGTTGTGTGTGGTATTACAGCTCATTACCATTCACTTCAATGGAGAAAACCTGCAATACCAGATACAACCTGTGGATAGGTGTGGTGCTGTTTTTGAAAGAAAGCAGCCATATTTTTCTAACTCTGCACAGCCCCTGTTAGAAATAGTTAAAAAAAAAGGGGGGGAGAAAATAAATTAAAAAAAGGTAAAAAGAGGAACTCTGAGGTAAAATAAATCAAACTAGACTGAAAGGAGTCTGCTGGAGGTGCCAGATGGAAAGACATATTTCTGCCATGGGGACCAGATTAGTTGAAATGTATCTTGAAGGGGGCTTCAGAGAGTGGGTTTTAACCCCTTATAGCCCTATGAAGTGCTGTTGCATTGAAAAACTATGCAGTTCATCTTCGAATGCAGCGTCACAAAAACAAATTATTTTGTAAAAAATAAAACTATATAAATTTGGTATCGCCATAATCGTAACGACCCGCAGAATCAAGTTATCATGCAATTCATGCCGCCCGATGAACATTGTAAAATCAAAACAGAAATGGTGGAATTACAGGTTTTTTTTCAATTCACCCCACAAAATGTATGCTTTTTTACATTTTTTAAAATACATTATATATTACATTAGGCCGCAGGGTAAATTCCACATAAACAGCGCCATTTATGGGTTAACTGTTTAAATGATACCAGTTAAAGTGACTTTTATCGAAAAACACCATAAGAATTTTTTTCACAATTAACCTTCTAATTGGGCCTAGAATGTGTGATACTGTCTGCTAAGCCGTTGTATCTAAGTAGACCTAAGTAGACAAAAGTCGATGGTCCAGCGCAGTCAGGTTTAAAACAGAACGTAGTTCCAATTTTATTTGGATGGTTAAAACAAGATCATTCCCGAATGCAAGGGTGAAAATGTAGGTAAAGTGCCTACGCGTTTCAGACGTATACCACGTTCTTCCTCATGGCTTTAATGCTAACAACTAAAAGTCAGAACGAGGTCTATATCTGGTTGCCAACTGGTGAAAATTAGTGATGTCACACAGAAAAGTGGTGCTGTCCAGCATAGTAGTGCTGAATAGGGAGACGCCTATAAAGCATCAGTATTCTATGAATAAAAGCTATCCAGCACGGTGGAGCTGTCCAGCAGAAGTGGTGCTGAAACAGAGAGCTGGTGATAGAACATCACTGCTCCACTAGTAAGTTATGTGCTTATAGCGTTGATTGATGAATATTTATAAATAATAAAATGAGGGATAACAATGACCCAAATCTATCCTAGAGAAGTGGATAGAATATTAATGCTAATTTCTGTTTATTAGGCTGTCGGATATAAACCTCTGAAATACTCACATCGAAAAATTAAAACATGAATAGACGCTAAAAAATACATCATTTTAAACAGTTTAAAACAATACATGAACTGGAAAGAAGGGGAATTATGTATTGGTCTTCAAGGATAATTAGTATTGGAAAATTTGTTTTCCTTTGTATACTAGACCGTCAAACGGGAAATCTGATGGGGGAAGGACCCGTTAATATGGATAATTAGGTGTCATCTGTAAAAGCCATGAACATTAACAGGTATTATTGATTATTAGGCCATATTAGATTCTACCGATCATTTCATAGATTCTTTTACTATTAGTGGAACATTAATTCTTTTTTTAAGTTCAAACCTTTAGGAAACCTCGTTTTTAGTGTAAATATCCAGTATGCTTCACGTGATAAGATTTTATGTTTGATGTTCCCCCCTCTGGTTGGAGTTTTGACTTTTTTTCTGGTATAACATCTCAGACTTGTAATTGATCTATTATAGAAGGTTATGAAATGTTTTACAACATTGGAGATATTGGTGAGGTTAGGATTTCTTATATAGCCCAAATGTTCTAGTATCCTAGTTTTACATTTGCGGCTGGTGCAACCTACATACATTAGATTGCATTCCAAACACTCCACAATGTATATTACTGCCTCACTGTTGCAATTAATGTAAGTTTGAATTGAAAAATTTGTATTGTTATCTGAATCTCTGAAGTTCTTAGTAGGCTTAGCATATGAACAGATTTTACATGGATGCGATCCGCATTTAAAGAAACCCGTATATTGAAGCCATGTCAGTTTGGGAATGTTTGAGGAAAATATAGAAGGAGACAATAGATCACCTAAGGAAGGAGCTTTTCTGTATACAACACGGCAACCATCTTTCAAAATATCTGACAGAGCCTCGTCTTACATTAGAATGGCTACATTTTTATGGACGATTTTCTTGATTTCATTAAACTGACTACTGTGTTGTAACACCAAAGTAGGTACGTTTAGACCAGTATCTTTATTATTATGTTTTGGCTCTAGAAGTATATATCGGGGCTTTGTTTCTACAATGGAGGTTGCTCTTTTGAGGGTCCATTCTGCATACCCTCTTTTGCGTAGTCTCCTACAAATTTGCTGTTGTTCCACCCGGTAATTGGGGTCATTACTACAATTTCTTTTTGCTCTGTACATTTCTCCCACTGGGATTGATGAGATGGTTTGTCTAGGGTTACCGCTTGTTGCATGCAAGATAGTGTTCCCTGAAATCGGCTTACGGTATGTTTTAGTGTTGATTATTTCCCCTGCATGTCCTTTGAGTTCTAGGTCCAGAAACTGGATAGTATCTTTTTGTGAAGAATAGGTAAATTTCAAGTTGAGTTGGTTATTAAGATAATTGATGAAATTTGGGATATCTGACATATTGCCTTCCCATATAAATAGCAGGTCGTCTATATACCTTGCATACCAGTTAATAGATCTGCCAAAAGGATTATCACTAGAAAAAATGAAAAGTTCCTCCCACAACGCCATCACAAGATTTGCCAGAGAAGGGGAGAATTTAGCTCCCATTGATACTCACTTAAGTTGTAGGTAAAACAACCCATCGAACTGGAGGAAATTGTGTGTCATCAGGAAGACAAGGACCTCAAGTGTATATGATTGTAGCTCATAGCTGTAAGTGCTGTGTTTAAAAAGATGATATTCTAGTGCCCTATGGGCTATTTCCTGTGGAATGCTGGTATAAAGTGAGGTCACATCACAGCTCAGCCATGCAAATTTATTTTCCCATCTTTTTTTGTGAAATGAGCATAAAACATCTCTGGTGTCACGTAAATGGCCCAGGGTTCTTAATGCAAGGGGTTGTAACAAGGAGTCTAGCCATTCAGATAGTTTTTCTGTGAATGATCCTATCCCTGACACTATGGGGCGCATAGGTGGGGGGGTTTATGCCTTTATGTGTCTTGGTCAATGCGTGCATGATTGGAATTGAGGGACATTGGACCATAATATATTCTGCTTGCTTACTTGTTAATACGCCACTACCTAAACCATCGTTTATCAGTTTGTTGAGCTTTTTTTGGAACATAGATGTTGGATTGCACGTTAGTTTTTTATATGTGTCTGTATCTGCTATGAGTTTCAAAATTTGGGTCTTATACATTTCCCTATCTAACACAGTGATACTGCCCCCTTTTCCCGACATCTTAATAATGATATCCTTATTATTTTTTAACGATTTTATTTGCCATATTCAGCTCTTTAGAGATATTACAATTCTTATTACAACACTACGAATTTTTGGATAGTTGCTGGAGATCCTTTTCAATTGCCCATTGAAATCTGTCCATAGAGTCTATCCTGGATGCCAGAGGATGGAAGCTTAGATTTTTTGTGACAAAGTCCGGGGAAAAATGAAGATTTCTTGTAGGAAGTTCTGGTTTCAGACTCTCTAAGCATTGGATTGCCCTATGTTCCTCAAACGATAGTAATCTATGGTCGTGGATATTTGTATTGGGTTCTTTGAGATTATAATCTTCGGAGTCTGTTGTCATTTGGGAGCGTGTTGTAGAAATGCCTCTTTACTGTTAAATTCCTTACAAATCGATTAATGTCCAGAAGTGTGTTGAAAGTATTGAACGTACGATTAGGGGCAAAATTGAGGCCCAACGAAAGAACCTTGACTTGTGTGGAGTTAGTTCGGATGAGGAAAGGTTGATCACATTAATGCTGGGTGTGGGTTCCTGCGGTTCCGTAGGCGACGGTTTTGTTCCTGGTCTGTTTGGGTGATGTTTCCTACCGTCTCTCCTTCCCCGTTTTTTTACTTCCTTGACTTGCTGACTGATTGGTATCCTTGGGAATATAGGATCCTAGAGTTATCACTATCTGAGGCTTCATTTATTCCTTCGATTGAATCAGGTTCAGAGGAGCTAAAACTGACTCTGTTCAGACTGCTGCCGGATCTTCTCTCTTGTCTGCGATTTTTTAAGATGGGTCTGATTTTGTTGTGTACTTTGTCTCTTTTATTCCAATCATACACCTCCTTGTTTGCATAGTCCCTGAGGTCTCGTTGGAATTTATTTTTCTCAGTTTCAGCTATGGATTTATTTAATTTTTCCAAGTGTAGAGAAGTACGTTGTTCCAGTATAGTAAAGTCGGGTAAGCTGGAGGAAGCATTAATTTGTTCTTTTAGAGCGGAAATGTCAGTTTCCAATTTCTGTCAATTTGGCCTCCTCTTGTCTGGTAATTAGTTCCATTAGTTTTATAGAACATTCTGTTAATATAAAATTCCAGTGTGTGCTGAATTCTTCAGAGTAGGTAAAAGTAGAACTTTTTCTTAAACGTAGACCCCTTGGGATCATTTGTTTTGTAATATAATTACGTAAAGTCGTCAGGTCCCACCATATCTTAGCCTCCTGTACTGATAGTTTCTCTAGATCATGGAACATTTCCTGTAATGCACGATCACCTCCTTCTGGAGTATCATAATTGCCAAACACTTGGGCGGCCATTTCCACTCTGGAACATCGTGTATCTTGAGACATGGTTATTACTTGTTGTATATATATATACAGTGAAGGAAATAAGTATTTGATCCCTTGCTGATTTTGTAAGTTTGCCCACTGTCAAAGACATGAACAGTCTAGAATTTTTAGGCTAGGTTAATTTTATCAGTGAGAGATAGATTATATTTAAAAAATAAAAACAGAAAATCACATTGTCAAAATTAGATATATTTATTTGCATTGTGCACAGAGAAATAAGTATTTGATCCCCTACCAACCATTAAGAGTTCAGCCTTCTCCAGACCAGTTACATGCTCCAAATCAACTTGGTGCCTGCATTAAGACAGCTGTCTTAAATGGTCACCTGTATAAAAGACTCCTGTCCACAGACTCAATTAAACAGTCTGACTCTAACCTCTACAACATGGGCAAGACCAAAGAGCTTTCTAAGGATGTCAGGGACAAGATCATAGACCTGCACAAGGCTGGAATGGGCTACAAAACCATAAATAAGACGCTGGGTGAGAAGGAGACAACTGTTGGTGCAATAGTAAGAAAATGGAAGACATTCAAAATGACTTTCAATCGACATCGATCTGGGGCAACATGCAAAATCTCACCTCGTGGGGTATCCTTGATCCTGAGGAAGGTGAGAGCTCAGCCGAAAACTACATCGGGGGAACTTGTTAATGATCTCAAGGCAGCTGGGACCACAGTCACCAAGAAAACCATTGGTAACACATTACGCCGTAATGGATTAAAATCCTGCAGTGCCCGCAAGGTCCCCCTGCTCAAGAAGGCACATGTACAGGCCCGTCTGACGTTTGCAAATGAACATCTGGATGATTCTGAGAGTGATTGGGAGAAGGTGCTGTGGTCAGATGAGACTAAAATTGAGCTCTTTGGCATTAACTCAACTCGCCGTGTTTGGAGGAAGAGAAATGCTGTCTATGACCCAAAGAACACCGTCCCCACTGTCAAGCATGGAGGTGGAAACATTATGTTTTGGGGGTGTTTCTCTGCTAAGGGCACAGGACTACTTCACCGCATCAATGGGAGAATGGATGGAGCCATGTACCGTCAAATCCTGAGTGACAACCTCCTTCCCTCCACCAGGACATTAAAAATGGCTCGTGGCTGGGTCTTCCAGCACGACAATGACCCGAAACATACAGCCAAGGCAACAAAGGAATGGCTCAAAAAGAAGCACATTAAGGTCATGGAGTGGCCTAGCCAGTCTCCAGACTTTAATCCCATCAAAAACGTATGGAGGGAGCTGAAGATCCGAGTTGCCAAGCGACAGCCTCGAAATCTTAATGATTTACAGATGATCTGCAAAGAGGAGTCGGCCAAAATTCCATCTAACATGTGTGCAAACCTCATCATCAACTACAAAAAACGTCTGACTGCTTTGCTTGCCAACAAGGGTTTTGCCACCAAGTATTAAGTCTTGTTTGCCAAAGGGATCAAATACTTATTTCTCTGTGCACAATGCAAATAAATATATATAATTTTGACAATGAGATTTTCTGTTTTTTTTTATATAATCTATCTCTCACTGGTAAAATTATCCTAGCCTAAAAATTCTAGACTGTTCATGTCTTTGACAGTGGGCAAACTTACAAAATCATCAAGGGATCAAATACTTATTTCCTTCACTGTATATATATATATATAACCGAAATTCCAGTTAAGTTTTAAAAATTTGTATTTTAAAGCCAGAAGAAAAAATATATATATAAAGAAAAATTGTTGTACTTTAATAACTCTGTGAGTATATTAGTATGTTATAGAACTCTTTAACATTCGGGATATGGTCAAAATACAATTGTGCTTTTGTATTGTGAACCCTATATAATGGGCAGTAGGTGTGCACGGATGGATGCAGCCGTATAGCTATACAAACAAACAGTGGGAGGGATCCTCCAGCTCACCTTGATGCAAGTTTTAGACAGAAGAAAAATGGGCAAAAGTAGATGGTCCAGCGCAGTCAAGTTTAAAACAGAACGTAGTTCCAATTTTATTTGGATGGTTAAAACAAGATCATTCCCGAATGCAAGGGTGAAAATGTAGGTAAAGTGCCTATGCATTTCAGATGTATACCACGTTCTTCCTCATGGCTTTAATGCTAACAACTATTTGTCAGAACGAGGTTTATATCCGTTGCCAACAGGTGAAAATTAGTGATGTCACAGAAAAGTGGTGCTGTCCAGCAGAGTAGTGTTGAACTAAGGAGACGCCTTAGGTACATCGGCAGTCTATAAATAAAAGCTATCCAGCACAGTGGAGCTGTCCATCAAAAGTGGTGCTGAAACAGAGAGCCGGTGATAGAACATCACTGCTCTAATAGTAAGTTGTGTACTTACAGCATTGTTTGATAGATAGTTATCAATGATAGGATGAGGGATAACAATGATCCAATTTTATCCATGAGTAGTGGATAGAGTATTAATGCTTATTTTTGTTTATTAGGCTGTCGGATATGAACCTCTGCAATACTCACATCGAGATATTAAAACATAAATAGACGCTAAAAAATACATCATTTAAACAGTTTAAGACAATACATGAACTGGAAAAAAGGGAATTATATACTGGTTTTTAAAGGTAATTGGTGTTGAAAAAAATCTTTGTATACTAAACCGCCATTTCATTAAAAAGGAATGTGATGGGGGAGGGACCCGTTGGTATGGACAGTTAGGTGTCATCTGTAAAAGCCGTGAGCATTGACAGGTATTATTAATTATTAGACCATATTAAATTCTGCCGATAATTTCATAGATTCTTTCACTAATAATGGAACATTAATTCTTTTTTTATCACAACTTTTTTTATTTTCACAATCCTGACCCTTATGTAGCGTCTCTGTGATATTTACAGCAAGGCAAGCGTAATCTCGTTTTAAATGACAGGTTACATCGTACAGGTCTTTACCACTTTGGAATTTTTCTCAGACCCTCTCTCTTTCTCCACCATTACATGATCCACTGAAACCAAATATCACAAATTCTCGTCTGTGGATCTTGTCCCCTATATTGGTGGACAGGTAAATTCCCAGAGGAGCCACACCACAGAATAATAAGCCACAAAAGGTTAATCTGTACAAACCATCTAGTCAGGCGGGGTATTAACGTACTGGCTTTACTGGCATAGCTTATACTCCACCCTTTGCCACCCAAACAAGCCCAAGTTGTCCTTTAAAACAGAGAACAAATCCTCATCCGTCAACACATTTGTGCTTGAGTACGCAGCCAAACATGAAGGTGACTCACCACTCACAGGAATCCTGGCATCACCCAAGGGTGCCTCCAAGATTGTTCCAGCAGCTGGACGACCATTCTCTTGACCATGATCAGCTGCAGATCCCAATGATGCAATAGGAGGCAGTCTTCGTCCGTATCCTATGACAACGGTCTCTCCCACCAGCAGCAAGGAGGGGGCAATAAACTCCTTTTGGAGTCTACACCTGTCTCACCACTGATGCTACCGACTGCCCTCCATAGTCTGCCTGTACATTATAATCACAGGACTGCTCCTCCCACCACACCTCGAGCCATCCATGCCCCTACTGCTTCCTCTGGGGTAGAGCAGAACCCTGCCTCATGGACCTGTTAGATGATGGTGCAGTACAAGGACTGACTCCTCCTTCCTCTACACCAGCGCTGTCCCACATCCCTGGACCACTTTACTGCAAGCCGGGAACTTCCGGCCATGCCACATGCAGGGAAGGGGGGGGGGGGGTGGAGGAACTATTTTTAGAGCATAACACTTCCCTCTAAAAAGCATGGGACAACAATAACAGTCCATAAGCTTTTGGAAAGGGCTCTTCAGCTCCTTTGCTTTGGGAAAATAGTTACTAGCTGCCAAACTCCAGCCATCCCTTAATAAGTGGATTTCCACGCCGTTGCATTCACTCCACCACTGAGGACCCTGTGTGGTAACAATCCTGAATCTTTTTGGAGAACTGTTGCCTACTAGGCACAGGTAACCCTTTATAACGACTCAGAAAAAATAATTGTGTTAACCATTTAAGATTACATTGATAATAAACATTAATTTAAACTATATAAGCAATATACCCATAAGCTCCATAATTCTAGGCACCCAAGGGGCCTTACAATAGAATACACTTGTTATGCTACTTTTTACCATAAAATGGGGGTTTGCCATACAGCACAGGCAAGGGGGGGCATGTTATTTTGTTTCATTTTTGAGGGGTTAACACGACGGAAACCTCAGACGGAATCCCTCAACGGAAGGGCAGCGGTGATGTGAACAGGTCCTTAGTGTCGTCTTTTTCTTTATTTTCTATTTGTACATTATACCTGAGATAAATAACTATGTCCCTAGTGTGTTATACATATTAGGCTGGGTTCACACGACCTATTTTCAGACGTAAACGAGGCGTATTATGCCTCATTTTACGTCTGAAAATAGGGCTACAATACGTCGGCAAACATCTGCCCATTCATTTGAATGGGTTTGCCGACGTACTGTGCAGACGACCTGTTATTTACGCGTCGTCGTTTGACAGCTGTCAAACGACGACGCGTAAAAATACAGCCTCGTCAAAAGAAGTGCAGGACACTTCTTTGGACGTTTTTGGAGCTGTTTTCTCATAGACTCCAATGAAAACAGCTCCAAAAATGGACGTAAAAAACGCAGCGAAAACGGCGCGAAAAACGCCGCGAAAAATGCGAGTTGGTCAAAAAACGTCTGAAAAGCAGGGTCTGTTTTCCCTTGAAAACAGCTCTGGATTTTCAGACGTTTTTGGTCACTACGTGTGCACATACCCTTAGTGTCTATAACATGTATCAGGAACATATTATCACACCTTTGATTCTTTACAGATGACTGATCCCAGTGAGAAGAAGGAACGATACATATAACCCTGTCAGCAGCAAGAAAGGAATCACAAGACAGGTAATTAATATTTATATTAATTACTGATAACACTCAGGCTAGATATGAGTTCTAGACCCGCAGAGGTGTGATAGTATCTTCCTGGTACATCAGAATATATGTGTTTTTAACCGCTTCCCGACCGCCCACTGTATATTCACGTTGGCATTTGCTGGGCTCTGTGCAGTGCCGACGTGAATTCACGGTGGGTGTTAAAAGCGCGATCCGTGTGTCTCAGAGTAGCGCTGACACCCGGATCGCGCTGTTAACCCCTGCCTCTGGTCCTGGAGTCATGACCGGGACCTAATTGGTTCAGGTCCCAGTCATGTGATCGCAGGGAAAGCTTGTTGTAGCAACGAACTGGAAAGTTTGTTACTACAACAAACTGGAAAGTTTGTTGCTACAACAAACTTTCCCGGGGACCGATTGCGGGTGCTTCAGTCGGTTATAAGGCAGAACCGGAGGCCATACAACGGCCCCCGGGTCTGCCATGCACAGCAGCCTATGAGAACCAGCCGGAGGCCGGTCCTCCTAAGCTTCCTGTCAGTGTGATTCTCAGCGTCACACTGACAGTTTATAATACGTTACACTACCTAGGTGGTGTAATGTATTATAGCAGCGATCAGTGCTGCCAGTCTTCAAGTAAAAAGTAAAAGTAATAAAAATGTTTTATAAAAGTGTAAAAACAAGTTATAAAAGTTACAAAAACAAAAAATGCTTTTTTTCCCTATAATAAGTCTTTTATTATAGGGAAAAAATTAAAATGTTAAAAAAAGTACACATATTTGCTATCACCGCGTTCATAACGACCAAAACTATAAAACGATAATATTATTTTTCCCGAACGGTGAACAGCGCAAAAAAAATAATTAAAAAACTATGTCAGAATCGCAATTTTTTTTGGTCATCAACCCTCCAAAAATATAGAATAAAAAGTGATCAAAAAGTCGCATGTACCCTAAAATAGTACCAATAAAAACGACAACCCGTCCCGCAAAAAACAAGCCCTTACACAGCTTTTTTGACTGAAAAATAAAAAAGTTATGCCTCTCAGAATATGGTGACACAAAAAATAAATAATTTAATCGAAGAGTAATTTTATTGCGCAAATGACACAAAACATAAAAAAACTATATACATCTAGTATCGCCGTAATCGTATCGACCCGCAGAATAAAGTAAAATTTCATTTATAGCGCACGGTGAAAAGTGTAAAAAAAAAAGACAAAAAAC
This sequence comes from Rhinoderma darwinii, assembly GCF_050947455.1. NCBI lineage: Eukaryota > Metazoa > Chordata > Amphibia > Anura > Rhinodermatidae > Rhinoderma > Rhinoderma darwinii. Next base: position 6,488,398 of record NW_027461962.1, read on the forward strand.
ATTGTCAGAATTGTTTTTTTGTCACTTTGCTTGCCAAAAAAAATCTAATTTAAAGTGATAAAAAAATCACATGTACCCTAAAATGGTACCAATGAAAACTACAGATTGTCCCGCAACAAATAAGTCCTCGCACGGCTCCGGTGAAGAAAAAATAAAAAAAAGTTCTGGCTCTCAGAATATAGCGACAGAAATTATGCAGTGTCCAAAAGATGATAAGATCAGGCGCCATTTATCAGTGCGACATTGGCCACATATCTGCGGATTATTATTTATTTACCGAATTATTATACCCTCTTATTATGTCCTGATGTACTCTGCCCAATTCACGCATACCCCCACTTCATAAACTGAAATAAAAGCAAAACCCCAAACAGAACAGTTACCAAGCAAACTCTGCGCTCCAAAAACCAAATGGCGCTCCCTCCCTTCTAAGCCCCACAGCGTGCCCAAACACCAGCTTACGTCCACATATATGATATTTTATATCTGGGAGAACCTGCTCAACATTGTATGAGGTACTTGTCTTCAGTGGCACAAACTGGGCACAACATATTGTGCGTTAAAATGGCATATCAGTGGAAAATTTAAATTTTCACTTTGCACCATCCGCTGCGCATTAACGCCTTCGCGCACCACGACTTAATAGCATGTCGTGGTGCGGGGGGTTATATATGGAGCGGGCTCATGCGCTGCGCCCGCGCCATATTCTGCAGGTGTCCGCTGTGTATTACAGCTGACACCCGGGACTAATGGACAGGAACAGCGATCGCGCTGTTACAGGAGATTGTAAAAATGATATTATACTGCAATACATTAGTACTGCAGTGTATTGTACCAGCGACCTAATGATCGCTCGTTCCAGTCCCCTAAAGGGACTTTTGGGAGGTTTCCACTGTTTTGGTACCTCAGAGGCTTTGCAAATGCGACATGACACCCGAAAACCATTCCAGCTAAATTTGAGCTCCAAAAGCCAAATATTGTTCCTTCCCTTCTGAGTCTTGCCGTGGGTCCAAACAGCAGTTTATTACCACATATGGCATATTGCTGTAATCAGGACAAATTGCTTTACAAATTTTGGGGTGATTTTTCTCCTTTATTCATTGTAAAAATTAAAAATTTCTATGTTTTTTCAGAAAAAAGTAGATTTTCATTTTCACGGCCTAATTCCACTAAATTCAGCAAAAAAACTGTGTGGTCAAAATGCTAACTATACCCCTAGAAACATTCCTTGAGGGGTGTAGTCTACAAAATGGGGTCACTTTTGGGGGGTTTACACCGTTTTGCTCCCTCAAACGTGACATGGCACTGAAAACCAATCCAGCAAAATCTGCGCTTCAAAATCCAAATGGCGCTCCCTCCCTTCTGAGCTCTGCCGTGGGTCCAAACAGCAGTTTAGTACATAGTTACATAGTTACATAGTTTGTACGGTTGAAAAAAGACACATGTCCATCAAGTTCAACCAAGGGATGGGAAAGGGGAAGTGGGATAGGAAAGGGGAAGTAAAAAATGTCTACACATAGCAGTTAATATTTTTTTGTTCTAGGAAATTATCTAAGCCTTTTTTAAAGCCATCTACTGTCCCTGCTGTGACCAGCTCCTGCGGTAGGCTATTCCATAGATTCACAGTTCTCACAGTAAAGGAGGCTTGTCGCCTCTGCAGGTTGAACCTTTTTTTCTCCAGACGGAGGGAGTGCCCCCTTGTTTTTTGAGGGGGTTTTACATGGAACAGGATTTCACCATATTTTTTGTATGCGCCATTCATATATTTATATAAGTTAATCATGTCCCCCCTTAGTCGTCTTTTCTCAAGGCTAAATAGGTTTAGTTCTTTTAATCTTTCCTCATAACTTAGATTCTCCATGCCCCTTATTAGCTTCGTTGCTCTTCTTTGTATTTTTTCCAACTCCAGGGCATCCTTTCTATGAACTGGAGCCCAGAACTGGACTGCATATTCTAGATGAGGCCTCACTAATGCTTTGTAAAGTGTTAATATTACCTCCCTGTCCCGCGAGTCCATGCCTCTTTTGATACACGACAATATTTTGCTGGCCTTTGAAGCAGCTGATTGACACTGCATGCTGAAATTTAGTTTATGATTTACAAGTACACCCAGATCCTTCTCAACAATTCACTCCCCCAGTGTAGCTCCCCCTAGGACATATGATGCTTGCAGGTTTTTCGTACCCAGATGCATAACTTTACATTTATCTACATTAAACTTCATTTGCCAAGTGGACGCCCAAACACTTAGTTTGTTTAAATCTGCCTGCAATTCACAAACATCTTCCATAGTCTGAACTATATTGCATAGCTTGGTGTCATCTGCAAAAATAGAAATAGTGCTATTAATCCCATCCTCTATATCATTAATAAATAAGTTGAATAATAGTGGTCCCAGCACTGAACCCTGGGGTACACCACTTATAACTGGGGACCATTCAGAGTAGGAATCATTGACCACAACTCTCTGGATACGGTCCTTGAGCCAATTCTCAATCCAATTACAAACTATACTTTCTAAACCTATAGTCCTTAATTTACCCATTAGATGTCTATGAGGGACAGTGTCAAATGCCTTTGCAAAGTCCAAAAACACTATATCCACAGCGGCCCCTCTGTCTAGGCTTCTGCTTACCTCTTCATAAAAACAAATCAGGTTGGTTTGACAGCTTCTGTCCTTTGTAAAACCATGCTGGCTGTCACTTATAATACTATTTATTGTCACATAATTCTGTATATAGTCCCTCAATAGCCCCTCAAACATTTTCCCCACAATTGATGTTAAGCTTACTGGTCTATAATTACCCGGCGAAGACCTAGTGCCCTTTTTGAAAATAGGCACCACATTTGCCCTGCGCCAGTCCCTTGGCACTATACCACTCATGAGAGACTCTCTAAATATTATGAAGAGGGGGACAGAAATAACTGAACTAAGCTCTTTAAGAACTCTAGGGTGTAACCCATCTGGTCCCGGGGCCTTGTGTACATTTATTTTATTTAATTTAGCTTGGACCATATCTACATTCATCCAATTCAGTATATCAACTGATATATTAACAGCACTGGCACCGGCTACATCAGCTGCTCCTTCTGTTGTATATACAGAGCTAAAGAACCCATTTAGTAACTCTGCCTTCTCTTGATCCCCTGTGACCAACTCCCCATTACCATTATCTAGGGGTCCTACATGTTCAGACCTTGGCTTTTTTGCATTTATATGCTTGAAGAATTTTTTAGGATTTGTTTTACTATCCTTGGCCACCTGCCTTTCATTTTGTATTTTTGCTGATTTTATTACATTTTTACAGATTTTATTAAGCTCTTTATATTTTACAAAGGCTGCAGATGTACCCTCAGATTTGTATTTTTTAAATGCCCTTTTTTTGTCATGTATTGCCCCTTTCACAGAAGGTGTAAGCCATGTGGGGTTTAATTTTAGTCGTTTATACTTGTTACCTGTAGGAATACATTTTGCACTATAATTACCCAAGGTAGATTTGAAAATCTCCCATTTATCATTTGTCCCATTATTTGACATTAGTTCTTCCCAGTCTATATCCTGAATTGCCGCCCTCATCCTGGGGAAATTGGCTTTCTTAAAATTAAATGTTTTTGCCCTCCCAGCCTGCGTTTGTTTTTTACAGTATAGGTAAAATATAACTATATTATGATCACTGTTACCGAGGTTTTCACGAACATTGACATTCCCAACAAGCTCTGCATTATTAGAAATGACCAGATCCAACAGAGCTTCACCTCTAGTCGGGTCTTCCACAAACTGGCCCATAAAATTTTCCTGCAACAGGTTGAGGAAATGTCTCCCCTTTGCAGTTGAAGCCGAACCATGACACCAATTAATATCCCGGAAATTAAAATCTCCCATTATCACTACAGTACCCGCCTGTGCAGCCCGCTCCATCTGTTTATATATTTGACCTTCTATCTCTTCAGTTATATTGGGGGGTCTATAGATTACACCAAAAGTAATTTTTTCAGTGTTTACTTCCCTTTGTAATTCCACCCACAAGGTTTCAACCTCCTCACAATCTTCACCCTCTAATGTCTCATTTACACTCACCTTCATATCGCTTCTCACATACAGACATACACCACCACCTTTCCTATTTGCCCTGTCTTTCCGAAACAGTGTAAAACCCTGTAGATTTACAGCCCAGTCATGTGAAGAGTCCAGCCATGTTTCAGCAACACCAACTATATCTATATCTTCTTCCAGTATTAAGGCCTCCAGCTCCCCCATTTTGCTTGCTAGACTTCTGGCATTTGTGAACATACACTTTAACTTGCCTTTAAATGTTTCAATTTCACTATCAGAAATGTGATTATTTGACATTTGGGCCTTTTTATTTTCACTGCTGTTTTGTAACGAAAGGATCTCCTTATCTTGTTGCCTAGTCCTCTCCCCACCGTCTGTTTCTCCCCCCACCAATATAGTCTGACCCCTCTCTAACCTAACTACCCCTTTATTTCCTACATAGGCCTCCCTCCTCAGCCCTAGTTTAAACACTCCGCCACCCCAGCTAGAATTCTCTCCCCCAGCACAGCGGATCCCCTTCCATTTAGGTGCAAATCATCTGCAGAATACAGTTTGTACCCCAATGAAAAGTCAGCCCAGTGCTCTAGGAACCCAAATCCTTCTCCTCTACACCAAGACTTAAGCCATGCATTTAACTCCCTGAGCTCCCGCTGTCTTTCCTGTGATGCGCATGGCACAGGCAGTATTCCTGAGAATACTACTTTGGAGGTCCTTCCCTTCAGCTTGTAGCCTAGTTCTTTAAAATTATTCTTAAGGCTCCTCCACCTACCATTTATTCTGTCATTGGTACCGACATGGACCACAACAGCTGGATCATCACCAGCCCCTCCCAGCAATTTGTCCACCCGTTCCACCACATGCCGAACCCTGGCACCAGGGAGACAGCAAACCATTCGGTTGAGGCGGTCTTGGCGACAAATTATTCTATCCGTCTTCCTGATTATAGAATCCCCTACAACTATCAATTGTCTTGGCTTACCTGCATTACCATCCCGCCGACTACTAGCTGGGCTGTTCTCCCGGCTGTTAGGGAGATCAGTATCCACTAGGGCTGCCTTTTCTGAGACTGACACCCTCGCATCATCACCCAACCTGGCAATTTTGCTTGGAATGCCAGAAACCGGATATGGGGTATTGCTGTAATCGGGAGAAGTAGCTTTACAAGTTTTGGAGTGCTTTTTATTCTTTATTCCTTGCAAATATCTTTTTTTTAAATATTTTTTCAGAAAAAAAGCAGATTTTCACTTTCACAGGCAAACTCCAATCAATATAGCAGAAGACATGTGTCAAGATGCTAACTATACCCCTAGATAAATTCCTTGAGGGGTGCAGTTTCCAAAACCGTGTCACTTTTGGGGGATTTCCACTGTTTTGGCACTACAAGACCTCTTCAAACCCAACATGTTGCCTAAAATATATTCTAATAAAAGGAGGCCACAAAATCCACTAGGTGCTCCTTTGCTTCTGAGGCCGGTATTTCAGTCCATTTTCACACTAGGGCCACATGTGGGATATTTCTAAAAACTGCAGAATCTGGGCAATAAATATTGTGTTGTGTTTCTCTGGTAAAACCTTCTGTGTTACAGAAAAAAATGTATTACAAATAATTTGCAGCAAAAAAAAAAAAAATTGTCAATTTCCCCTCTACATTGCTTTAATTCCTGTGAAAAGCCTAAAGGGTTAAGAAACTTTCTGAATGCTGTTTTGAATACTTTGAGGGGTGCAGTTTTTAATATGGGTTATGGGGTCTATCTAGTACATAAGGCCCTCAAAGCCGTTTTAGAACGGAACTGGTCCCTGTAAAAATCGCCTTTTGAAATTTTGTTGAAAATGTGAGAAATTGCTGGTAAAGTACTAAGCCTTGTAACGTCCTAGAAAAATAAAATAATGTTCAAAAAACTATGCAAATATAAAGTAGACATATGGAATATGTGAAATAGTAACTATTTTGTGTGGTATTACTATCTGTTTTACAAGCAGATACATTTAAAATTAGAAAATCATAATTTTTGCAAATTTTCTCTACATTTTGATGTTTTTCACAAATAAGCAATGAATTTATTGACCAAATTTTCCACTAATATAAAGTACAATATATCACAAGAAAACAATCTCAGAATCACTTGGATAGGCAAAAGCATTCCGGAGTTATTACCACATAAAGTAACACATGTCAGATTTGAAAAAATGGGGCTGGTCCTGAAGGCCAAAATGAGCTCGGTCTTGAAAGGGTTAACATGTATATCTTCTATAGACAATATCTAGTATAACACAACCATATCTCAGGTACAGAGGGGAGGAACATCTCTGTTCTTTACCTGCTGTTTTGTAGTCAGGACTCCCCTTTTATTTTTAATATCATTTTTAATAGCTATTCAGTCTTCGATTAACCCTTTCAGGACCAGGCTAAGTTTAATTTTTATGCTTTTGTTTTTTTCTTCCCCGCCTTCCAAAAGTCATAACTCTTTTATTTTTTCGTTGACACAGCCATATGAGGGCTTAATTTTTAAAGGACAAATGTTACCATATCTCAGGTACAGAGGTGAGGAACATGTCTATTATTTTACCCTCTGTTCTCTAAAGTCAGAAATCCATCTTTTATTTCCAATAGAATAAAATTGTTATGGTCCTTTTGACCATAAAATTTGGCATGAGGGGAGGCTTGTGAGGGCGAGTAATGTATTTGACCTTGCATTGTTACTGGCAGTATGATGACAAGAAACCCAGGTTTGATGCAGGTTTCTTTTAGTAGGCCGGTAATGTTTGCAAAACGACCAAAAGGAAATACAAAAAACTGTTCTTAGCAGAGAGGCACAGTCACTTAAAATATGACACAAAATGGCGGCAATTTCAGGCAATGCAGGAAATGGGGTTTTACCAGCTTGGTTTCCTTGGGACAGAGCTCGGACTCTTCCCTGATACAGGGGTAACCCATCGTCTAAATAACAGGGAGGCTTCACGCAACTCTCACTTGTTACATCCAATGCTGCCTCTTTCACAGCAATCATCTGTGGGGAGGTTCCTGCACTGCACCGCCACAGCAATGGGCGCTCTCAAGCTTCAGGGCCTACTCAGCCCTGCTGGCACAATAGTTGCTGATTTATGGGTCGCAGCCCTTGCACCTGAACCCATTAGGTGTGAACAGTCGCCTTTTATCAAATTTAAAAACAGTCCCTTTGTGAGTTATTCAATGTTCCGACACTGATTACTTGCCCATACTACACTGTTCTTGCACACTAAAGTAAATATTAAAGACAGTGCCCGAGCCGGTTTTCCCGGTGCCTGCAATAAACAGGGTCAGCCACCATTGTCTGAACAGTGTTACATAGCATTGAGCTTTGCTGACGTGAGCATCTGCACAGCTCAGAACATGTAAGCACGGGTCCTGTGACTAAAACAACACATAAAAATGCTTCCTGGCCACTAGGTGGCAGCATCGCAATGGAAGTATATATGCATATAGTGACCGCTCATCTCCTCTAGTCCTGGACCTATAAAGGAAATACAGTGTTAAACATGCATAACACAAAAGCATTGAAAGAGACAGCAAAATCTATCTCTACATTACTCCATACGGCTCTTCTCGTGAATAGGGGAGACTCCCTTCCATACCTTTCATTGCCCCCTTGCCTTATTTGGTGCCATTCTCGGCACCAGGACAAATAAGCAACTAAAATAACTGAAACAAAAACACAGATTCCTTTCATACAAATTGGGGCTTCTTCCGACAGTCTCTGAAGGCACTCTTAGACTCAGTTCAGGCCATCTTCAAAGTTACTTGTGCCTCAGGCTCAAAGCTTAGGAGTTACAGTCTCTCACAGGTGAGGCACATACTTAACAATTGCAGTCTCATACTCAAGGTCCCAGGACTCCCTTCTTTGTCTCAGTCTCATGCACAGCCTCTTGTCTTTCTCTTGCTGGGAAAATCCTCTCTACCCGCCTCTTGAACGCTTCCTTGTGGCGCATTACAGCTACTGAAATGCAGCCTTTCCTGGCTCCACAGCCTCTTGCTGGAGCTAGTCATCTTTCTTGATGTAAAGGTGCACTTGGGAAGAGCGTACTCATGACTGCAACTCCGGCACTAGCTTACCCTCCAATGGAACTCTGACTATACTCTCTGTGAAATTCATCATGTAAGCCTTCCTGCCGTGCCCTCTGCTCACTCCTTGGGCACTCCATACGGCATGCCATCTTTCCTGGGCTGCGACTATCCTGCCAACTATGCCAAAAAGTTTAGGAGCGGGTATCCGTTAAGTGCTCGCAGGGTTAGTCATGAAATGATGACAAGAATACCAGATTTGATGCAAATCCTTTTAGTAGGCTAGAATCTATACAAAATGGCCACAATTTCAGGCAATGCAGGCAATGGTGGCTCACCAGCTTGACTACCTTTGGACGGAGCTTGGGCTCCTCACTGATACAGTACTAACATCCACTTCAAATCGAGGCTTTTCCTCTTTCTTACCCTTCAAAATCCATTATCGCTTTTATGGGGAGGCCCAGGCAACTTCCACCCACCGCCTCAGCAACTCAATCGTAGGGAGGCCCCAGGCAACTACCACCTGTTATATTCAACGCTGTCTCTATCACAGCAATCATCTGCGTGGAGACTCCTGTTTGAGCACTCTAGCCACTGCCCAAGGATACGATCCAGAGGAAACGACTCCTTCTAGAGAGGATTGAGGATGTCGCTGATACAGGATGAGCTGATTCCAAACACCGATTGCCTTGGATGCCCAGCCAATCTCCGGACATAATGACAAACGACGCCTGAATTTCTCATCATAGCACCACCAAGCTGCACCTCCATGCAGCTTGTGTGCGCTAAATATTCTATATTATCTAAGCATGCAAAGAGTACAGCGCCCTTTTCAGGGAAGCGCTGACAAAAAAAATGAGCCATAACCGTGAACCCTTAAAGAGGCTCTGTCCCCACATCACGGTACAAGGGCGACAATGGGCCACACAAACACCCTCCTATCTAATAAATATACAACAACACAATTAAAATTGGAAGGTGCTTGTCACAGCTTTATTAGATGATTTCTTTTACAGAACCTGAGAATATATAAAATACAAGTATAAACATATCATAAACATAATTAACATATTAACATTATGTGGCTAAGTCCTTGACAACCTCCAAAACATAAATAAAGCAATACCCTTAAACTACTAGCCATGACCATATAAGCTACAGTGGCGTCACCACGGGTACAAACCCAACTCCAGGCCTTCTTGGAGGCCAAAATTTAAAACATCCAGGCCCACATCTGTTAAGTGAACCCCATCCTTTCCAATGTACGCGCCCCGATCTTCCAACAGTCGGTGACGAACTACCAACCCACCATTGAGGCGGACAAACTTGGCCACTGTCTTATTAATCTTATCCCTGGTTCTATGAAGCAGTGTCGAGCCCAAAACAAGAAACCTCAGTAGCGGCTCCAATACTAAAAGAATGAGAGCTGTAATCCAGATGTGAAAGGCCCAACCCTTGTACGCATTTCTTAAAGACAGCAATAAATTGATATCTGGACAACGCTGAACCATCCGCATGTACCAGCAAAGAGGAAAATCCCTGAGGACACACAGCCATGAAACGCAGAAAACACCCCACTGGGCACGATTCCCCCTCATGAATTTTAGTCAAACAAATCTCAAAACCTTTTCCCTTCCTGTCAGTTTTTGAATGATACAACATTATTCTCAACACACTATCCTGAAAAAAACACATCGGTTACTTGATTACCGCCCTGCACCCGTTTTGAGGGACTAACCAATTTGCCAACCCTAAAAGCCCCATAGAAAGCCCAAGAGAAAGCCAATTGAAACAACAACCTCTCATAATCTGAATGGGATATCCTGTGCAACTGAGAAAATGTCCCTCCAACATTGCAAAAGACACCAGCCCACGCTTATCCTGCCCGACATGCCCTTTTTGAAAATTCTGCAGAGCCCGCCGTATCAAAAAATGCTTAGTAACATCCGTACAACCAATTAACTTAAAGAAAAAGGAAAGTGCCGCTACCGACTTAACAACAGAGGAAGCTGAACATCCACTCTCCATAAGAGATAACAAAAAACAGAACATCCCCTCTAAGGCACTAAAATGACTCCTTTGACTATACCACGAATCCTCCAGCTGGAACCATCTCACCCAGATCTTGGTATAAGCATCCCACGTAGCAGGGGCCAGCGAACGCTTCGCCCACCATATCAGACGAGCCACACCACCCTCCAATGGTGCTCGGGGCAAGAAACTGGATCCCTCTCTGCCTCTGGAGCTAGCCAACGGAAACAATCCCACTGCAATCGAGATAAAGCATTTGTAATGTCATTGGAAACTCCAGGAACATGATGAGCCCTAAATAGAATGTTCCATCTCAAACACAGCAGGACCAACTGGCGTAGCACTGTGATCACCGGGGGGGAATTGGCGGACAAACTATTAATAGCGCACACGACCGCCATGTTATCATAGTGAAAAAACACTGACCGATTGGACTAAAGCTGTCCCCAAATTTCCACCGCAACAAGAATGGGAAACAACTCCAGAAAACAAAGATTACCCGTCAAACCACACTCCCTCCACTCTACTGGCCAAGTACCAACACACCATTTTCCCTGAAAATACGTCCCGAAACCGATATAACTGGAAGCATCAGTAGACAATTGCATCTCCACATTCGAAACTCCCTCTGCAATCCATACTGACCTGCCGTTATATTCTACCAAAAAGGAATCCCAAACCCTCAAATCCGCCTTATGCACCTTGCCAAGGCGAATAAAATGGTGGGGACATCTAACCCCAGCAGTTGCTTGTGCTAAGCGCCTACAAAAAACACGGCCCATGGGCATAATTCTACAGGCAAAATTGAGTTTCCCCAATAATGATTGCAGGAGCTGCAGGGTGATTTTTATTCTCACCAGAGCCTCCTGCACCGTTGCCCGCAGATCAATAAGTTTTGCCTCTGGCAACCTACATTCCATTGCCTGGGAATCAATTTCAATTCCCTAAAAACAGATCGTTGTGGTTGGTCCTTCTGTTTTTTCAAACGCCAACGGAACCCCAAAGTCAACAAAAACATCTATCACTGCCCATAACAATATTGCACACGACGGCCGAGCCGCAGGGCCCACACAAAAGAAGTCATCGAAATAATGAATAACTGCTTTAGAGCCGGCTCGTTCACGGACCACCCACTCCAAAACCGTGCTGAAGGCTTCGAAATAGGCACAAGAAATAGAGCACCCCATAGGAAGGCACCTATGAATATAAAAAAGGCCATCAAACGAGGACCCCAGCAAGTGCATGGATTCTGGGTGCACCGGCAAAAGGCGAAATGCAGACTCCACATCCACCTTAGCCATAAGCGCCCCTTGCCCCGCCGTCCTAACCAAACTAACCGCCTCATCAAATGACGTATAGGACAGCCGCGTCAAAAACTCATCAATATCATCATTTACCGAAGAACCCTTCGGATAGGATAAATGATGTATAAGCCGAAATTTGCCGGCCTCCTTCTTGGGGACAACCCCCAGCGGGGAGACACGCAAATTGGAAATAGGAACATCAGAAAAGGGGCCTAACATTCTACCCAACAAAACTTCCTTCCACAACTTGTCTTGTACCACTTCTGGATGATCCCGCACCGAACACAGATTATTAGCCATCAAAACACCCATCCCCGGGGAGAACGGAATCCTTAATCCGTCCCCAAAACTGTTCACAGGTAACCCTTTATAACGACTCAGAAAAAATAATTGTGTTAACAATTTAAGATTACATTGATAATTACCATTAATTTAAACTATATAAACAATATACCCATAAGCTCCATAATTCTAGGCACCCAAGGGGCCTTACAATAGAATACTTGTTATGCTACTTTTGACCATAAAATGGGGTTTTGCCATACAGCACAGGAAAGGGGGGGCATGTTATTTTGTTTCATTTTTGAGGAGTTAACCCGACGGAAACCTCCGACGGAATCCCTCAACGGAAGGGCAGCGGTGATGTGAACAGGTCCTTAGTGTCGTCTTTTTCTTTATTTTCTATTTGTACATTATACCTGAGATAAATAATTATGGCCCTAGTATGTTATACATATAAGTGTCTATAACATGTATCAGGAACATATTATCACACCTTTGATTCTTTACAGATGACTGATCCCAGTGAGAAGAAGGAACGTGACATATAATCCTGTCAGCAGCAAGAAAGGAATCACAAGACAGGTAATTAATATTTATATTAATTACTGATAACACTCAGGCTAGATATGAGTTCTAGACCCGCAGAGGTGTGATAGTATCTTCCTGGTACATCAGAATATATGTGTTTTTAACATGTATATCTTCTATAGACAATATCTAGTATAACACAACCATATCTCAGGTACAGAGGTGAGGGACATGTCTATTATTTTACCCTCTGTTCTCTAAAGTCAGAAATCCACCTTTTATTTCCAATAGAATATAATTGTTATGGTCCTTTTGGCCATAAAATTTGGCATGAGGGGAGGCTAGTGAGGGCGAGTAATGTATTTGACCTTGCATTGTTACTGGCAGTATGATGACAAGAAACCCAGGTTTGATGCAGGTTTCTTTTAGTAGGCCGGTAATGTTTGCAAAACGACCAAAAGGAAATACAAAAACTGTTCTTAGCAGAGAGGCACAGTCACTTAAAATATTACACTAAATGGCGGCAATTTCAGGCAATGCAGGAAATGGGGTTTTACCAGCTTGGTTTCCTTGGGACAGAGCTCGGACTCTTCCCTGATACAGGGGTAACCCATCGTCTCAGCAACTAAATAACAGGGAGGCTTCACGCAACTTCCACTTGTTACATCCAATGCTGCCTCTTTCACAGCAATCATCTGTGGGGAGGTTCCTGCACTCCACCGCCACAGCAATGGGCCCTCTCTGGCTTCAGGGCCTACTCAGCCCTGTTGGCACAATAGTTGCTGATTTATGGGTCGCAGCCCTTGCACCTGAACCCATTAGGTGGGAACAGTCGCCTTTTATCAAATTTAAAAACAGCCCCTTTGTGAGTTATTCAATGTTCCGACACTGATTACATGCCCATACTATACTGTTTTTGCACACTAAAGTAAATATTAAAGACAGTGCCCGAGCCGGTTTTCCCGGTTCCTGCAATAAACAGGGTCAGCCACCATTGTCTGAACAGTGTTACATAGCAGTGAGCTTTGCTGACGTGAGCATCTGCACAGCTCAGAACATGTAAGCACAGGTCCTGTGACTAAAACAACACATAAAAATGCTTCCTGGCCACTAGGTGGCAGCATCGCAATGGAAGTATATATGCATATAGTGACCGCTCATCTCCTCTAGTCCTGGACCTATAAAGGAAATACAGTGTTAAAATGCATAACACAAAAGCATTGAAAGAGACAGAAAAATCTATCTCTACATTACTCCATACGGCTCCTCTCGTGAATAGGGGAGACTCCCTTCAATACCTTTCATTGCCCCCTTGCCTTATTTGGTGTCATTCCCGGCACCAGGAAAAATAAGCAACTAAAATAACTGAACAAAAACACAGATTCCTTTCACACAAATTGGGCCTTCTTCCGACAGTCTCTGAAGGCCCTCTTAGACTCAGTTCAGGCCCTCTTCAAAGTTACTTGGGCCTCAGGCTCAAAGCTTAGTAGTTACAGTCTCTCACAGGTGAGGCACATACTTAACAATTGCACTCATACTCAAGGTCCCAGGACTCCCTTCTTTGTCTCAGTCTCATGCACAGCCTCTTGTCTTTCTCTTGCTGGGAGACTCCTCTCTACCCGCCTCTTGAACGCTTCCTTGTGGCGCATTACAGCTACTGAAATGCAGCCTTTCCTGGCTCCACAGCCTCTTGCTAGAGCTAGTCATCTTTCTTGAGGGAAAGGTGCACTTGGCAAGAGCGTACTCATGATGGTACAAGGGCGACAAGGGGCCACACAAACACTCTCCTATCTAATAAATATACAACGACACAATTAAAATTGGAAGGTGCTTGTCACAGCTTTATTGAATGTTTTCTTTTACAGAACCTTGAGAATATATAAAAACAAGTATAAACATAATTAACATATTAAGATTATGTGGCTAAGTCCTTGACAACCTCCAAAACATAAATAAAGCAATACCCTTAAACCACTAGCCGTGACCATATAAGCTACAGTGGCATCACCACGGGTATGCTAAAGCACCACGCTTCCCAGGGTCCGCCCCTTAGAGAAGCCCAAATCCATAGCTTTAAAATAAAACCAATATATTGTGTCAAAGACAGCAATATATAAAAACATAAATAGTGTTGCCAAGGACCCGCCACAGCATGAAAACTTGACTCCTTAAATTTTCATGCGCCGCCACACTTGAAAACCCAACTCCAGGCCTTCTTGGAGGCCAAAATGTAAAACATCCAGGCCCACATCTGTTAAGTGAACCCCATCCTTTCCAATGTACGCGCCCCGATCCTCCAACAGTGGGTGACGAACTACCAACCCACCATTGAGGCGAACAAACTTGGCCACTGTCTTATTAATCTTATCCCTGGTTCTATTCAGCGCCGACAATGACTGCGCATTGCGCCATTTTACCCGCTGTACAATTTCGGACCATATAATCAAAAGCCCAGGATGGGCGTCTAAAAAACATAAGAAGTCCCTCTTAATGTTCCTAATGAGGTTCCGCATGGGATAACTCCCGATGTCATTACCCCCAGCATGAATTATCAAAATATCAGGTAGACCCCAGGACCTAACCGCATCCTGAAACAAAGGCCTTACCGGATCCCAGGTCAGGCCATGAACTCCGAAACCAGTGTACCTCCACCTCATCCTTATCTAAATCCAAATACCTACCATTCGGACGCACACGGGCACGCCTTTCAGCCCAGTAAATATAGGAATGGCCAAGAAGCCAAACCACACATTTCGCAGAACCTGAAAGCAACAGAAAATTAGTCACACAGAACAAGAATGACATCCCCACCCAAAATAAACCCAAGATAAAGAAATCAACATTCCAGCAAATGCAGCCTAACATAGGAAGGAAAGCGGCTGGACTCCCAGCGGCCAATCCTCTTAACTGAAGCAGTGTCGAGCCCAAAACAAGAAACCTCAGTAGCAGCTCCAATCCTAAAAGAATGTGAGCTGTAATCCAGATGTGAAAGGCCCAAACCTTGTACGCATTTCTTAAAGACAGCAATAAATTGATATCTAGAAGAGGCTGGACGCAGCCTGCAGGGATTAAGGGAAGCCGACATGACCGTCCTGGTAGGGAAAGGGTTAATTAGGTGAGGGAGAGTTGGAGGGAGTTGGAGGGGGGACGGGGAGGAGTTAAGGGGGACGGGGGGCCGTTACTGAGCTTCCCGCTGTTTCTCGGCATTGAGCCGGAAGCCGCGGGAGGAGTAACACAGAAACAGTAAGCTCCCACCCTCCCGCCCTTGGTTTGTTACTCCTTAGGTCTTATGTACGTCCGTCTATGAGCGTTGCGTTTTATTTGTGTGCTTATTTAACATGTTTTTCTTTTTTCCGGAGTAGGTTCTGTTGTCATGGCAGCTGGCGGGGGGAGTCCTTGAGGCCAGTCAGTACAAAATGGTGGGGGGGTCGCATCGGGGGTATGCGTCCCCCAAAAAAGGTACATGGTTGAAGACTTCATCGGGTGTTATCCCTTTGAAGTGGTCTTCTGGTAGAAGGTATATCACTTGAAGGCTTCATCGGGTGTTATCCGTTTGAAGTGGACTTCTAGTGGTCGGTATATCACTTGAGGGCTTCATCGGGTGTTATCCCCTTGAAGTGGACTTCTAGTGGTTGGAGCCATCTGCAGAGGTGAACGGTGCTTCCGAGCTGGTTTACGGCTGGAGGTAATTGGTGGTTTGCAGATGGCTAATTCGGTGTGTTCTTTAAAAAGGAATATCTGAAGGGGCTTCAAGGGTTAATGTTAACGTTAAATTGTTATTTACGATTCTGACCCATGTTGGGTCATGTGAATTATTAGGAGGAATTCTCTGGTGGATTCCTAACTAGTTATCCGAATGTTTCGGATTTAAATTGTTTTTATAAAACTGTGAAATTAATAAACGGCTGCTGTGGCCATTTCACATCCAACCTCGGTGTCATGTGTCTTTACTAAAGTGGGGGTGGTGGGATAGTATGGTCTAAGGTTAACACACGACTCTACTTAGGCAGGTCAGGACAATGCTGACCCATCCGCATGCACCAGCAAAGAGGAAGAACCCTGAGGACACATAGCCATGAAACGCAGAAAACACCCCACTGGGCACGATTCCCCCTCATGAATTTTAGTCAAACAAATCTCAAAACCTTTTCCCTTCCTGTCAGTTTTGGAATGATACAACATTATTCTCAACACACCATCCCGAAAAACCACATCGGTTAAATGAATACCGCCCTGCCCCCTTTTTGAGGGACTAGCCAATTCGCCAACCCGAAAAGCCCCATAGAAAGCCCAAGAAAAAGCCAATTGAAACAACAACCTGTTAAGGATCTGCCAGGCACAGCTTCTGTATCCACGCCCATAGGTAATCAGTCTGCACCTGCTTCTATGTCTGTGAGACTGGCCACAGCCTGGCCAGACGGAGCTAGCTCCCACCCTCTGTCTATTTATACCTGCCTTTCCTGTTCCTCCTTGCTTGTGATTCTTCTCATTTTGTTTCCTGGCCCTGCTGCAGCTTCTTGCACCATTTGACCCTGCTTCATATTGACCCTGGCTTACTGACTACTCTCCTGCTCTGCGTTTGGTACCTCGTACACTCCTGGTTTGACTCGGCTTGTTCACTACTCTCCTGCTCTGCGTTTGGTACCTCGTACACTCCTGGTTTGACTCGGCTCGTTCACCACTCTTGTTGCTCACGGTTTTGCCGTGGGCAACTGCCCCTTTTCCCTTGCTTCTGTGTACACTTGTCTGTTTGTCTGTCGTGCACTTATTGAGCGTAGGGACCGTCAGTCGCCCAGTTGTACCCCGTCGCCTAGGGCGGGTCGTTGCAAGTAGGCAGGGACTGAGTGGCGGGTAGATTAGGGCTCACTTGTCTGTTTCCTTACCCCCATCATTACACAACCTCTCATAATCTGAATGGGATATCCTGCGCAACTGAGAAAAAAGTCCCTCCAACATTGCAAAAGACACCGGCCTACGCTTATCCTTCCCGTCATGTCCTTTCTGAAAACCCTGCAGAGCACGCCGTGTCAAATAAATGCTTAGTAACATCCATACAACCAATTAACTTAAAGGAAAGTGCCGCTACTGACTTAACAACAGAGGAAACTGAAGACCCACTCTCCATAAGAGATAACAAAAACAAAACATCCCCCTAAGGCACTAAACGGACTCCCTTGACTACACCACGAATCCTCCAGCCGGAACCATCTCACCCTGATCTTGTTATAAGCATCCGACGTAGCAGGGGCCAGCGAACATTTCGCCCACCATATCAGACGAGCGACACCACCCTCCAAAGGTGTTCGGGGCAAGAAGCCGTATCCCTCTCCGCCTCTGGAGCTAGCCGACGGAAATGATCCCACTGCAACCGAGATAAAGCATCCGCAATGTCATTGGAAACACCGGGAACATGATGAGCCCTAAATAGAATGTTCCACCTCAAGCACAGTAGGACCAACTGGCGTAACACTGTGATCACCGGGGGGGGATTGGTGGACAAACTATTAATAGCGCACACGACTGCCATGTTATCACAGTGAAAAACCACTGACCGATTGGACAAAAGGTGTCCCCAAATTTCCACCGCAACTAGAATGGGAAACAACTCCAGAAAACAAAGGTTACCCGTCAAACCACACTCCCTCCACCCTAGTGGCCAAGTACGAACACACCATTTCCCCTGAAAGTACGCTCCGAAACCGATAGAACCAGAAGCATCAGTACACAATTGTATCTCCACATTCGAAAGTCCCGCTGCAATCCATAATCATCTGCCGTTATATTCTACCAAAAAGGAAACCCAAACCCTCAAATCCGCCTTATGCTCCTTGCCAAGGCAAATAAAATGGTGGGGACTTCTAACACCAGCAGTTGCTTGCGCCAAGCGCCTACAAAAAAAAACCGGCCCATAGGCATAATTCTATAGGCAAAATTGAGTTTCCCCAATAAAGATTGCAGGAGCCGCAGGGTGATTTTTGTTTTCACCAGAGCCTCCTGCACCGTTGCCCACAGATCAACAAGTTTTGCCTCCGGCAACCTACATTCCATTGCCTGGGAATCAATTTAATTTCCAAAAAAAAAGAGCGTCGTGGTTGGTCCCTCCGTTTTTTCAAACGCCAACGAAACCCCAAAGTCATCAAAAACATCAATCACAGCCTGTAAATATTGCACACGACGGCCGAGCCGCAGGGCCGACACAAAAGAAGTCATCCATATAATGAATCACTGCTTTAGAGCCGGCTCGTTCATGGACCACCCACTCCAAAAATGTGCTGAAGGCTTCGAAGTAGGCACAAGAAATAGAGCACCCCATAGGAAGGCACCTATCAATATAAAAAAGGCCATCAAACGAGCACCCCAGCAAGTGCATGGATTCTGGGTGCACTGGCAAAAGGCGAAACACAGACTCCACATCCACCTTAGCCATCAGCGCCCCCTGCCCCGCCGTCCTAACCAAACGAACCACCTCATCAAATGACGTATAGGAAACCCGCGTCAAAGACTCATCAATATCATCATTCACCGAAGAGCCCTTCGGATAAGATAAATGATGTATAAGCCGAAATTTTCCCGCCTCCTTCTTGGGGACAACCCCCAGCGTGGAGACACGCAAATTGGAAATAGGAACATTAGAAAAGGGGCCTAACATTCTACCCAACAAAACTTCCTTCCACAACTTGTCTTGTACCACTTCTGGATGATCCCGCACCGAACGCAGATTATTAGCCATCAAAAAAAAAAAACACCCCCGGGGAGAACAGAATCCTAAATCCATCCCCAAAACCGTTCAATAACAGCTGTGCCTTCTCCCTATTGGGGTACATCTTTAGACAAGGCGTCATAGCGTCGAGGTTCACTGGACTCACCCCCTTTAGCAGGACGATCCCCTGGCTTCGTCGTGCCTCATCGTGCCCGCTTAAAACACTTGAAGACGGGGTGGTTACCACCCCTACACCCAGCACATTCGTGTCTATAGACACAATTAGTTCCCGATTTACAGGTGCTCTCGTTGTAGAGCCAGCAGACCCCTTTTTTTTAAAACTCCCAAATGAACCCGCTCATCTAGACCCGCCGAGTTAGGACTGAAAGGGGTTATGCAAACCCGCGACTTCAACACGCCCCCTCCTGACCAGCCCCCTTTGGTGTAGTCATAAGGCGCATCCAAAGGCTTATGTCCTTATGATCCCACCACAGGGATGACTGAACCGCCATACGCTGACGAAACTGCTCGTCATATTTAAGCCAAGCAGTTCCCCCATACGTTCTATAAGCCTCCCAAATAGAATCTGGTAGCCTAATAATACGCTGAGCAGCAGCGCCATTGTGTGGTCAATGCAGGACAAATGCACACTATGTCTATTATATATTTTAGAAAGTTTGTTTGAAGCCCGATTGTGATACGCTAAACAGCAGCGCCATCGTGTGGTCAATGCTGAGAAATCTCACTAAATTGAATGTAATGCAGGCAGCCTAGTGATACGCTGAGCAGCAGCACCATCGTGTGGTCAATGCAGGGAAATGCACACTATATATATTTATTATATATTTTAGAAAGTTTGTTTGAAGCCCGATAGTGATACGCTAAGCAGCATCGCCATCGTGTGGTCAATGCTGAGAAATCTCACTAAATTGAATGTAATGCAGGCAGCCCTAGTGATACGCTTAGCAGCAGCGCCATAGTGTGGTCAATGCAGGGAAATGCACACTATATCTATTATATATTTTAGAAAGTTTGTTTGAAGCCCGATTGTGATACGCTAAGCAGCAGCGCCATCGTGTGGTCAATGCTGAGAAATCTCACTAAATTGAATTTTCTACAGGTAGCCTAGTAATACGCTGAGCAGCAGCGCCATTTTGTGGTCAATGCAGGGAAATGCACACTATATCTATTATATATTTTAGAAAGTTTGTTTGAAGCCCGATTGTGATACGCTAAGCAGCAGCGCCATTGTGTGGTCAATGCTGAGAAATCTCACTAAATTGAATGTAAGGCAGGCAGCTTAGTGATACGCTGAGCAGCAGCGCCATCGTGTGGTCACTGCTGGGAAATGCATACTATATATTATATATTTTAGAAAGTTTGTTTGACGACCGATTTTGATACGCTAAGCAGCAGCGCCATCGTGTGGTCAATGCTGAGAAATCTCACTAAATTGAATGTAATGTAGGCAGCCTAGTGATGCGCTGAGCAGCAGCGCCATCGTGTGGTCAATGCTGGGAAATGCGCACTATATCTATATATTATATATTTGATAAAGTTTGTTTGAAGCCCGATTGGGATATGCTAAGCAGCAGCGCCATCGTGTGGTCAATGTTGAGTAATCTTACTAAATTGAATGTAAGGCTGGCAGCCTAGTGATACGCTGGGCAGCAGTGCCATCGTGTGGTCAATGCAGGAAATGTACACTATATCTATATATTATATATTTTAGAAAGTTTGTGTGAAGCCCGATTGTGATATGTTAAGCAGCAGCGCCATCGTGTGGTCAATGCTGAGAAATCTCACTAAATTTAATGTAAGGCAGGCAGCCTAGTGATACGCTGAGCAGCAGCGCCATCGTGTGGTCAATGTTGGGAAATGCGCTCTATATATTATATATTTGATAAAGTTTGCTTGAAGCCCGATTGGGATATGCTAAGCAGCAGCGCCATCGTGTGGTCAATGTTGGGAAATGCACACTACATCTATATTATATATTTTAGAAAGTTTGTTTGAAGCCCGATTGTGAAACGCTAAGCAGCAGTGCCATCGTGTGGTCAATGCTGAGACATCTCACTAAATTTAATGTAAGGCAGGCAGCCTAGTGATACGCTGAGCAGCAACACCATAGTGTGGTCAATGCTGGGAAAAGTACACTATATCTATATATTATATATTTTAGAAAGTTTGTTTGAAGCCCGATTGTGATACGCTAAGCAGCAGCGCCATCGTGTGGTCAATGCTGAGAAATCTCACTAAATTGTATGTAATGCAAGCAGCCTAGTGATACGCTGAGCAGCAGCGCCATTGTGTGGTCAATGCTGAGAAATCTGACTAAATTGGATGTAATGCAGGCAGCCTAGTGATCCGCTGAACAGCAGCGCCATCGTGTGGTCAATGCACACTATATCTATATATTATATATTTTAGAAAGTTTGTTTGAAGCGCGATTGTGATACGCTAAGCAGCAGCGCCATCGTGTGGTCAATGCTGAGAAATCTCACTAAATTGAATGTAATGCGGGCAGCCTAGTGATACTCTGAGCAGCAGCGCCATCGTGTGGTCAATGCTGGGAAATGCACACTACATCTATATTATATATTTTAGGAAGTTTGTTTGAAGCCCGATTGTGATACGCTGAGCAGCAGCACCATCGTGTGGTCAATGTTGAGAAATTTCACTAAATTGAATGTACGGCAGGCAGCCTAGTGATATGCTGAGCAGCAGCGCCATCGTGTGGTCAATGCTGCTAAATACACACTATATCTATATATTATATATTTGATAAAGTTTGTTTGTAGCCCGATTGGGATATGCTAAGCAGCAGCGCCATCATGTGGTCAATGTTGAGAAATCTCACTAAATTGAATGTAAGGCAGGCAGCCTAGTGATACGCTGAGCAGCAGTGCCATCGTGTGGTCAATGCAGGAAATGCACACTATATCTATATTTTATATATTTTAGAAAGTTTGTGTGAAGCCCGATTGTGATACGCTGAGCAGCAGCGCCATCGTGTGGTCAATGCTGAGAAATGCACACTATATCTATTATATATTTTAGAAAGTTTGTTTGAAGCCCGATTGTGATACGCTAAGCAGCAGCACTATCGCGTGGTCAATGCTGAGAAATCTCACTAAATTGAATGTAATGCAGGCAGCCTAGTGATACGCTGAGCAGCAGCGCCATCGTGTGGTCACTGCTGGGAAATGCATACTATATCTATATATTATATATTTTAGAAAGTTTGTTTGACGACCGATTTTGATACGCTAAGCAGCAGCGCCATCGTGTGGTCAATGCTGAGAAATCTCACTAAATTGAATGTAATGTAGGCAGCCTAGTGATGCGCTGAGCAGCAGCGCCATCGTGTGGTCAATGCTGGGAAATGCGCACTATATCTATATATTATATATTTGATCAAGTTTGTTTGAAGCCCTATTGGGATATGCTAAGCAGCAGCGCCATCGTGTGGTCAATGTTGAGAAATCTCACTAAATTGAATGTAAGGCAGGCAGCCTAGTGATATGCTGAGCAGCAGCGCCATCGTGTGGTCAATGCTGCTAAATACACACTATATCTATATATTATATATTTGATAAAGTTTGTTTGTAGCCCGATTGGGATATGCTAAGCAGCAGCGCCATCGTGTGGTCAATGTTGAGAAATCTCACTAAATTGAATGTAAGGCAGGCAGCCTAGTGATACGCTGAGCAGCAGTGCCATCGTGTGGTCAATGCAGGAAATGCACACTATATCTATATTTTATATATTTTAGAAAGTTTGTGTGAAGCCCGATTGTGATATGTTAAGCAGCAGCGCCATCGTGTGGTCAATGCTGAGAAATGCACACTATATCTATTATATATTTTAGAAAGTTTGTTTGAAGCCCGATTGTGATACGCTGAGCAGCAGCACCATCGTGTGGTCAATGTTGAGAAATTTCACTAAATTGAATGTAAGGAAGGCAGCCTAGTGATATGCTGAGCAGCAGCGCCATCGTGTGGTCAATGCTGCTAAATACACACTATATCTATATATTATATATTTGATAAAGTTTGTTTGTAGCCCGATTGGGATATGCTAAGCAGCAGCGCCATCGTGTGGTCAATGTTGAGAAATCTCACTAAATTGAATGTAAGGCAGGCAGCCTAGTGATACGCTGAGCAGCAGTGCCATAGTGTGGTCAATGCAGGAAATGCACACTATATCTATATTTTATATATTTTAGAAAGTTTGTGTGAAGCCCGATTGTGATATGTTATGCAGCAGCGCCATCGTGTGGTCAATGCTGAGAAATGCACACTATATCTATTATATATTTTAGAAAGTTTGTTTGAAGCCCGATTGTGATACGCTAAGCAGCAGCACCATCGCGTGGTCAATGCTGAGAAATCTCACTAAATTGAATGTAATGCAGGCAGCCTAGTGATACGCTGAGCAGCAGCGCCATCGTGTGGTCAATGCAGGGAAATGCACACTATATCTAATTAATATATATTTTAGAAAGTTTGTTTGAAGCCCGATTGTGATACGCTAAGCAGCAGCGCCATCGTGTGGTCAATGCTGAGAAATCTCACTAAATTGAATGTAAGGCAGGCAGCCTAGTGATACGCTGGGCAGCAGTGCCATTGTGTGGTCAATGCTGGGAAATCTCACTAAATTGAATGTAAGGCAGGCAGCCTAGTGATACGCTGGGCAGCAGCACCATCGTGTGGTCAATGCAGGGAAATGCACACTATATCTATTTAATATATATTTTAGAAAGTTTGTTTGAAGCCCGATTGTGATACGCTAAGCAGCAGCGCCATCGTGTGGTCAATGCTGAGAAATCTCACTAAATTGAATGTAAGGCAGGCAGCCTAGTGATACGCTGGGCAGCAGCACCATCGTGTGGTCAATGCTGGGAAATGTACACTATATCTATATATTATATATTTTAGAAAGTTTGTTTGAAGCCCGATTGGGATATGCTAAGCAGCAGCGCCATCATGTGGTCAAGGCTGAGATGTCTCACTAAATTGAATGTAATGCAGGCAGTCTAGTGATACGCTGAGCAGCATCGCCATTGTGTGGTCAATGCTGGAAAATGCACACTATATCTATTATATATTTTAGAAAGTTTGTTTGAAGCCCGATTGTGATACGCTAAGCAGCAGCGCCATCGTGTGGTCAATGCTGAGAAATCTCACTAAATTTAATGTAAGGCAGGCAGCCTAGTGATACGCTGAGCAGCAGCGCCATCGTGTGGTCAATGCTGGGAAATGCACATTATATCTATATATTACATATTTTAGAAAGTTTGTTTGACGACCGATTGTTACATAGTTACATAGTTACATAGTTTGTACGGTTGAAAAAAGACACATGTCCATCAAGTTCAACCAATGGATGGGAAAGGGGAATTGGAATGGGAAAGGGGATGTAAAAAATTTCTATACATAGGAGCTAATATTTTTTTGTTCTAGGAAATTATCTAACCCTTTTTTAAAGCCATCTACTGTCCCTGCTGTGACCAGCTCCTGCGGTAGACTATTCCATAAATTCACCGTTCTCACAGTAAAGAAGGCTTGTCGCCTCTGCAGGTTGAACCTTTCTTTTTCCAGACGGAGGGAGTGCCCCCTTGTTTTTTGAGCGGGTTTTACATGGAATAGGATTTCACCATATTTTTTGTATGTGCCATTCATATATTTATATAAGTTAATCATGTCCCCCCTTAGTCGTCTTTTCTCAAGGCTAAATAGGTTTATAGTTCTTTTTTTTTTTTTTTATTCTTTATTTTCATGGCTAACAGCCAAATTTTTTACAGTAAAAAAGAATACAGATACGCATACATAAGGGAGGGTGAAATACATGTACAAGGTTAGGAATGCATTGAATTGAGTGACATAACCAAAATGTAACCACGTGTAGCAACCTCGTCATTTCTAGAAAATACTGCTATATACTCCCCCCTTGTGCACACAAGAGATGATACAAGACAAAATGAGGGAGGAAAAGATGAAGAATGGGCAAGGGGGTGGAGGGGTAGCTGCTCCCCCCGGGACATCTCCGCTCCTCCAGACTGCGTCCAATATGGACTATTCACCAATGCCCGTCTGTCCCAGAATGTCTTTGTAGGAGTCGGAGTCCTGAAATATAATCCAAGGAGCCCAAGTGTGGCAGAATCTGGCATGATTATCATGAATGCTCGAGGTCAGGTCCTCCATGTGCATTATATCGTTGACCTTGGAGACCCAGAGGGACAGAGTGGGAGGAGAGGAATTCTTCCATCACAAGGGAATGCAGTGCTGCGCCGCCATCACTAGATAGTGAAGCAGGGAGAGTTTGTAGGTGTTTGCTGGGGTGTCACAGTGATGGAGGAGGAAGAAAGCCACATCCATAGTAAAGCTGGTATCAGTTACCTCGCAAATCACCTTTTTAACCCCATCCCAGAATTCTGAATGTGTGGAGGAGGGTACCATTGTCCAATCCACATCTCCAGCAGAGAGGTGATACGTTCGGAAAAATCAGATGCAGGTGAACCGGGGTCCTATACCAATGCGAGAGTAGTTTAAAACTAGCCTCTTGGTAGCTCAAGCTAATTGAGGTTTTATGGGCAAGAGAGAGAATACGAGAGCATTGGCTTGTGGTTAGGGTAATTCCCAGATCCGACTCCCATTCAGAAATGTAACCAGGCGCTGGGAGGTAAGGCAGGTTCAGGAGGAGATGAAAGATCGTGGACAATGAATGGCGAACCGGCTCAGAGCCAACGCACAAGTCTTCCAGTGGAGACCTAGGAGCTAGGAATAGCTCAGAGGGTGGTAAAGAGGAGTAGAAATGGCGGAGTTGAAATATGCGCCAGTAACCCAAAGGAAGGAGTTCAGGCATCTGTGTCAACTCCTCAAGGGAGAGCCACTCCGAATTCTTCAGAAAGTGCTCTGCCCTAAATACACCCAGCGCCGCCTAGGACTTGAACACCAAGTCACTCAGTCCCGAGGGAAAAGATGGGTTCCCCAGGATCGGAGACATGGGGGAGCAGAGAGGCAGGAGGTGTGAACGGACCGCTGCAAGGGCACAACATCTGAGCGTGGGACCGATCGTGGGGTGATGATGTAGGGATGTGAGAAGTCCGCGTTTCAGCCATGGAGATACTTTGAGAGGGACCGTCGAAAAGTTTTGTTCAATACCTACCCATGCCTTAAAAGGGGCGTGTCTACACCAATCCACTACGCGCACTAAGTGAGTTGCGTTGTAATACGCGCGAATGTCAGGAAGAGCCAGTCCTCCCGACACAGAAGCAAACGACTAAGGCGTGGATGCTTGCCATTAGAGACAAAAGATATTTGTATGGAGTTGATCGCTTTAAAGAATGATGGTGGCATTGCTATAGGAAGGGCCTGGAATAAGTAGAGTAGTCAAGGTAGGATATTCATTTTAAAAATAGTACATCGGCCCATCCACGTAAATGTGCCTCCCGACCACCTAGCACAGTCCGCCTTAATCTCAGTAAGAAACCTCG
The DNA here is from genome assembly GCF_050947455.1 of Rhinoderma darwinii. Taxonomy (NCBI): domain Eukaryota; kingdom Metazoa; phylum Chordata; class Amphibia; order Anura; family Rhinodermatidae; genus Rhinoderma; species Rhinoderma darwinii. Next base: position 6,514,834 of record NW_027461962.1, read on the forward strand.
GAAAGTTAAAGTTAAATATTCCCTTTAAATCTGCCGGGATATACACTCCCAGGTACTTGAGCGCCACCGAGTTCCATTTAAAACTAAAGGATTGTTCTAGCGTAGATAGAATGGGGGCGGGGAGGGAGACATTCATGGCCTCTGATTTGGCAAAGTTTATTTTAAAATTGGAAAGGCTGGAGAAGCGACGAAACTCCTGCATCAGATTCGGGAGAGAAGTGATTGGGTTGGTCAGGAAAAACAAAAGGTCGTCTGCATATGCTGCCACCTTATTGACATGGGAGCCCTCCCCTAGGCCCTGAATGTCCTGATTGGTACGAACATGCCTTAGAAACGGTTCCAAGGTCAGGATAAAAATCAGGGGAGAGAGTGGGCAGCCCTGGTGTGTCCCATTATGGATGGCAAATTCTTCCGAGAGAATGCCATTCACTCGGACCCTCGCCGAGGGGCAAGAATACAAAGACATGATCCAACTCATCATCTGAGGGCCCAGGCCAAGTCGGAGAAGTGTTTCCTCCATGTATGTCCAATTGACTCTGTCAAAAGCTTTTTCAACGTCAGTTGACAAGAGCATCAGTGGAACCCGGGACAACTTAGCCTTATGTATAAGGTTGATCGCTTTCGTGGTGTTGTCTCGGGCCTCTCTGCCCACCATGAACCCCGCCTGGTCAAGATGAATGACCCCACTGAGCAACGGAGCCAAACACATTGCCAAAATCTTTGCGAAGAGTTTAATGTCTGTGTTGAGAAGCGAAATCGGCCTGTATCTAGCACACTGAGAAGGGTCTTTCTCTGGTTTGGGAATCACAGCAATGTGGGCCCTGAGTGTGTCTGGTGGAACGCGAGCTGAGGAGGAGAAGGAGTTCAAGGATGCTAGAAAATGTTTGCTGAGGGTAGCGGTGTATTTTTTATAGTAGGGGAGTGTGAACCCATCAGGTCCCGGGGCCTTACCATTAGCGAAGCTCCTAAGTGCATCCGCTAGTTCTGGTGGAGAGATTGGAGCCTCCAATGTGCCTAGTACCTCCTCTGACAAAGAAGGCATACCTGAGTCTGCAATGTAGTTTTTGATACGTGTTTGGAAGTTGTTCGCCGTCGTGGCCGGATTGGTGGAATCTGTGTTATATAGGGAGGCATAAAAGTCGCGGAACTGTGAGGCTATGTCTAATGGCAAGTTAGCCCGAGTAGTGGGGGATGTTGCAATAAAGGGTACGTAGGTACGCGCTTGTTGAAGTCTCAGTGCTCTGGCCAGAGACCTGCTACATTTGTTCCCATATTCGTAGAAGTGGCGCTTGCATTTCGAGAGGGTAGCTTTGGCCTTAGACAATAATAGGATACGGAGCTCTTCTCGTTTCTGGAGTAACGCGACCTTACATGCTAATTCATGGGAACGCTTGTGAGTAGACTCTAAAACCCTAATTTCCGATAGAAGCCGAGCAGTGGTCTCCGCACGCTCCCTTTTTAATGGAGCCCCGTGTTTAATAAAGGTGCCACGTACAACACACTTGTGCGCCTCCCACAGTACCCGTGGGTTTGTGTCTGCAGGGGTATTGGCCGTGAAGTATTCTTCAAGTGTACGCTGCACGTCTGAAGAAACCAAGGAGTCATTAAGAAGCAACGGATTGAACTTCCACTGGGATTGGTGTAATATCGGGGCCTGCAATGTTAAGGATAGAGTGACAAGGGCATGATCTGAGAAAGAGATTGAGTCAATATCGACGGCCTGTAAAATTGGGAGTGAGCAATGTTTGACAAATATTAGATCGAGTCTGGAGTAAGTGTCATGGACGGATGAGTAAAAAGAAAAATCTTTATCACCCGGATGTAATAGGCGCCATGTGTCCACAAAATTATGCTTGTGGAACGCTCGTTTAATACGGCGCAGTTGGGAATGCGGGATTGACGATGTCCCCTTTGAGACATCCATGGTGGGCTCCAATGCGACATTGAAGTCACCTCCCAGGACAATGGTGCCCTCCCCAAACTCCTCTAGCTCATCCAAAAAGCCAAGCAGAGCTGAACCTTGACCCACATTGGGTAGGTAGAAGGAAGCAAAGGTGTAGATCTGCGAATTAATGCTGCCCTTGAGTAGTAGCATTCGCCCCATCCCATCACTGCGAGAGTCCAGAAATTCCCATGGAAGAGTACGAGACAGGAGGATACTCGTCCCCCTAGATTTCGGATCAGGAGAGAAACTATGATAGGCGTGTGGAAACCAAAGATTAGACATCTTAAAAGGTTTTTGTTCACTGAGGTGCGTTTCCTGTAGGAAAGCTACATGTAAGTGTCTACCTTTCAACATGTTGAGCAAAATGGATCGCTTCCCGGGACTATGCAACCTCTTGACATTCAACGAGCCTATCCGAAGGTCAGTCTGGGAGTGGCGGGCCATGTCCCCGATAGGTGATGAAAAAAATTAATAAAAAGAGGGGGGGGGGGAGGGAAGACAAATAGGGGTAGGGGGAAAGACCAGAGAGGAAAAGGAAAATTGACAGAGAAAGAGAAAAGGACCCGAAGGCCGACACCCACGCGGCAAGAAAACCTGTGGAGAAAAGGTTAGTAACAAAACGGGAACAAGGAAAACCAAAGAGAAGTGGGGCTGGGGGACGACCCCATGCAGCGAGCAGCACAAAACGTTAAACAAAAACTCGTCCGATGTCCACCAAGAGGCGGGCAAGGGAGGACATAACATTGTATGTTACCTGGCCCTACAAAAAACACGGCCATATAAGCCAGCTGAACCCTTCACCTGAAAAACTGTGAGAAAAGAACACTGTAAACACAGAGCGACATTATCTGTAACCTAAGATATGAAGCATTAAACTCCTCCTATTTGGAGGACCCGGAAGACTAGTACGTCCTGTTATAAAAGGGTGAGGGGGGGAGGTTGAGGAGGGGGGGGAGGAAAGAGGAGAAAGGGGGGGATAGGAGAGGGTATGAGGAGGAGGGGAAGGGGAAAGAGGGTGGAGAGAGGAAAGAGATAAGTGAGAGATTCATCAGAAAGAGCACTAATGCGACACTCAACAAGATACAGATAAAACAAATCGGATCACAAATTAGGTCTCAGGTAGTGAATGAAATTTATGAGTAGTAATACCACTGCCTGTGACAACATCATGTGGCCTTGTGTAACAATACTAACAGGATATCGTACCACGAGCAACTTCCTGACAATTCACGAGGGGGAGAGAGGGGATGGAGGGGGTGCATGGGTCCGATACCAAAGACATCACTAAAATGCAAGGAAGGGATAAGGGGGGGGGGGTGAGGACCAGGAACAAAAGAAGGGTAAACTGTATGTCGGGTCATATCTGCAGTTCTGTGGCCATCTGTGGAATCTTCGGTGACAGCTCACTGTCCACGGAAGTCTCGGAAAGTCACGGAGGAAGTACCGGGACTGCTCACAAAGTTCCGTTGGAAAAGGCACTCCTCGGAGGAGCTGTCAGGACACCCTGTAACAAAAAAGAGACGCTAGGCGCTGTACAGAGCCCAGCGCTATAAACTGTAGATCAGGTATTGCCATGGAGATCTGAGGGTTCTTCAGAAGGTAATCTACGTCAGGCCTCAGGAGGTAGTAGCAGCGAAAGATCCAGCTGAGACCTTAATGACTCTCGGAGCGAAGGCCTGTTGAGATGTTGGCTAGGGCACGGAGCACGCCGGCGTTGCGATGGTTCCGGCCGGTCCAGTGCCAGCCAATCCGGGACCGGAAACGATTCGATCTGCAGGAAATTGAATAAGGCCTCCAAATCTGAGAAATGGCGCAAGAGGAAGGTGGCTGATTCTTTCCTGACGACCACGTGGAACGGGTGACCCCATCTATAAGTGGCTCCCGCAGCTTTGATCTTCTCTAGTAGTCGGTGCAGGAGACGCCGCATGTAGAGCGTGCGTGGGGAGACATCTGGCTATATCGTGACCCTGCATTCATCCACCGTAACCGGACCATGTGACCACGCGCCTTGAATGATTAAATCCTTGTCCGAGTAGTAATGTAGTCTACACAGAACATCACGAGGGTTGGATGGGTCGTTCGGACCGAGTCGAGAAACCCTATGGACACGATCCAGTAAAAATGTCGCTTCCAACGGCCTATTAGTGACCGTACTAAAGATGGCAGTTATCCTGGCCGGAAGGTCATCTCTGGGACCCAGGTCTGGGAGGCCTTTCAGTCGGATATTCTTCCTACGACCCCTGTACTCTTGATCGTCCAATTGTAACGCCAGGGACTGTATATGTGTTCTGCTGGAAATGGCTGCCTGCTCCAGAGCTAGCACTCTGCTGTCAATATTGGAGACCGTTTGGTCCGTGTTGGCAATCCTAGTGTCCACCCTATCCACTTCTTGTTGTAAGGCAGCGATGTCTTGTTGGTGGGATTGTTCAATTCTAGTCACCAGGGAATCTAAGTCCTGTCTGGTAGGGAGAGCTTGGATCAGTTCCCTGAGCAGGTGCAAATCTGCATGTAATGCGGGCTGGAAGGGTACTGAATCTGGGCTTCTGGGCAGGGACACGGTGGCTGGCTGAAGTACAGGTCCAAATAGGACAGGGGACACGTGCGGTACCTCATTCTTGCTGGCCCCAGGCTGTAGTGCGGTCGTCTGTCCCTGTGCTTGAGCTCCTGCTGCTGCGTGCTGAAGGCCTGTAGTTCTGCACGTGGCAGGATGCAGTGCCGGGTGCGCCATGACACCTGGGAGTTCCTGAGAAGCGGGCGCCGCTCATAAGAAGCGCTCCATGCTAGCACTCCGTGTCTGCAAGCTAGGTAAGGAGCGGGAGGGTGTAGTGCCTTGTCCCCTACATTTTGCTGGCATCTCCTACCGGTTTCAGACGGGCTCAGGCTGCTATTAAGCACTCTGCTGCACGGAGCTCCCCCGAGATGTGTGCTTACTCCGCCATAGCTAAGCCCCGCCCCCCCCAGGTTTAGTTCTTTTAATCTTTCCTCATAACTTAAATTCTCCATGCCCCTTATTAGCTTCGTTGCTCTTCTTTGTATTTTTTCCAACTCCAGGGCATCCTTTCTATGAACTGGAGCCCAGAACTGCATATTCTAGATGAGGCCTCACTAATGCTTTGTAAAGTGGTAATATTACATCCCTGTCCCGCGAGTCCATGCCTCTTTTGATACACAACAATATTTTGCTGGCCTTTGAAGCAGCTGATTGACACTGCATGCTGTTATTGAGTTTATGATTTACAAGTACACCCAGATCCTTCTCATCAAGTGACTCCCCCAGTGTAGCTCCCCCTAGGACATATGATGCATACAGGTTGTTCGTACCCAGGTGCATAACTTTACATTTATCTACATTAAACTTCATCTGCCAAGTGGACGCCCAAACACTTAGTTTGTTTAAATCCGCTTGCAATTCATGAACATCTTCCATAGACTGAACTATATTACATAGCTTGGTGTCATCTGCAAAAATAGAAATAGTGCTATTAATCCCATCCTCTATATCATTAATAAATAAGTTGAATAATAGTGGTCCCAGAACTGAACCCTGGGGTACACCACTTATAACCGGGGATCATTCAGAGTAGGAATCATTGACCACAACTCTCTGGATACGGTCCTTGAGCCAATTACAAACTATACTTTCTAAACCTATAGTCCTTAATTTACCCATTAGACGTCTATGGGGGACAATGTCAAATGCCTTTGCAAAGTCCAAAAACACTATATCCACAGCGGCCCCTCTGTCTAGGCTTCTGTTTACCTCTTCATAAAAACACATCAGGTTGGTTTGACAGCTACTGTCCTTTGTAAAACCGTGCTGGCTGTCACTTATAATACTATTTTTTGTCACATAATCCTGTATATAGTCCCTCAATAGCCCCTCAAACATTTTCCCCACAATTGATGTTAAGCTTGCTGGTCTATAATTACCCGGCGAAGACCTAGAGCCCATTTTGAAAATAGGCATCACATTTGCCCTGCGCCAGTCCCTTGGCACTATACCAGTCATGAGAGACTCTCTAAATATTATGAAGAGGGGGACAGAAATAACTAAACTAAGCTCCTTAAGAACTCTAGGGTGTAACCCATCTGGTCCCGGGGCCTTGTGTACATTTATTTTATTTAATTTAGCTTGCACCATATCTACATTCATCCAATTCAGTATATCAACTGATATATTAACAGCACTGGCAGCGGCTACATCAGCTGCTCCTTCTTCTGTTGTATATACAGAGCGGAAGAACCCATTTAGTAACTCTGCCTTCTCTTGATCCCCTGTGACCAACTCCCCATTACCACTATCTAAATGGATTGTGATACGCTAAGCAGCAGCGCCATTGTGTGGTCAATGCTGAGAAATCTCACTAAATTGAATGTAATGCAGGCAGCCTAGTGATACGCTGAGCAGCAGCGCCAACGTGTGGTCAATGCTGGGAAATGTGCACTATATATTATATATTTGAGAAAATTTGTTTGAAGCCCGATTGGGATATGCTAAGCAGCAGCGCCATCGTGTGGTCAATGTTGAGAAATCTCACTAAATTGAATGTAATGCAAGCAGCCTAGTGATACGCTGAGCAGCAGCGCCATCGTGTGGTCAATGCTGGGAAATGCACACTATATCTATAAATTATATATTTTAGAAAGTTTGTTTGAAGCCCGATTGTGATACGCTAAGCAGCAGCGCCATCGTGTGGTCAATGCTGAGAAATCTCACTAAATTTAATGTAAGGCAGGCAGCCTAGTGATACACTGAGCAGCAGCGCCATCGTGTGGTCAATGCTGGAAAATGCACAATATATCTATTATATAGTTTAGAAAGTTTGTTTGAAGCCCGATTGTGATACGCTAAGCAGCAGCACCATCGTGTGTTCAATGCTGAGAAATCTCACTAAATTGAATATAAGGCAGGCAGCCTAGTGATACGCTGAGCAGCAGCGCCATCGTGTGGTCAATGCAGGAGAAATGTACACGTATGCAATTCCGCTGCAAAAAACGCAACTTATTAATAATTTTAATCTTATACTCACCTAGAATTCTGTTTCTTTTTCCGGGCCAACCTCCTGGGACGACGTTTCATCCCATGTGACCGCTGCAGTCAATCGCATGGCTGCAGCGGTCACATGGGATGAAACATCAACCCAGAGCTGCAGGATGTAGGAGGGAAGCGTCGCCATGGTAAGTATCCATTTTTTTTTCTGCTCAGTTTTCCGCAGCGGCCATTCCTGGCCGAAAAACTGTGGCACAGGGCAGTGCTTTTACACAGCGTATCTGCCTTGCGTGAACATACCCGTACAGTATATACATATAGTAGCTGCTGTCTTACAACGATACAGCTGCAAACCACGTCAACATGTTGCATTCCCACGAGTCTGCACAGTTTTCAAATGATTGTTAATGTCCATGGAGTTTTTTGCAGACATTAACAATCATTTAAAAACTGCACCTTTTGATAAAACTGCATGTGCTGCATGTTTTACCGGACAATGGTTTTTACGATCTGATTGTTTGCATTAACCCCTTCCCTCTTTAGCCACTTTTGACCTTCCTGACCGAGCCTCATTTTTCAAATCTGACATGTGTCACTTTATGTGGTAATAACTCCGGAATGCTTTCACCTATCCAAGCGATTCTGAGATTGTTTTCTCGTGACACATTGGACTTTAAGTTACTGGCAAAATTTGCTTGATATGTTCAGTATTTAATTGTGAAAAACACCAAAATTTAGCGAAAAATTGCAAAAATTAGCATTTTTCTCAATTTAAATGTATCTGCTTGTAAGACAGGCAGTTATAACACACAAAATTGTTGCTAACTAACATCCCCCATATGTCTACTTTAGATTGGCATTGTTTTTTGAACATCCTTTTATTTTTCTATGACATCACAAGGCTTAGAACTTTAGCAGCAATTTCTCACATTTTCAAGAAAATTTCAAAAGGCCATTTTTACAGGGGCCAGTTCAGCAGTGAAGTGGCTTTGAGGGCCTTATATATTAGAAACCCCCAAAAATTCACCCCATTTTAAAAACTTCACCCCTCAAAGTATTCAAAACAGCATTTAGAAAATGTCTTAACCCTTTACACATGTCACAGGAATTAAAGCAAAGTAGAGGTGAAATGTACAAATTTCATATTTTTTGGCAGAAATACATTTTTAGTACAATTTTTTTTATAACACAGAAGGTTTTACCAGAGAAATGCAAATCAATATTTGTTGCCCAGTTTATGCAGTTTTAGGAAATATCCCACATGTGGCCCTAGCATGCTAATAGACTGAAGCATCGGCCTCAGAAGCAAAGGAACACCTAGTGGATTTTGGGGCCTTATTTTTGTTAGAATAAATTTTAGGCACCATGTCAGGTTTGAAGGGCTCTTGCGGTGCCAAAACAGTCAAAATCCCCCAAAAGTGACCCCATCTAGGAAACTACACACCTCAAGGAAATTATCTAGGGGTACAGTGAGCATTTTGACCGCACAGTTTTTTTACAGAAATTATTGGAAGTAGGACGTGAAAATTAAAATCGACATTTTTTCAAATAAAATGTAGGTTTAGCGATTTTTTTTCTCATTTCCACAAGGACTAAAGGAGAATAAGCACCATAAAATTTGTAAAGCAATTTCTCCCGAGTAAAACAATACCCCACATGTGGTAATAAACGGTTGTTTGGAGACACGGCAGGGCTGAGAAGGGAAAGAGCGCTATTTGGCTTTTGGAGCTCAAGTTTAGCAGGAATGGTTTGCGGAGGCCATGTCACATTTACAAAGCCCCTGAGGGGACAAAACAGTTGAAACCCCCCACAAGTGACCCCATTTTGGAAACTACACCCATTGAGGAAATTATCTAGGGGTATAGTGAGCGTTTTGACCCAACATAATTTTTGCATAAATTATTGGAATTAGGCCCTGAAAATGACAATCTAAATTTTTTCAAAGAAAATGAAGGTTTAGCTAATTTTTTCTCATTTCCACAAGGACTGAAGGAGAAAAAGCACCGTAAAATTTGTAAACCAATCTCTCCCGAGTAAAACAGTACCCCACATGTGGTAATAAACGGCTGTTTGGACACACGGCAGGGCTTCAAAGGGATGGAGTGCCATTTTGCTTTTGGAGTTCACATTTAGCAGGAATGGTTTGCGGAGGCCATGTCACATTTACAAAGTCCCTGAGGAGACAAAACAGTGGAAACCCCCACAAGTGACCCCATTTTGGAGACTACACCCATTGAGGAAATTATCTAGGGGTATAGTGAGCGATTTGACCCCACAGTTTCTTTGCAGAAATTATTGGAAGTAGGCCCTGAAAATAAAAATCAACATTTTTTCAAAGAAAATGTAGGTTTAGCTTATTTTTACTCATTTCCACAAGGACTGAAGGAGAAAAAGCACCACAAAATTTGTAAAGCAATTTCTCCCGAGTAAAACAATGCCCCACATGTGGTAATTAACGGCTGTTTGGAGACACGGCTTGGCTTAGAAGGGAAAGAGCGCTATTTGGCTTTTGGAGATCACATTGAGCAGGAATAGTTTGCGGCGGCCATGTCACATTTGCAAAGCCCCTGAGGGGAAAAAACAATGAAAACGCCCAAAAAGTGACACCATTTAGGAAACTACACCTCTTGAGGAATTTATCTAGGGGCGTAGTGAGCATTTTGACCCCACAGATGTTTCATAGAATTTATTAGAATTGGGCAGTGAAAATAAAAACAATCCTTTTTCTTCAATAAGACGTAGCTTTAGCGCAATTTTTTTCATTTTCACAACAAATAAAGGAAAAAAAAGAACCCAACATTTGTAAAGCAATTTCTCCCGAGTACGGCAATACCCCATATGTGGTCATAAACTGCTGTTTGGGCACACGGCAGGGCTCAGAAGGGAAGGACCACCATTTGGAGTGCAGATGTTGCTGGATTGGTTTCTGGGCGCCTGTGGGCCCAAAACAGTGGAAACCCCCCAGAAGCGACCCAATTTTGGAAACTACACCCCTCAATGCATTTACCTAGGGGTGTAGTGAGCATGTTAACCCTGCAGGTGTTTTGTAGAAATTAGTGTGAACTCGATGTTGCAGAGTGAAAATTGGATTTTTTCCACAGATATGTGGACAATATGTGGTGCCCGGCTTGTGCCACCATAACAAGACAGCTCTCTAATTATTATGCTGGGTTTCCTGGTTTTAGAAACACCCTACATGTGGCCCTAATCTCTTGCCTGGACAGTCGACCAGGCTCAGGAGTGAAAGCGTACCATGTAAAATTGAGGCCTAATTTGGCGATTTACAAAGTATTGGTTCACAACTGCAGAGGCTCAGATGTGAAATAATAAAAATAAACCCCTGGGAAGTGACCCCATTATGGAAACTGCACCCCTCAATGCATTTATTAAGGGGTGTAGTGAGCATTTTCACCCCACAGGTCTTTTCCATAAATGAATGCGCTGTGGATGGTGCAAATTAAAAATTTATATTTTTCCCTAGATATGCCATTCAGTGGCAAATATGTCGTGCCCAGCTTATGCCACTGGAGACACACACCCCAAAAATTGCTAAAAGGGTTCTCCCGGGTATGACGGTGCCATATATGTGGAAGGAAACTGCTGTTTGGGGACGCTGTAGGGTTCAGATGGGAGGAAACGCCATTTGGCTTTTGGAGCGTGGATTTTGCTTGGTAGTAGTTTTGTTTGGAGTCTTACTGGTGTTTCCGTTTATAATGTAGGGCATATGTAAGCCGGGCGGAGTATATAAGGGGCATAGTCAGGTGGTATAATAATGGGGTAAAAAAAAACAATAAAATGATCCATAGATGTGTGTTACGCTGTGACACAATCATTTCTGCACAGGCTGGTGTCGCACTGATATATGGCGTCCTTTATTATCCCCCTTTTGATCCACACTCCGCGCCTTTGTAGTTTGGGGAATTTTGCTAGGAAGTGTTGTCCTGGTATAATACGGGCACCGTCGCTTCCAGCGGATATGTTTGGGCCCTCCCTTTCCTGGTTCCCTAATTTTAGGTCCTTGATAAATCGCCTCTTCAAACAGAAGAAATGTTCCCCTCGGGCACAACTGCATATTTTTTTATTTCCTGACTTATTGGAGCCATAACTAATTTTATTTTTCATAGACGTAGCGGTATGAGGGCTGGTTTGTTGCGGGACGAGCTGTAGTTATTATTGGTACCATTTTGGGGTACATGCAACTTTTTGATCACCTTTTATCCTATTTTTTGGAAGGCCAGGTAAACAAAAAAACGCAATTCTGGCACAGCTTTTGTCTTTTTTTTTATACAGCGTTCACCATGCGTTATAAATTACATGTTAACTTTATTCTGCGGGTCGGTACGATTCCGGCGATACCTATTTTATAGGACTTTTTTATGTTTTACAACTTTTTGCACAATAAAATTACTTTTGTAAAAAGAATGTATTTTTTCTGTCGCCAAGTTGTGAGAACCATAACTTTTTAATTTTTTTGTCGACGGAGGTGTATGAGGGCTTGTTTTTTGCGGGACGAGCTATAGTTTTTATAGGTACCATTTTTGGATACGTGCGACTTTTTGATCACTTTTTATTCTAACATTTGTAGGGCAAAGTGACAAAAAAACAGAAACTCTGGTAACGTTTTTTAAAAAATTTTTTTACGCTGTTCACCGCGTGCAATAAATAATATAATATTTTGATACCTCAGGTCGTTACGGTCGCGGCAATATCAAATACATATGGTTTATTATTATTTTTCAATAATAAAGGACTTGATAAGAGTAAAAGGGGGATTGTGTTTTATTTGATTACTTGAAACTTTTATTGTTTTCAAACTTTTATTATTTGCACTTTTTTTTACACTTTTTTATACTTTTTTTACACTTTTTCTCAAGTCCCACTAGGGGACTTGAAGGTCCAACGGTCAGATTTTTTTTTTTCTAATACATTGCACTACCTATGTAGTGCAATGTATTAGATCTGTCAGTCATTCACTGACAGCAAGCCTATTAGGCTTCGCCTCCCGGCGGGGCCTAAATCGGCTTCCGTAATGGCAGAGCAGGAGACCATTGTGTCTCCTGTTGCCATAACAGCAGTCGCCAGTCCTGATTGCCTGTCAGGGCTGGCGATCTGCTAGTAACCGCTACGATGAAGCAATCGCTTTCGATTGCTGCATCGAAGGGGTTAATGGCAGGGATCGGAGCTAGCTACAGCTGACTTCCACCGCTGATGACGCCGGATCAGCTCCTGACCCGGCGCCATCTTGCCGGCAGCTACGGAAGCCGATCAGGCTCCGCCGCCGGGCGGATCTTGACCGGCTTCGGTGCTAGGCAGACCGGGAGGCCAGTATTAGGCCTCCGGTTGCCATTGCAGCCACCGTAACCCCGGCAATTTCATTACTGGGGTTCCGATGAGCTGCAAACACCTTAAGTGCAGCGATTTGAGCGCTGCACTTAAGGGGTTAATGGCGGGGATCGAAGCTTATTTCGGTCCCCGCCGTTACAGCCGGATGTCAGCTGTTAGATACAGCTGAGATCCGGTGATGATGGCACCAGCTCATCTTCTGAGCCGGTCCCAAACATTCGGCGTATATGTACGGCAAGATGCGGGAAGTCAATGCTTTCCATGACGTACATTTATGGCAAATGTCGGGAAGGGGTTAAAGGTTATGAACACATTTTGAAACTTTTTTTTTTTTTAAATGTCAGTCAGTGTGTTTTGTGCAACTTTATAATAAGTTTTTATTAAAAAATCTTTTTACTTTTTGAGATACAGCTGCTCTGTTACCTGTATACAGAGAAGCTGTATCCTACGCTGAATCCTGAACTTGTCAGGTCTATGGGACTGATGGGTTCAGTGTCAGCGGGTCCTGTGTGTCCTGTGTGTCTGACATGCTGGATCCACCTGTAATACATCACATCTAAGTTAGATGTGATAGATTATAGGTGGATACAGTCGACTACTCTATTGATACCGCCAATAAAACGAAAACCTTGTGAAACGGAGACAAACAGAAACCATTAGCAACGGAAGCGTTACCATTGAAATGGTAACAGAATGCTATGGTTTCCGTTTGGTTTCCGTTCGTAGGTTCCCCTGACGGAAAGGTCTGACGGAACCCATGAACGGAACCACGATGCAGGTGAGAACGAAGCTTAATTATTACTGTATGATCTTTACAGATGGTGGAGGGTACTATTTTTTGGGGTATAAGCAACTCCCAGAATATGATTACCATAATTCTGGTCATACTGGAAGCTGCTAACCTGACTTTGCAAATGATCTCTGTACTGAAATGTATTTGTACTGAGCTTTGTTCTGGTCCTGTATTCATGTACTGAGCTTGGTTCTGGTGCTGTATATATCTAATTTGTTCTGGAACTGTACATATGTAATGAGCTTGGTTCTGGTGTTGTGTATAGAACTATATTGCTTGTAAAATGTACAAATGTTTTTATGCTCGGGTTACATAAAAAAAATTTGGAAAATAAATGACACGTCATTGATTGGTAGAGAAAACAAACATGGCGAGGGTGGAAGGAGATGTTGGGAAAGAGGTTGGGGGGGCGCCAAACTGAATCTTTGCCCCGGGTACTGGAGAACCTAGCTACGACCTCTGCTATGTGTGTGTGTGTGTGTGTGTGTGTGTGTGTGTGTGTGTGTGTGTGTGTGTGTGTGTGTGTGTGTGTGTGTGTGTGTGTGTGTGTGTGTGTGTGTGTGTGTGTGTGTGTGTGTGTGTGTGTGTGTGTGTGTGTGTGTGTGTGTGTGTGTGTGTGGGTATATGTTCCAGTATGTGTGTGTATATGTGTACATATGTCTCTATGTTAGTGTATATATATATTTATGCCTCTGTGTGTGTTTATATATGTGTGGGTATAGTCAGGGCCGTCGTCAGCACCCGGCGAACCCGGGCAAGTTCCAGGGCCCATTACCCTTGGGGGGGCCCACTCGGCCGCCGGGTGCTGTCGCTGCTGTCATCACGGCATCACTGTCCATATATGGACAGTCCGTGAAATTCATGGACAGTCCGTGAAATGAGAGGACTTTTGGCAACTGTCCGGAATAAAACGAATGCGTCCGTGATTTCTATATTTTTTTGTTGTGCAAGGAGCTGCACATATGCCAGTTGTGGCTGCGTGATGACCTCTCATGTAGAACATTGTTAGCAGCCTTCCCAGCCTCCGCGCACCACGTCTGGTCTGTAGTACTAGCAGGGGCCTCCTACCCGCCAGAGAGGACAACGGAGAGGAGGAAATCCGACAGCGGAGAGAGTGCGGCTTGGCTGGGACCTGACAGGTGACACAGGAGAATCTATGCAGAGCAGGACGCTGGGCTGCCGTTACTTCAGCTTGTACTGCTGATATGTGAAGCCCCTGCCCGGTGGCTTGCTCTGTATCTAATTCACTGCCCAGCAGCTGTACAGGTCAGCAGCACCCGGCTCCTTCACTGTGTCTGCACCACTGACCTGCATAGCTGCTGCTGCTGCTGCTAAAATGTCTACTAAACCCTGTACAGCCCAGTACTCCCTTGATAGCCCCTTCAGTTCCTAATCTCCCTCTGTACACCCCTCCCCCCAGCACTGGAGCACCACCCCGTGCTGAAGAAGTCAGAGGAGACAGAAGTTGCCGAAGAAGCAGTCTACAGGAAGGAGATAAGTGTCAATGTGTCTAAAGACAAAGAGGTGACTGGAGTGTGACTCAATGTATGTATGTATGTATGTATGTATGTATGTATGTATGTATGTATGTATGTAGTGTGTGTGTAATGGCTCTATATGTGTGTGTATATGTAGTTTGTGTGTGTATGTAATATTTGTGCGAGTGCGTGTGTATATTTGTGTGCATTTTGTATATATATGTAGTGTGTGTGTAGTGTATGTGTGCAGTATGTATGTGTGCAATGTGTGTATATGTAGTATGTGGGCAGTATGCATGTATGTATGTATGTATGCAGTATGTATGTGTGCAGTATGTATGTGTGCAGTGTGTATGTGTGCAGTGTGTATGTGTGCAGTGTGTATATGTGCATTGTGTGTATATGCAGTGTGTGGGCAGTATGTTTGTATGTGTGCAGTATGTATGTATGTATGTATTTATTCAGTATGTATGTGTGCAGCATGTATGTATGTATGTATTTATTTATTCAGTGTGTATGGGTGCAGTATGGATGTGTGCAGTATCTATGTGTGTATGTGTGCAGTATGTATGTGTGTATGTATGTATGTATATGTGCAGTATGTATATGTGTGCAGTATGTATATGTGCATTGTGTGTATCTGTAGTGCATGGGCAGTATTTATGTATGTGTGCAGTATATATATGTGCAGTGTGAGTATATGTAGTGTGTGGGCAGTATGTGTGTGTGCAATATGTATGTGTGCAGTATGTATGTATGTATGTATGTATGTGTGCAGTATGTATGTATGTATGTATGTATGCAGTATGTATGTGTGCAGTATGTATGTGTGCAGTATGTATGTGTGCAGTGTGTATGTTTGCAGTGTGTATATGTGCATTGTGTGTATATGCAGTGTGTGGGCAGTATGTTTGTATGTATGCAGTATGTATGTATGTATTCAGTATGTATGTGTGCAGCATGTATGTATGTATGTATTCAGTGTGTCTGTGTGCAGTATGGATGTGTGCAGTATCTATGTGTGCAGTATGTATGTATGTATGTATGTATGTATGTATGTGCAGTATGTATGTGTAATATGGATATATGTATGTGTCCAGTATGTGTATGTGCAGTGTGTGCAGTATGTAGGTGTGCAGTATGTGTATATGTAGCGTGTGGGCAGTATATATGTATGCATGTATGTCTGCAGTATGTATGTGTGTGCAGTATGTATGTATGTATGTGTGCAGTATGTATATGTGCAGTATGTATATAGGTATGTATGTGTGAAGTATGTATGTGTGTGTGTGTGTGTGTGCAGTATGTATGTGTGTGCAGTATGTATATGTGCAATATGTATGTATGTATGTATGTATGTATGTATGTATGTATGTATGTATGCGTGCAGTATGTGTAGTGTGTGCAGTATGTATGTGTGCAGTATGTATGTGTTCAGTGTGTATATATGTAGCGTGTGGGTAGTATATATGTATGCAGTGTGGGCAGTATGTATGTGTGCAGTATGTATGTGTGTGTGCAGTATGTATGTGTGTGCAGTATGTATATGTGCAATATGTATGTATGTATGGATGTATGTGTGCAGAATGTATGTGTGCAGTATGTATGTATGTATGTATGTATGTGTGGAGTATGTATGTGTGTGTTTGCAGTATGTATGTGTGTGCAGTATGTATGTATGTATGTATGTATGTATGTATGTGTGCAGTATGTATGTGTGTACAGTATGTACAGTGAAGGAAATAAGTATTTGATCCCTTGCTGATTTTGTAAGTTTGCCCACTGTCACAGACATGAACAGTCTAGAATTTTTAGGCTAGGATAATTTTACCAGTGAGAGATAGATTATATAAAAAAAAAAAAAAGAAAATCACATTGTCAAAATTATATATATTTATTTGCATTGTGCACAGAGAAATAAGTATTTGATCCCTTTGGCAAACAAGACTTAATACTTGGTGGCAAAACCCTTGTTGGCAAGCACAGCAGTCAGACATTTTTAGTAGTTGATGATGATGGCCCACTCCTCTTTGCAGATCATCTGTAAATCATTAAGATTTTGAGGCTGTCGCTTGGCAACTCCGATCTTCAGCTCCCTCCATAAGTTTTCGATGGGATTAAGGTCTGGAGACTGGCTAGGCTACTCCTTGACCTTAAAGAGGCTCTGTCACCAGATTTTGCAAGCCCTATCTGCTATTGCAGCAGATAGGCGCTGCAATGTAGATTACAGTAACGTTTTTATTTTTAAAAAACGAGCATTTTTGGCCAAGTTATGACCATTTTCGTATTTATGCAAATGAGGCTTGCAAAAGTACAACTGGGCGTGTTGAAAAGTAAAAGTACAACTGGGCGTGTATTGTGTGCGTACATCGGGGCGTGTTTACTACTTTTACTAGCTGGGCGTTGTGTATAGAAGTATCATCCACTTCTCTTCACAACGCCCAGCTTCTGGCAGTGCAGACACAGCGTGTTCTCGAGAGATCACGCTGTGACGTCACTCACAGGTCCTGCATCGTGTCAGACGAGCGAGGACACCGGCACCAGAGGCTGCAGATGATTCTGCAGCAGCATCGGCGTTTGCAGGTAAGTCGATGTAGCTACTTACCTGCAAATGCTGATGCTGCTGCAGAATCAACTGTAGCCTCTGGTGCCGACACGATGCAGGACCTGTGAGTGACGTCACAGATCTGCACTGCCAGAAGCTGGGCGTTCTGAAGAGAAGTGGATGATACTTCTCATCAGAGCGCCCAGCTAGTAAAAGTAGTAAACACGCCCCGATGTACGCACATAATACACGCCCAGTTGTACTTTTGCAAGCCTCATTTGCATAAATACGAAAATGGTCATAACTTGGCCAAAAATGCTCGTTTTTTAAAAATAAAAACGTTACTGTAATCTACATTGCAGCGCCTATCTGCTGCAATAGCAGATAGGGGTTGCAAAATCTGGTGACAGAGCCTCTTTAATGTGCTTCTTTTTGAGCCACTCCTTTGTTGCCTTGGCTGTATGTTTTGGGTCATTGTCGTGCTGGAAGACCCAGCCACGGGCCATTTTTTATGTCCTGGTGGAGGGAAGGAGGTTGTCACTCAGGATTTGACGGTACATGGCTCCATCCATTCTCCCATTGATGCGGTGAAGTAGTCCTGTGCCCTTAGCAGAGAAACACCCCCAAAACATAATGTTTCCACCTCCATGCTTGACAGTGGGGACGGTGTTCTTTGGGTCATAGGCAGCATTTCTCTTCCTCCAAACACGGCGAGTTGAGTTAATGCCAAAGAGCTCAATTTTAGTCTCATCTGACCACAGCACCTTCTCTCAATCACTCTCAGAATTATCCAGATGTTCATTTGCAAACTTCGGACGGGCCTGTACATGTGCCTTCTTGAGCAGGGGGACCTTGCGGGCACTGCAGGATTTTAATCCATTACGGCGTAATGTGTTACCAATGGTTTTCTTGGTGACTGTGGTCCTAGCTGCCTTGAGATCATTAACAAGTTCCCCCCGTGTAGTTTTCGGCTGAGCTCTCACCTTCCTCAGGATCAAGGATGCCCCACGAGGTGATATTTTGCATGGAGCCCCTGATCGATGTCGATTGACAGTCATTTTGTATGTCTTCCATTTTCTTACTATTGCACCAACAGTTGTCTCCTTCTCACCCAGCGTCTTACTTATGGTTTTGTAGCCCATTCCAGCCTTGTGCAGGTCTATGATCTTGTCCCTGACATCCTTAGAAAGCTCTTTGGCCTTGCCCATGTTGTAGAGGTTAGAGTCAGACTGATTAATTGAGTCTGTGGACAGGAGTCTTTTATACAGGTGACCATTTAAGACAGCTGTCTTTAATGCAGGCACCAAGTTGATTTGGAGCGTGTAACTGGTCTGGAGGAGGCTGAACTCTTAATGGTTGGTAGGGGATCAAATACTTATTTCTCTGTGCACAATGCAAATAAATATATATAATTTTGACTATGTGATTTTCTGTTTTCTTTTTTATATAATCTATCTCTCACTGGTAAAATTAACCTAGCCTAAAAAATCTAGACTGTTCATGTTTTTGACAGTGGGCAAACTCACAAAATCAGCAAGGGATCAAATACTTATTTCCTTCACTGTATATGTGCATTGTGTGTATCTGTAGTGTGTGGGCAGTATTTATGTATGTGTGCAGTATATATATGTGCAGTGTGTGTGCAGTATGTATGTGTGCAGTATGTATGTGTGCAGTGTGTGTATATGTAGCGTGTGGGCAGTATATATGTATGCAGTGTGGGCAGTATGTATGTATGTATGTATGTATGTATGTGTGCAGTGTGTGAATATGTAACATGTGTGCATTATGTATAGGTATGTATGCAGCGTGTAGATGGTGTGTGCAGTATGTTTGTATGTATGTATGTATTAGAAACAGGGAGAGAACCTCCAGCTCACCGGTCTGCGTCTCCAGCAGCGTCACTCGGATCCCCGCGACGGCCCGCGGTAAGGAACAGCAATGTAGGAGAAAAAATGATCCAGCGCTGATAGTAATTTAAAAGGGAAATGAGAGTCCCATGTTTATTGAAGAAAGATCTTAAAATCGGAGGGGAGACGCAGTCCCAAGGTGCAAGTAGTCAGGGTAGATACCCAAGCCTACGCGTTTCGAACGCGATCTGCGTTCTTAATCATGGCAAGTATGTAAGTATGTGTGCATTGTGTAGATGTAGTGTGTGCAGTATGTACACTACCATTCAAAAGTTTGGGGTCACCCAGACAATTTTGTGTTTTCCATGAAAACGCACACTTATATTTATCAAATGAGTTGCAAAATGACTAGAAAATATAGTCAAGACATTGACAAGGTTAGAAATAATGATTTTTATTTGAAGTAATAATTTTCTCCTTCAAACTTTGCTTTGTGGGAAAGGACACAGAGACATAAGAGACTTTCTACGCCAGTTTTCACACTTTTTAAGAAATGGGGCGTGGTAAAGGCAAAGGGGCTGTGAGCCAACAAATTTATTATGATTAACCCCAGAAAACTGGCGTCAATTATAGTGAAAGTCTACGCCAGCTCCTCGCTAACATAGATTTCACTCCATGGGGTATAGCAAGGTAGAGGCCCGTGCTGGACCTCATACTTTGCCCCCCCCCCTCATCTGACCAAACCCTGGCCTCCCATTGGACAGTTAAATTAAAAAAATATATATACACTACCGTTCAAAAGTTTAGGGTCACTTAGAAATTTCCTTATTTGCACAGTTTTTTTCAATGAAGATAACATTAAATTAATCAGAAATACACTCTATACATTGTTAATGTGGTAAATGACTATTCTAGCAGCAAACATCTGTTTTTTAATGCAATATCTACATAGGTGTATAGAGGCCCATTCCCAGCAACCATCACTCCAGTGTTCTAATGGTACATTGTGTTTGCTAACTGTGTTAGAAGGCTAATGGATGATTAGAAAACACTTGAAAACCCTTGTGCAATTATGTTAGCACCGCTGTAAACAGTTTTACTGTTTAGAGGAGCTATAAAACTGACCTTCCTTTGAACTAGTTGAGAATCTGGAGCATTACATTTGTGGGTTCGATTAAACTCTCCAAATGGCTAGAAAAATAGAGCTTTCATGTGAAACTCGACAGTCTATTCTTGTTCTTAGAAATGAAGGCTATTCCATGCGAGAAATTGCCAAGAAACTGAAGATTTCCTACAACGGTGTGTATTACTCCCTTCAGAGGACAGCACAAACAGGCTCTAACCAGAGTAGAAAGACAAGTGGGAGGCCCCGCTGCACAACTGAGCAACAAGACAAGTACATTAGAGTCTCTACTTTGAGAAATAGATGCCTCACAGGTCCTCAACTGGCAGCTTCATTAAATAGTACCCGCAAAACGCCAGTGTCGACGTCTACAGTGAAGAGGCGACTCCGGAATGCTGGTCTTCAGGGCAGAGTGGCAAAGAAAAAGCCATATCTGAGACTGGCTAATAAAAGGAAAAGATTAATATGGGCAAAAGCACACAAACAGACAGAGGAAGATTGGAAAAAAGTGTTATGGACAGACGAATCGAAGCTTGAGGTGTTTGGATCACACAGAAGAACATTTGTGAGACGCAGAACAACTGAAAAGATGCTGGAAGAGTGCCTGACGCCATCTGTCAAGCATGGTGGAGGTTATGTGATGGTCTGGGGTTGCTTTGGTGCTGGTAAAGTGGGAGATTTGTACAAGGTAAAAGGGATTTTGAATAAGGAAGGCTATCACTCCATTTTGCAACGCCATGCCATACCCTGTGGACAGCGCTTGATTGGAGCCAATTTCATCCTACAACAGGACAATGACCCAAAGCACACCTCCAAATTATGCAAGAACTATTTAGGGAAGAAGCAGGCAGCTGGTATTCTATCTGTAATGGAGTGGCCAGCGCAGTCATCAGATCTCAACCCCATAGAGCTGTTGTGGGAGCAGCTTGACAGTATGGTACGCAAGAAGTGCCCATCAAGCCAATCCAACTTGTGGGAGGGACTTCTGGAAGCATGGGGTGAAATTTCTCCCGATTACCTCAGCAAATTAACAGCTAGAATGCCAAAGGTCTGCAATGCTGTAATTGCTGCAAATGGAGCATTCTTTGACGAAAGCAAAGTTTGAAGGAGAAAATTATTATTTCAAATAAAAAACATTATTTCTAACCTTGTCAATGTCTTGACTATATTTTCTAGTCATTTTGCAACTCATTTGATAAATATAAGTGTGAGTTTTCATGCAAAACACAAAATTGTCTGGGTGACGCCAAACTTTTGAACGGTAGTGTAAGTGAATACAGTGCAGTGAAATTCAGTGACTCACAGGTGACATCTTCTCAGAATGGAGTCGTTCATGTTCTCTTTTCTTCTTCATCCGACCCAGAACACCATGTTGACTTCCAGTCTTCTTCATCTCCAATGCCCAAGCGCGAACCACAAGATATGTCATGAAAGTGTTGATGTAACCTGTATACCACGTTCACGTGACCCAATGTGCCACGTCACAGCTTATTCAAATCATGGAAGCGTTCAGTCTACATGACTACCGCCCGTCACGGTGCGCATACCTTAGATCAAAATTTCGACATATAACTAACTCTAAACCTCATAAGCTAATTTTCTTTAGCTATTATACTAGGATGTACAATTCTATATTAAAATATTATCATATTAGTCATGTGTCCTAGTATACCCACATCCAGCGATGGGTGGGATGGGTGAAACATAAAATAGTTTTCCATGAGTTTTGGACTGTGATGTGCTGCTGATCTCCCCTTTTGGGGGTAATATACAGGGAATATGGGGGTTATATAAGGGACTCCCATCATCCCTGTATATACCAGCCATCATCCCCATATATAACCACCATTATCCGTGTATGAACCAGCCTACCATTATCTCAGTATAAAATCTCCATCACCCCTGTATATACCATTAGGGCGGGCACTGTCAGCTTGCTGTGGCGTGCGGGCATTGTGGCTAAAGAAGAAGTAAATGGGGTGGGCATTGAGGACACCGTGGACCAATAGGATGCCTGAAATGCCGGTATATGGGAGAAGTCCAGCAGAATCTGAAAATATGCCTCCTGATTGCTTAGGCTGGGTTCACATGACTTATTTTCAGACGTAAACGAGGCGTATTATGCCTCGTTTTACATCTGAAAATAAGGCTACAATACGTCGGCAAACATCTGCCCATTCATTTGAATGGGTTTGCCGACGTACTGTGCAGACAACCTGTCATTTACGCGTCGTCGTTTGACAGCTGTCAAACGACGACGCGTAAAAATACAGCCTCGTCAAAAGAAGTGCAGGGCACTTCTTTCAGACGTAATTTGAGCCGTTTCTTCATTGAACTCAATGAAGCACAGCTCAAAATTTACGGCTGTCAGAGAAGCCCCGCAAAATGCGAGGAGGAGCATTTACGTCTGAAACAAGGCAGCTGTTTTCTCCTAAAAACAGTCTGTCTTTTCAGACGTGAAAGCCTGCTATTGTGTGCACATACCCTTAAAGGCTATGTACACCTTTTCACAGTTTTTTTTTTAATTGCCTTGTATGAATTTTGTAAAATAAATCACATTTCTAATTGGTCTACCATTTGTCTTCTGTACCTGCAGTGTATTTCAGTTCATGGCCAGCTGCTGTATTCAGTTATCTCTCTAAGGCCCTGTTCACACCTGCGTTGGTGTGTTTCGTTGTTCTGCTCCATCAGTGGTGCAGAACAAAGGAATAACGTAAGCAACTGTTCCGTCGCACAACGGACACCGCCACCTGCCGACAGAACCCATTGACTTTAGTGGGTTCCATTGGCTTTCCGTCAGGCGGGGGACCGTGATTTTACCAGAGACAATAGTGCAGATGTGAACGAGGCCTTATCCGTCAGTCATCACCCTAATGGCAAACTGAGCAGCTCCTCCTTTGCAGGCTCATGAACAAGCATTACTGTCAAGCTTTCAGACGTAATTTGAGCCGTTTCTTCATTGAACTCAATGAAGCACAGCTCAAAATTTACGGCTGTCAGAGAAGCCCCGCAAAATGCGAGGAGGAGCATTTACGTCTGAAACAAGGCAGCTGTTTTCTCCTGAAAACAGTCTGTCTTTTCAGACGTGAAAGCCTGCTATTGTGTGCACATACCCTTAAAGGCTATGTACACCTTTTCACAGTTTTTTTTTTAATTGCCTTGTATGAATTTTGTAAAATAAATCACATTTCTAATTGGTCTACCATTTGTCTTCTGTACCTGCAGTGTATTTCAGTTCATGGCCAGCTGCTGTATTCAGTTATCTCTCTAAGGCCCTGTTCACACCTGCGTTGGTGTGTTTCGTTGTTCTGCTCCATCAGTGGTGCAGAACAAAGGAATAACGTAAGCAACTGTTCCGTCGCACAACGGACACCGCCACCTGCCGACAGAACCCATTGACTTTAGTGGGTTCCATTGGCTTTCCGTCAGGCGGGGGACCGTGATTTTACCAGAGACAATAGTGCAGATGTGAACGAGGCCTTATCCGTCAGTCATCACCCTAATGGCAAACTGAGCAGCTCCTCCTTTGCAGGCTCATGAACAAGCATTTACTGTGGAATCTGCGCATGTGCATGGTCCTAATTACTGCATACCTCCTAACCGTCCCGGATATAGGGGGGTAGTCCAGGATTCTGGGCGCTGTTACGCTGTCCCAAGCGGCCGGTGGTATGTCTTGGTGTCAACTGTATCTGCGTCCTCAGGATGCAGATACAGTTTAATCCAATGCTAATGAAAGGGATCGTCAGCTCCCTGCTTCTGTATTAGTACCACTCGCCGAGGAATTCCCGGGCACAGCGCTACTTTAAGTGCGGAGCCCCTTGTCTCACTATCCATATATGAACATTGACGTCGGGGACTACTCCTGGAACGGAATCCACTGCCTTTGCATTGCCGATGGTCTGGCCGGGGATTCCGCTCCTAGGCGGAACCCCTGATGTCACTTTCCATATATGTACAATTACATCAAGGGCTCCTCCTGGAGAGCAATCCTTGGCCACAGCGTGGCCGACGCTCTGGACAGAGATTCTGCTCCTATAGGGAATGCCTTACGTCACTGTCCATATATGGACAGTGACGGCAGGGGCTCCTCCTGGAGTGGAATCCCTGGGGGAGTGGCACCATCTACATGGGCACTGTGTGTGACACTATCTATATGGGCACTGGCACTTTATATGTGCGCACTGGTACTAGGGGTAGCTAAGGGGGCATTAAACTGTATGGGGGCAGCTATTTGTCATTATACTGTGTAGGGGGTCCTATGGGAACATAATAATGAGTGGGCTGAACCGGGTATGTGTGGGCGGAGATTACTTAGATTAGATACTTGAAAGTTGGTAGGTATGTTTACTGGTGTGTGCTGGGGCAGAGCGAGTGTGCCTACTCCAAATTTGCAGCATAAGGCAATGAGGTTGCTTTACCACATGCCAATGCTGCAATTTTGGGAATTGCTCCCTCTAGTGACCAGCACATGGAAATGTTATAAATTAGAATCTGATTTATAATATTTCCTGACTTGTGAAAAAATTAAAAAATTAAAACAATGTTTAATCACTTATATACTAAATGTTTAACTGAAAAAAAAAAAAAATTCCTAGCGACACATTCCCTTTAATACTGGCGTTTCATACACCAGCCCTATTAAACAGTTTGCTGGAGTAAGATGCAACACATTTATTAACAGGCGAACGACTCTTAATAAATGTGTCGCATCTTTTAGCTGCAACGCGGCCTGTCATCAGTACTTTCTACGTGCTTCGGCCTGCTGTACATTTAAAGTACATTTTTAAAATGTATTTTATTGTCTGATTGGGGGGGCATACAGTCTGATTGGGGGGGAGGTATGGGTCTGGCACGGACCTTTGCCTTGTTACGCCCCCCAGAGATAAATCTGTGCGGCATTATACATATAGATTTCTGCTATAATTTACATCAGTTACTGGCGTAAATTATAGTAAAATTGTTGGCCATTTCTGCTAAGCCCCGCTCATTTTTTGGCCCCAAAAATTATGACATTTGCGTATTTTGTGAATTTTCTACGCTAATAAACTGTTGTAGAAAGGTTAATATATTCCCCCCAAAGGCTACAGACCGTAATACAATATCTTAATGTAAGGATGTGTACACTTAATTGTGCAGCAACGCTTGTTGTCTCCATTCTATGTCAGTGTGGGAAGTAGATGTCCGGCCTTATGATATTGTGATATGTAATAGACCCAGAATCCCAATCACCAAACCAAAGAATGCAAAATAAAGACACAAAACATTATAATTGGGTGTTAAATGGTCAAAACTTTTAGTATATTATATGACCAAACCCAAAATGGCAAACCTCCGACTCACGAAGAGTCACCCTCCAGCACGCAGGAAAGGAAAAACCCCCTGTGGGGGAAACCTCTAGGGAAACCATGGCTGGAGGATTGCCCTTCCTCTGGGCTTAGAAGGTGCCAAAATAGAATTTGTAACAGAATTTGTACGTTTTCTCAGATTTTTAAGGAAAGACAATACAACGAACGAACGAACGAACGAACGAACGAACGAACGAACGAACGAACGAACGAACGAACGAACGAACGAACGAACGAACGAACGAACGACATAAAACACATAAATCGGCTGATCTGGATGGCTAGGCGGGTGTCTCTCTTCCTGGGCACCCATTAAAATTAATGGGCGATCCGCGGATGAGACGGGTCCTCCAGATGCCTCCTTGTAGCATCTGTCTCCGATCTGGCTAATAGAGGGGGATCTCCTGCTGGAAACCCCCCTCTATTACAGACAACCCGTATGAAGAGGATGTGATGAAGAAGTGGTCTGGGGTGAAGGGTTTCCCTGCTAGAACCTCCAAATTACATCCGGTCGGTATTGGTGGGGAAGTCAAGCTCAAGGTCCTCAGTCCCATCCAATATGGCGCTGAATGTGGCAGTAAAACTTTCTAATATGGAATCTTCTTTATGTCATAAACATTTGTATTTATGACATCAGCACCTTCATCATCATTACTACAGGAATTTATTACCACTGCACAACTCATACATTGTGACGTCACCCACAGTGGTCTGAAGTGTTAACCCTTTAATGACTGGAAATGAACTTAGTACAGAGGCCATAAAGCTGAATAGAACATATCAGCGGCCATAAAGGAAAAGGGATAATGCAGGGAGCATCTCCGCACAAGAACTATCCATGACAAAGAGTTCTCCAGGATGAGATAACTTATCTGCTTTCTCCAAAAACCAGCACCACACCTGTCCATAGGTTGTGTGTGGTATTACAGCTCATTACCATTCACTTCAATGGAGCTAACCTGCAATACCAGATACAACCTGTGGATAGGTGTGGTGCTGTTTTTGGAAGAAAGCAGCCATATTTTTATAACTCTGCACAGTTCCTGTTAGAAATAGTTAAAATAAAGTTGGGGGAGAAGGAGAAGAAGGGGAGAGGGAAAGAAGAAAGTAAAAAAAGGGAAAAAGAGGAACTCTGAGGTAAAAGATATCAAACTAGACTGAAAGGAGTCTGCTGGAGGTGCCAGATGGAAAGACATATTTCTGCCATGGGGACCAGATTAGTTGAAAGGTATCTTGAAGGGGGGCTTCAGAGAGTGGGTTTTAACCCCTTCCCGCCCTATGAAGTGCTGTTGCATTGAAAAACTATGCAGTTCATCTTCGAATGCAGCGTCACAAAAACAAATTATTTAGTAAAAAATAAAACTATATAAATTTGGTATCGCCATAATCGTAACGACACGCAGAATCAAGTTATCATGCAATTCATGCCACCCGATGAACACTGTAAAATCAAAACAGAAATGGCGGAATTACAGGTTTTTTGTTCAATTCACCCCACAAAATGTAGGTTTTTTTACATTGTTTTTTTAATACTTTATATGGTACATTAGGCCGCAGGGTAAATTCCACGTAAACAGCGTCATTCATCGGTTAACTGTTTAAATGATACCAGTTCAAGTGACCTTTATCGAAAAACACTATAAGACATTTTTTCCCAATTAACCTTTTAATTGGGGCTAGCATGTGTGATACTGTCTGCTAAGCCGTTGTATCTCAGCATATTATATGTGATACTGTCTGCTGAGCCGCTGTCTCCTATCAAGTAGCAGAGCTATCAGGTGTCATAGTCTTAGGGTTCACACGCAAAGTCAAAAATGGCTGAAAATTACAGAGCTGTTTTCAGAGAACACAGCCTTTGATTTACAGCCGTTTTTGAAGCTGTAAACGTTTTTTGAGGTGTTTTTTTCTAGCTGTTTTTGGAGCTGTTTTTCCATTGACACAATGAAAAACATCTCCAAAAACGGCTCAAGAAGTGACATGCTCCTTCTTTTTACGTGCCGTTTTAAAATACAATAGGCAGATGTTTGAAGGCATTGGGCTACCGATTTTTCAGGCGTATTTGAAGGCGTTTACGCTCCGAAATACGCCTGAAAACACAGCGTGTGAATATACCATTATAGATACGCTGTCTCAGATATATATATCTTTTTTTTTTGTTTTTTTTAGGGGTGTGGGCAAAACACATGTCTTGTGGCACAAAACAGTCTGATTAGTGGGGGAGATACAGGGTCTGGCTTAGGCCTTTTGTTGCACACTCAATGTAAAATTGTACACTAGCTCGGAGCTGGCGTTGATTTCTGCTTTACATTACGCCCGTTACTGGCGTAAATGATAGTAAAATTGTCGGCCCTTTCCGCAAAGCGCCACACACTTTTCAAAAAAGTGCCAAAGGCAGCGAAAAGTGACCGAAAACTTTCCTGCACTTTTGGGATTTTTCTATGCCAGATAAGAGGCTTAGCAAGGTTAATAAATTCTCGTCTAAGGCTACAGACAGTAATACAATATCTTAATGCAAGGATCTGTACACTCAGTGTCTGACTGAGGTACCTTGGACCCACCAAAGGAAATAATTCTTGGGGGTCTACCCTTCAACTATATAGAAATAATTTAAACACTCTTAAATGTGTACTAAAAACGTGTGTTGTAAAACAAAGACCAGTATTCCCACCATATTGTGACAGATATCAGTCCTACACAGGCATTCTGCAGACCATATAAGTGAATACAGTGCAGTGAAATTCAGTGACTCATATGTGACATCTTCTTAGATTGGAGTCGTTCACGTTCTCTTTTCTTCTTCAGCTGGCCCAGAACGCCATGATGACTTCTTCCAGTCTTCTTCATCTCCAATGCCCAAGCGTGAACCACAAGATACGTCATGAAAGTGTTGATGTAACCTAGATACCACGTGTAATGACGGGGTAGGGATACAGACAGGTGAGCCCTAATCTACCCGCCTCTCAGTCCCTGCCTACTTGCACGGCCCGTCCTAGGCGACGGCGTACAACTGGGCGACGGTCCCTACGCTCAATATGTGCACGACAGACAAACAGACAAGTGTACACAGAAGCTAAGGGAAATGGGGCAGTTGCCCACGGCAACACAGTGAGCAACAGGCGTAGTGAACGAGTCGAGTCAAAACAGGAGTGTACCAGGTACCAAAGACAGAGCAGGAGCGTAGTCAGTAAAGCCAGGGTCAAAATGAAGCAAGGTCAATAATAATAGCAGGAGCAGCAGAGCCAGAAAACAGGAAAGAATCACAGGCAAAGACAAGCAGGAAATGAAGGTATAAATAGACCGAGGCCAGGAGCTAGAACCGTCTGGCCAGGCTGTAATAGGTTCTCCCACTCCTGAGCCTACCAGCCTGAGTGGTAGCAGATCGAGTCACTCTATCAGACCTAGGAGCAGGTGCAGACTGATTAACGACGGGCGTCGACACAGAAGCTGTGTCTGGCAGATCCTTTACACCACGTTCCCGTGACCTAATGTGCCACGTCACAGCGTATTCAAATCATGGAAGTGTCCAGTCTACATGACTACCGACTGTCATGGTGTGCAAACCTTAGATCAAAATGTTGACATATAACTAACTGACTCTAAACCTCATAGGGTAATTTTCTTTAGCTATTATACCAGGATGTAGGCGGAGGAGTAGGCTAAGAGAACGGAAAGTGGCCGAGGCGGGAGTTGGGCCAGAGTGAATATGACGCTTGACTGGGGTCTGGGGAGGGGAAGGGTAGAGAGACAGGTGGGAAGGTGGGAGCAGAGGGGCAACATGAAAAAAATTATTAAACTGAATCTACTGCTTTAAAACAGTCACTCACCAAGTTGCGGAGCTGGCCCCTGCATGGATCCCATTCCTTTCTACAAATCAATTAACGCTAAT
This sequence comes from Rhinoderma darwinii, assembly GCF_050947455.1. NCBI lineage: Eukaryota > Metazoa > Chordata > Amphibia > Anura > Rhinodermatidae > Rhinoderma > Rhinoderma darwinii. Next base: position 6,544,132 of record NW_027461962.1, read on the forward strand.
CATAACCTTGATGAGCGGCGGCTGCCCACTTTATTTTACTTTTGTGGCCAGGCCCCTGAGAGTTGTACCAGCGGTACTACCCTGATGGCAGGCCTGTTTGCAGGAGTACTAGCCAACTACGTCACAGATAACCCAAGTTTCAAGACCATGCAAATTTATGGATTTTTGGCATCCCATGGAATATGGGAACAATAGGGAATTCTATCAGTAAGTATTCTGCCTGTTTGTTGGCTAATACTCCTGATCCAATTCCTTCTTCTAGCAGATTTTTTAAAGATTCCTTACATGCGGTGCTTGGTTTCGCCACAAGTTTGCGATATGTCGATTCATTGTCTAAAATGGTATGAATGTGTCTGGGATATAAAGAGGAATCTAGAACAACTCCTGCTCCGTAAGATTTGGAGGACACAGTTATACGCTGGATATATGGTGAGCCCCTCTGTGTTTTCACCGTCAGCCCTTATGTGTACATAGTGAACCTTTTAGAAGGTTAATCTTTACCCGCTAAGGTGGAAGGGTTGGTTCCAATGCCTAGTTATGGTGGTGTCTGAGGAAATAAAGGTCCTTTTAGACGTCCCGATACTGACCATGAAAACCAGCACCAATCGACGATACAGCGTGTCACAAGGAGCAATCATCGTTAATGTATGGGGGCAAATAATCGTTACTACACCAGACCCCACACCGATCTGCCAGTCCAGCTGCCTCCGGGCACTGGACAACACTGCCGGAAGCAGATTGCTCAGATCACTGCATAGCAGCCGTTCGGCAGAACTGCAGCTCGGCCTCTATTCTTTGACCGGAGCCATCTACTTCCGGCAGTGTTGTCCGGTGCCCAGAGGCAGCTGGAGTGGTGGATCAGTGCGGGGTCTGGTGTAGTAACGATTGTTTGCCCCCATACATTAACGATGATTGCTCCTTGCGACACGCTGTATCGTCGATTGGTGCTGGTTTTCATGGTCAGTATCGGGACGTCTAAAAGGACCTTTATTTCCTCAGACACCACCATAACTAGGCATTGGAACCAACCCTTCCACCTTAGCGGGTAAAGATTAACCTTCTAAAAGGTTCACGCACCGATCATATACTGATGACCTATCCAGTGGATAGGTCATCAGTTGTCAGAACGTGGAAAACCCTTTTAAAGGGAAGGTGTCACGGAAATGTTTTTTTTTTTATATATATATATATATATATATATATATATATATATATAATATTGCTTTTAGTATGTCATTAAAATAAATTGTATTTATTTGTGTTTTTTTGTTGTACTTTTTACTTTTTTCCTTCTTTTACTTCTCTATGGGGGCTGCCATTTTTTTTTCATCTCTGTATCTGTCCATTAACGACACATACAGAGATGGAATACGGCACATACATTCCCATAGAGAATGCGAACGGGAGCTGTTCCATTCACTATAGTGTATGCCGTCTGTGTGGGAACGGCGCATGCGCCACTCCCACACAGATCAAAAGAAAGGTCTTTAGTAGAGCGACATCCAGCGCTATTTTCATGTGGACCGGAAGCCACGGCCGGACAGTAAGATGACGACTTCCGGTCGCGGCTTCCGGCCATATGTTGAAGGCAGCGCAGATGCAAGGACTAGGAGCGGCAGGGCGGAGGCGGCGGCAGGAGCAGGTAAGTTATGTTTGTGTATGTGATGTGTGTGTATGTTAGTGTTATACTTTCTGCTGAGCACTGTATCTAATCTTCCTACACTGTGCATTCGCTCAGAAAATGGCGGCACACAGTGTAGGAGGTTTGAAGATTCAACCCCCTTCTTTCTCCTGGCACTAGGCAGGATAAAGGAGGGGGGATTCTGTGAGGACACTAGAGCGAGTGTGTCTACTACAAATTTGCAGCATAAGGCAATGAGGTTGCTTTACCACATGCCAATGCGGCAATTTTGAGAATTGCTCCCTCTAGTGACCAGCACATGGAAATGTTATAAATTAGAATCTAATTTATAATATTTCCTGAAAAAAATAAAATAAAATTTCTAGCGACACATTCCCTTTAATACTGGCGTTTCATACACCAGTCCTATTAAACAGTTTGCTGGAGTAAGATGCAACACATTTATTAACAGTCGAAAGACTCTTAATAAATGTGTTGCATCTTTTAGCTGCAACGCGGCCTGTCATCAGTACTTTCTACGTGCTGCGGCGTGCTGTAAGAGCCTGAGGGAATCCGGGAGGGAGAATCGGAGTGGTGAGGTAAGTACATTTTTAAAATGTATTTTATTGTCTGATTGGGGGGCAAACAGTATGATTGGGGGGAGGTATGGGTCTGGCACGGAACTTTGCCTTGTTACGCTCCCCAGAGATAAATCTGGGCCGCACTATACATATAGATTTCTGCTATAATTTACATCAGTTACTGGCGTAACTTATAGTAAAATTGTTGGCCATTTCTGCTAAGCCCCGCCCATTTTTTGCACCCCCAAAAATGTCAACATTTGTGTATTTTAGTAAACTGTTGTAGAAAGGTTAATATATTCCCCCCAAAGGCTACAGACTGTAATACAATATCTTAACCCCTTCCCTCTTTAGCCACTTTTGACCTTCCTGACAGAGCCTCATTTTTCAAATCTGACATGTGTCACTTTATGTGGTAATAACGTTGTATTGCTTTTAGCTATCCAAGCGATTCTGAGATTGTTTTCTCATGACACATTGGACTTGATGTTACTGGCAAAATTTGCTCGATATGTTCAGTATTTAATTGTGAAAAACACCAAAATTTAGCGAAAAATTGCAAACATTTGCATTTTTCTCAACTTAAATGTATCTGCTTGTAAGGCAGGTAGTTATAACACACACAATTGTTGCTAACTAACATCCCCCATATGTCTACTTTAGTTTGGCATCGTCTTTTGAACATCCTCTTATTTTTCTAGGACGTTACAAGGCTTTGAACTTTAGCAGCAATTTCTCACATTTTCAAGAAAATTTCAAAAGGCTATTTTTACAGGTTCAGGTTACAGGTTTTGAAGTGGCTTTGAGGGCCTTATATATTAGAAACCCAAAAAAAGTCACCCCATTTTGAAAACTTCACCCCTCAAAGTATTCAAAACAGCATTTAGAACATTTATTAACCCTTTAAACTTTTCACAGGAATTAAAGCAATGTAGGGGTGAAATTTACAAATAAATTTTTAATCCATTTTTATTTATAACACAGAAAGTTTTTCCATAGAAATGCAACTCAATATTTATTGCCCAGATTCTGCAGTTTTAGGAAATATCCCATATGTGGCCGTAGCGTGCTACTGGACTGAAGCACCGGCCTCAGAAGCAAAGGAGCACCTAGTGGATTTTGGGCCCTTATTTTTATTCGAATATATTTTAGGCACCATGTCAGGTTTCAAGGGCTCTTGCGGTGCCAAAACAGTGGAAATCCACCAAAAGTGATCCCATTTGAGAAACTACACACCTCAAGAAAATTATCTAGGTGTATACTGAGCGTTTTGACCCCGCAGGTTTTTTGCAGAAATTATTGGAAGTAGGCACTGAAAATAAAAATCTACATTTTTTCAAAGAAAATGTAGGTAAAGCTAATTTTTTCTCATTTCCACCAGGACTGAAGGAGAAAAGGCACCACAACATTTGTAAAGCAATTTCTCCCGAGTAAAACAATACCCCACATGTGGTAATAAATGGCTGTTTGGACACACGGCAGGGCTTAGAACGGATGGAGCACCATTTGGCTTTTGGAGTTCACATTTAGCAGGGATGGTTTGCGGAGGCCATGTCACATTTACAAAGCCCCTGAGGGAATAAAACAGTGTAAAACCCCCACAAGTGACCTCATTTTGGAAACTACACCCATTGAGGAAATTATCTAGGGGTATACTGAGCGTTTTGACCCCACAGGTTTTTTGCAGAAATTATTGGAAGTAGGCCCTGAAAATAAAAATCTACATATTTTCAAAGAAAATGTAGTTTTAGCACATTTTTTCTCATTTCCACAAAGACTGAAGGAGAAAAAGCCAGCAAAATTTGTAAAGCAATTTCTCCCGAGTAAAACAGTACCCCACATGTGGTAATAAACGGCTGTTTGGACACACGGCAGGGCTTAGAATGGAAAGAGCGCTATTTGGCTTTTGGAGATCACATTTAGCAGGAATGGTTTGCGGAGGCAATGTCGAATTTGCAAAGCCCCTGAGGGGCAAAACAATGAAAACGCCCAAATAGTGACTCCCTTTAGGAAACTACACCCCTTGAGGAATCCATCTAGGAGTATTGTGAGCATTTTGACCCCATAGATGTTTCATAGAATTTATTAGAATTGGGCAGTGAAAATAAAAACAATCCTTTTTCTTCAATAAGACGTAGTTTTACCGCAAATTTTTGGGATTTCTCAACAAATAATGCAAAAAAAGAACACAACATTTGTAAAGCAATTTCTCCCGAGTACGGCAATACCCCATATGTGGTCATAAACGGCTGTTTGGCCACACGGCAAGGCTCAGAAAGGAAAGAGCGCCATTTGGAGTGCAGATTTTGCTGGATTGGTTTCTGGGCACCTGTGGGACCAAAACTGTGGATACCCCGCAGAAGTGACCACATTTTGGAAACTACGCCCTCAATGCATTTACCTAGGGGTGTAGTAAGCATGTTAAACTGTCAGGGATCATTACTATGTATATTGTCTGAAAAATATTATCCTCACACATATGTATATACATTTCAGTTCTTTGTGTAATATACTGATATATATAACAAGTTCTTTGTTCATGTCGGACACACCTATGGAAGACACCGCCCCCTGGAATGCAAAGAGGAGTGTGCAGAAGAATGTATAGGAAGACTTACAGCAGAAGAGCCAATGGGATTCAAGCAAGTCACACATCTATAGGGAGGGGCATGTGTCTTCTCTGTGTGTGTTTCTTTGTTCTGAATAAAGTTCAGTTCCTCCTGGCTGACATTGAAGCTGTACCTCAGACATTTGTGTGGTGTACTTCTCTCCAGGCATGCCTTCAGCTTTCAATTTACAGAGGTGGTTATTCGGTGTGAAATACGGACCTGACATTTGGTGCCGAAACCCGGATCTCACTCGAGGAAAAATCAAAATCCGGACAGTCGACAATCACAGGGTGAAATAGAGGACTCAAAGTTGCCCACTGAAGGAATTTGATCACCTCCGCAATAACACGGTAAGCGAATTGATTTTATAAATCTTCGTCTTATCTGTGTTAGTGGGCAGTCTTGTGGCGATCTGTAGAACCCTTTTGTTGATTTCCTGGATTATCTCAGGCGACAGAGGTGATATTTTCCGCTGTGAGGTAAAAAAACCTGTGAGACCTTAGTCGCGCCCGACTAACCATCCTCTGGGTAATTAGGGACTAAATAAAGATTATATAAGCGATCGGAGAGTTATCGACTGAAATTTTAATATTTCCAGCGTAGCCGGAGAATCGAAATAAAGATTATATAAGCGATCGGAGAGTTATCGACTGAAATTTTAATATTTCCAGCGTAGCAGGAGAATCGAAATAAAGATTATATAAGCGACCGGAGAGTTATCGACTGAAATTTTAATATTTCCAGCGTAGCCGGAGAGTCTAAAATAAAATTATATTTCGGCGGACCGGGGGCTGTAGACTGAGGAATTTTAATATTTCCTGCGAGGCCTGGGAGTCGTTGACCGAAAATTGTTATATAAATTACGTGTATAATATAGACTGTTAGGCATATGATTTAATGAAGCGAAGAGAAGAGGAAGTTAGGAATAAGAAAGGTATTGTATGTATTAGAAAACAGGACCAGCCGACGCCCGGTAATGGCTTCCGTACCTCATGTTGAGTGTGTCCTCATTGTTGGTGGGAAACCACCCCCCCTTCACAGCTGCGCACTGTGTTTCCAATGGGAGAGGCTGCCCCCCCTGCCCCTGATGTGGCCACGCCCGGCCCAACCAAATCAGTATGAAATAATCACCTTGTTAATTTTGTCATTTGTAGTGTTTTTTTCTATTTACAGAAGTTCCAGTCTAGTTCACTGATGAAACAACACGTCATCATAATATAGAGATGGTGGCCGTCAGATTGTACGGTTACAAATTATATGTTTGATGTTTTGAGCGTAGATAATTCCTATACAATGGTGTGATGAATGATTGCAGATACGTATGTTGTTTTGCCGGCATTGAAAGTGTTAAGATTGTGAGAGAAGAAGTTGTGAGAAGCTGTGAGTTTGTGACCCCCCTCCCTCCCCTCTAAAGTGTGCTGTGTTTGGGAGGAGGAGGAGGGGGGCTGACTGGGTGCAGTCTGCAGTGCTGATGGGACAAAGGGATTTCAATATGCACTGCTTTTAGATATATATATATATATATATATATATCAGTAATGTGTACAAACCTAAATAAATTTCTTCTCTTTTGCGCATGCGCTGTTGTTTATAAAAGTTACGATATTATGTGTTCTGATGTGATCAGATTTCATGTGTTTTGATGTTAATTCAGATGTATTAAACTTTAGATACTGTGAGACACGGGGTTTTGAAAATGTATGTGCCCCCACCGTTCCCTATTTATATATACAGTTTATTGGTTTGCAGTAATTAATGTTATCAGAGATAATATTTTATTTTTTATTTTTTTGTTTTATTGAATAACTAACTACAATTGTTTTGTTTTTGATTTCACACATGAGTTATGTCATTGTAAAGATCAAATGTATTTTCGTCAGGAAAAAGTCATTTTTGTTTCAGGCTGTTGTACATTACAGGGGGTTAAATTAGTGTTATGTTGAGATGTAGTTTTGAACTCTGCTACATTACTTTCGCAGAGTCCACAAAGGGGGGAAGGGTGAAGGAACTGATCAGGTACAATTTTGGTTTGATCAGGTACAATTTTGGTTTGTTTTGAGTTAATTAATTTGGTTTCAGAAGATCTAAAAATGTGTAAGAGACCCCAATGAGTAATCCAGATTAAATGTGTATGAGAGTAACCTACATTTTGAGGTTTGTGTAGATGGTTGTGTAAGATACCATCCCCCTCCAGGAAATTTACACAGGAGGCAGAGGTGACGTCACTCACACAAGTCTTTATGGATTTAGATGTGGGAGAAGGCAAAACAAAAATTGTCTGGACATTGTTAATTTGATGTAAAGTTTTTAGGAATGTTTTCTTTTTATTTGTTTTTGTATTAATCAAGTATTTGCAGAACCTGATAAAAGTGAGATTCTCAAAGTGCTCGTGATTATCAGATGAGTGTGGAGAAGTGTATAACATTTGGTTTTATTTTAGAGAATGAAGACGCCACCCCTTTGAGATGTTCTATCTATATGTGACATGGGTTTTTAATGTAAATTTGTAATAAAGAGATATTTTATTATACAGTATGTGCAAGACAGGATACGAGGCACCAGGTAAATTACCCAGAAACCACTCTCACCTTCTTGTTCATCTCAAGGAGCGGAGCTGGAGGTGCTCGCTGAGGCTTGTAACCTGGCAGAAGGTAAGACGGCCGACATTTACACTGACTCTAGGTACACTTTTGGCATCGCCCACAATTATGGGCCCATTGGTAGTAGGAACTTTATTGGATCATCGGGTAAGCCAATTGAGAGAGCGAGAGAAGACAGACCTGACAACAAGTGTATGTGCGGCCAGGTATCAGTAAATTGGCTTGTCCCTGGATACAATAATGCCACCACTAGGTTTGTAGCAGCCGGCGTGATGTGCGCACGGCATGACATAGGTAAAACAGCAAAGGTACCTGTGAAAAGTGAAGCCCGGCCAGATTACCCGTCCCAGCGAATGCAGAACATACAACTACCCGAGGTAGACGTGTATGACAATGTGCTTGTGTGTGTAGACCTGTTCTCAGGGGGGGTCTGAAGCCCGGCCAGTATCTTCCCCACTGCAGACATTGTGTGTAAGTGACAGGGAGAACAATGTTATCCCAAGTATTGAACTGGTGTTTGTACAATGATAAGATGTCAGCAGTTCTCTAGACATTGTCCCAAGGTTAGTTTGTTTAATAACTGTATTTAAAGGGAATGTGTTGCCAGAAAAACATGTTTTTTTTTTAAAAATTAAACATTTAGTGTGTGGGTGATTAAACATTGTTCACATTTTTTTTATTTTTTTGCACGAGTCCATGTAATATTATAAATTATTTCTAATTTATAATACTACCCATTTTTGGTCACTAGATGGAGCTGTTCCCAAAATTGCAGCATTGCAACATTGGGTTAAAAGCCCTCGCTCTAGTGAGCTCTCAGCATCCCCCCCTCCTTTATCCTGGCTAGTGCCGGGATAAACGAGGGGTTTGAACGATGTAACCTCCTACACTGTGTGTCGCCATTTTTTGAGCTAACCCACAGTGTAGTAGGTTTACATACAGTAGTAAACACACACAAACACGAACATACATTGAAATCTCTTACCTGCTCCTGCCGCCGCGGCTCCCTCCGGCCCGTCCGCTCCGTTTGCTGCCGCTGGTGCAAGTGCACAAATCCGGAAGCCGCGACCGGAAGTAGTAATATTACTGTCCGGCCGCGACTTCCGGTCCACAGGAAAATGGCGCCGGACGGCGCCAATTTCGAATAGGACTGTGTGGGAGCGGCGCATGCGCAGTTCCCACACAGACGCCGTACACTGCAGTCAATGGGACGGGAGCCGTTCGCAGTCCCTATGGGACTGTGGCTGCCGTATTCCATGTCTGTATGTGTCGTTAATCGACACACACAGAAATGGAACAAAAAATGGCAGCCCCCATAGGGAAGAAAAAGTGTAAAAATAAGAAAAAGTAAAACACAAACACACAAATGAATATAAATGTTTTTAATAAAGCACTAACATCTTTAACATATAAAAAAATAATTTGTGATGACACTGTTCCTTTAAGAAGGGTTGTGGGAATATTAAATACTGAGGTTGTTTTATGTAAAGTTCTGGACCAGCCTTAGCATTGGACTATTAGAGTCATGCGTCAGATAAAAGGTACAGAAGTGGAATATTCCCATTAGAAAACATTTTTATTTGTTTATTTTTTATTTTTGTTGTGAAAGGGAAATTTTAGAGCAGAGAATTCTGTGCAGTGTATATGTGTATGTATAGATATGTATATAAAGAAGAAGAATCAATTTGTAAGTTTTAGTTACTGACCAGTGTGAACGTTTGATGTAAAGATGCTATTTGTTAATGTTTTTCTTCAAATTAATTATTTGATTAAGATCAATTAATGTTTATACAATGAAAAAGCTTGTTCTCCACAGGAAGAGTCCAACTGGGAGCGGAAGGTGTGAGAACCAGATTCTGACAGAATGTGGATGGATAAAGGAAGGTAAACCGGTACCCCCCAAGGCACTCTTGATGGCTTTTGCATTGATGGTGTATGACCTCACATATGCCCCAAGACTGCAAGGATCGATTTGGTAAGATCTAATTGGTATGTCCCATGTTTTTACAGCTGTTGCTGCTAAATTCTGTTAGAGCTGTTTGATTTGCCTACAGAACAGTCCTGGCAGACCGGTGCCAACCTTATCATACCCGCCTCCCACGAAGAGAACCGACCTTGAGAGGCCTTCCCAGGTAGAACGAACCAGATTAGAGTAAGAAAAATAGGTTTAAGACGCTTGTCAGATAAACATGTGGAATCTGTGTATGTTTCTGTGAGGTCGAGATGTTCCAGGCAATCAGCTGAGATCAAGGTACAAATCCTGCTGAAAGAGTATCTCCAAGTGCAAATACAATGTACCCAGTAATCACACATCTTCTAGGTGCCCTGTCCATTGTAACAGAGAAGTTTTTCCTTATATAAAGGTGTTTGATGTTGTTTAAGGGCCTGACATTATTGTATGTACTTAGAACAACATTTATAATGTATGAGGATGATGTTATCACCAGATTAGTATTTATTTTAACAATTGCAAGAGTTGGGGGTCCCCAGCAAGTGCCAGTAAATATGAACTAAAAGACTTTTAACACGATGAACTCCATCACTGAGATGCGGCAGGCACAGCCTGAGCCAGTACAACGCGTTTATCATGAACTGACGGCAGGGTCACAATTCTAAGCAGCCGCCCAGACAAGTAACTTGCCAGAGGAAGAGGACAGATGCGGAGGGTTTGATAGTCACAATACAACTCCACTAATCCGCCTACGTGGGATCTCACCCCAGGCTCACAACATGAGGTGCTATGTACAGCCTGATGACGTAAACCAAAGGAGACGGTGTCGGACAGATGAGAAGGACCAAACCAAGTCCTGATGACATCAGCAAAGTAAAGACCAAAGACCTGAGTGAATCCGTCAGCAGGATCAAGTGTTTTGATAATTAAGTGACCAGGAGGGGGTAATAATAACTCCCCCACTGGACACCAACGTAGTCTGACTCCACAATTGTGTGGGTTACCCTGAGGGTGACAGTCAGTGAAGAGCAGAAGACAGGAGAAGAAGAAGACGATGGTGTACAGGACTGGCAATGAACTGATGGGACCCAAGACCTGAGGGTGATAGCATGAGATTGGTGATAGCATTATGTTATTAGCTGAGGCCCTATTGTTTATAATGTCTGAGGTTTATAATTATAATGTGTGTAAATATGCCACGGTGCTGCAAATTACAATCTGAGGAGTTTTATGTGAAGGTGTCAGGTGAAGGTCACTGTGCTGCCCATGACCTGTCATATCTGCAGGGGTAAAGTCCCATTAGGACAGTAAGTGACAGTGCGACAATTATTACTGTTAATAAAAATGTAGACCGGATTAATATATATATATATTACAACCAGCAGTGGTCTGTAGATTATATCAAGACAACCATCCTGTATCCAGAGGAGAATAGGGAAAGTTAGGACCACTCCGACACCTTGGAAGTCCAGGTACAAAGGGGGGTTACTCATCAGGAGTAGCTCGTCTCAAGCTGGTGAAGAAATCCAAAACCCCTACCCGCCTGGTTCGAGTGGTCAGTGGTAGGTTGCTAGGCAAGACTCAGGGATAGAGTAATAATATTTTTAGGGGGGACTGTCAGGGATCATTACTATGTATATTGTCTGAAAAATATTATCCTCACACATATGTATATACATTTCAGTTCTTTGTGTAATATACTGATATATATAACAAGTTCTTTGTTCATGTCGGACACACCTATGGAAGACACCGCCCCCTGGAATGCAAAGAGGAGTGTGCAGAAGAATGTATAGGAAGACTTACAGCAGAAGAGTCAATGGGATTCAAGCAAGTCACACATCTATAGGGAGGGGCATGTGTCTTCTCTGTGTGTGTTTCTTTGTTCTGAATAAAGTTCAGTTCCTCCTGGCTGACATTGAAGCTGTACCTCAGACATTTGTGTGGTGTACTTCTCTCCAGGCATGCCTTCAGCTTTCAATTTACAGAGGTGGTTATTCGGTGTGAAATACGGACCTGACAAACCCTGCAGGTGTTTTGTAGAAATTAGTGTGCACTCGATGTTGCAGAGTGAAAATGGGATTTTTTTTCCATAGATATGCCAATATGTGGTGCCCAGCTTGTGCCACCATAACAAGACAGCTCTCTAATTATTATGCTGGGTTTCCTGGTTTTAGAAACACCCTTCATGTTGCCCTAATCTTTTGCCGAACATTCGACCAGGCTCAGGAGTGAAAGCGTACCATGCGAAATCGAGGCCTAATTTGGCGATTTATAAAGTATTGGATCACAATTGCAGAGGCTCAGATGTGAAATAATAAAAAGAAAGCCCTGAGAAGTGACCCCATTTGGAAACTGCACCCCTCAAGGCATCTATTAAGGGGTGTAGTGAGCATTTTCACCCACAGGTATTTTCCATAAATGATTGTGCTGCGGGTGGTGCAAAGTAAAAATTGATATTTTTCTCTAGAAATGCCATTTCAATGGCAAATATGTCATACCCAGCTTATGTCACTGGAGACACACACCCCAAATTTTTTTAAAAGGGTTCTCCCGGGTATGACGATGCCATATATGTGGAAGGAAACTGCTGTTTGGGCACACTGTAGGGTTCAGATGGGTGGGAGCGTTATTTGGCTTTTGGAGCGTGGAATTTGCTTGGTAATAGTTTTGTTTGGAGTGTTTCCGTTTATAACGTGGGGCATATGTGAGCTGGGCAGAGTACATCAGGGGCATAGTCAGGGGGTATAATAATGGGGTAAAAAAACAATAAAATAATCCATTTATGTGTGTTACGCTGTGAAGCAATCCTTTCTGCACAGGCCAGTGTCGCACTGATATATGGCGTCCTTTCTTATGCCCCTTTTGGCCCGCATATTTGCAGTTTGGGGAATTTTGCTGTGAAGTGTTGTCCTGGTATAATACGGGCACCCTCGCTTCCAGCAGATATGTTTGGGCCCTCCCCTTCCTGGTTCCCTAATTTTAGATCCTTGATAAATCGCCTCCTGAAACAGAGGAAATGTTCCCCTCGGGCACAACTGCATATTTTTTATTTCCTGACTTATTGGAGCCATAACTAATTTTATTTTTTCATAGACGTAGCGGTATGAGGGCTGTTTTTTTGCAGGACAAGCTGTAACGATTATTGTTACCATTTTCGGGTACATGCGACTTTTTGATCACCTTTCATCCTATTTTTTGGAAGGCCAGGTAAACAAAAAAACGCAATTCTGGCACAGCTTTTTTATTTTTTTTTATACAGTGTTCACCATGCGTTATACATTACCAGTTAACTTTATTATGTGGATCCGTACGATTCCGGAAATACCTAATTTATAGAACTTTTTTATGTTTGACAACATTTTGCACATTAAAATTGCTTTTGTAAAAAGAATGTATTTTTTCTGTCGCCAAGTTGTGAGAACCATATCTTTCCAATTTTTTTGTCGACGGAGCTGTATGAGGGCTTGTTTTTTGCGAGACAAGCTATAGTTTTTATAGGTACCATTTTTGGATACGTGCAACGTTTTGATCACTTTTTATTCCAATATTTGTAGGGCAGAGTGACCAAAAAACAGAAACTCGGGTATAGTTTTTTACAGGTTTTTTTTACGCTGTTCACCGTGTGCAATAAATAATATAATATTTTGATACATCAGGTCGTTACGGTCGCGGCAATACCAAATACGTATGGTTTATTATTTTTTTTCAATAATAAAGGACTTGATAAGCGAAAAAGGGCGATAGTGTTTTATTTTATTACTTGAAACTTTTATTGTTTTCAAACTTCTATTTTTTTCATTTTTTTTCTAATACTTTGCACTACCTACGTAGTGCAATGTATTAGATCTGTCAGTTATTCACTGACAGCCAGCCGATTAGGCTTCGCCTCCCGGCGGGGCCTAATCGGCTTCCGTAATAGCAGAGCAGGAGGCCATTGTGTCTCCTGTTGCCATAGCAGCAGTCGCCAGTCCTGATTGCCTGTCAGGGCTGGTGATCTGCTAGTAACCACTACGATGCAGTAATCGCTTTCGATTGCTGCATCGAGGGGGATAATGGCAGGGATTGGAGCTAGCTCCGGTTCCTGCCATTAAAGGTGGATGCCATCTTTCCGGCGGCTACGGAAGCCGATCAGGCTCCGCCGCCGGGCGGATCTTGACCGTCTTCCGTATTAGGCAGACCGGGAGGCCAGTATTAGGCCTCCGGTTGCCATTGCAGCCACCGGAACCCCGGCAATTTCATTGCTGGGGTTCCGATGAGCTGCAAACACCTTAAGTGCAGCACTCGCGTTTGAGCGCTGCACTTAAGGGGTTAATGACGGGGATCAAAGCTAATTTAGGTCCCCGCCATTACAGCCGGATGTCAGCTGTAAGATACAGCTGAGATCCGGGGATGATGGCACCGACTCAGCTTCTGGGCCGTTGCCAAACATTTGGCGTATGGATACGGCAATTTGCGGGAAGTCATAACTTTCCATGGCGTACCCATACGGCAAATGTCAGGAAGGGGTTAATGTAAGGATGTGTACACTTAATTGTGCAGCAACGCTTGTTGTCTCCATTCTATGTCAGTGTGGGAAGTAGATGTCCGGCCTTATGATTTTGTGATATGTGATAGACCCAGATTCCCAATCACCAAACCAAAGAATGCAAAATAAAGACACAAAACATTATAATTGGGTGTTAAATGGTCAAAACTTTTATTATATTATATGACCAAACCCAAAATGGCAAACCTCCGACTCACGAAGAGTCACCCTCCAGCACGCAGGAAAGGAAAAAACCCCTGTGGGGGAAACCTCTAGGGAAACCATGGCTGGAGGATTGCCCTTCCTCTGGGCTTAGAAGGTGCCAAAATAGAATTTGTAACAGAATTTGTAAGTTTTCTCAGATTTTCAAGGAAAGACAATACAATGAACGAACAACATAAAACACATAAATCGGCTGATCTGGTTGGCTAGGCGGGTGTCTCTCTTCCTGGGCACCCATTAAAATGAATGGGTGATGCACGGATGAGACGGGTCCTCCAGATGCCTCCTTGTAGCATCTGTCTCCGCTCCGGCCAATAGAAGGGGATCTCCTGCTGGAAACCCCCCTCTATTACAGACAACCCGTATGAAGAGGATGGCATCATTGTGATGAAGAAGTGGTCTTGGGTGTAGGGTTTCCCTGCTAGAATCTCCAAATTACATCAAGTCGGCATTGGTGGAGAAGTCAAGCTCAAGGTCCTCAGTCCCATCCAATATGGCGCTGAATGTGGCAGTAAAACCTTCTAATATGGAATCTTCTTTATGTCATAAACATTTGTATTTATGACATCAGCGCATTCATCATCATTACTGCAGGAGTTTATTAACACTGCCGCCTCATTCATTGTGACGTCACCCACAGTGGTCTGAAGTGTTAACCCTTTACTGACTGGCAGTGTACTTACCACAGAGGCCATAAAGCTGAATAGAACATATCAGCGGCCATAAAGGAAAAGGGATATTGCAGGGAGCATCTCCGCACAAGAACAATGCATGACAAAGGGTTGTCCAGGATAAGATAACTTGTCTGCTTTCTCCAAAAACCGGCACCACACCTGTCCATAGGTTGTGTGTGGTATTACAGCTCATTACCATTCACTTCAATGGAGAAAACCTGCAATACCAGATACAACCTGTGGATAGGTGTGGTGCTGTTTTTGAAAGAAAGCAGCCATATTTTTCTAACTCTGCACAGCCCCTGTTAGAAATAGTTAAAAAAAAGGGGGGGGAGAAAATAAATTAAAAAAAGGTAAAAAGAGGAACTCTGAGGTAAAATAAATCAAACTAGACTGAAAGGAGTCTGCTGGAGGTGCCAGATAGAAAGACATATTTCTGCCATGGGGACCAGATTAGTTGAAATGTATCTTGAAGGGGGGCTTCAGAGAGTGGGTTTTAACCCCTTATAGCCCTATGAAGTGCTGTTGCATTGAAAAACTATGCAGTTCATCTTCGAATGCAGCGTCACAAAAACAAATTATTTTGTAAAAAATAAAACTATATAAATTTGGTATCGCCATAATCGTAACGACCCGCAGAATCAAGTTATCATGCAATTCATGCCGCCCGATGAACATTGTAAAATCAAAACAGAAATGGTGGAATTACAGGTTTTTTTTCAATTCACCCAACAAAATGTATGCTTTTTTACATTTTTTAAAATACATTATATATTACATTAGGCCGCAGGGTAAATTCCACATAAACAGCGCCATTTATGGGTTAACTGTTTAAATGATACCAGTTCAAGTGACTTTTATCGAAAAACACCATAAGAATTTTTTGCACAATTAACCTTCTAATTGGGCCTAGAATGTGTGATACTGTCTGCTAAGCCGTTGTATCTTAGTAGACCTAAGTAGACAAAAGTCGATGGTCCAGCGCAGTCAGGTTTAAAACAGAACGTAGTTCCAATTTTATTTGGATGGTTAAAACAAGATCATTCCCGAATGCAAGGGTGAAAATGTAGGTAAGGTGCCTACGCGTTTCAGACGTATACCACGTTCTTCCTCATGGCTTTAATGCTAACAACTAAATGTCAGAACGAGGTCTATATCTGGTTGCCAACAGGTGAAAATTAGTGATGTCACAGAAAAGTGGTGCTGTCCAGCATAGTAGTGCTGAACTAGGGAGACGCCTATAAAGCATCAGTATTCTATGAATAAAAGCTATCCAGCACGGTGGAGCTGTCCAGCAGAAGTGGTGCTGAAACAGAGAGCCGGTGATAGAACATCACTGCTCCACTAGTAAGTTATGTAAGTTATGTGCTTATAGCGTTGATTGATGAATATTTATAAATAATAAAATGAGGGATAACAATGACCCAAATCTATCCTAGAGTAGTGGATAGAATATTAATGCTAATTTCTGTTTATTAGGCTGTCGGATATAAACCTCTGAAATACTCACATCGAAAAATTAAAACATGAATAGACGCTAAAAAATACATAATTTAAACAGTTTAAAACAATACATGAACTGGAAAGAAGGGGAATTATGTATTGGTCTTCAAGGATAATTAGTATTGGAAAATTTGTTTTCCTTTGTATACTAGACCGTCAAACGGGAAATCTGATGGGGGAAGGACCCGTTAATATGGATAATTAGGTGTCATCTGTAAAAGCCATGAACATTAACAGGTATTATTGATTATTAGGCCATATTAGATTCTACCGATCATTTCATAGATTCTTTTACTATTAGTGGAACATTAATTCTTTTTTTAAGTTCAAACGTTTAGGAAACCTCGTTTTTAGTGTAAATATCCAGTATGCTTCACGTGATAAGATTTTATGTTTGATGTTCCCCCCTCTGGTTGGAGTTTTGACTTTTTTTCTGGCATAACATCTCAGACTTGTAATTGATCTATTATGGAAGGTTATGAAATGTTTTACAACATTGGAGATATTGGTGAGGTTAGGATTTCTTATATAGCCCAAATGTTCTAGTATCCTAGTTTTACATTTGCGGCTGGTGCAACCTACATACATTAGATTGCATTCCAAACACTCCACAATATATATCACTGCCTCACTGTTGCAATTAATGTAAGTTTGAATTGAAAAATTTGTATTGTTATCTGAATCTCTGAAGTTCTTAGTAGGCTTAGCATATGAACAGATTTTACATGGATGCAAGCCGCATTTAAAGAAACCCGTATATTGAAGCCATGTCAGTTTGGGAATGTTTGAGGAAAATATAGAAGGAGACAATAGATCACCTAAGGAAGGAGCTTTTCTGGATACAACACGGCAACCATCTTTCAAAATATCTGACAGAGCCTCGTCTTACATTAGAATGGCTACATTTTTATGGACGATTTTCTTTATTTCATTAAACTGACTACTGTGTTGTAACACCAAAGTAGGTACGTTTAGACCAGTATCTTTATTATTATGTTTTGGCTCTAGAAGTATATATCGGGGCTTTGTTTCTACAATGGAGGTTGCTCTTTTGAGGGTCCATTCTGCATACCCTCTTGCGTAGTCTCCTACAAATTTGCTGTTGTTCCACCCGGTAATTGGGGTCGTTACTAAAATTTATTTTTGCTCTGTACATTTCTCCCACTGGGATTGATGAGATGGCTTGTCTGGGGTGATCGCTTGTAGCATGCAAGATAGTGTTCCCTGAAATCGGCTTACGGTATGTTTTAGTGTTGATTATTTCCCCTGCTTGTCCTTTGAGTTCTAGGTCCAGAAACTGGATAGTATCTTTTTGTGAAAAATAGGTAAATTTCAATTTGAATTGGTTGTCATTAAGATAATTGATGACATTTGGGATATCTGACATATTGCCTTCCCATATAAATAGCAGGTCGTCTATATACCTTGCATACCAGTTAATAGATCTGCCAAAAGAGTTATCACTAGAAAAAATGAAAAGTTCCTCCCACCAAGCCATCACAAGATTAGCCAAAGAAGGGGAGAATTTAGCTCCAATTGATACTCACTTAAGTTGTAGGTAAAACAACCCATCGAACTGGAAGAAATTGTGTGTCATCAGGAAGACAAGGACCTCTAGTGTATATGATTGTAGCTCAAAGCTGTAGTTGCTGTGTTTAAAAAGATGATATTCTAGTGCCCTATGGGCTATTTCGTGTGGAATGCTGGTATAAAGTGAGGTCACATCACAGCTCAGCCATGTAAATTTATTTTCCCATCTTTTTTTGTGAAATGAGCATAACACATCTCTGGTGTCACGTAAATGGCCTGGGGTTCTTAGTGCAAGGGGTTGTAACAAGGAGTCTAGCCATTCAGAGAGTTTTTCTGTTAGTGATCCTATCCCTGACACTATGGGGCGCATAGGTGGGGGGTTTATGCCTTTATGAGTCTTGGACAATGCGTGCATGATTGGAATTTGAGGGACATTGGACCATAATATATTCTGCTTGTTTACTTGTTAATACGCCACTACCTAAACCATCGTTTATTCGTTTGTTGAGCTTTTTTTGGAGCATGGATGTTGGATTACATGTTAGTTTTTATATGTGTCTGTGTCTGCTAGAAGTTTCAAAATTTGGGTTTTGTACATTTCCCTATCTAGCACAGTGATACTGCCCCCTTTATCCGACCTCTTAATAATAATACCCTTGTTATTTTTTAACAATTTTTTTGCCATATTCACCTCTTTGGAGATATTAAAGTTCTTATTGCAACACTTCGAATTTTCAGATAGTTGCTGGAGATCCTTTTCAATTGCCCATTGAAATCTGTCCATAGAGTCTGTCCTAGATGCCAGAGGATAGAAGCTTGGATTTTTCGTAACAAAGTCCGCAGAAAAATGAATATTTCTTATAGGAAGTTCTGGGTTCAGACTCTCTAAGCATTGGATTGCCCTATGTTCCTCAAACGATAGTGATCTATGGTCATGGATGTTTGTATTGGATTCTCTGAGATAAAAATCTTCGGAGTCTGTTGTCATTGAGAGCGTATTATAAAAATGCCTCTTTACTGTTAAATTCCTTACAAATTTATTAATGTCCAGAAGTGTGTTGAAAGAATCGAACATGCGATTAGGGGCAAAATTGAGGCCCAACGACAGAACTTTGACTTGTGCTGGAGTCAGTTCGGATGAGTAAAGGTTGATCACATTAATGCTGAGTGTGGATTCCTGCGGTTCCGTAGGCGGCGGTTTTGTTCCTGGTCTGTTTGGGTGATGTTTCCTACCGCCCCTCCTTTCCCATTTTTTTACTTCCTTGGTTTGCTGACTGGTTGGTATCTTTGGGAGTATAGGTTCCTAGAGTTATCACTATCTGAGGCTTCATTAAATACTTCAATTGAATCAGGTTCCGAGGAGCTAAAACTGACTCTATTCAGACATACTTAGCATTGGTGGCAGAAGCAGGAGCCATAGCAGGTCGTTGGAGGAGAGAGACAGGACAGGGGAGGTGAGCCAGTTCCTGGTGGTGTGGGAGGCAGGCAGGCATGCAGGTCCCAGCTGGTGGTGAGGTCATCTTCAGCTAGCTAAAGCTATTTAACCCTGTCGGTACGCTCGTAGCGGGGGATGTGGCGCTTGCCCCTGGCTAGCATGGGTCGGCATGGTGATAATGTATCACCAGCCGACTCATGAGCGCCCGCACGAGACAGTCCGTGCGTGCGGGAGACTTGAAATGGAGACAGGGGATAACTATCCCTTGTCTCCATGGTTTCCAAACAAAGCAGGGCCATGCTAATTGTCCTGCTTCGCTTAGAACCGCATTCATGACCAGGGCTGTTGTTGTTACAGCCCTGGCTCATGATACATTATATGTATTATACACCACATATATATTATATATATGTGTATATATATATATATATACATATACACTGTATATATACACACATATACATACACACTATATATATATATATATATATATATATATATATATATATATATATATTTTTTTTTATTTTTTTATATATATATATATATATATATATATATATATATATAGGGACACTTCCCTTTACAATCCCCCTGTTGTCGGGGACTCGACAATGCAATTTGGGGAAGTGTTTGTGGGGTTCTATTTACCCCCTCAACCTCCCTGGTTACTGGTAATGGTCTGAGATGGAAGGAAGTATACTATTGGACCTAGATACTCGACATCAGCTATCTCCTCAAGGACATCTTCCAGCCAGTCCTCTGACTCTGGAGTCTAGTGTCCAAAGAAACTAAACCTCAAAGTTCACAGAATGAAGATGAAATTAAATCTCATAGTCCATAGAACGAAGTTGAGATAAAACTCACAGTCCATAGAACGAAGCCTCGAAGCTCATCAGACGAAGTTGAAATTAAACCTTCATAGTCCATAGTACGAAGAAACCTTTATAGTCCATAGAACGGGGTTGAAATAAACTCACAGTCCATAGAACGAAGCCTCAAAGCTCATCAAACGAACAAAGCTCATATGAAAACCTCAAAGTCCATGAACAGCAGATTTCTTGTTCTTTCTTGCTTGGAGTTTCATCCTCTTGAGTGGCGTCAGCAGTTCTTTCCAGTGGCCGATCCAATTTTAGCATGCCGACCCGTGTAAGGCTACTTGTGCCCTCATATGGTCAGCCTTGGAATGGCTTAGCCCGCCTTTCAACAACCTTTTGTACGTGATCCATTACTTTTCCAACTTTTCCCAGCATCTTGATTGAAGACGAAACAATCTTTTTGGGCCGATATCCAGGTCTTTATCATGGCAGGTTATCATCCCCGAGGAGGAGTTGAGGTCTTGGTACCCAGGAATCTACTGTGGGGTGGAGCATCGCCTTCCATTTCCCCTCTGACATTCAATCCATCATCATATTGACCATACCAGTTCTCAGGTTGAGGTGGCAAATACCTACAAGGGTTTGTGTGTACCTTACCTGTCCCTAAGGGTTCCTACACACTACCCAATCACACAAACAAAGTGAAAAATAACCAAACATACAAAAATATTCCCCCCCAAACCATAGGTATATGTACATATAGAGATTCATGCTCAAACAGCATCTCTCACTACCCCTCCATAAACACGAGAAAGGTCCACATGTAAATCGGGTGACTACAGGCTGTAAATATATGCCCGCCTACACGTACATACTCACTCACTGTGGGATGGGCACGTCCTCACTGAGTATGCCTATGTTGCCGACACATATCAACACCTGGAATGTCTATATGTCTGAACCTAAAAAAAGAATTAATGTTCCACTATTAGCAAAATAATTTATGAAATGATTGGCAGAATTTAATATGGCCTAATAATTAATAATACTTGTTAATGTTCATAGTTTTTACAGATGACACCTAATTATCCATATCAACGGGTCCTTCCCCCACCAGATTTCCCGTTAACCAATTGACGGTCTAGTATACAAAGGAAAACAAATTTTCCAATACTAATTATCCTTGAAGACCACTATATAATTCCCCTTTTTTCCAGTTCATGTATTGTCTTAAACTGTTTAATATCATGTATTTTTTAGCGTCTAATTATGTTTTAATTTTTCGATGTGAGTATTTCAGAGGTTCATATCCGACAGCCTAATAAATAGAAATAAGCATTAATATTCTATCCACTACTCTAGGATAGTTTTGGATCATTATTATCCCTCATCTTATTATTTATTACTAGTGTAAAGGATCTGCCAGGCACAGCTTCGGGGTTAACGCCCATAGATAATCAGTCTGCACCTGCTTCTATGTCTGTGAGACTGACTCCATCTTCCACCACTCAGGGTGGCAGGCTTAGGAGTGGGAGAACCTATCACAGGCTGGCCAGACGGAGCTAGCTCCCGCCCTCTGTCTATTTATACCTGCCTTTCCTGTTCCTCCTTTGCTTGTGATTCTTCTCGTTTGGTTTCCTGGCCCTGCTGCAGCTTCTTGTACCATTGTCCTTGCTTCATATTGACCCCGGCTTGCTGACTACTCTCCTGCTCTGCGTTTGGTACCTCGTACACTCCTGGTTTGACTCGGCTTGTTTACTACTCTTCTGCTCTGCGTTTGGCACCTCGTACTCTCCTGGTTTGACTCGGCTTGTTCACTTCTCTTGTTGCTCACGGTGTTGCCGTGGGCAACTGCCCCTTTCTCCCCCTAGCTCTGTGTACCCTTGTCTGTTTGTCTGTCGTGCACTTATTGAGCGTAGGGACCGTCGCCCAGTTGTACCCCGTCGCCTAGGGCGGGTCATTGCAAGTAGGCAGGGACTGAGTGGTGGGTAGATTAGGGCTCACTTGTCTGTCTCCCCATCCCTGTCATTACATAATCACAAGCCCATACCTTGTCTACCCAGGTCCCTGACACCACTATGGACCCCCTTGAGACCCTGGCTCAGCAAATGCAGGGTCTCTCCCTACAGGTCCAGGCCCTGGCTCAGAGGGTCAACCAGCCTGATGCTACCATGGTAATCCCCCTCACCTCACCTCTTGAACCCCACATGAATTTGCCCGACCGGTTCTCAGGGGACCGGAAGACTTTTCTCTCCTTTTGGGAGAGTTGTAGGCTCTATTTTCGTTTAAAGCCCCACTCCTCAGGTTCTGAGAGCCAGCGGGTGGGTATAATTATGTCCCGGCTCCAGGAAGGGCCCCAAGAATGGGCTTTCTCCTTGGCTCCTGACGCCCCTGAACTTTCCTTTGTTGATCTTTTCTTTTCTGCTCTCGGACTCATCTATGACGAGACTGACAAGACTGCTTTTGCCGAGAGTCAGCTGGTGACCTTACGTCAGGGTAAGAGACCTGTTGAGGAGTATTGCTCTGACTTTAGGAAGTGGTGCGTAGCTTCTCGGTGGAATGACCCTGCCTTAAGGTGCCAGTTTAGGTTGGGTCTGTCGAACGCCCTGAAAGATCTGCTAGTTAGTTATCCCTCTTCTGACTCCCTAGACCAGGTTATGGCTTTAGCGGTACGACTTGACCGACGTCTCAGGGAACGACGACTTGAACGTCTTGATGTTTTCTCCTCTGACTCCCCCATGATGCCTCCCGAGGTTCCGTTGCTTCGTTCCTCCCCGGAAGACTCAGAGTTACCTATGCAACTCGGGGCCTCCGTGTCCCCCCAACAACGTAGAGATTTCTGCAGGAAGAATCGTCTCCGCTTCTACTGTGGGGATGACAAGCATCAAGTGAACAACTGTCCTAAGCGTAAGAATGCAGCCGGAGAACTTCCGCGCCTAAGTGATCATCGGGGAGGTCACTTGGGCGCACAGGTATTTCCCGTAAATATGAAACGTAATAAAATCTTGCTTCCCTTTCAGGTCTCTTTTGGTGGTAGGTCTGCTACCGGCAGTGCCTTCGTGGATTCAGGGTCTTCTGCTAATATCATGTCTGTGGAATTTGCTATGTCTCTAGCTATGCCTTTGATTGATTTGCCTAAACCTGTCCCGGTAGTGGGTATCGACTCCACTCCTCTTACTTATGGTTATTTTACACAGCATACCCCTGTTTTTGAACTCCTTGTTGGCTCCATGCATTTGGAGCAGTGCTCTGTACTGTTAATGCAGGGATTATCGTCCGATTTAGTTTTAGGCCTTCCCTGGTTGCAGTTGCATAATCCCACGTTTGACTGGAATTCTGGGGACCTTACCAAGTGGGGTAATGAATGCTTGACGTCATGTTTTTCTGTTAATTCTATTTCTCCCCCTGAGGTGGTGAACACGCTACCTGAGTTTGTTCAGGACTTCGCCGATGTTTTCTCTAAGGTGGCCTCCGAAGTGTTACCTCCTCAAAGACAATATGATTGCGCAATCAATTTGGTACCAGGAGCTAAGCTCCCTAAGAGTAGGATATTTAATCTCTCTTGTCCCGAACGTGAAGCCATGAGAGAGTATATCCAGCAATGCCTGGCCAAGGGTTACATTGGCTCCTCTACTTCTCCGGTAGGTGCTGGCTTCTTCTTCGTAGGGAAGAAGGATGGTGGTCTTAGGCCATGCATTGACTACCGAAGCTTGAATAAGGTCACTGTAAGGAATCAGTATCCCCTTCCTCTGATTCCTGATCTCTTTAATCAGGTTCAGGGGGCCCAATGGTTCTCTAAGTTTGATCTACCTTGTATAACCTTATCCGCATCAAAGAGGGGGATGAGTGGAAGACTGCGTTTAACACGCCCGAAGGTCATTTCGAATACCTCGTCATGCCCTTTGGGTTGTGTAATGCTCCCACGGTCTTCCAGAATTTCATAAATGAGATTTTAAGAGACTACCTGGGTTTATTTCTTGTAGTCTACCTTGATGACATACTTGTGTTTTCCAAGGACTGGTCCTCCCACATTGAGCATGTCAGGAAGGTGCTCCAGGTCCTTCAAGAAAACAAACTGTTTGCTAAGACCGAAAAATGTGTGTTTGGGGTGCAGGAGATACCATTTTTGGGCCAAATCCTCACTCCTCATGAATTCCGCTTGGACCCCGCCAAGGTCCAGGCTGTGGCGGAATGGGTCCAACCTGCCTCCCTGAAGGCGTTACAGTGCTTCCTGGGGTCCGCTAATTATTACAGGAGGTTTATTGCTAACTTCTCGGTCATCGCTAAGCCTCTTACGGATCTCACTCGCAAATGTTAAGGCTGATGCACTGTCACGTAGCTTCATGGCCAGCCCTCCTTCGGAGGAAGATCCTGCTTGTATTTTGCCTCCAGGTATATTCATTTCCGCTATTGATTCTGATTTAGTCTCTGAAATTGCGGCTGATCAAGGTTCAGCTCCCGGGATCCTTCCTGAGAACAAGCTGTTTGTTCCCCTGCAATTCCGGCTAAGGGTACTTAGGGAAAATCATGACTCTGCACTATCTGGCCATCCAGGCATCCTGGGTACCAAGCACCTCATTGCCAGAAACTATTGGTGGCCTGGGTTGCCTAAAGACGTTAAGGCCTACGTCGCCGCTTGTGAAGTTTGTGCTAGGTCCAAGACTCCCAGGTCCCGACCAGAGTGCTTACTATGTTCTTTGCCCATTCCCCAGAGACCTTGGACCCATATCTCCATGGATTTTATCACCGATTTGCCTCCATCTCAAGGCAAGTCGGTGGTGTGGGTTGTAGTAGACTTCTTCAGTAAGATGTGCCACTTTGTGCCCCTCAAAAAACTGCCCAATGCTAAGACGTTAGCTACCTTGTTTGTCAAACACATCCTGCGTCTCCATGGGATCCCTGTCAATATTGTTTCTGATCGAGGGGTACAATTTGTTTCATTGTTTTGGAGAGCCTTCTGTAAAAAGTTGGAGATTGATCTGTTCTTCTCCTCTGCCTTCCATCCTGAAACTAATGGCCAAACTGAGAGGACTAATCAGTCTCTAGAACAATATTTAAGGTGTTTTATCTCTGACTGTCAATATGATTGGGTCTCATTCATTCCCCTCGCCGAATTTTCCCTTAATAACCGGGTCAGTAACTCGTCAGGGGTCTCCCCCTTTTTCTGTAATTTTGGGTTTAATCCACGGTTCTCTTCCGTTTCACCTGGTAGTTCCAACAATCCCGAGGTAGAGGTCGTTCATTGAGAACTGTGCACAGTCTGGGCTCAGGTTCAGAAGAACCTAGAGGCGTCCCAGAGCATACAAAAAACTCAGGCAGATAGAAAACGTTCTGCTAACCCCTTGTTTATTGTCGGGGATCTGGTGTGGCTATCGTCTATAAATTTGCGCCTTAAGGTCCCGTCCAAGAAGTGTGCTCCCCGGTTTATAGGGCCGTACAAGGTCATTGAAGTCCTCAATCCTGTCTCCTTCCGACTGGAGTTGCCCCCATCTTTTCGAGTACACGACGTGTTCCATGCCTCCCTCCTTAAACGCTTCTCCCCGTCCTTGGCTCCCTTGAGGAATCCTCCGGTCCCTGTTCTCACCCCTGAGGGGCCAGAATTCGAGGTGGCCAAGATTGTGGACAGCAGGATGGTCCAAGGCTCCCTCCAGTACCCGGTCCATTGGAGAGGATACGGGCCTGAGGAGTGGACTTGGGTACCCGCTCAGGATGTTCACGCTGGGATATTGGTCAGGAGGTTTCATCTTCGTTTCCCCAGTAAACCAGGTCCACTTAGAAAGGGTCCGGTGGCCTCTCATAAAAGGGGGGGGGGGGTACTGTAAAGGATCTGCCAAGCACAGCTTCAGGGTTAATGCCCATAGATAATCAGTCTGCACCTGCTTCTATGTCTGTGAGACTGACTCCATCTTCCACCACTCAGGGTGGCAGGCTTGGGAGTGGGATCACAGCCTGGCCAGACGGAGCTAGCTCCTGCCCTCTGTCTATTTATACCTGCCTTTCCTGTTCCTCCTTTGCTTGTGATTCTTCTCGTTTTGTTTCCTGGCCCTTTTGTCTCCTGGTTTGACTCGGCTTGTTTACTACTCTTGTTGCTCACGGTGTTGCCGTGGGCAACTGCCCCTTTCCCCCCTAGCTCTGTGTACCCTTGTCTGTTTGTCTGTCGTGCACTTATTGAGCGTAGGGACCGTCACCCAGTTGTACCCCGTCGCCTAGGGCGGGTCGTTGCACGTAGGCAGGGACTGAGTGGTGGGTAGATTAGGGCTCACTTGTCTGTCTCCCACCCCCGTCATTACAACTAGCCATCAACCAATGCTGTAAGCACATAACTTACTAGTGGAGCAGTGATGTTCTATCACCGACTTTCTGTTTCAGCACCACTTCTGCTGGACAGCTCCACCGTGCTGGATAGCTTTTATTCACAGAATGCTGATGCCCTATAGGCGTCTCCCTAGTTCAACACTACTATGCTGGACAGCACCACTTTTCTGTGACATCACTAATTTTAACCTGTTGGCAACCGGATATAAACCTCGTTCTGACATTTAGTTGTTAGCATTAAAGCCATGAGGAAGGACGTGGTATACGTCTGAAACGCGTAGGCACCTTACCTACATTTTCACCCTTGCATTCGGGAATGATCTTGTTTTAACTATCCAAATAAAATTGGAACTACGTTCTGTTTTAAACTTGACTGCGCTGGACCATCGACTTTTGTCCCCTTTTTTCCAGACCCATATATACCCAGTACAGATATTGTTGTAGATTTCACGTGCAGCCCTATGTAACACCTCTGATAACACAGTGATAGCTCTCTGAGTACAGATAATGCAGTAGATGTTACCTGTAGTCCTATGTAACACCACAGATAACACAGTAATAACGGAGTACAGATAATGTAGTAGTGTTACCTGCAGTCCTATGTAACACCACAGATAACACAGTGATAACTCTCTGAGTACAGATAATGCAGTAGATGTTACCTGCAGTCCTATGTAACACCACAGATAACACAGTGATAACTCTCTGAGTACAGATAATGTAGTAGATGTAAGAGACAAACACATGCAGAGACACAGAGACACACACACACACACACACACACACACACACACACACACACTGTAACATAGACACATACAAACACAGAGACACATACTGTATACACACTACACACACATATGCACACAGACACTCACCATGTATCCTTGCTGACAGGATCACAAGTTTATTTCAGGACAGGAGCTTCCTCCTCTGCTTCTCGGCTGTTATTTACTCCGTGTGTGTAACAGCAGAGCACAGAGTAGAGGCAGAGCCCAGTGGCACCCCCTACATGCTGGGAGGGTGCAGCAAGGGAGTGGACCAGTCCAGTCCCCTGACCTGAGTCATCTGACCTCATGTCACTGACGTGAGGTCAAGTGACAGGTAGGGTGATTGGACTGGTCCACTCCCTGGCCGTCACAGACCTCAGTCAGAACGACGCTGCGTGATTTCCTGGCTCTTCCTAAAGCTGCTGCAGGTGTCCGACATACAGGGTGCCTATAAGCAGCGATCAGCTGCTCTGCGGCGCCCCCCCCCTTCCCTACAACTTATTTGCGCCCGGGGCACATGCCTCACCTGTCCCCCCTAGCTACGCCCCTGCACATAGGATACCTGCTGCACAAACCACTCACACATTGGATGCATGCTGTACATGCCACTCACCCATAGGATACATGCAGTACACGCCACTCACCCATAGGAAACATGCTATACACGCCACTCACACATAGGACACATGCTGTACACGCAACTCACACATAGGGTACATGCTGTACACGCCACTCACACATAGGATACATGCTGTACACGTCACTCACACATAAGACACCTGCTGCACACGCCACTCACACATATGACACATGCTGTACACGCCACTCACACATAGGACACATGCTGTACACGCCACTCACACATAGGATACATGCTCTACACGCCACTCACACATAGGACACATGCTGTACACGCCACTCACACATAGGATACATGCTGTACAGGCCACTCAAACATAGAATACATGCTGTACACGCCACTCACACATAGGATAAATGCTGTACACGCCACTCACACATAGTACACATGCTGTACATGCCACTCACACCACACGCCACTCACACATAGGATAAATGCTGTACACACCACTTACATATAGGACACATGCTGTACACGCCACTCACACAGGATACATGCTGCACACGCCACTCACACATAGGATACATGCTGCACACACCACTCACACATAGGATACATGCTGTACACACCAACACCACTCACACATAGGATACATTCTGTACACACCACTCACACATAGGATACATGCTGTACACACCACTCACACATAGGATACATGCTGTACACACCACTCACACATAGGATACATGATGTACACGCCACTCACACATAGTACACATGCTGTACACGCCACTCACACATAGGATACATGCTGTACATGCCACTCACACATAGGATACACACTGCACACGCCACTCACACATAGGACACATGCTGTACAGGCCACTCACACATAGGATACGTGCTGCACACGCCTCTCACACATAGGATACATGCTGTACACACTACTCACACATAGGATACATGCTGCACACACCACTCACACATAGGATACATGCTGTACACGTCACTCACACATAATATACCTGCTGCCCACGCCACTCACACATAGGATACACGCTGTACACGCCACTCACACATAGGATATATGCTGTACACGCTACTCACACAAAGGACACATGCTGTACAGGCCACTCACACATAGGATACATGATGTACATGCCACTCACACATAGGATACATGCTGTACATGCCACTCACACATAGGATACGTGCTGTACACGCCACTCACACATAGGATACATGCTGTACAGGCCACTCACACATAGGATACATGCTGCACACGCCACTCACACATACGATACATGCTGCACAAAAAACTCACACATAGGATACACGCAGCACACGCCACTCACACATAGGATACTTGCTGCATGCGCCACTCACACATAGAATACATGCTGTACACGCCACTCACACATAGGATACATGCTGCACACGCCACTCACACATAGGATACATGCTGCACATGCCACTCACACATAGGATACATGCTGTACACGCCACTCACACATAGGATATATGCTGTACACGCTACTCACACAAAGGACACATGCTGTACAGGCCACTCACACATAGGATACATGATGTACATGCCACTCACACATAGGATACATGCTGTACATGCCACTCACACATAGGATACATGCTGTACACGCCACTCACACATAGGATACATGCTGTACACGCCACTCACACATAGGATACATGCTGCACACACCACTCACACATAGGATACATGCTGTGAATAGAAGTGTATGACGCTGACAAATCAGCATACACTTCTCATCGTTCCCACCCAGCTTCTTTCACTGCAGAAATACAGCGTGACATCACCCACAGGTCCTTCAACCTTGTCATCGGACAAAGAAGATACATCGGCTCCAGGCGTCCAAAAGGTTAATATGCTCGTCTCTAGGGAGTTTGCTATGCTTACCTGCACATGGTGATGCTGCTGCAAATTCAACTGTACTCTGACGCCTGGAGCGGATGTGTCTTCTCTCTTCCGACGCCAAGGTTGAAGGACCTGCGGGTGACGTCACGCTGTGTCTGCAGTGAAAGAAGCTAGCTGGGAATGATGACGTCACCCACAGGTCCTTCAACCTTGGCGTCGGAAGAGAGAAGACACATCAGCACCAGGCGTCAGGGAGTACAGTGCAGGGTATGTGCAGGTAAGCATAGCAAACTCCCTAGAGGCGAGCATATTAACCTTTTGGACGCCTGGAGCCGATGTATCTTCTTTGTCCGACGACAAGGTTGAAGGACCTGTGGGTAACGTCACGCTGTATTTCTGCAGTGAAAGAAGCTGGGTGGGAACGATGAGAAGTGTATGATGCTGATTTGTCAGCGTCATACACTTCTATTCACAACGCCCAGTTGGTAAATCAAGTAAACACGCCCAGTTGGTAAAAACACAATACACACCCAGTTGGAAATACGAGAAAACACGCCCAGTTGTCCATTTAAATGCTCATTTGCATAAATATAAAATTGCTCATAACTTGGGCAAAAATTATTGTTTTTTAAAAAAAAAAACAACGTTACTGTTTTCTACATTGCTGCGCTGATCACATGCATAGGGATTTGATAATCTGGTGACAGAGCCTTTTTAATTTGTGAAGTGGCTTTGAGGGCCTTATATATTAGAAACCCCCAAAAAGTCACCCCATTTTAAAAACTTCACCCCTCAAAGTATTCAAAACAGCATTTAGAAAATGTCTTAACCCCTTAGTGACCAACAATACGCCTTTTTACGTTTGTCACTAAGGGGCCTTAGGCTAGGCTGACACCTTTTCACGTGAGCCTAGCCTAAGTCCTGCACGGTCTCCCGTGCAGGCTGGAGCCGGGGCTCAGCTGTCTGATGACAGCTGAGCTCCTGCTCCAACACCCGCGATCGAAGTTTACTTCGATCGCGGCCGCTTAACCCGTTAAATGCCGCCGTCAATAGCGACCGCGGCATCTAACTTTGTTTACAGAGGGAGTGAGCTCCCCGTCACCCATCGGCGGCCCGCAAATGCTATAACGGGTCTCCGATGTCATGGCAGCCGGGGGCTTGATAAAAGCTCCCAGGTCTGCCCTGGCGATTTACACTGACAGGCAATACGAAGTATACCAAAGCATTATAGCAGCGATCTGAAGATCGCACAGTAAAGTCCCCTAGTGGGACTAATAAAAGAAGTAATCAATGTGAAATAAAGATTATTATATTAAGATTAAGATTATTAATAAAAAGTACAGTAAAAAAATAAATAAAAACATTTTTTTCCATAAAAAGTGGTTTTATTTAGTAAAAGTGTAAAAAAATAATAACAGTACACATATATGGTATCACCGCGACCGTAGTGACTCCATTAATAAAGTTAATATGTAATTTAAACCGCAAAGTGAACACCGTAAAAAAAAAAGTTCAAAAAACAATGGTGAAATTGCAATTTTTTTCCATTGCCCCCCAAAAAAGTCATAATAAAAATGAATCAATAAGTCCCATGCACCCCAAAACAGAACCAATCAAAACTACGTCTCGTCCCGCAGAAAACAAGCCCAAACAATCAATACATTGATGAAAAAATTAAAAAGTTATGGCCCTTGGAAAGCGACGATGCAAAACAAATAATTTTAGTTCAAAAGTGTTTTTATTGTGCAAAAGTCGTAAAACTTAAGAAACCTCTACATATGTGGTATCGGTGTAATCGTACCGACCCATAGAATAAAGTTAACATGTTATTTACGTCGCACAGTGAACGGCGTCAATTTAAAAACGCATAGAACAATGGCGGAATTTCAGTTTTTTTTTTATAAACCCCCCAAAAAAAGTTATTAAAAGTTAATAAAAAAATTATATGTACCCAAAAATGGTGCTATTAAAAAGTACAACTAATCCCGCAAAAAACAAGTCCTCATACAGCTATGTAGACGAAAAAATAAAAAAGTTATAGCTCTTTGAATGCGACTATGGAAAAACAAATAAAATAGCTTGGTCATTAGGGCTTAAAATGGGCTGGTCACTAAGGGGTTAACCCTTTAGACATTTCACAGGAATTAAAGCAAAGTAGAGGTGAAATTTACAAATTACATATTTTTTAAAATACATTTTTAATACAATTTTTTTTATAACACAGAAGGTTTTATCAGAGAAATGCAACTCAATATTTATTGCCCAGGTTCTGCAGTTTTTGGAAATATCCCACATGTGGCCGTAGCGTGCTACTGGAATGAAGCACTGGCCTCAGAAGCAAAGGACCACCTAGAGGATGTTGGGGCCTTACTTTTATTAGAATATATTTTAGGCACCATGTCAGGTTTGAAGGGCTCTTGAGGTGCCAAAACAGTGAAAATCCCCCAAAAGTGACCCCATTTGGGAAACTACACACCTCAAGGAAATTATCTAGGGGTATAGTGAGCATTTTGACCGCACAGGTTTTTTACAGAAATTATTGGAATTAGGCCGTGAAAATTAAAATCTATATTTTTTCAAAGAAAATGTAGGTTTAGCTAATTTTTTCTCATTTCCACAAGGACTGAAGGAGAAAAAGCACTGCAAAATTTGTAAAGCAATTTCTCCCGAGTAAAACAATACCCCACATGTGGTAATAAGTGGCTGTTTAGACACACGGCAGGGCTTAGAAGGGAAAGAGCGCTATTTGGCTTTTGGAGATCACATTTAGCAGGAATGGTTTGCAGAGGCCATGTCACATTTGCAAAGCTCCTGAGGGGACAAAACAATGAAAACGCCCAAAAGAAACTACACCTCTTGAGGAATTCATCTAGGGGTGTAGTAAGCATTTTGACCCCACAGATGTTTCATAGAATTTATTAGAATTGGGCAGTGAAAATAAAAACAATCCTTTTTCTTCAATAAGACGTAGCTTTAGCGCAAAATTTTTCATTTTCCCAACAAATAAAGGAAAAAAAGAACTCAACATTTGTAAAGAAATTTCTCCCGAGCACGGCAATACCCCATATGTGGTCATAAACTGCTGTTTGGGCACACGGCAGGGCTCAGAAGGGAAGGAGCGCCATTTGGAGTGCAAATGTTGCTGGATTGGTTTCTGGGCGCCTATGGGCCCAAAACAGTGGAAACCCCCCGGAAGTGACTCAATTTTGGAAACTACACCCCTCAATGCATTTACCTAGGGGTGTAGTAAGCATTTTAACCCTGCAGGTGTTTTGTAGAATTTAGTGTGCACTCGATGTTGCAGAGTGAAAATGGGAGTTTTTCCATAGATATGCCAATATGTGGTGCCAAGCTTGTGCCACCATAACAAGACAGCTCTCTAATTATTATGCAGTGTTTCCCGGTTTTAGAAACACCCTACATGGGGCCCTAATCTTTTGCCCTGACATTCGACCAGGCTCAGGAGTGAAAGTGTACCATGTAAAATTGAGGCCTAATTTGTCGATTTACAAAGTATTGGTTCACAACTGCAGAGGCTCAGATGTGGAATAATAAAAAGAAACCCCTGAGAAATGACCCCATTTGGAAACTACACCCCTCAAGGCATTTATTAAGGGGTGTAGTGAGCATTTTCACTCCACAGGTCTTTTCCATAAATGATTGCAATGCGGATGGTGCAAATTAAAAATTTATATTTTTCCCTAGATATGCCATTTCAGTGACAAATATGTCATGCCCAGCTTATGCCACTTGAGACACACACCCCAAAAATTGTTAAAAGGGTCTCCCGGGTATGAAGATGCCATATATGTGGAAGTAAACTGCTGTTTGGGCACATTGTAGGGTTCAGAGCGGAGGGAGCACCATTTGGCTTTTTGAGAGCGGATTTTGCTTGGTAGTAGATTTGTTTGATTATTGCTGGTGTTTCCATTTATAATGTGGGGCATATGTAAGCTGGGCAGAGTACATCAGGGACATAGTCAGGTGGCATAATAATGGGGTAAAAAAGCAATAAAATGATCCATAGATGTGTGTTACGCTGTGAAGCAATCCTTTCTGCACAGGCCGGTGTCACACTGATATATGGCGTCCTTTCTTATCCCCCTTTTGGTCCACACTCCGCACCTTTGCAGTTTGGGGAATTTTGCTGGGAAAGTGTTGTCCTGGTATAATACGGGCACCCTCGCTTCCAGCAGATATGTTTGGGCCCTGCCCTTCCTGGTTCCCTAATTTTAGGTCCTTGGTAAATCGCCTCTTGAAACAAAAGAAATGTTCCCCTCGGGCCGGCACAACTGCATATTTTTTCTTTCCTGACTTATTGGAGCCTTAACTAATTTTATTTTTTCATAGACGTAGCGGTATGAGGGCTGTTTTTTTGCTGGACGAGCTGTAGTTATTATTGGTACCATTTTGAGGTACATGTGACTTTTTGATCACCTTTTATCCTATTTTTTGGGAGGCCAGGTAAACAAAAAAATACAATTCTGGCATAGTTTTTTTTTAGGTTTTTTTTATACAGCGTTCACCAAGCATTATAAATTACATGTTAACTTTATTCTGCGGGTCCGTACGATTCTGGCGATACCTAATTTCTAGCACTTTTTTATGTTTTACATTTTTTTGCACA
Source organism: Rhinoderma darwinii (assembly GCF_050947455.1). Taxonomy (NCBI): domain Eukaryota; kingdom Metazoa; phylum Chordata; class Amphibia; order Anura; family Rhinodermatidae; genus Rhinoderma; species Rhinoderma darwinii. Next base: position 6,578,390 of record NW_027461962.1, read on the forward strand.
ATAAAATTACTTTTGTAAAAAGAATGTATTTTTTCTGTCGCCAAGTTGTGAGAACCATAACTTTTTTACTTTTTTGTCGACGGAGCTGTATGAGGGCTTGTATTTTGCGAGACGAGCTATAGTTTTTATAGGTACCATTTTTGGATACGTGCGACTTTTGATCACTTTTTATTCCAATATATGTAGGTCAAAGTGACCAAAAAACAGAAACTCTGGTACGTTTTTTTTTTACGTTGTTCACCGTGTGCAATAAATAATATTATATATTGATACCTCAGGTCGTTACAGTCCCGGCGATACCAAATACGTATGGTTTATTATTATTTTTCAATAATAAAGGACTTGATAAGTGAAAAAGGGCGATTGTGTTTTATTTTATTACTTGAAACTTTTATTGTTTTCAAACTTTTATTTTTTTCACTTTTTTTTGACACTTTTTTTATACTTTTTTTTACACTTTTTCTCAAGTCCCACTAGGGGACTTGACGGTCCAACTGTCAGCTTTAGTTTTTTTCTAATACATTGCACTACCTACGTAGTGAAATGTATTAGATCTGTCAGTTATTCACTGACAGCAAGCCGATTAGGCTTTGCCTCCCGGCGGGGCCTAATCAGCTTCCGTAATGGCAGAGCAGGAGGTCATTGTGTCTCCTGTTGCCATAGCAGCAGTCGCAAGTCCTGATTGCCTGTCAGGGCTGGCGATCTGCTAGCAACCGCTAAGATGCAGCAATCGCTTTCGATTGCTGCATCAAAGGGGTTAATGGCAGGGATCGGATCCTACCATTTCATGTGGATGTCAGCTGTAATATACAGCTGACCTCCACCGCTGATGACGCTGGATCAGCTCCTGAGTCGGCGCCATCTTGCCGGCGGCTACGGAAGCCGATCAGGCTCCGCCGCTGTACGGATCTTGACCGGCTTCCGTGCTAGGCAGACTGGGAGGCCAGTATTAGGCCTCCGGTTGCTATTGCAGCCACCGGAACCCCGGCAATTTCATTGCTGTGGTTCCAATGAGCTGCAAACAGGTTAAATGTAGCGATCACGTTTGAACGCTGCATTGAAGGGGTTAATGGCGGGGATCGAAGCTAATTTTGGTCCCCGCCATTACAGCCGGATGTCAGCTGTCAGATACAGCTGAGATCCGGCGATGATGGCACCGACTCAGCTCCTGAGCCGGTGCCAATTATTTGGCGTAAGTATATGACATTTTGCGGGAAGCACTGGCTTTCCATGTCGTATACTTACGACAAATGTCGGGAAGGGGTTAAGCTTTCTATGCATTTAAACGTCTTTTCTCCTATCCACATGGGACTGTTAATCAGTGGATACAACAACTGGGGTAATACTATCATTTTAATTACGGCTATTCGATCTGCCATAGAAAGGGGTAACCTATTCCATATCTTAATTTTTGGGTGAGAATTTTGTAGCGGGTGTCGATCCACGTAGGGTAGTCTCTTCAATCAACCCATCGGGTTGACCACCAGATCATGGGTGCAGGGGATTTAACAGGTGAGTAATGGCTGTTTTTTTCATTTCAAAACATTCCATGCAACTAGTTTAATTTCTCGGACATTCCTTTTAAGGAAATATTTATCGGGGCACAATGCACCATTTCTGGGCGCTGTATCCAATGTTTATCTGGACAGTCGCCTGGTTATATTTCTGGACTTTGTATGCACTATTTACCTGGATGCTGGGTAATAATTATGTGAGTTAGAAACAGGAGGACCTGCAATCTCATCAACATTGTCCTTTCCTCATAAAATGTTCTTCTTGAGACATCTGATGGATTACTCTGAAAATATGGCGTAGATGCCAATCAAGGTCCAAAGGTTGACATACTCAATGGCCTCCAGGATCTGAATTTTACCTTTTTCTTTCACTAACCCATTTCTCTAGGAGTCATATATAAAGGTTGGGTCTATGGAGCCCAGATGAGCTACATTAGCAACTTTGAAAGAGCAGCCTCAGAGACATTCAGCTCCAGGATGGTCTGTGCCAGATAACTAGTGGTTCAGAACGCACTGGACGATGTAGGTGCACGAATAGGGTCCCAACCCAATCGTAGTCAAAATAAGTATTTGGCACACAAAGCTGAAGTTTAAAGAAGAAATCTTGATTTTTTTCAAGTGGTTGTAGATGCCAGAGGCTTAGTGCGACGCTTCGGTCATTACATGACCTTCATCAGGCACTGTGCCGTTCTGGTTGCTGGTACATCCAGTAGTTGGCGCTTCGTTCCGAATGGCGGCTGACCGCTGTAGTTGGCGCACTTGAGATTTCTTAAAACTTTGGCTTTGAGTGCCGAATACTTATTTTGGTCTGTGTCAGATGTTAGGGATGAAGTCTACAACTGGCCAGACCACCTATCTTTCCTTCGCTCTGGAAATATAGGACAGTCCACGAGGCAGCACATCATGTCTGGTCAATTCCCCTACTACTCTGTACACTAACATCTTCAAAAGAGAAGAGGAAGGTGCAGATGTGACGTTCAGGTTAGGTATTTGCAGTATTGAAGTTGTATTGTGCTCCCCTTGGAGCGCTGTGCAAAGGCAAAACTCCTTTATTGGAATGATGTGTAGATGGTTGGTACTCTATTTGGGTGCGCAGGCTTAGTTTGTTGTGTGCTCACTTGGCTAGGTCGGCATTAATGAGTGAAATGTATACAGTACCTTAGGAAAATACAGTGTGAGACAAAGATGATAACAGGAGCGCTCCCTAGAGTAATACCTTGAAAAAAAATGTCAATTAGTCTTCTCACCTTTTAAACCTCTTTGTTGATAAGAACATCGACTGGATGCAGTTGTCTCTCTTTTTGTAGCTTCTTGTTCTTCTGACACGGAGTACAGTATGTCTCAGGCTGGGGGATTTCTTTGCTGGACTTCAATGAATCAGTGACCATGTCCACAATTGATTACACAGGTATAATATAGATTTTATGAAAGTTCTTTGGAATTAAAACAAATTATTTTTATGTATTTGTCTATCCATTTTTATTAGAAATACAATAAATACATTGACGTATGTTTTTATTGACATGTGTTGCTATCAGCCAGACAGGAAAAAAATATGGATGGCCTTGGGAATCTGTAGAGGCAGCTGTTCTACAGGAAAGGGAGTGCAGAGACCCTACCAAACAGGACGAGGGGAGGAAGTCCATTGCCAGGCATCTGAAGAGACTTGCCATTAAACACCCAAAACCATTGTACTTCACCGCAGCCCTGCGAATCATGGACAAGGCTTCATTTTCTAAGACTTCTGGACAGTTGTCTTTTAATTGGATGGATCTTAAAAACCCCTTCTGGACAGTGGGGGATGGGAAGGAGGAGGTGTGGACGGATGACGTTCCGGCATTCTTAGATGCACATTAGTGGTTCATATCTGCTGCCTCTTTAGCGTAGAGACCTTGATCTGGCACATCCCTTTCCATGGCTGACGTTCTCGACACCAGGGCTTCCTCCTGCTGATGTTGTACGGTACATTCCCTTCAGTTCTGAAACAAGAATAAATAAAATGTCCTAGTGAAGAGTTGCTCTCTTGAAGATATTCCCCGTGACCCACACCAAGACCCTTTATCTGCCAGGTAGGTAGATAGTGCGTTCTATGTTCAACTAAGATACAAAATTCACAAGTAAATCTGCTCAACTAAGATGCGGTTAACACAAAGGTTTCAAAACGGGGACAGATAGGGCGCCAAGCGATGGTAGAATTTTATTTAAATACGCGTTTCTGGCACGACTTGTCCCTTTATCTGATCTTAACCTGACGAAGGGACCAGTCAAGTTTAGTCCCGGACCAGCCAGGTCCAGAAATACAGTCAAAATAAAATGGGTTTTACTTTACTGTCCACGTGTGAAGTATTTGTGTTACCCGCCGCTTACCAATTTTTAAAGGGGAACTCCAAGAAAAATTTGTCATGCAATCAAAGGCGCAGTGCCCACCCAAACTACATCGCAGGATTTTATTTAAAAAATTGGCTGTTATCTATTGTATTACTCCAATATGTAAAGGCCAATATCACTAACAGCTCCTGGCTCAGCCAGCAGAGGTGGGGTCCGGAGCCGAATGGGACCCAGAGCTGCTGAAGGAGCAGGAAGTACATAAAGGGGATTTGTCCGGGGGTCTGAATACATTTTAGGGTTTGGTATTAAAGGGGTTTTCCAGGCTTTATAAAAATTGTAATTCAAACTGAAAATTGCACCATTTAGCAAATACCCACCTTCTAATTCTCTGCGGCTCCAGTGCCGGCGGTTCACAATCCCCTGCCGGCCTGTTTACATAGGCTGGACCAGTGATGTCCCGTATCGGCACATGATCGAACTAGTCAATCACTGGCCACAGTGGTCACGTGCCATACTTACTTAGATCACTTCTGCAGGCGATACCCTCCCTCTATACTGTCCTTACTGCAATGTTTTTATAGTGAGGACAGAATACAGGGAATATCTGGTACACAAAGTGTATTCTCACTAACCCTGCCCCATGACAAGCCATGCCCAATGAACCACGTTCTGTCAAAGGTAGGCCCTGTCAAGTCCTGTCTCAATCCATCTGAAACCGAAGTGTCCCTAGAAAGAAATTCCAAATATTGTCAACTATGCTCTATTAGGGTATAGTATGAAGAATCAGTGCAGTAGGGTCTATATACTACTATATACACAAAGCTGCCATGTGCTGAACATTGCAAAACACACTTTTCATAAAAGAGCGTTAATTCCAGTCCTGCAGTCACCCTGATGACCTTATACTGTGCCAGTACTTGAGGTAGGTGTGCCCCTTTATATATTACTTGCAGCCAGAATTGGCACCGGGATTATCAGCTCATTGACGAATTCTTGAGGTCACATTTGTGTCTTGATGTCACCAGTCTGAACCAATCCTACGCCACTTGCTCTTTATAGAATTTTCAGAAAAAAAAAATACCCCTAGCAATAAATACTGCATGTAAATAATATTCTCATTACAGTACAACAACAAATAAATGGAAAAAGAGCCATATCCCTATTAGGTCCCGCGGACATCATAGAGGTGGTCCTTGACTTCCAGTCCTGCAGTCACCATGAAGACTTTGTGCTGTCAGTGCAGGCAGAATAAAGCTGACATGGTGACAATGTAATGTTTTATATGTACTACTACTCCCTGTACTGACTGATAGTAGAGAGAATGGACTAAGCTGAAGGATTCCCGACTCTTATCAATTCTTTAAACAGGGAATATGCCCTGAATACTAACCCCAAATTTATATTACATTTATAGTAGGGCAGATTTACTATTTAAATTGAGCCAGAATTATGGCGTACACGTTGTGCGCCATATTTATTAATTGTTTTAGACACATTTTGCGGCGTGCTTGACAAGGGGCGTGGCCTAGAATAAAGGGGCGTGTCTTAAACTAAGCCAACCAAGAGGTGGTATAAGGAAGAGAAAAGTGTCTAACATGTCTAGCAAAATCTATCATACATCGTGCACCACTGTGATAAATTTGGCGCAATTTCTGACTTCCTTGTATCAGTTTACACTGTGTAAAACTCAGATAGTTTTAGGCCCCATGCACACTAACTTATTTTTGCGGCCGCAATTCACCCGCAAATCTGCAGGTGAATTGCGACCCCATTCATTTCAATGGGCCCATGCATACGACCTTGGTTTCCACGGTCCGTGCATTGCCCAGGAACCTGGTCCGCAAAAACAACGGACATGTCTTATTACGGTCGTGTTTTGCGGTACAGGCTCATAGAAAATAATGCACGCGGTCATATGCACGGCCAGCGATTTGAGGGTGGCCGTGGGTGACACTCCGCGGACGTACGAGCCGTAAGTCATGGTCGTGTGCATGAGGCCTTAGTAAATCTGCCCCATGGTAATACCAGTGACAGCCCGCTCTTTCCCGGTGGGGTACAGTCCTCCGCACATCTTCATCCACGTCTCATCTTGTATGTGCCGGATACTTTTCTCCTTATACCTGAGAAGTAACAAAAATAACATCAGAAACTAAAAAAAACACAATTCCAAGTATTTCTCCCCATTTCTAAAAATAACATTTCCTGCAGGTGAATAATGGAAAATATAAAGATATAAATATATTCAGGCCTATGTGTCTGTCCAGGGGGTCTGTGAGGGTCCTGCATGTCACTCCAGTATAGATATTTTGGGTGCGGGTTCTTCGACCTCACTGTCCATAGTTTAATTAAACACCTTAAGAAAATGGATCATCACTAAGAAGTTTTATTTAAAGGGGTACTCCCATCTTACTATTTCTCTGGGACTCACACCTATGTGGAAAACGGAGGTCTCTCCCTGACCCTGTCCTGCTTTGTTCCCAGATCCCTGTCCCGTCTAATGGCTGCTGATTCCAGGTGGAGAATGACTTCGGAAAGGCCTCGCACGTCCCTCTCTCTATTCTGTTCTATGGAAGTTTCGAAAACAGCTGAGCGCTGTTGAACTATTTGCGTAACTCCCATAGTACAGAACGGAGAGAGCTGCGTGCATGCGCATAGGTGGATATCACATAAACGTCTGAGATGGAGAAAACCCTCTAAAGAGATTATTTCATTAAAGGGGTTGTACATAATTAGAAAAATAGAACCGATAAAAACACAGGGACATATACAGAAACACCGAAAAAGGCCATACTTGCAAATGGACACAGCCAGGCCAGAAATGCTGATGAAAGGGCGAGCAGGTGCTTTAAATAATAATAGCCACTCCCACTAGTCTTGAGGGGAGTGGTGTGTGGTGCATGGGATGTGTAGTAAGAAATAATAAATGAATAGTGTGTGTGCAAGTGTAATACTATAAGTGAAATATAGGGGGCAGTAATAAATGAAGTGCCTCAATAGAAATAAATGGATAATGGGGTGCAAGTGAGTGAAACATGGAGGGATAGTGTGTACGTCATGAGGCACAACGTGTATAGCCAGGTAGAAGCCTATTTGTGACGCCTTGATAATTCATAGAGCGGGCTACCCTGCTTGCTATGCCAAACAACAACACACCAAGCTCTCCCAGCATCAAAGACCCGGCTGTGTCCAAGAGAAATAGAAAAATAGAGCTGATATCTTCCAAAAACAGAGCCACATCTGTCCACAGGTGATGTGCGGTGTGTGGACAGCTTAGCCCTATACATTTCAATACAGAAAAGCTGCAATACCACACACAGCCTCTGGACAGAGGTGGCGCAGAGCTTCCATTTGGGTCATAGAGAGGGTCTCCAGCGTGATACCCCCCTCTATGATATCTAAATACCCTTATAGGGCATTTCAGGTGTAACCAGAAGTTAAGGTGATACAAAAAAATATTCCATACATGAGATTTCCTTAATGGAGATATTGTAACAATAATTACTGAAAATATGTAATTGACTTTTTCCTCCATTGTAGGAATAGAACCCGAGAAGTGACGTTTTGGACTACGGAACAGTCGATCCTCCGGATGAAATGCTGTGTGGTTGGAGCGCAGTCCCAGGAGCGCTGGTGTTGATGTGCTGATCCATGTTCTTCTTATCTGGAGCTTGTATACAGAACACGCGATCCTTCTGGTCCGACCTACTAACATATATAAGCACAGCCTAAACACACACGTAATGATATATAATAACATAACATTAACATAACATTACTATGTATCAGCCCTGATACGTCAGTCTCATCATATTTCTGGGGTCCCCGCACACAGGATATACGTTACCTCCTGTGATGATGTCACTTCCCTGTATTTCCTGTATGACATGGCTGCTCTTCCTCTTCCCGTTTCCCTTTCTGATGTATTTCCTCTTCCTGTGTGATAAGACGTGTGCTGTTGCCTCCTGCTGTGTATAACACGAGATGCAACATGTCTTATAAAACATGTAAATAATAATCGCAGAAAGCGAAAAACATTTTGTTCATTTCCATTCACATCAATGGTTATTTGTTTGCAGCCGTTTTTCTGAGCCATACTTGTCTGTTTTTAGAATCAACTACAGGGAGATTTGAGATGTGGTTTGAGAATTTCTTTCCTATGTAAACCCCACCGATAAGGACAGCTAAGAAGCCTCAGTTATCAGTGAGCGACCCCATCATTAGACTAAGCAGAGTGCCCCCATACAGTGCCAGCAGAGTATTGTCCCTTACACAGTGCCAGTATACTGCCCCCTCATAAACAACACTACCAGCAGAGACCCCTCAATAAACCATATTGCCAGCAAAGTGCCTCCAATAATTAGTGCCAGCAGACTGCCCCCAATAACCACTACAAGCAGAGTTCCCCCTCACAAATAGTCCCAGCAGAGTGCCTTCCTTTATGCAGCTACATCATGTAAGATCTTCCCTAGTTTGGAAGTCTCCAGGACAATCTGGGAGAGAAGACAAGTGTGATGTAACCTGGTTGCAGTGTGTAAATGTAGCCTGAAACATCACGTGTAGCCCCTAAGTCTATGTTCACATGTTACATATTTATTGCAGATTTCCATGGTCAAATTGACACATAAAGTATGAATGTGAATAGGGTTCTAGAAAACTGCATAAACTTAGGCCTAGTTCACACAGAGTTTTTTTGGAGCGTTTTTTTAAGTGGAAAACGCATCGAAAACCGCACCAAAAAACGTCCGAAAACTAATCTTATTGATTTCAATGGGATGCAGAGGCGTTTTTCCCACGAGAAAAAAACACTCACAGGAAAAAGCAGCGTCAAGCCCTTTCTTCAAGCGTTTCCGTCTCTGACCTCCCATTGCCATCAATGGGAGGCAAAGAAAATGGTTTTCGCAGCATTTTTTCCTGCGGTGCTCAATGGCCGTGGTCGAAAAATGCGTAAAAAAAGCGGCAGAAGGAATTTTGAGGCAGATTTTTCCACCTGCAAAAAACTTGGTGTGTAAACAGGGACTTCGTGTCCACATGTGACCTACTCTATCCAATCACAGCTGTAATTCCAGCCAAGGCTGCCTAAGATTATGTTCACACCCCCCACTTCTCCTGCGGTTTGGCCGCTGCAGCCCGATGAGGAGGGATTATAACTAGAAATTGTGGATATAAAGAACATGCAGAGGTTTCTGTGTGACAGTCTAAGGGCATGACCAGACGTGGCGGAGTTCTGCATACACTGTCCGCATCAATGCCGCACATAATCTGCGTTGCAGATTCTGTCGCGGCTTTGCCTAAAATGGGCATTAAATTGATGCGGACTGGCCGTTGCGTATTGAGGGGGAAAGGGCTTCCCTTCTCTCTATCAGTGCAGGATCGAGAGAAGGGACAGCCCTTTCCCTAGTAAAAGAAAAATAAATTCATACTTACCCGGCCGTTGTCTTGGTGACGCGTCCCTCTTTCGACATCCAGCCCGACCTCCCTGTATGACGCGGCAGTTCATGTGACCGCTGCAGCCTGTGATTGGCCTGTGATTGGCTGCAGCCGTCACTTGGACTGAAACGTAATCCCGGGAGGCCGGACTGGAGGAAGAAGCAGGGAGTTATGGGTAAGTATGAACTTCTATTTTTTTTACAGGCTGATGTATATTGTGATCGGATGTCACTGTCGAGGGTGCTGAAACAGTTACTGCCAATCGTTTAACTCTTTCAGCACCCTGGACAGTGACTATTTACTGACATCGCCTATTAACGCTCCTGTAATTACGGGTGCACACACGCAGTCACCCGTAATTACGGGAGCCCCATTGACTTCCTCAGTCTGGCTGTAGATCTAGAGATACATAGGTTTAGCCAGAATGAAGAACTATCATGTTAGTAAAACCAGTACGCTCCGCAGCACACATAACATCTGCGGACTTCATTGCGGAATTTTCACTCTCCATTGAAGTCAATGGAGAAATTCCGCAATGAGTCCGCAACAAGTCCGCTACACATCCGCAACAGCCAGTGTATGCTGCGGACACCAAATTCCGCACCACAGCCTATGCTCCGCAGAATTGTCCGCAACGTGTAAACGAACCCAACTAAAAAGCTGTGGAAAGCAATGGAGAAACGTGTACGCTGCGGATTTCCGCTGCGGACTATCCGCAGCGGAATTGCAGAGCAATTCCGCCACGTCTGGTCATGCGCTAAGGCTCTGTTCACATCTGCATTGGGGTCCCATTCTGACGTTCCCGTCAGAGGTTTCCGTCAGAACAGGACCCTGAGCAGACACAAACTGACACCGACGGAAACCAGGGGTTTCCGTTTCCATCACCATTGATTTCAGTAGTCGACTAAGCTATTGCTTCCGGCAAAACGAAGGGTCCGGAGCACAAAAGAGACAAATGGAAACCACGGGCACCGGCTCCGTCACCATTGAAATCAATGGTGATGGAAACGGAAACCCCTGGTTTTCGTCGGTGTCTGCTCAGGGTCCCGTTCTAACGGAAACCTCCGATGGAACGTCAGAATATTACAGTTAATATTTATTAAAAATTCTGTTTTCAAGTTTTTTGCCTGGCAGTGATAGTTTGATATTTGTCCAAAACCTATTTATTTCCATATTTCATGGATATTATGAGGTGGGACTACTCACCTAACCAGTATGTTCCTGACGGGAGCTGCATGCGTCCATCTCATCAAGTCTCCGATCTCCTGGCAGCTCCACTTTGTACAGATCCTACAATGAAAATCTATGCAAAAAGTTTACACCAAAAAAACAGAAAATTCTACTGCGGAACCAGGATTGTTGTTGTGTGGCAGGGCTGCACCTCGCCCTTCTGCTGCCGGAGGTAAACAGTGAAATAGCGCCACCACCTGCATCACCATAGAGTGGCCATGTGGGGTAGAGAAAAGATAGCAAAGAAAATATAGAAAATCTTTATGTTTACATGTAGTAGAAATCTATTTAATACAAGTGAATAATATTTATAAAAATCGTAATCACATGCTGCGTTAGGCCTCATTCCCACGACAGGGTTTCCCGGCCGGGTGCCGGCCGTTCATAAATCGGCCGGCACCCGGCTGCATTAGGAATAATAGACCCCTAATGGGGCTATTCACACGACCGATTTTTTGACGGCCGGGAAAACCGGCCGTCAAAAAATAGGACATGCTCTATGTTCGGCCGGGTACACGGCCACCCGGCTCCCATAGAAGTCTATGGGGCCGGGTAATACCCGGCCATCACCGGGATGTGTCCCGAGTGATGGCCGGGTTTTCCAGCGCTTGCGCTCTATCTCCTCCTCCTCACAGCGCAGAGTGCATGTGAGGAGGAGGAGTTGATGCCATTCTGACGAATGGCATCGCTGTACACTGTGTTGCAGGGCCGGGGTGTACAGCAGGTGGAAGGGAGCTCTGCGCTGGCTCCCTTCCCCTGCTTGTTTTAAAAGCACCCTGGCCCGGCGACACCTTCGATGGCGCCGCTAGCAGCTGCTGCGGCTGCTACTACTGCAGCGACGCCACTATCGCAGAGCAGGGAGGTATCTCCCCGCTCTGCTATGTGCTAGCCGCACTTTAGCTCCTTGAAGGAGCGGAATCCCCGTGTTTTCGGGGATTCCGCTCCTGGACAGAGCGCTTGATGTCTCTGTCCATATCTGGGCAGTGACATCAGGGGAAACTCCTGAAGCGGAATCCCCGAACACATGGGGATTCCCCTTCAGGAGTTGCCGCTGATGTCACTGTCCAGATCTGCCCGGCCCGGATGCAAAACTTTATGCAAACCGGCCGGGCAGAATGGCCGATTTTACCGGCCGGCACTCGGGCTCGGGCGCGACCCGGTCGTGTGAATCCCGCCTTAGGCCTCATTCACACGACAGGGTCCGAGTGTCGGCCGGGAAAATCGGCCGTTTTTGGCCGAGTTTCCCGGCCGGTTTGCATCCGTTCCGATTCGGTTCCGGGCCGTGTTGCTGTTTTTACCGGCCGATTTGGACCCGATTTGCATCCGGTTTTTTCCCTGACCGTTTTTTAATCGGATTAATTTTTTGCACTTTACTTATTTTTTTATTATTATGTTCTGTCCCTCAAAGGTCAAAAAAGACCTTTTTGGAACTTTTAATATTTTTTTTCTTTCTTTTACACCATGTTTTTCCCTGTAACTGGAGCTGCACAGCAGCCCCAGTTACAGGGGAAATCAGCCCTCTCACAGTGACGATTGTCACTAATAGGATTGTGCTAGGTCTAGTAAGACCCAGCAGCAGTCTGTCACTAACGGCACCCGGCGATCATATGACCAGTCACATGATCACCGGGAGGAATAGAGACAGCACCGCTGCTGTCTCTATTTCTATACACAGCGTTCATTGAGCGTTGTGTAAAAAGACATCGTAGAAGACAGAAGCAGTGAAAGCTGCTTCTATCCTCTCCTCAGGGTCCCCGGCAGTCACGGACAGCCGGAGACACGACATTCAGCTGCCCGATCGCGCGGGCAGCAAGTTAAAACCCGAGCCGTAAAAAGTCTATGGCTCGGGTTTTAAGGACCCTGACCGCTGGCCGTAAAAACACAGCCAGCGGTCGGGAACCGTAACAAGCAGGGGAAGGGAGCCAGCGCAGCGCTCCCTTCCACCTGCTGTACACCCCGACCCTGCCACACAGTATCACCAGCGTAGCCATTCGTCCGAATGGCATCAACTCCTCCTCCTCACATGCACTCTGCACTGTGAGGAGGAGAGAGTGCGCGAGTGACGGTTGACCCGGCCATCACTCAGGACACATTCCGGTGATGGCCGTGTATTACCCGGCCCCATAGACTTCTATGGGAGCCGGGCGGCCGGGTAACCGGCCGAATATAGGGCATGTCCCATTTTTTGACGGCCGGTTTTCCTGGCCCGTCAAAAAATCGGTCGTGTGAATAGCCCCATTAGGGGTCTATTATTCCTAATGCAGCCGGGTGCCGGCCGATTTATGAACGGCCGGCACCCGGGCGGGAAACCCTGTCGTGTGAATCCCGCCTTAATTCTGCAGTGTATTACTGACATACCTACCTACCTGCACTCATTATATTACACTCATCCATTATATACCTACCTGCACTCATTATATTACACTCATCCATTATATACCTACCTGCACTCACTACATTACACTCATACATTATATACCTACCTGCACTCATTATATTACACTCATACATTATATACCTACCTGCACTCATTATATTACACTCATCCATTATATACCTACCTGCACTCACTATATTACACTCATCCATTATATACCTACCTGCACTCATTATATTACACTCATCCATTATATACCTACCTGCACTCATTATATTACACTCATCCATTATATACCTACCTGCACTCATTATATTACACTCATCCATTATATACCTACCTGCACTCATTATATTACACTCATCCATTATATACCTACCTGCACTCACTATATTACACTCATCCATTATATACCTACCTGCACTCATTATATTACACTCATCCATTATATACCTACCTGCACTCATTATATTACACTCATATATTATATACCTACCTGCACTCATTATATTACACTCATCCATTATATACCTACCTGCACTCACTATATTACACTCATCCATTATATACCTACCTGCACTCATTATATTACACTCATCCATTATATACCTACCTGCACTCATTATATTACACTCATATATTATATACCTACCTGCACTCATTATATTACACTCATCCATTATATACCTACCTGCACTCATTATATTACACTTATCCATTTTATACCTACCTGTATTCTTTATATTACACTCATTAATTATATACATACCTGCACTCACTGTATTACACTCATCCATTATATACCTACCTGAACTCACTATATTACACTCATCCATTATATACTTACATGCTGGCCCTTTAAGAAACGGCCTGGGCCAGCGCACACTTGGGATCCGGCTGCCGTGAGCAGGAGACATCAGTGGACGTTAGCGACCTCGTGGTGGAGGAGGCTGTCAAGCAAGGTACAGGATCCAGCGACGGAGACCACTGGCAGGAGAGGGACCTGCCGCCAGCGTTACAATAACTTTACCCCAGTCCTCTGCAGTCCAATCAATATACTTAAAACAGGATGTCAGTCTGTCCTTGATGTTTTTCTTGGAGAGAAGTGGCTTCTTTGCAGCTCTTCTTGACACCAGTCCAGCCTCCAAAAGCCTTCACCTCAATGTGCGTGCAGATGCACTGACAGATGTCTGAGGAAGCTCTGCACTGCTGTTGAACCGATCCCATAGCTGAATCCTCTTTAGGAGAAGGTCCTGGTACTTGCTGGAATTTCATGGACACCCTGAAGCCTTCTTCATAGCAAATGAACCTCTCTCCTTGAAGTACTGGATGATCCGATAAATGGTTCATTTTGGGGCAATCTTACAAGCAGCAATGTCGTTGCCTGGAAGGCTGTTTTGATGCAAAGCAATGATAAGCAAGTTAACGACATCCACCGGGATCCGTTATATGTCAATGTGGTGATGTATCTAGACGACATCAAGATTTTCTCACCCGCTTTGACTACACATTGGAAACGTGTTCGACAGGTCTTTCAACGGTTGCTGGAGAATAAGCTCTGTGCAAAGTTGGAGAAGTGGGTCTTCCAGAAATCCTCCCTTCCCTTTCTAGATTATATAGTCTCTGACCAGGGATTGAAGATGGACACCAACAAAACATCTGCTGTGTTGAACTGGCTTTGTTCTCAGGGTCTCCGTGCAATTCAACGCTTTCTGGGATTTGCACATTTCTACCGGCAGTTTATTCCCCACTACTCTTCATTACTGGCGCCTATTTCAGCTCTTACAAAGAAATGAGTGAATGCCAAAAATGAGACCCAAGAGACCAAATTGGCATTTCTTCAACTCAGTCTGTCTCTGCCGCCCCTATATTGCAGCATCCGGACATCTCCAAGCAATTCTTCTTTGAGGTGGATGCCTCTACTATCGATGCAGGTGCAGACCTGACGCAAAAAGGTCTTACCGGCAAGACTGTCACCTGCGGCTTCTTCTCCTAGTTATTTTCTCCTGCCGAGAAGAATTACTCTTAGAGATCAGGAGCTTCTGGCCATTGAATTGGCATTGGAAGAGTGGAAACATCTGCTAGAAGGGGTCATGCATCCTGTAATTATTTTCAGACCACGAATATTTGGTCTATCTACAGACCGCTCAGCGGTTGAATCCGCGCCAGGCCAGGTGGGCGCTCTTCTTTGCCTGATTTGAAATTCTGTTACATTTCCGTCCTGCCGAAAGGAATACTAAGGCTGACGCTCTGTCTCGGTGAATTGAAATTAACTTGGTTTTTATTTTTCCAAAGTACAATACAAAAGTATACAACATCCCAATGATACAGTCTCACAGTGTTGTATACAGAACACAGAAAAAGCTTGCACCTTTAGATATCAGAAACGTGCCTCGGACGTTGACATACTGACATATTAACAGACAAACAAACATAAAAACAGACATACAAAACGTGGTGGTGATAAATACAAGCAATTATACATATGAGATGTCAAAAAGGAACAGGATGATGCAGGATACGAAAACCATGTATAAGTTAGCACAGATACATTCACAGAGTGACAGAGTTCTTGCGGAGCAGAAGTTGAACATGGGGTAACTCCGTCCAAGGGGCCCATTGAGACAAACACTTCTGCCTATAACCGTTAGATGTAGCAAAGTGCAATACGTAATAGAAGTGAAGATAAACCCTGTTTAGCACCTCCGAGAGATTCAGAGCCTCAGCTGTTTTCCATCTCTTGGCTATATGGAATCTGGAAGCGATAAGAATATGGCTTATTGGCCACCTATATTCTAAAGGGATCTCATCCATCTGCATATCAGTTAAAGCCAATGCAGGGGAAGGTAAAAGTTCTGCTCCCATTAATTCTGATATGTAGCGGAAGATACGCTTCCAGAATGGGTAGACTGATTTACATGTCCACCATAGATGAAATAATGTGCCCCTTGCTCCACATTCCCTCCAACACAAAGGAGAAGCCCTGGCTTGCATATGTTGGAACAGGTGTGAGGTACCAACGAAACTGAATTTTCCTAACGGCTTCTATATGATTGACACATTTGGATATCGTATGTGAGTGATGTAAAGCAGCCCTCCAGTCCTCCTCCGAGAACTCCCGACCCATATCCGTCTCCCACTGAGACATGTATTTCAATTTGAGAAATGAGCTGTGGGTGTTTAAGGACAAGTAAGCTGAGGCCAAACCTTTCAGCGATGTAATATCCGAATCTGTCTCGGTGATTTGATGACTCTGATCAAGTGAAACATATTATATCGATCCTTCTCGCATCATTCTGGTGGCTCCGGTCCTACTGAAGGATATCCATCATCGTAAAACCTTTGTTCCCTCAGCCAGAAGAAGGACAGTGCTTTCCTGGGGACATAACCCTAAACTGGCCGGTCACGCAGGAGTGCGTAAAACCAGAGAGCTCATTTCTCATCAATTTTGGTAGCCAGCCATGGTCCAGGATGTTCAGGACTATGTGGCTTCCTGTTCCTTCTGCTCCCAGAACAAGACCTCCAAGTCCAGACCACCTGGTCTTCTTCTACCTCTTCCAGTCCCTGATTCTCTGTGGCAACATATTGCGATGGACATTGTGAGGGATCTACTCCTTTCATCCAAATGCAATACCATCTGGCCGGTGGTAGATCGCTTATTCAAAATGGCACATTTTGGTCTTTTGTCTTGTTTGCCTTCTGCTCCTCATCTTGCCGGTCTCTTTATACAGCATATATTTCGCCTGCATGTTCTTTCCCATCATATTGTTTCAGGCCACGGTGTACAGTTCACCTAAAGATTTTGGAGAGCTCTGTGTGGCCTGCTGGAAGTCAAGTCAGATCTTTCTTCTGAATACCATCCACAGTTCAATGGCCAAGTGGAGAGGGTCAACCAGATCCTAGAGAACTTTCGACACCATTTCAGGCAACGTGTCCGCTAGTATCAATTGTATCAGTTATTACAAAATGTTTCTTCACATTTAAGTGTTTTATCTGCTGCTGGGGCGCAATCGCCACCTCCTCAATTTGCTGCCTTCAGTCCTGGATTGCATCTTCCAACTCCTCCACGTTACAAAGGCGACTCCAAGCCTTGTAGAGGATTAAATCAATGCACAATCCGTTTTGAGCTAGTAGCGCAGCAATTAGCTTCCGACCACGCGAAGGTAGCCAACATCTTGTCTCTACTGTCTGGTGAGGCGCAGGCCTGGGCTTCACCTCTATGGAAAAGGAAAAACCCATCATCTTTGTTATCCAATAATTTTTCACGACTTTTAAAAAAGTCATCATCTGCTTCTTCGTCACTACTCCAGTAGGACAATATGCCATCCAGTTTTGCACATTATCCACAGAGTTACAGTGGAACATTGATTCTCTTGTCGCTATGTTTTGGAAAGGTCTGCCAGACCGCATCAAGGATGAACAGGCCCTGTATTAACTACCGAGGTCTTAATGAAATCACGATTAAAAAAAAAACACGTTCATTTCCAAGCTCTTTGACTGACTGCAAGGTGCTAAGATTTTCACCAAGCTAGACTTACGTGGTACTTACAATTTGATTCACATCTGTGAAGGGAATGAGGGAAAAATCATGTTTAACACTAGAGATGGAAACCATGAATATCTAATTGTGCCTTTTGGTCTCAGAAATCCCCCGGCTGTCTTTCAAGAACATGTTAACGACATTTTGCAAGATCTATTATACGGCTGTGTTTTGTTATATTTGGATGCCATTTTTGTTTTCTCCCTAGACCACTATACTCATCGCAAGCAATAGAGTCTTGTTCTGCACCGACTTACAGAGAATCATCTATATGCCAAGCTTAAAAAATTGCTTTTTGAGTGATCCAGACTGTCTTTTGTAGGATATATCTCTGATCAAGGAATTCAAATAGATCCAGCAGTACTTAAATTGTCTAGTCCCCATGGACTCAAAGCCATACAACGACTTCCTGATGTTACTAATTATGATCGACAATTAATTCCTAAATTTTCTTACCTGGTGGCACCCATCTCTGCTATCACCAAAATGGGTTTCATTGCCAAAATTCGGACTTCTAAAGCTGTTTCTGCTTTCCTCAGCCTTAAACAGGCCTTCTCCTCTGCCTTAGTTCTCCATGGACCGGACTACAGTAAAACCTCCATCTTGGAGAAGCAGGTCTCATCTGTAAGGAGTGCGTGCTGTTCTTTTTCAAAAAAATTATAAAGCAAAAACGCTTTCCTGTGGATTCTTCTCCAATGCCTTGTCCCCTACCCAGAAAAATGATGGCATTCGAGATCAGGAACTCTTGGCCATAAAATTAGCTCTCGAAGAATGGAGACGTTTGCTAGAAGGTGCTCATTATGCCATCATTGTCTACACCGATAACAAAAATGTATTGTATCTGCAAACGGCATATAAACTAAACCCTCATCAAGCAGGTTGGACTTGGCTTACCAAGTTGCTCTGGTTGTACTGTAATCTGGTTCGTAGTTGACTGTTTTTTGAAGATGGCACACTTTATTCCTCTGACCGGCCTTTCCTCTGCTAAACGTCTGTCTAATCTCTTCAGTAAACACATTTTTCGTCTGCGATGACTCCCTAAGCATATCGTGTTCGATAGAGGAGTGACATTTACTTCAAAGTTCTAAAGGCCACTCTGCAAGTTGTTTGAAGTTAAGTTGGATTTTCTTTCCGCCTACCACCATTAATCTAATGGAGAATTGGAATGGTTCAACCAGGTTTTGGAAAACTTTTTCAGCAATTTTGTGTCCGCACTTCAAGATGACTGGACTAGTCTCCTTCCCTGGGCAGAGTTTGCTTATAATAACTACACCTGGGAATTCACACCTTTTTTCTTGATTTATGGACAGCATCCAAGAATCCCTCTGCCAGTTCCAACACTGTCCAAAGTTCCAGCAGCCAGTTTCACTCAATTCTTGCACAAAGGGCAGGAGGCTAAGGAGTCTATAAGTAAAGGAGTAGGCCGATTGAAGGGAAATGCATACAAGAAGTATAGAGTTCCTCCACAATTCCACCCAGGAGACAAGGTCTAGTTATCCACCAAGTACATTTGTTTGAGGACCCACTGTTTTAAATTGGATCCTTGGTTTTCTACAAGCTCCGACTCCCACAGTCTTTGAAAACTCCCAAATGTTTTCATGTGCCTCTTCCCAAGTCTCTGTTCCGGAATCACTTCTCCAAGAAGTTTCCTCGTTCTCCTGCTTCCTCCACTCCTGATAGAGAGTATGAAGTCAACGGGATTCTGGGCACCAAGAGGTCCAGAGGGAAGCTCCGGTACCTGGTCAATTAGAAAATCTTTGGTCTGAGGAGAAATCTTGGGAACCTGAGGAAAATGATCATGCTTCATCTCTCCTCTGGAAATGTTGTCTTCACTTTCCCCACAAGGCTAAAAAGAGGGGGCATAAGGCTCTCTGCGGCTGCCATATACTTACCTCTACATGACGTCCTCTGGCTCCTGGCCACCACCACATACCTCCATCACTACGTGACATACACCTACTAACCCACACTTACTATATTGCACACATCCATTACATACCTACCTTCCTACCTGCACACACTATATAACACTCATCCATTATATACCTACCTATCTGCACTCACTATATTACACTCATCCAATATATACCTACCTACCCAAACTCACTAATTTACACTCATCTATTATATACTTCTTTGCACTCACTAAATAACACACTTCCATTTTACACAAACCTACCCACACTCACTATATTATACTCATCCATTACCATTTATTTTAGCCTCTTTAGGGCTCTATGTGCTCTGACCCTTCTAGGGCATCTGTTTTTGGCCCCACGCAGGCACCATTTCAGTGGTCCTCGGGCACTATTTATATAGTCCTTACTCGGGAACCATTTCTATGGTCTTCATCTAGGTACCATTTATTTTGCCTCTTTAGGGCTCTCTTTGTTTTGGCCCTTTTCTAGGGCATCATCTGTTTTTGGCCACACGCAGGCACCATTTCAGTGGTCCTCGGGCACTATTTATATGGTCCTTTCTCGGGCACCATTTCTATGGTCCTCATTTGGGTACCATTTATTTTGGCCTCTTTAGGGCTCTATTTGTTTTGACCCTTTTCTAGGGCATCTGTTTTTGGCCACACGCAGGCACCATTTCAGTGGTCCTCGGGCACTATTTATATAGTCCTTTCTCAGGAACCATTTCTATGGTCTTCATCTAGGTACCATTTATTTGGCCTCTTTAGGGCTCTCTTTGTTTTGGCCCTTTTCTAGGGCATCATCTGTTTTTGGCCACACGCAGGCACCATTTCAGTGGTCCTCGGGCACTATTTATATGGTCCTTTCTCGGGCACCATTTCTATGGTCCTCATTTGGGTACCATTTATTTTGGCCTCTTTAGGGCTCTATTTGTTTTGACCCTTTTCTAGGGCATCTGTTTTTGGCCACACGCAGGCACCATTTCAGTGGTCCTCGGGCACTATTTATATAGTCCTTTCTCAGGAACCATTTCTATGGTCTTCATCTAGGTACCATTTATTTTGCCTCTTTAGGGCTCTCTTTGTTTTGGCCCTTTTCTAGGGCATCATCTGTTTTTGGCCACACGCAGGCACCATTTCAGTGGTCCTCGGGCACTATTTATATGGTCCTTTCTCGGGCACCATTTCTATGGTCCTCATTTGGGTACCATTTATTTTGGCCTCTTTAGGGCTCTATTTGTTTTGACCCTTTTCTAGGGCATCTGTTTTTGGCCACACGCAGGCACCATTTCAGTGGTCCTCGGCCACTATTTATATAGTTCTTACTCAGGAACCATTTCTATGGTCCTCATTTGGGTACCATTTATTTGGCCTCTTTAGGGCTCTCTTTGTTTTGGCCCTTTTCTAGGGCAACATCTCGTTGTAATCTTTCATCTACAGCGTAATCTCGCGAGATTACGCTGTGCTCTACTGTAACTACCATAGACACATTAACGAAGTGCAGGGATTGTGAATAGACATCCCGTGGAATGTCTATTCACTGTCAAAACTGTCTTCGTTATTGTTAATGTGTTAGTATAAGACAGCACATAGCGATCTAAAAGGATCCCTATGCGCTGCCTAAATGAATGGAGAGGAGTGCATGACGCTGATTGGTCAGCGTCATACACTCCTCTGTACAACTCTCACTTGGTCTGAAGTAAAAACACGCCCACTTGGGCATTAAGACACTCATTAGCATAAATCTAAAATCGCTAATAAAGTGGTGAAAATAGATCGTTTTTTTTAAAATAGAAAGCATTACTGTCACCTACATTACAGCGCCGATCTCCTAATGTATGAGATTGGGCACTTATAATGTGGTGACAGAGCCTCTTTAACCCCCTCCCGCTGTGGCCACTTTTGACCTTCCTGACAGAGCCTCATTTTTCAAAGCTGACATGTTTCAATTATGTGGTAATAACTCCAGAATGCTTTTACCTATCCAAGCGATTCTGAGGTTGTTTTCTCGTGACATATTGGACTTTATGTTACTGGCAAAATTTCCCCGATACATTCAGTATTTAATTGTGAAAAACACCAAAATTTGCATTTTTCTCAATTTGAATGTATCTGCTTGTAAGACAGGCAGTTATAACACACAAAAATGTTGCTAATTAACATCCCCCATATGTCTACTTTAGATTGGCCTCTGTTTTTGAAAATCCTTTTATTTTTCTAGGACGTTACAAGGCTTAGAAACTTAGCAGCAATTTCTCACATTTTCAAGAAAATTTCGAAAGGCTATTTTTACAGGGGCCAGTTCAGCTGTGAAGTGGCTTTGAGGTCCTTATATATTAGAAACCCCCAATAAGTCACCCCATTTTAAAAACTGCACCCCTCAAAGTATTCAAAACAGCATTTAGAAAGTTTCTTAACCCTTTAGACATTTCGCAGGAATTAAGGCAAACTAGAGGTGAAATTTACAAAGTTCATTATTTTTTTCCAGAAATTCAATTTGAATCCATTTTTTTTGTACCACAGAAGGTTTTACCAGAGAAATACAACTTAATATTTATTTCCCAGGTTCTGCAGTTTTAGGAAATATCCCACATGTAGCTCTAGTGTGATAAAGGACTGAAGCACCGGCCTCAGAAGCAAATTAGCACCTAGTGGATTTTGGGCCTCCTTTTTATTAGAATATATTTTAGGCACCATGTCAGCTTTGAAGAAGTCTTGTAGAACTAAAACAGTGGAAACTCCCCAAAAGTGACCCCATTTGGGAAACTACACCCCTCAAGGAATTTATTTAGGGGTGTAGCAAGCATTTTGACTCGCCAGTTTTTTTGCAAAAATTTTTGGAACTAAGCCATGAAAATTAAAATCTACATTTTTTACCACAACATTTGTGGAACAATTTCTCCCGAGTAAAACAATACCCCACATGTGGTAATAAACGGTTGTTTGGACACACGGCAGGGCTGAGAAGGGAAAGAGCGCCATTTGGCTCTTGGAGCTCAAATTTAGCAGGAATGGTTTGCGGAGGCCATGTCTCATTTGCAAAGCCCCTGAGGGGACAAAACAGTGGAAACCCCCAACAAGTGACCCCATTTTGGAAACTACACCCCATGAGGAAATTATCTAGGGGTATAGTGAGCATTTTGACCTCACAGGTTTTTTGCAGACATTTTTGGAAGTAGGCTGTGTAAATGAAAATCGAATTTTTTTCAAATAAAATGTAGGCTTAGCTATTTTTTTTTCATTTCCACAAGGACTAAAGGAGAAAAAGCACCATAAAATTTGTAAAGAAATTTCTCCCGAGTAAAACAGTACCCCACATGTGGTAATAAATGGCTGTTTGGACACACGGCGAGGCTGAGAAGGGAAAGAGCGCCATTTGGCTTTTGGAACTCAAATTTAATAGGAATGGTTTGCGGAGGCCATGTTGCATTTGCAAAGCCCCTGAGGGGACAAAACAGTGGAAACCCCCAACAAGTGACCCCATTTTGGAAACTACACCCCATGAGGAAATTATCTAGGGGTACAGTGAGCAGTTTGACCCTACAGGCGTTTTACAGAACTTATTGGAAGTAGGCCGTAAAAATGAAAATCTACATTTTTTCAAAGAGGTTTAGCTGGGTGTTGTGAAGAGAAGTGGATGATACTTCTCGTCAGAACGCACAGCTAGTAAAAGTAGTAAACACGCCCCGATGTAACACACATAATACACGCCCCGATGTAACACACAATACACGCCCAGATGTACTTTTACTGTAAACACGCCCAGTTGTACTTTTGCAAGCCTCATTTGCATAAATACAAAAATGGTCATAACTTGGCCAAAAATGCTCGTTTTTTTAAAAATAAAAACGTTACTGTAATCTACATTGCAGCGCCGATCTGCTGCAATAGCAGATAGGGGTTGCAAAATCTGGTGACAGAGCCTCTTTAAGGAAGGACACTTCTGTATATCTGCCCAGAGAAAACCCAGACAACTGTTGTCACCCAAATTGTCCACACTCCTGAATGGCAAGACTTAGTAATGTAACGCTACAGTATGGTGAGGTGACATATCACTTCATAACTAGACAGATTTACTATTTATATAGAGATATGATAAAATCAATGCTACGGGGGCTGAAGGGAGGCAGAAAAGAAGAACGTTTTGCTTCTGAGTTATTTCCTGTTAACCCTTTCCTGTCGCTGCACTGGCTATTTATGTAAAGGAAAGGGTATTTAAATATGGCGCCTGCTCAGAAGCAGAGCGGGCGTCATAGCCGCTGGGTCTCTGCTGTGTAACACCGGCTCACACGCGGCAAGATGGTGGGAGCCGGTGTGTTCCTCTAGCAGCTGGCCGCCTTGTGAACGCTCCCAGCCCTGCTATAGGAAGATTGCTATTAGGACCTGCCTGTGGCAGGTCTCAATAACAAAGTACTGATTTCACCAGACTGCAATACTGTGATATTGCAGTCTATGGCACAAGCGATCCAATGATCGCAGGTACAAATCCCCTAGAGGGGCTAAAAAACAATAAAAATAATTCCCTAGATCACAATATAAAAATAAACATAAACACATTAGGTATCCCTGCGTCCGAAAATACCCAAACTATAATAATATAAAAATATTTATCCAATATGGTGAACACCGTAGCGTGAAAAAAAAAAAATGTCTGAATCGCTATTTTTTTGCCACTACAACTACCCGCAAAATTGAATGAAGTGTTTGAAATGCCCGATATTCCCCAAAATGGTATCAATAAAAACCACATCTTTCCACGTACAAAAAGACGCCTTACACAGCCCTGTACACAGAAATATAAAAACGTTATTATGGGGGTCACAATATGGTGCAAATATTTTTTTCAAACTTTGTCGTTTTTTTAAAGGTAATAAAACATAACAAAAACTATATAAATTTGGTATCACCGCGATCGTACTGACCCTCAGAATAAAGGTAACACGTCACTTTCACTGTACAGTGAACACCGTAAAAACGAAATCCATAAGAAAATGCCGGCCTGCTGTTTTTTTCCAATTCCACTCCATTCTAAAAAAAAAATTCCAGCTTCCCAGTACATCACACATAATATTAACCCCTTCCCTCTTTAGCCACTTTTGACCTTCCTGACAGAGCCTCATTTTTCAAATCTGACATGTTTCCCTTTATGTGGTAATAACTTCGGAATGCTTTAACCTATCCAAGCGATTCTGAGATTGTTTTCTCATGACACATTGGACCTTATGTTACTGGCAAAATTTGCTCGATACATACAGTATTTAAATGTGAAAAACACCAAAATGTAACGAAAAATTGCAAAAATTAGCATTTTTCTAAATTTAAATGTATCTGCCTGCAGATAGTAATACCACACACAATTATTGCTAATTAACATCCCCCATATGTCTACTTTAGATTGGCCTCGTTTTTTGAACATCCTTTTATTTTTCTAGGATATTACAAGGCTTAGAACTTTAGCAGCAATTTCTCACATTTTCAAGAAAATTTCAAAAGGCTATTTTTACAGGGGCCAGTTCAGTTGTGAAGCGGCTGTGAGGTCCTTAGATCTTAGAAACCACCAAAAAGTCACCCCATTTTAAAAACTTCACCCCTCAAAGTATTCAAAACAGCATTTAGAAAGTTTCTTAACCCTTTAGACGTTTCACAGGAATTAAACAAAAGTAGAGGTGAAATTTACAAACTAAATTTTTTGTTGTTGCAGAAATTAATTTTTAATCCATTTTTTTTGTAACACAAAGTTTAACCAGAGAAACGCAACTCAATATTTATTGCCCAGGTTCTGCAGTTTTAGGAAATATCTCACATGTGGTCCTAGTGTGCTAATGGACTGAAGCACCGGCCTCAGAAGCAAAGGAGCAACTAGAGGATTTTGGGGTCTCCTTTTTATTAGAATATATTTTAGGCTTCACGTCAGTTTTGAAGGGCTCTAGTGGTACCAAAACAGTGGAAACCCCCCCAAAAGTGACCCCATTTGGGAAACTACACCCCTCGAAGGAATTTATTTAGGGGTATAGTGAGAAATTTGACAAGACAGTTTTTTTGCAGAAATTTCTTGGAAGTAGGCTGTGAAAATGAAAATCTACATTCTTTCAAATAAAATGTAGGTTTAGCAAATTTTTTTGTATTTCCAAAAGGACTAAAGGAGAAAAAGCACCGCAACATTTGTAGAGCGATTTCTCCCGAGTAAAAGAATACTCCACATGTGGTCATAAACGTCTGTTTGGACACATAGCAGGGCTTAGAAGGGAAAGAGCGCTATTTGACTTTTGGAGCTCAAATTTAGCAGGAATGGTTTGCGGAGGCCATGTCGCATTTGCAAAGCCCCTGAGGGACCAAAACAGTGGAAACCCCCCACAAGTGGCCCCATTTTGGAAACTGCACCCCTTGAGGAAATTATATAGGGGTATAGTGAGCATTTTGACACTGCAGGTTTTTTGCAGAAATTATTGGAAGTAGGCCGTGAAAATGAAAATCGATATTCTTTCAAAGAAAATGTAGGTTTAGCTAATTTTTTCTAATTTCCACAAGGATTAAAGGAGAAAAAGCACCGCATAATTTGTAAAGCAATTTCTCTAGAGTAAAACAATACCCCACATGTGGCAATAAATTGCTGTTTGGACACACGGCAAGGCTTAGAAGGGAAAGAACTCCATTTGGCTTTTGGAGCTCAAATTTAGCAGGAATGGCCAGGACACATTTTCAGAGCCCTTGAGGGGACAAAACAATGAAAACGCCAAAAAAGTGACCCCATTTTGGAAACTACACCCCTTGAAGATCTACGTGTGTGGTGATCATTTTGACCCCCACAGGTGTTTCATAGAATTTATTAGAATTGGGCAGTGAAAATAAAAACAATCCTTTTTCATCAATAAGATGTAGCTTTAGGTCAACATTTTTAATTTTCTCAACAAATAAAGGAAAAAAAGAACCCCCCCCCCAATATTTGTAAAGCAATTTCTCCTGAGTACGGCAATACCCCATTTGTGGTCATAAACTGCTGTTTGGGCACATGGCAAGGAACAGAAGAGAAGGAGCGGCATTTCGCTTTTGGAGCCCAGATTTTGCTGGATTGGTTTCTTGACACCATGTCACTTTTGCAAAGCCCCTAAGGTACCAGTACAGTGGAAACTACCCAAAAGTGACTCCATTTGTGATACTACACCCCTTCAGGAATTAATCTAGGGGTGTAGTGAGCATTTTGACCCCACAGCTGTTTCATAGATTTTATTTGAATTGGGCAGTGAAAATAAAAATTACATTTTTTTTCCCAATAAGACGTAGCTTTAGCTCAAAAATTTTAATTTTCTCAAAAAATAAAGTAGAAAAAGAACCCAAAATTTGTTAAGCAATTTCTCCCGACTACGGCAATACCCCATATGTGGTTATAAACTCATTTTTGGGCACACAGCAGGGCTCAGAAGGGAAGGAGCGCAATTTAGCTTTCGGAGTACAGATTTTGCTGGATTGGTTTCTGGTCGTTATGTCGCATTTGCAAAACCCCTGTGGGACCAAAACAGTGGAAACCCCCCCAAAAGTGATCCCCATTTTGGAAACTACACCCCTCAATGCATTTACATAGTGGTGTAGTGAGCATGTTAACTCTGCAGCTGTTTTGCATAAATTAGTGTGCACTCAATATTGCAGAGTGAAAATGGGATATTTTCCATAGATATGCCAATATGTGGTGCCCAGCTTGT
Organism: Rhinoderma darwinii; assembly: GCF_050947455.1. Taxonomy (NCBI): domain Eukaryota; kingdom Metazoa; phylum Chordata; class Amphibia; order Anura; family Rhinodermatidae; genus Rhinoderma; species Rhinoderma darwinii. Next base: position 6,605,421 of record NW_027461962.1, read on the forward strand.
GCCACCATAACAAGACTGCGCTCTAATTATTATGCTGTGTTTCCCGGTTTTAGAATCACCCTACATGGGGCCCTAATCTTTTGCCTGGACATTTGACAGGGCTCATTGCGAGAGTACCATGCGAAATTGAGGCCTAATTTGGCGATTTACACAGAATTGGTTCACAATTGCAGAGGCTCAGATGGGAAATAATAAAATAAACCCCCCAGAAGTGACCCCATTTTAGAAACTACACCCCTCGAGGCATTTAGTAAGGGGTGTAGTGAGCATTTTCACCCCACAGGTTTTTTCCATAAATAAATGTGCTGCGTATGGTGCAAAGTAAAAATTACATTTTTTCCCCAGAATTGCCAATTCAGTGGCAAGTATGTCGTGCCCAGCTTAGGACACTGTAGACACACACCCCAAAAATTGTTAAAAGGGTTCTCCCGGGTATGGCGGCGCCATATATGTGGAAGTAAACTGCTGTTTGGGCACACTGTAGGGCTCAGATGGGTGGGAGCGCCATTTGGCTTTTGAAGCGTAGATTTTGCTTGGTAGTAGTTTTGTTTGAGTATTGCTGGTGTTTCCATTTATAATGTGGGGGTACATGTAAGCTGGGCAGAGTACATCAGGGGCATAGTCAGGTGGCATAATAATGGGGTAAAAAACCAATAAAATTATCCATAGATGTGTGTTACGCAGTGAAGCCATCCTTTCTGCACAGGCCCGTGTCGCACTCATATATGGCGTCCTTTCTTATCCCCCTTTTGGTCCACACTCCGCACCTTTGCAGTTTGTGGAATTTTGCTGGGAAGTGTTGTCCTGGTATAATACGGGCACCGTCGCTTCTAGCAGATATGTTTGGGTCCCCCCTTCATGGTTCAATAATTTGAGGGCCCTGATAAATCGTATCTTGAAACAGATGAAATGTTCCCCTCTGATCTGTACAACTGCATGTTTTTATTTCCTGACTTATTGGAGCCATAACTAATTTTATTTTTTCATAGACGTAGTGGTATGAGGGCTGTTTTTTTGAGGGACAAGCTGTAGTTATTATTGGTACCATTTTGGGGTACATGCGACTTTTTGATCACCTTTTATCCTATTTTTTGAGAGGCAAGGTGACCAAGAAACAGCAATTCTGCCATAGTTTTTTTTAGGGTTTTTTTTATACAGTGTTCACCATGCGTTATAAATTACATGTTACCTTTATTCTGCGGGTCAGTACGATTCCGGCAATACCTAATTTATGGCACTTTTTTATGTTTTACAACTTTTTGCACAATAAAATTACTTTTGTAAAAAGAATGTATTTTTTCTGTCGCCAAGTTGTGAAAACCAAATATGTATGCTTTATTTATTTTTTTCAATAATAAAGGACTTGATAAGGGAAAAAGGGCGATTGTGTTTTATTTTATTACTTAAAACTTTTATTCTATTTTTTACAACTTTTTTTACACTTTACTTTAGTCCCGATAGGGGACTTGAAGGTCCAACTGTCAGATTTTTTTTTCTAATACATTGCACTACCTACGTAGTGCAATGTATTAGATCTGTCAGTCATTCACTAACAGCAAGCCGATTAGGCTTCGCCTCCGAGCGGGGCCTAATCGGCTTCCGTAATGGCAAACAGGAGGCCATTGTTAGGTCTCCTGGTGTCATAGTAGCAGTCGGCAGTTGTGTGATTGCAGGGCACAGCTGCCGATCTGCTAGCAACCACAAAGATCCAGCGATCGGATCTGATCGCTGCATCTGAGGGGTTAATGGCAGGCATCAGCGCTAGCTCCAGTTCCTGCCGTTACATGTGGATGTCAGCTGTAGCATAAAGCTGATATATCCACCGCTGATGGCTCCGGCTCATCTCCTGAGCCGGCGCCATCTTGCCGGCAGCTACGGAAGCCTTTCAGGCCACGCCTCCGGGCGGAGGCTGGAAGTTTTCCGTGCTAGGCACCCCGGGAGGCCACTATTAGGCCTCCGGTTGCCATTGCAGCCACCGACACCCCAGCGATTTCATTGCTGGGGTGTCGATGAGATGCAAACACCTTTAATGTAGCCATCGCTTTTGACGGCTGCATTTAAGGGGTTAATGTCGGGGATCGAAGTTAACTTCGGTCCCGCCGTTACAGCAGGATGTCAGCTGTCAGATACAGCTGACATCCGGGGATGATGGCACCGACTCAGCTTCTGAGCCGGTGCCAAACATTTGGCGTAAGTATACGACATTTTGCGGGAAGCACTGGCTTTCCATGTCGTATACTTACGACAAATTCGGGAAGGGGTTAAATAGCACCATTAGAAAGTACAACTTGTCCCATAAAAATGAAACCCACACATGGCCGTGTCAACGAAAAAATAAAAAAGTTATTACTCTTGGAAGGCAGGGCGGAAAAAAAAAGCATAAAAACGAAAATCAGTCTGGTCCTCAAAGGGTTAAAGGGCTATTCCAGTTTCTGCGAATAAAAATTATTTTTTGTATAAAGGAAAGATATAACATTTTTCAATATACTTTCTGTATTATTTCCTTACGATTTTAAGATCTCTTCTTGCTGTCATTGAATAGTAATGTACATTTTTTTTACTTACATTGGATAAAAATCTGTCAGATGTCAGACCCCAAAATTAAATTCAGACCCCAGACCAGAACCCTAAATTAATTCAGAACCTGATATTAATACTGTCTCTAGACCAGACACCTGAATATATTCAGACCCCTGACTAGACCCCAAATTCAATTAAGACACCAGACCCAGAGCGGCCATTAGTAGTATCTGGGCCCTGTACTGACAAATGGTTAGGGCCCCTTTGGCTCCCAACCTCCATTGTTTACTTTTGGTGGAGACTTGGGTATTACATGATCCTGTTCCAGTATAATAATTGGGGGATCCCCACACACAGTGCTCCTTGATTTGTGGGTTTATATTGCAGTTCTGTGCTAGAAACAAGTGCTGAATTATCAGAGTGTCTGTATTATTGGATGCCGGATTAAAGGAATGACACTCTATGTTTATATTAACACACAACCTGTAGACATATGAACATTATATACACAACATATATACAGCGTGGCTGCGGGGGAGGGGGGGCTGCTCTGTGTAATGATGGCCATGTGGTGTAATAGAGTATATGGACAGGGGGTGTATAAAGCAGATAGACCCTATAAGTGAGCAGGTGAGAGGGGTAAAGACAAGGAGAATTGTGGGTAAACCAGTGGGCGGACAGGTGTGAAGCTCCACCCCCGCTCTCACCTGTCTTACAGGAAACCTCCGGCCACAGATGAAGACTTCCCAGCGCTCCTGAATCCTCCGCTGCGGTATCTGGGTGACGTCTTTCTGTTCAGGGCTCGGCCGTTTGCTGTACTGACGTCTCCTGCCTCCTAATGCAGAAGCAGGAGGGTCTGTTACACGGGAGGACTTGATGGAGGGGCTGCTCGGTCCTCTGGTCTGGACGCTGCTGCCGTCCCCTTGTCCTCATTTCCATGGAGTGATTGTCACCCCCAGAGTCATGGAACTGCTGAATAGTGACGTCACTGGGAGGTCCTGAAGCTCCGGCGTCTGCAGAAATGGAGGGATCGCAGGTCCTTGTGCAGCTTCACTCAGATCCAGATAAGATAAAACCGCTCTCCTGCAGGAGTGTCCCCATAATCCAGCGCTTTTATTATCTCCCCTGTGGACATGTCCTGGCGTCTTCTTGTTATAGTCACCGGACGTCTGATTTACCCTCTAACACTGAGATGTCGGCTTCTGATCAGAGTTATGGCGCTCTACCTGCCCCCGATATGTCACCTGAATGGCGCCGTTCTGGAGATCCCCCGCTGTCCTCTACTAGGCCGCAGCTGAAGCCGGTAATAACCATGACAACAGAGCAGCGTTGCCATGAGCCACCCAGGAGCTCGTATAGGAAATATTACAACTGCCATTACCAGTGAGCGGAGATATTGGAAGAGATTTATTATTAGTGTCATGAGGAACATTGTACATAATAAATGACTTGTGACGTTTCTCTTCTTTACGACACCTCATGACTGACATTTATATGCACCCCAAAAAATTGGACAGCTGCGTGTATGGTAAAATAAAAAAAAGCCCATAGTCCCCTGGAAATTCCCCGCTGCTCCAGCGCCGATGACCCTGTGGTCTCCCGCCAGTCTCTGTTTTATTTCCTCAAAACCTGGACAACCCCTTCATTTGTGAGAATTGAGAACCTCCAAGAAGAAAGGCCGAAATAAAGAGCTTAAAGAGGCTCTGTCACCACGTTATAAGTGGCCTATATTGTACGTGATGTGATCGGCGCTGTAATGTGGATCACAGCAGTGTTTTTTTATTTAGAAAAACGATCATTTTTGGCGGAGTTATGACCTATTTTAGCTTTATGCTAATGAGTCTCTCCATGGACAACTGGGCGTGTTTTACTAAATGACCAAGTGGGCGATCACATCATGTACAAGATAGACCACTTATAATGTGGTGACAGCGCCTCCTTAAGGTTTGTCTCATGAAGAACAGCCTCTTCTGCAATCAGGGTATGATCACACGGAGTGTTTTCAGGCGTATTTTGGGGCGTTTACGCATCGAAAAATGCCTGAAAAAAATGGAAGAACGCCTACAAACATCTGCCCATTGATTTCAAATACGGCGTTCTGTTCCAACGGGGCGTTTTTTTACGCCTCGTTTTCCAAAATAAGGGTATTCCTTTAACATGGAATATGCTGCGATCACTTTTTGAGTCATACCTGCCATACCTGCCCACAGGTTGTGTGTGTTATTGCAGCCCTGCCTCTTTTACTACAATGAAGCTGAGCTGCAATACCAGGCACGACCCATGGACAAGTGTGGCGCTGTTTTTGGAAGAAAGCAGCCATGTTTTTCTAATCCTGGACAACTTCTTTAACCCTTCCCTGTCAAGATGGGAATCTCATACGTCCCGGCAGGAAGGCACCTTGGTAGACAAGGACGAATAAATCAGGAACCAACATGAAGTTTAACCCCTTCCCGACATTTGACGTATCCATACGCCAAAGTCGGAAAGGGGAAGTATGGAACAGGCTCACGGAGTGAACCCGCTCCATACGATGCCGCTGTATATGTATATGACACTCGTGCACGATCCCGCTTGTTTAACTCGTTAAATGCCGCGGTCAATAGCGACCACAGAATTTAAATCTTTAGAAAGAGGGGGCGACCCCCTCTAACAGCTCATCACGCCCCCCCGCAATGCAATCGTGGAAAGCGGCAGTTATGGGAGCACTCGTTGGCACTTTTATGGGAGCACTGGATGGCAGTGTTATGGGAGCACTGTGGTTGGCACTGTTATGGGAACACTGTACTTGGCACTGCTGTGGGAGCACTGTGGTTGGCACTGGTATGGAGATACTGTGGCTGTCATTTATTATGAGGGCAATGTGGTATTTCGCTGCACTGTGAATGTCCTTAACCCCTTCCCGCTCCTGGACGTACTATTAGGTCATGGTAGCTGTATCGTTCGCGCTCCATGACCTAATAGTACGTCTCGGGAGTAACGGCCATTTCGGCCGTCCTCCCGACACATACAAGAGCTGTGACAGCTGCTGTGTCGTACAGCAGCTGCCGCAGCTCCTACAGCGGCGACCGATCGCTGTGTCCCCGCTGATTAACCCCTTAAAAGCCGCGTTCAATAGGGATCGCGGCTTTTTAGGGGTTAAGCTAGAATCGCCGGCCTGCTACACGATAGCGGCCGGCGATTGTAACTATGGCAACCGGACACCAAACAATGGCGTCCGGCTATGCCATCGACAAAGTCAGGACCCACTATGCTTGCTGTCAGTGAGTAGATAACAGCTCTAATACACTGCACTACGCATGTAGTGCAGTGTATTAGAATAGCGATCAGGACCTCCTGCCCTCATGTCCCCTAGTGGGACAAAGTAATAAAGTTAAAAAAAAGTACAAAAAAGATGTGTAAAAATAAGAAAATAAAAGATGCAAAAGTAATAAAAGTAAAAATCCCCCTTTTTCCCTTATCAGTCCTTTATTATTAATAAAAATATATAAACAAACAAATAAACTATACATAATTGGTATTGCCGCGTCCGTAACGGCCTGAACTACAAAATGATTTCATTATTTATCCCGCGTGGTGAACGCCGAAAAGAAAATAATAATAAACCGTACCAGAATCACAATTGTTTGGTCACTTCACCTCCCAAAAAATGGAATAAAAAGAGATCAAAAAGCCGCGTGTACCGAAAAATGGTACTGATGGAAACTACAGTTCGTTACGCAAAAAATAAGTCCTCGCACGGCTTTATTGATGGAAAAATATAAAAGTTCTGGCTCTTAGAATATGGTAACACAAAAAGTGAATGATTTTTTACAAAACTTATTTTATTGTGCAAACGCCATAAGACATAAAAAAAAACTATAAACATCTGGCATCGCCGTAATCGTATCGCCCCGCAGAATAAAGTGAATATGTCATTTATAGCGCACGGTGAACGCTGTAAAAAAAATAGAATAAAAAAACAATAGTAGAATTGCTGTTTTTTAGTCACCGCGCCACCTAAAAATAGAATAAAAACTGATCCAAAAGCCGCATGCACCCCAAGAAAACTACAATGGATTCCTCAAGGGGTCTAGTATCCAAAATGGGGTCATTTTTGGGGGATTCCGCTGTTTTGGCACCACAAGACCTCTTCAAACCGGACATGGTGCCTAATAAAAAAGAGGCCTCAAATCCACTATTTTATTGCTTCAGAGGCCGGTGCTTCAGTCCATTACCACCCGAGGGCCACATGTGGGATATTTCTCAAAACTGCAGAATCTGGGCAATAAATATTGAGGTTTCTCTGGTAAAACCTTTTGTGTTATAGAAAAAAAAGGTATAAAAATGATTTTCTGACAAAAATAAATATGTCAATTTCACCTCTACTTTGCTCTAAATTCCTGTGAAACACCTAAAGTGTTCATAAACTTTCTAAATGCTGTTGTGAATACTTTGAGGGGTCTAGTTTCTAAAATGGGGTGTCTAATATATAGGCCCCTCAAAGCAACATCAGAACTGAACTGGAACCTAAAAAAAAAAAATCCTAATGAGCATTGGCTACTCCAAGATGACCCCAGTTTTGACCGTTTGTATAAACGGAGACCCCTATTAGACCGTTTCAGTGCCCGGTTTTCCCAAGCATACACCCCCGAGAAGTGTATTTCTATTGATGAGTCCTTGGTACATTTTAAAGGGAGGCTTCAATTCCTCGAGTACCTGCCGGGTAAGAGGGCAAGGTATGGCGTGAAGATGTGTAAGCTGTGTGAGTGTATCAGGGTATACCTACAGATTTAGGATGCATGAAGGGAAGGGCACCAGTATTCAGCCCCCAGAATGCCCCCCCCCCCCCTTACTGGGAGTTATGCAAAAATTGTGTGGGATTTGGTGCACCCACTGCTGGACCAGGGTTACCACCTCTACCTGGATAATTTTTATACCAGCGTCCCACTCTTCAAGTGCCTCGCTTCCAGAAGTCCGGCGGCATGCGGCACTGCTAGAACAAATCTGAGAGGCCTCCCTAAGACTCTGCAGGGCAAACACTCAGAAGGGGTGAGAGCAGGGCACAATCTAGCAGCAACAGATTGTGTGTCAAGTACAAGACAAGAGAGATGCCACACCAGTACCCATGTACCTGTACGAGGTACCAGTACAGAGACCCCCAAACCAGACTGCATCCTGGACTACAATAGGTACATGGGAGGGATGGACTTGTCAGATCAAGTCCTGAAGCCCTACTGCGCCATGCGGTGTGGTATGAGAAGCTGGCCGTGCACATCATACAGATGGCATTGTACAATGCGTACGTGCTACATCCATGTACAGGCCAGACGGGAACTTTCCTGGAATTTCAAGAGGTGGTTATCAAGAAACTAATTTTTAGGGACCAAGAAGGGGGGACACCCAGTACTTCTGGAAGCAAGGCCACACGCATCGTACCAGGGCAACACTTTCCAGGAGAAGTTCCCCAAACTGGCAAGAAAGGAAAAAGTCAAAAGAGGTACAAAGTCTGCTATAAGAGGGGGATAAGGGATGACACAATATATCAATGTGACGTGTCCCGAAAAACTAAGGCTCCGTATGAAAGAGTGCTTCAAAATGTATCATACATCACTTGATTTTTAATCTACCCCAGTTTTACTTACCCTGATGCACTCCGCACAGATTATCCCCCTTATCTTTCCCTTCTTAGCCCTGCCGTGTGCCCAGGCAGCTGATAACAGCCACATTGAGGGTATTGCCATATCCGTGAGAACCCACATTACAGTTTATGGAGTGTATGTCCCGGTAAAAATGCTCACTACACCTCTAGATGAATGCCTTAAGGGTGTCGTTTTTAAAATTGGGTCACTTCTCAGAGGTTTCAACTGTACTGGTACCTCAGGGGCTTCTGCATACATGACTTTGCACCAGAAAATCCCCAGTAGACCAAATGGTGGTCCTTTCCTTCTGAGCCCTCCCATGAGCCCATATGTCAGTTTATCACCACAAATTGGGCATTGCCGCACTCAGGACAAATTGGGCAACAAAATTGGGTATTTTATTTCTTGTGAAAATAATATATTTTGAGCTAAAAAAAACATATTATTGGAAAAAATTATATTTTTTTTAAATTCCCAGCCCAATTCAAATAAGTTCTGTGAAGAAACTATGGGGTCTAAATGGTCACATAACCCATCATTTAATTCCTTGAGGGGTGTAGTTTCCAAAATGGGGTCACTTCTGGTGGGTTTCCATTGCTTTGATACCTCTGGGGCTCTGCAAATGCGACATGGCACCCAAAAACCAAACCAGCAAAATCTGGACTCCAAAGAACACACAGCGCTCCTTCCCTTCTGAGGCCTCCCATGGGCTCAAACGGCAGTTTATCTCCACAAATGGGGTATTGCTGCACTTAGTAGAAATTGGGCAACAAAATGGTGTATTTTGTTCCCTGTGAAAATAAGAAATTATGATAAAAAATTACATGTTATTGGAAAAAAATTCATTTTTTTTATTTCACAGCCCAATTCAAATAGGTGCTGTGAAAAAATTGTGCAGTCTAAATGGTAAAAACAACCATAAATGAATTCCTTGAGAGGTGTAGTTTCCAAAATGGGGTCACTTCTGGTGGTTTTCCATTGCTTTGATACCTCTGGGGCCAGGGCCGATTCTAGCTTTTCTGCTGCCTGAGGCAAAAATGGAAATGGCGCCCCCCCCCCCCTCCACACAAAAAAAAAAAAAATTGTAAGTAAGAAACAACTTGTAAAACGAAACAAACAAAAAAATACATTAGGGCCTGTTCACATCACCGTTCGCTTCTGTTCCGAGGTTCTGTCGGGTGAACCCCGCAACGGAAAGTGAAAGTGACAGCACAGCTTCCGTTTCAGTCACCATTGATCTCAATGTTGATGGAAACATCGCTAATGGCTTCCGTTCGTCACCATTCCGGCTGGTTTCCGGTTTTCCGACGGAATCAATAGTGGAGTCGACTACGGAACGGAATCGAACGGTGATGTGAACAGGCCCTTATTGAACATCATTGTTATAAACTGCAAGGTCTCATAATGCTACAGGCAATTGTGTAGTAAATATCCCTATATTGCCCCAGCTATAAATACTAGTAAAATGACCAGGGCAACGTGTATCCAAAATTCAAACACAAAAATGAAAGAACAATATCAGTGTTCAAACTTGTGTCAGGGCTCCTTTAATGGCTCTTTACAGTCAGTATAGTAACACATGCGGCACTTTACAGTCAGTATAGTAACACATGCGGCACTTTACAGTCAGTATAGTAACACATGCGGCACTTTACAGTCAGTATAGTAACACATGCGGCACTTTACAGTCAGTATAGTAACACATGCGGCACTTTACAGTAAGTATAGTAATACATGCGGCACTTTACAGTCAGTATTGTAACACATGCTGCTCTTTACAGTCAGTATAGTAACACATGCGGCACTTTACAGTCAGTATAGTAACGCACGCTGCACTTTACAGTCAGTATAGTAACACATGCGGCACTTTACAGTAAGTATAGTAATACATGCAGCACTTTACAGTCAGTATTGTAACACATGCTGCTCTTTACAGTCAGTATAGTAACACATGCGGCACTTTACAGTCAGTATAGTAACACACGCGGCACTTTACAGTAAGTATAGTAATACATGCGGCACTTTACAGTCAGTATAGTAACACACGCGGAACTTTACAGTCAGTATAGTAACACATGCGGCACTTTACAGTCAGTATAGTAACACATGCGGCACTTTACAGTAAGTATAGTAATACATGCAGCACTTTACAGTCAGTATTGTACACATACTGCTCTTTACAGTCAGTATAGTAACACATGCGGCACTTTACAGTCAGTATTGTACACATACTGCTCTTTACAGTCAGTATAGTAACACATGCGGCACTTTACAGTCAGTATAGTAACACATGCGGCACTTTACAGTCAGTATAGTAACACATGCGGCACTTTACAGTCAGTATAGTAACACATGCGGCACTTTACAGTCAGTATAGTAACGCACGCTGCACTTTACAGTCAGTATAGTAACACATGCGGCACTTTACAGTCAGTATAGTAACACATGCGGCACTTTACAGTAAGTATAGTAATACATGCGGCACTTTACAGTCAGTATTGTAGCACATGCTGCTCTTTACAGTCAGTATAGTAACACATGCGGCCCTTTACAGTCAGTATAGTAACACATGCGGCACTTTACAGTAAGTATAGTAATACATGCAGCACTTTACAGTCAGTATTGTAACACATGCTGCTCTTTACAGTCAGTATAGTAACACATGCGGCACTTTACAGTCAGTATAGTAACACACGCGGCACTTTACAGTAAGTATAGTAATACATGCGGCACTTTACAGTCAGTATAGTAACACACGCGGAACTTTACAGTCAGTATAGTAACACATGCGGCACTTTACAGTCAGTATAGTAACACATGCGGCACTTTACAGTAAGTATAGTAATACATGCAGCACTTTACAGTCAGTATTGTACACATACTGCTCTTTACAGTCAGTATAGTAACACATGCGGCACTTTACAGTCAGTATTGTACACATACTGCTCTTTACAGTCAGTATAGTAACACATGCGGCACTTTACAGTCAGTATAGTAACACATGCGGCACTTTACAGTCAGTATAGTAACACATGCGGCACTTTACAGTCAGTATAGTAACACATGCGGCACTTTACAGTCAGTATAGTAATACATGCGGCACTTTACAGTCAGTATAGTAACACATGCTGCTCTTTACAGTCAGTATAGTAACAAATGCGGCACTTTACAGTCAGTATAGTAACACATGCAGCACTTTACAGTCAGTATAGTAACACATGCGGCACTTTACAGTCAGTATAGTAACACATGCGGCACTTTACAGTCAGTATAGTAATACATGCGGCACTTTACAGTCAGTATAGTAACACATGCGGCACTTTACAGTCAGTATAGTAACACATGCGGCACTTTACAGTCAGTATAGTAACGCACGCTGCACTTTACAGTCAGTATAGTAACACATGCGGCACTTTACAGTCAGTATAGTAACACATGCAGCACTTTACAGTCAGTATAGTAAAGCACGCTGCACTTTACAGTCAGTATAGTAATACATGCGGCACTTTACAGTCAGTATAGTAACACATGCTGCTCTTTACAGTCAGTATAGTAACAAATGCGGCACTTTACAGTCAGTATAGTAACACATGCAGCACTTTACAGTCAGTATAGTAACACATGCGGCACTTTACAGTCAGTATAGTAACACATGCGGCACTTTACAGTCAGTATAGTAATACATGCGGCACTTTACAGTCAGTATAGTAACACATGCGGCACTTTACAGTCAGTATAGTAACACATGCGGCACTTTACAGTCAGTATAGTAACGCACGCTGCACTTTACAGTCAGTATAGTAACACACGCTGCACTTTACAGTCAGTATAGTAACACACGCGGCACTTTACAGTAAATATAGTAACACATGCGGCACTTTACAGTCAGTATAGTAACGCATGCTGCACTTTACAGTCAGTATAGTAACACATGCGGCACTTTACAGTCAGTATAGTAACACATGCGGCACTTTACAGTCAGTATAGTAACACATGCGGCACTTTACAGTCAGTACAGTAACACATGCGGCACTTTACAGTCAGTATAGTAACACATGCGGCACTTTACAGTCAGTTCAGTAACACATGCGGCACTTTACAGTCAGTATATTAACACATGCAGCACTTTACAGTCAGTATAGTAACACATGCTGCACTTTACAGTCAGTACAGTAACGCATGCTGCACTTTACAGTCAGTATAGTAACACATGCGGCACTTTACAGTCAGTATAGTAACGCATGCTGCACTTTACAGTCAGTATAGTAACACATGCGGCACTTTACAGTCAGTTCAGTAACACATGCGGCACTTTACAGTCAGTATAGTAACACATGCTGCACTTTACAGTCAGTATAGTAACGCATGCTGCACTTTACAGTCAGTATAGTAACACATGCGGCACTTTACAGTCAGTATAGTAACACATGCGGCACTTTACAGTCAGTATAGTAACGCACGCTGCACTTTACAGTCAGTATAGTAACACATGCGGCACTTTACAGTCAGTATAGTAACACATGCAGCACTTTACAGTCAGTATAGTAACACATGCTGCACTTTACAGTCAGTATAGTAACACATGCTGCACTTTACAGTCAGTATAGTAACGCATGCTGCACTTTACAGTCAGTATAGTAACACATGCGGCACTTTACAGTCAGTATAGTAACGCATGCTGCACTTTACAGTCAGTATAGTAACACATGCGGCACTTTACAGTCAGTTCAGTAACACATGCGGCACTTTACAGTCAGTATATTAACACATGCAGCACTTTACAGTCAGTATAGTAACACATGCTGCACTTTACAGTCAGTATAGTAACGCATGCTGCACTTTACAGTCAGTATAGTAACGCATGCGGCACTTTACAGTCAGTATAGTAACGCATGCTGCACTTTACAGTCAGTATAGTAACACATGCGGCACTTTACAGTCAGTATAGTAACACATGCGGCACTTTACAGTCAGTATAGTAACACATGCGGCACTTTACAGTCAGTATAGTAACACATGCAGCACTTTACAGTCAGTATAGTAACACATGCAGCACTTTACAGTCAGTATAGTAACACATGCTGCACTTTACAGTCAGTATAGTAACACATGCGGCACTTTACAGTCAGTATAGTAACACATGCGGCACTTTACAGTCAGTATAGTAACGCACGCTGCACTTTACAGTCAGTATAGTAACACACGCTTCACTTTACAGTCAGTATAGTAACACATGCGGCACTTTACAGTCAATATAGTAACACATGCGGCACTTTACAGTCAGTATAGTAACGCACGCTGCACTTTACAGTCAGTATAGTAACACATGCGGCACTTTACAGTCAGTATAGTAACGCACGCTGCACTTTACAGTCAGTATAGTAACACATGCGGCACTTTACAGTCAGTATAGTAACACATGCGGCACTTTACAGTCAGTATAGTAACACATGCGGCACTTTACAGTCAGTATAGTAACACATGCGGCACTTTACAGTCAGTATAGTAACACATGCGGCACTTTACAGTCAGTTCAGTAACACATGCGGCACTTTACAGTCAGTATATTAACACATGCAGCACTTTACAGTCAGTATAGTAACGCACGCTGCACTTTACAGTCAGTATAGTAACGCATGCTGCACTTTACAGTCAGTATAGTAACACATGCGGCACTTTACAGTCAGTATAGTAACGCATGCTGCACTTTACAGTCAGTATAGTAACACATGCGGCACTTTACAGCCAGTTCAGTAACACATGCGGCACTTTACAGTCAGTATAGTAACGCATGCTGCACTTTACAGTCAGTATAGTAACACATGCGGCACTTTACAGTCAGTTCAGTAACACATGCGGCACTTTACAGTCAGTATATTAACACATGCAGCACTTTACAGTCAGTATAGTAACACATGCTGCACTTTACAGTCAGTATAGTAAAGCATGCTGCACTTTACAGTCAGTATAGTAACACATGCGGCACTTTACAGTCAGTATAGTAACGCATGCTGCACTTTACAGTCAGTATAGGAACACATGCGGCACTTTACAGTCAGTATAGGAACACATGCGGCACTTTACAGTCAGTATAGTAACACATGCTGCACCTTACAGTCAGTATAGTAACGCATGCTGCACTTTACAGTCAGTATAGTAACGCATGCAGCACTTTACAGTCAGTATAGTAACGCATGCTGCACTTTACAGTCAGTATAGTAACGCATGCAGCACTTTACAGTCAGTATAGTAACACATGCTGCACTTTACAGTCAGTATAGTAACGCATGCTGCACTTTACAGTCAGTATAGTAACACATGCGGCACTTTACAGTCAGTATAGGAACACATGCGGCACCTTACAGTCAGTATAGGAACTCATGCGGCACTTTACAGTCAGTATAGTAACACATGCGGCACTTTACAGTCAGTATAGTAACACATGCGGCACTTTACAGTCAGTATAGGAACACATGCGGCACCTTACAGTCAGTATAGGAACTCATGCGGCACTTTACAGTCAGTATAGTAACACATGCAGCACTTTACAGTCAGTATAGTAACGCATGCTGCACTTGCTTTCTGTCCACGTCTGTTGGATCTGTACTACCAATCCGTAATATTTGTAAACCGAAACTGCACAGACCAGACTAGGAATGAATGTGATCATCGAGCCAGTAATATAATCTGAAAACTATTCACTGCATTTTCAGGTCTTAACCCCTTAATGACCGCCGATACGTCTTTTTACGGCGGTCATTAGTGGGCTTTATTCTAGAGCGCCGCCAAACTACGTCGCTGCATTAGAATAAAGTAAACAGAGCAGGGAGCCGTGAAATCTCCCTGCTCTCAGCTGCCAGAAGCAGCTGAGGGCTGGGGGCGTCCCTGCTCTGCCGGGTGAGATCGATATTAGTATCGATCTCACCTGTTTAACCCTTCAGATGCGGTGCACAATAGCGAGCACCGCATCTGAATGGTTTTGGAGAGAGGGAGGGAGCTCCCTCTCATCTCACTGACACCCGGCGATAAAATCGCCGAGTGTCTGTGTCTTCTATGGCAGCCGGGGGTCTAATAAAGACCCCCAGGTCTGCCTGCAGCGAATGCCTGCTAGATCATGCCGCAGGCATGACCTAGCAGATGCCTGTCCGTTTTAAACGGACAGGCAGTAATACACTGCAATACAAAAGTATTGCAGTGTATTATAATAGCGATCGGAGGATAGGGAAGTCCCCTAGTGGGACTAGTAAAAAAGTAAAAAAAGTTTAATAAAGTTAATTTAAAAAAAAAGTGAAAAAAAAAAAATGAAAAACCCAGCTTTTCCCCTTACAAAATGCTTTACTATTAAAAAAAACTACAATAAAGCAAAAAAGTTACACATATTTGGTATCGCCGCGTCCGTAACGACCCCGACTATAAAGCTGTTACATTATTTAACCCGCACTGTGAACGCCGTAAAAAATAAAATAAAAAACAATGGAAAAATTGCTGTTTTCTGTTAATCCTGACTTAAAAAAAATGTGATAGAAAGTGATCAAAAAGTCGCATCTACTCCAAAATGGTACCAATAAAAACTGCAAGTCGTCCCGCAAAAAACAAGACCTTATACAGCTATGCCGACGCAAAAATAAAAAAGTTACAGCTCTTCGAATGTGACAATGGAAAAATCTAAAAAATGGCTTGGACATTAGGGCCCAGAATGCCAGCAGGGGGAAGGGGTTAAAGAATTGAGATGATTCAGGAAAAAGGACCACCGGCGCTGCTATATAGGATGTCGAGGCAATGAAATAAATAAATAATATTTATTTGTAAAGACAGGGCTACGCGTTTCGACGCCGGACCGGCGTCTTCATCAGGCCAGCTTGATTTATTTATTTTATTGCCTCGACATCCTATATAGCAGCGCCGGTGGTCCTTTTTCCTGAATCATCTCAATTATTTACCTTGACAGCAAAACTTTTTGCATGTGTACGGACCTGGCTGCAGCTTCATGCTTTTGTGATACCTACTGGTATCCATTCTCTAAGGTGAGCAATTTTCTTGTTGGTCATATTGCTCAATATACTCCCTCGCTTTATTGCACTATGTGGCGCCGTGTCTCCTTTTTATTTTTCTAATCCAGGTCTTAAAGAGGCTCTGTCACCAGATTTTGCAACCCCTATCTCCTATTGCAGCAGATCGGCGCTGCAATGTAGATAAGAGTAACGTGTTTTGTTTTTTTTAAAAACGAGCATTTTTGGCCAAGTTATGACCATTTTTATATTTATGCAAATGAGGCTTTCTAAAGTACAACTGGGCGTGTTTAAAGTTATGTACAAGTGGGCGTGTATTGTGTTCGTTACATCTGGCCGTTTTTACTTCTTTTACTAGCTGGGCGTTGTGTATAGAAGTGAATGATGCTGACGAATCAGCATCATCCACTTCTCTTCGTTACCACCCAGCTTCTGGCAGTTCACAGACACACAGCGTGTCCTCGCGAGATCAAGCTGTGACGTCACTCACTTCCTGCCCGAGGTCCTGCATCGTGTCGGACGAGCGAGGACACATCGGCACCAGAGGCTACAGTTGATTCTGCAGCAGCATCGGCGTTTGCAGGTAAGTCGATGTAGCTACTTACCTGCAAACGCTGATGCTGCTGCAGAATCAACTGTAGCCTCTGGTGCCGATGTGGCCGACACGATGCAGGACCTAGGGCAGGAAGTGAGTGACGACACAGCGTGATCTCGCGAGGACACGCTGTGTGTCTGTGAACTGCCAGAAGCTGGGTGGTAACGAAGAGAAGTGGATGATGCTGATTCGTCAGCATCATTCACTTCTATACACAACGCCCAGCTAGTAAAAGAAGTAAAAACGCCCCGATGTACGCACACAATACACGCCCAGTTGTACTTTAGAAAGCCTCATTTGCATAAATATACAAATGGTCATAACTTGGCCAAAAATGCTCGTTTTTAAAAAAAAAATTTTTTTTACTCGTATCTACATTGCAGCGCCGATCTGCTGCAATAGCAGATAGGGGTTGCAAAATCTGGTGACAGAGCCTCTTTAAAGGGGTTGTTCCAAGATTAAATGTTATCCCCTGTCTACAGGACAGGACATAACATGCTGATCAGTGGGGCTCCCTCGTACCCCTGAGTTAATGACGATGGAGGTCAAGCATACACCCTGCCGCTCCAGTTACTCAGGGGTACAAGGGACCACCGTTCCAGTTATCAGTGGGGGTCCCAGTGGTCAGACCCCCATCGATCAGCATGTTATGTCCTGTCCTGTAGACAGGGGATAACATTTAATCTTGGAACAACCCCTTTAACTGCAAGGGGCAAAAATGTATATTTAGAAAAAAAGGCATATGGAACAGTAGCAAAGCAAAAAATAAACTGCGCACAACCTATAAATAAATATATACCAGCAGTGTATATACCGCACAGATCAATATATAGCAGCAGTGTATATACCGCACAGATCCATATATAGCAGCAGTGAATATACCGCTCTGATCCATATATAGCAGCAGTGAATATACCGCACAGATCCATATATAGCAGCAGTGAATATACCGCTCTGATCCATATATAGCAGCAGTGAATATACCGCACAGATCCATACATAGCAGCAGTGACCAGCAAGGAGGGAGGTTGTGTGTGAGAGAGCTGCTGTGTGTGTGTGTTTGGTGGACCACACCCGAGATCCAGGGAGTTTCCTTTCTTTCACCAGCCCAGGTTTCTATCACCTGCCTGGGCTAAGGAAGCTTCCCTGAAGGAGGCTCCATTCATACATGGAGCCTCAGACCTCTACCCCCTGGAGCATGCAGGCGGGGGGTAGGGGGTCTTCCCAACCTGCTGGGAGCGTGCAGCCAGCATCAGGGGTGAGAAGGTCATCCCGTGTAAAGATCTGTGCGGCCCCCCCTGATGCTGGGGCTCTGGAAGGAGCCAGGAGGAGAGACATGGAGGATCATCATCCAGGTGGAGGACCAGAAGGCCCAGCGAGGCCAGATGCCCGACCAAGGGACCAGAGCACGGTTGAGGAGTGGGGGCTACTTCGGTCAGGAGAGTCTGTGGAGACGTTCAGCTCCCGCCTAGCTGCCCGGCTGGAAGAATACCGGGACCTCGGTAAGTCCCTGCGGCGGCTGCGGGAAGATCTGGCGGCCGCAAGGGGACGAGCAGCTAAAACATCAGGCGCCAAGAGGTCCCGGTATAACCTACAGGTAAAGGAAATACTGGAAGAAATTAATATGGTGGAGGAGAGAAAGATGGAGATTGTGGTCGGTGGGGGAGCCTTCGGGGAGAAATTGCAGAATGATGAAAGGTTTTCCCTGATGGCGTCCCCCACGCAAAGTAATGAAACCCCCTGCAAAAGGGGAGTAAAGGCATTGGCTGCTAAAAGTGCAGAGGCAGTGGAGGCCGCAAAAGTGGAGGCCGCAAAAGTGGAGGCCGCAAAAGTGGAGGCCGCAAAAGTGGAGGCCGCAAAATTGGAGGCCGCAGAAGTGGAGGCCACAGAAATGGAGGATAGCGTGGAGGTGGAGAGGACGCCTACCCGGGAGGAGACGGGCTCGGAGGACCCCTGGGAGGGCAGTAATGGAGGGGCAAGTGGGGAACTTTCCTGCAGCCAAGGTGTGCAAAACATTGAATCGGGCAGTGGGCACCCCCCGGGGTTGCTCACGCAAATACGGCTGCAGGAGTCCCCAGTGTCCCTCCAGAACTTTACTTTTGGAGCTGAGTTGCCACCAGAGGAGGACAAAGTACAGAAGAAGAAGCTTTGGAAGTTAAGGCGGAAGAAAACAAAGGCGAAGACAGGTGGGGTATCCTATAAATATTCCTACCTGTCTTCCTTGCGTTCCGGACCGGGTGAGAGCTCGGTTCGGGACGCAAACCCCGCAAATCCCCCAGCTCCGGCCTCTGCAGTGGGGTCGTGGCGGGTATGTGGGCAGAAAAATATGGTGCTGGTTTTGAGCAATGTGGCCAAGATGGCGCCAGATGCCGTCTCCTGTAAAGGAGGTGGTGTCGATGGCCACGTGGCGCTAGGGGGCGTGTCCCCGTGTCCGGCGGATGGGGAACCTCAGAAGCCGGTCTCTGGCGCAAGCCGGAGGCCGGGGGACGGGGGGAACCGGAAACCGGATGTGGCGCCGGAAAACCGGAAGTCCGCTGGTCATGTGACTCGGCCGGCGGACGCACCAAAAAGTGTTGCGGCAGCGAGTGGTGGCGGTAGGAGAGGCTCCGGCACTGCTGGCCATCCCCCGACGGGAGGGGGGGTTGGTTTGGTGCCGGGAGCGGCTCTAGCGGTGCCTGCGGCCCCTCCATCTGCATCGCCGCAAGGCGGTGGGAGGGGTTTAGCGGGCACGGGGGGTGACGGCACCCCTCCTCCCGAACATTGTATTAGTGGCGCAGCAGATATGGAGGTCGGTGAAGCGGAGGGTGCTGAGGGATTGCCGCCTGAGATATCCGGCGGCGCCCCAGAAGTAGCGGCACCTGATGATGTGGAGACCCCAAAAACGACAAAAACAACTTATAAAAAGCCCATGGACAAGAGGAAGAACTCTGTAACCAGCCTGGCCGGTATGAAAGTTGTGGAGAGGAATGTAAGTGGAAATGTAAATATTAATGGTAGTGTTAGTAGTGTTGGTAATATTGTTGGTGGTGGTAATGTTGTGGATGTTAATGTGGGTTGTAATATTGTGGGGGGAGTGTCAACCAGTGGCGGGCCGGTTGCTCCTTCTGCCAGAGCGCCCGGCAGGTCGTATGCGGGCGTTGTGGTGGGGGGACCGTCGGCCCACCCATCCTCATCTTCTGGGCCCGGGGACGGCAGTTTGCAACAGCGCCTCCTAGAAGCCTTAAGGGAGGGGAAGCAGACGATAACAGTAGGGGGAGTGCAGAAGGACCTATCCTTTTGGATAAATAGGTATGGTCTGGATGCCTTCCGAGAGAGACGGGGAGATCAGTGGTCGCTCCCAACAACCGGGCCGGCCGTGGCCAGGAGGAATGTGGTCCGTCTCCAGTGGCGTGGCAATGATGCGTGCCCTCCTCGTAAGAGGGTGGTGGAGCTGCTGCTGGAGATGGGCTTCAAGGCGAGTGACATCTACGCCTTGATACATCCTCATGGTACGGCTGAGTTTGACATCAGCTTTGTTCAGCCGGGGGGCCTTGAGGTCTTCTGGGGGAACTATGAGCTGGTGAAAAGCGAGCCCGGCTGGCGAGGGTTTGCTGCGCAAGCAATCTCTCGCCAGAATGGTCTCAGGAAAGTGACCGTTCTTACCCGTAACGAGTCGCTTTCCTGTGTGGACATCATGACCTGGTTGGGAAGATACGGTGAGGTAGCAGAGATGCCACGGAAGAACTGCGATGAGTTTGGCATCTGGTCGGGAGCCTGGACGTTTATGGTTAAACTTAAGCGTCTGGGGCAGACGGTGTCCCACATACCATCATCTGCTTTCTTGGGAAGAGATCGAATCCTTGTCTTCTACCAGGGGCAGCCGAAGCTGTGTCACCGGTGTGGCGACCCCTCACACTTGAGCGCAAGCTGCACTGTGCAGAAGTGCGCTCATTGTGGGGGGGTAGGCCATCTGGCCGCATCGTGTGAGCAGATTAGGTGTAACCTGTGTGGTGACCTAGGTCACCCTTTCAGTCGGTGTCCGCGCTCA
The DNA here is from genome assembly GCF_050947455.1 of Rhinoderma darwinii. Classification (NCBI taxonomy): domain Eukaryota; kingdom Metazoa; phylum Chordata; class Amphibia; order Anura; family Rhinodermatidae; genus Rhinoderma; species Rhinoderma darwinii. The sequence continues at coordinate 6,626,190 of NW_027461962.1, forward strand.
GTCGTCAATGTCTGTTCCAACCCTACGGAGAATGTAAGGAGGGAGGTCTCCGTGGGCGAGGGGGCGGACAGAGACGATAGAGCCCAAGAGCAAAGGACGAACGCCAGGAGGGGACCCCCTTCTCGTCAGAGAAGGGTGGAAAAACGCAGAAGGGAACGAGAGCTGAGGAGGACCCAGGAAACTGGGGACTCCTCTGGCTCGGACCTGGATGCCCCCCAGGATACTGATGCTCTTGGGGGGGCCGTACTGGACGAGGAGATAAGGAGGATAGAGAGAGAGCAGAGGGCTGAAGACTCCCAGTCCTCCCACTATGAAAGTGTGGAAGAGGAAGGGAGGTCACAGCCTAAAACAAAACAGGGGACACCGGGTAACATCAAAACAGGGCTAAAAACATCTGGCTCTGCCCCGGCCAAGGAAGGCAAAACCTGCACCCCCCTGGTGTGCTCCCCCAACCGATACCGTGTTCTCATGGATATTCCAGACCCCCAGGCCGGGGGGGAGAGCACGGTAGGGAGTCTAGGAGTCGTTGAGCCTCCTCTTCTGCGGGGGCCACTGTCCCCGGGGGAGGGGGTCGGCCCGGACCCAGGAGATGAGAATGGGAGGGGGGTGGTGGAGGTTATGGACTCCTCAAAAACAAAAAAAAGAGGTAAAGAGGGTGAGGGGTCCTCCTCAGAGGAGAAAGCAAGGGGTGGGAAGAAGAAAACCGTCTAACTCAATCATTTATGATGGCGGCACCCACTCCGTTGACGCTGGCATCGATTAACGTTGCCAGCATTAAGTCGAATATGGCTAGATTTGCAGCCTTTGATTTTCTCGGCCGGGTTGAAGCTGACATTTTGTTTTTGCAGGAGACCAGACTGTCACTTTTGGCAGAGGTCGTGAAAGCTAGGAGGGAGTGGCGACGTGGGCCCTCCTACTGGTCTCTTGCGGCTGAGCCATATAGCGGGGTGGCGGTACTTTTTACCGCACCGGTCACATGCCGGCGGATGATCGAGTTAGAAATGGGGCGGTGCTTGATCTTAGATGTTCTCATGAGGGGACAAGAACTAAGACTTATCAACATCTACGGTCCCCAGACAAAGTGGGACCGGAAAAGTCTCTTCATGAGGATTAAGCCCTTCCTTTTTACAGGCCGACAAGTCATTTTTGGAGGGGACTTTAACACTGTCGTTAGGCCCCAAGACAGAGGAGGTTCCAGAAAGGTACTGGCCTATGATAGTGTCGAGTTGAATAGAATAGCTAGTGATGCTCGCCTGGAGGACATCCACATTCGGTATACCCCAGGCCACTCGGGATTCACCTATCATAGTGGTAGTCGTAGGTCCAGAATAGACAGGTTTTTTTTAAAGGAGGACGCCATCTCTTCGGCAGTGTCCGTCGTTGAGGTGGAGTTCTCCGATCACTGTATGATTATGTTTTCTTTGAATGTTGCAGAGTCCCTCCAGATGGGAAGAGGTATATGGAGGCTGAATTCTACTCTCCTGGAAGAAGCAGAGATAAGACAGGCCTTCGAGGATTTTCTTCAGAGCCAGGTACCTTTATTGGATCTAGGTGGTACTAAGTCTGAGTGGTGGGAGGTGTTCAAAGAACGGGTGGCTGAGTTTTTCCGTCAGATCTCGTGCCTCAGGTCTATGAGCAGGTATCGCCTGTATCAAGACATGAGGAGGAAACTCGAACATCTAGTCTCAACCGGAGGTAGCCGTGAGGAAATCTCCGTGGTGAAAGCTCTGCTCAAAAGATGCCAATATGATAGGCACACGTCTTTGGTTCTTGAACGGGATTTCGGGAGGTACCGCTCGCCCGACCCTTACAAGAACTGCAAGATGTCAGTGAGTCGTAAGGTGGTGACAGGACTGGTAGATAGTACAGGCTCCCTGATGAGATCCAAATCAGGGATCCTGGAGGTCATCAGATCCTTTTATTCGCAGCTTTTGGGTGAGCAGGATCTAAACCGAGACGAAATGTCGGCTTTCCTGGCTGAAACCATCCCTGAGCCAGGAGCAGACCCCTCGCTTGGTGTTTTGACAGAGTCGATCAAGGAAGAGGAAGTGATGCTGGCGATTGATGGGTTGGCCATCAAAAAGTCGCCAGGCCCAGATGGCTTAACATCTGAGTTTTATAAGGCTTTTAAGGGAACCTTAGTTCCCCTCTTGACTGCGGTTTTTAATGAGTGCCTCTCCTCGGGCGCTCTGCCAAAGTCAATGGGCAAGTCGGCCTTGATCATTCTGTCAAAGGGTAAGGATTCGACCCGTATTGAGAACTGGCGTCCCATAGCGCTCCTCAATACGGACAGAAAGGTTCTCGCAAAAGTACTGTTTAATCGGCTGGTGAAGTTTGCACCCCGGCTCCTTTCGTCGGCCCAGCATTGCTCTGTTCCAGGCCGCAGCACCTTTAGTGCTGTCCTCAGTGTCAGAGAGGCAGTGGAGCAGGGACATTCTGGCCGATGGGAGGGGTACATGCTGTCCTTGGATCAGGCCAAAGCTTTTGACCGGGTGAATCACAAGTACCTTTGGTCAGTCCTTCTGAGGTATGGCCTACCGGGTGAGTTCGTTAATTGGCTCCAGACCCTATACGCTGGGGCTGAGTCTTTTGCACTGGTGAACGGTTGGACTGGAACCCCCTTTGAGGTTGGGTCTGGTGTCCGCCAGGGTTGTCCCTTAAGCCCCTTGCTGTATGTTTTCGCGATCGACCCCTTTCTTAGGCGGCTCGATCGTGGGCCATTGGCGGGGGTGGGGATGGACTTGGAGGAGCCGGAAGCCACTCAGAGGGTGGTTGCGTACGCGGATGACGTCACTATCTTTGTCTCCTCGAGAGGGGAGGCAGAGTGGGTGATGTCAGAAGTTGAGCGCTACTCACGGGCATCTGGGTCCAGGATCAACCGGGACAAGTGTGAAAGTCTCTGGCTGGGGGGAGGGGATCCTAGTTTTGATCTCCCGGACACCCTCCCAGAGCCCAAAGGGTCTGCTAAAATCTTAGGCATTGAATTTGGCCCGGGTGATTACCCCATGAAAAACTGGGAAGGTAGGCTATCAATAGCTGCCCAGAAGGTTGGCCAATGGAAGGGATGGTCTTTGTCCCTTAGGGAAAGGGTTCACCTGGCCAAGGCTTACCTGATGCCCATGTTGCTCTACCTTGGCAGCGTGTGCATGTTGCCAGAACCTCTCTGGACTCGGGTCTATAGCCTGTTCTTCCAACTGTTATGGGGAAACAGGCTTAACCTAATCAAGAGGGAGGTTACTTACCTACCGAGGAAACTAGGTGGGTTAGGTATGGTTAACCCAGTGGTGTTTCTAGTAAACACCTTCATTAAAATTAATTTGGCGAACCTCTTTGAAAGAGAAAGGGCTCCTCTGTGGATATCCTCCTGCAGGGGATGGTTTCGGCCTTTCTTCCAGGAATGGGAGACAGGAGGCCAAGCGAAAGACCTGCGTGTACCCCATGGGCACCTCCCGGCTTATGCCGCCCCGGTTCTGAAGGTTGTTCGTCGGTGGGGTCTGGAGGCGAGGGAGATCAAGACCATGTCGAGAAAATTTCTTGACAGAAAGGTCTTGTTGACCTGCTTCCAGAAGCCCCTGGCGCTCAGGGACTGCCCAAGTAGCGACCTCGGGGTGGGATTAAAACTTTTAAACTCTGTGAGGATTCCCCAGAAGTTTTGGGATCTGGCTTGGCGCTGCTTCCATGGGAGGCTGTATGTAAGGGGCAATCTGAAGTACAGAAACTCCGATGAAAGAGGTTGTCCTCGGGAGGAGTGCGATGACACGCTGGAAAGCATGGACCATTTCTTGCTTCAGTGTCCCTTCAATGCAGAGGTTTACAAACGGGTGGGTGCCTCCATCGGTTGGCCCGGTCTGACCAACCTCTCCTACGCTGGTTGGGCCTATGGGGCATTCGGAGACCTGGGTGGAAGGGATCATTGCACTTCTTTTTTAGTTAGTTTAGTGATCAGGTATTTCACGTGGAACGCACGGTGCTTAGTATCGACTCAGTGTAAAATCCTCCTGGAGGACGAGGTGTGTAGGAATATCATGGGTGACCTGGTGAAGGTCCGGTCTCTGGAGGTTGAGAAACTGGGTGCATCCAAGGCCTCTCGACTTTGGAGGGGCTTCAATTTTAGGGTGCCCTAGGTGGAACCAACCTTCAGGGGGAGGGGAGGGAGTGCCCCTGGGTATTAGACTGGAGGTGGGGGTCTGCACCTGGCCATGACACCGGGAAATAGCGATAGGGACAGAATGAGAGACAGCAGGAGGGACAGATTAGTTTATAAAGTAATAAGGGATAGAGATAGGGCAAGCAGCATAGGTTTAGCGATAGGGACCGGGGTGGTGGTTGGGGGTTGGCTTTGGCCTCTGGGCTGGTGCTCTAGGGGGGCTTTCCTCTCTCTCTCCTCTGGTGATGGGCTGAGTAAGCACAAGTAGGTTTTTGTTTTGAGCTTTTTGGAGACAGAAAAAGGGCTTACAAGCAGCCAAACTTAGGTTTTCGGGTTATTGTATACAGTATGATATTTTGTTATAGTTATGTGTCGGTATGATTATATGGTGTATAGGTGTATGCATGGGTTTGAGTGAATGTTTAGATAAGATGGGCAGTAGATAGGTGGGGTGGGGGGCCTGGGGGTGTGCCCATCCCGATTCTGGACTACGTGGACGTGAGGAGGACATGAGACGTGGGATCGGGCTGGGTGGGTGATGTGTTGGGTGGTGGGGGCCAGCATCTGAACTATGCGGACATGGAAGGACATGAGGCGTGATGCTGGTTGGGGGAGGTGATGGGTGGTGATGGATAAGTTAGTGTGTACAGGGTTAGGTATGAATGTGGATAAGTTAATAAAATAAAATAAAAAAAAGTAAAAAATATATAAAAAAAAAAAAAAAAAATAATAATTGAAAAAAAATTAGAAAAAAATAAATAAATATATATATATATATTTTTGTTTTTTGTGTTTTGTTCTTTTCTTTTCATTTACATGGTGCACTGGAGTAAGTGCACCATGGGATGGTAACTTTTATTTTCAGAGTTTATTATTATTATTATTATTATTATTTTGTTTATATTATTATTGTGATTATTATTTATTTTGTTTTATATATGTGGTGTTTTTTTTTAGGGGGCCATTGGTTGGCACATGGTTTTTAAGAGTATGTTGTATATAGTGTTATAGTTATGTTTTCTTGGGGTTGGGGGGGTATAGGTGTGTGTATGAATGAGTATGGGATTATAGTTATGTATGCATGGGGATTTATGTAAGAAGGGCCAGGCTGAGTAAATTGTACAGAAATGTACATAAGTTTTGTTTTGTTGTGTTTGTTTTGTAAATACCGTTTATTTTGTAATGTTTTATATTTTTCTATTAAAAGAGTAGCAGCAGTGACCAGCAAGGAGGGAGGTTGTGTGTGAGAGAGCTGCTGTGTGTGTGTGTTTGGTGGACCACACCCGAGATCCAGGGAGTTTCCTTTCTTTCACCAGCCCAGGTTTCTATCACCTGCCTGGGCTAAGGAAGCTTCCCTGAAGGAGGCTCCATTCATACATGGAGCCTCAGACCTCTACCCCCTGGAGCATGCAGGCGGGGGGTAGGGGGTCTTCCCAACCTGCTGGGAGCGTGCAGCCAGCATCAGGGGTGAGAAGGTCATCCCGTGTAAAGATCTGTGCGGCCCCCCCTGATGCTGGGGCTCTGGAAGGAGCCAGGAGGAGAGACATGGAGGATCATCATCCAGGTGGAGGACCAGAAGGCCCAGCGAGGCCAGATGCCCGACCAAGGGACCAGAGCACGGTTGAGGAGTGGGGGCTACTTCGGTCAGGAGAGTCTGTGGAGACGTTCAGCTCCCGCCTAGCTGCTCGGCTGGAAGAATACCGGGACCTCGGTAAGTCCCTGCGGCGGCTGCGGGAAGATCTGGCGGCCGCAAGGGGACGAGCAGCTAAAACATCAGGCGCCAAGAGGTCCCGGTATAACCTACAGGTAAAGGAAATACTGGAAGAAATTAATATGGTGGAGGAGAGAAAGATGGAGATTGTGGTCGGTGGGGGAGCCTTCGGGGAGAAATTGCAGAATGATGAAAGGTTTTCCCTGATGGCGTCCCCCACGCAAAGTAATGAAACCCCCTGCAAAAGGGGAGTAAAGGCATTGGCTGCTAAAAGTGCAGAGGCAGTGGAGGCCGCAAAAGTGGAGGCCGCAAAAGTGGAGGCCGCAAAAGTGGAGGCCGCAAAAGTGGAGGCCGCAAAATTGGAGGCCGCAGAAGTGGAGGCCACAGAAATGGAGGATAGCGTGGAGGTGGAGAGGACGCCTACCCGGGAGGAGACGGGCTCGGAGGACCCCTGGGAGGGCAGTAATGGAGGGGCAAGTGGGGAACTTTCCTGCAGCCAAGGTGTGCAAAACATTGAATCGGGCAGTGGGCACCCCCCGGGGTTGCTCACGCAAATACGGCTGCAGGAGTCCCCAGTGTCCCTCCAGAACTTTACTTTTGGAGCTGAGTTGCCACCAGAGGAGGACAAAGTACAGAAGAAGAAGCTTTGGAAGTTAAGGCGGAAGAAAACAAAGGCGAAGACAGGTGGGGTATCCTATAAATATTCCTACCTGTCTTCCTTGCGTTCCGGACCGGGTGAGAGCTCGGTTCGGGACGCAAACCCCGCAAATCCCCCAGCTCCGGCCTCTGCAGTGGGGTCGTGGCGGGTATGTGGGCAGAAAAATATGGTGCTGGTTTTGAGCAATGTGGCCAAGATGGCGCCAGATGCCGTCTCCTGTAAAGGAGGTGGTGTCGATGGCCACGTGGCGCTAGGGGGCGTGTCCCCGTGTCCGGCGGATGGGGAACCTCAGAAGCCGGTCTCTGGCGCAAGCCGGAGGCCGGGGGACGGGGGGAACCGGAAACCGGATGTGGCGCCGGAAAACCGGAAGTCCGCTGGTCATGTGACTCGGCCGGCGGACGCACCAAAAAGTGTTGCGGCAGCGAGTGGTGGCGGTAGGAGAGGCTCCGGCACTGCTGGCCATCCCCCGACGGGAGGGGGGGTTGGTTTGGTGCCGGGAGCGGCTCTAGCGGTGCCTGCGGCCCCTCCATCTGCATCGCCGCAAGGCGGTGGGAGGGGTTTAGCGGGCACGGGGGGTGACGGCACCCCTCCTCCCGAACATTGTATTAGTGGCGCAGCAGATATGGAGGTCGGTGAAGCGGAGGGTGCTGAGGGATTGCCGCCTGAGATATCCGGCGGCGCCCCAGAAGTAGCGGCACCTGATGATGTGGAGACCCCAAAAACAACATATATAAAGCCTATGGACAAAAGGAAGAACTCCGTTACCAGCCTGGCCGGTATGAAAGTTGTGGAGAGGAATGTAAGTGAAAATGTAAATATTAATGGTAATGTTAGTAGTGTTGGTAATATTGTTGGTGGTGGTAATGTTGTGGATGTTAATGTGGGTTGTAATATTGTGGGGGGAGTGTCAACCATTGGCGGGCCGGTTGCTCCTTCTGCCAGAGCGCCCGGCAGGTCGTATGCGGGCGTTGTGGTGGGGGGACCGTCGGCCCACCCATCCTCATCTTCTGGGCCCGGGGACGGCAGTTTGCAACAGCGCCTCCTAGAAGCCTTAAGGGAGGGGAAGCAGACGATAACAGTAGGGGGAGTGCAGAAGGACCTATCCTTTTGGATAAATAGGTATGGTCTGGATGCCTTCCGAGAGAGACGGGGAGATCAGTGGTCGCTCCCAACAACCGGGCCGGCCGTGGCCAGGAGGAATGTGGTCCGTCTCCAGTGGCGTGGCAATGATGCGTGCCCTCCTCGTAAGAGGGTGGTGGAGCTGCTGCTGGAGATGGGCTTCAAGGCGAGTGACATCTACGCCTTGATACATCCTCATGGTACGGCTGAGTTTGACATCAGCTTTGTTCAGCCGGGGGGCCTTGAGGTCTTCTGGGGGAACTATGAGCTGGTGAAAAGCGAGCCCGGCTGGCGAGGGTTTGCTGCGCAAGCAATCTCTCGCCAGAATGGTCTCAGGAAAGTGACCGTTCTTACCCGTAACGAGTCGCTTTCCTGTGTGGACATCATGACCTGGTTGGGAAGATACGGTGAGGTAGCAGAGATGCCACGGAAGAACTGCGATGAGTTTGGCATCTGGTCGGGAGCCTGGACGTTTATGGTTAAACTTAAGCGTCTGGGGCAGACGGTGTCCCACATACCATCATCTGCTTTCTTGGGAAGAGATCGAATCCTTGTCTTCTACCAGGGGCAGCCGAAGCTGTGTCACCGGTGTGGCGACCCCTCGCACTTGAGCGCAAGCTGCACTGTGCAGAAGTGCGCTCATTGTGGGGGGGTAGGCCATCTGGCCGCATCGTGTGAGCAGATTAGGTGTAACCTGTGTGGTGACCTAGGTCACCCTTTCAGTCGGTGTCCGCGCTCAGTCGTCAATGTCTGTTCCAACCCTACGGAGAATGTAAGGAGGGAGGTCTCCGTGGGCGAGGGGGCGGACAGAGACGATAGAGCCCAAGAGCAAAGGACGAACGCCAGGAGGGGACCCCCTTCTCGTCAGAGAAGGGTGGAAAAACGCAGAAGGGAACGAGAGCTGAGGAGGACCCAGGAAACTGGGGACTCCTCTGGCTCGGACCTGGATGCCCCCCAGGATACTGATGCTCTTGGGGGGGCCGTACTGGACGAGGAGATAAGGAGGATAGAGAGAGAGCAGAGGGCTGAGGACTCCCAGTCCTCCCACTATGAAAGTGTGGAAGAGGAAGGGAGGTCACAGTCTAAAACAAAACAGGGGACACCGGGTAACATCAAAACAGGGCTAAAAACATCTGGCCCTGCCCCGGCCAAGGAAGGCAAAACCTGCACCCCCCTGGTGTGCTCCCCCAACCGATACCGTGTTCTCATGGATATTCCAGACCCCCAGGGCGGGGGGGAGAGCACGGTAGGGAGTCTAGGTGTCGTTGAGCCTCCTCTTCTGCGGGGGCCACTGTCCCCGGGGGAGGGGGTCGGCCCGGACCCAGGAGATGAGAATGGGAGGGGGGTGGTGGAGGTTATGGACTCCTCAAAAACAAAAAAAAGAGGTAAAGAGGGTGAGGGGTCCTCCTCAGAGGAGAAAGCAAGGGGTGGGAAGAAGAAAACCGTCTAACTCAATCATTTATGATGGCGGCACCCACTCCGTTGACGCTGGCATCGATTAACGTTGCCAGCATTAAGTCGAATATGGCTAGATTTGCAGCCTTTGATTTTCTCGGCCGGGTTGAAGCTGACATTTTGTTTTTGCAGGAGACCAGACTGTCACTTTTGGCAGAGGTCGTGAAAGCTAGGAGGGAGTGGCGACGTGGGCCCTCCTACTGGTCTCTTGCGGCTGAGCCATATAGCGGGGTGGCGGTACTTTTTACCGCACCGGTCACATGCCGGCGGATGATCGAGTTAGAAATGGGGCGGTGCTTGATCTTAGATGTTCTCATGAGGGGACAAGAACTAAGACTCATTAACATCTACGGTCCCCAGACAAAGTGGGACCGGAAAAGTCTCTTCATGAGGATTAAGCCCTTCCTTTTTACAGGCCGACAAGTCATTTTTGGAGGGGACTTTAACACTGTCGTTAGGCCCCAAGACAGAGGAGGTTCCAGAAAGGTACTGGCCTATGATAGTGTCGAGTTGAATAGAATAGCTAGCGATGCTCGCCTGGAGGACATCCACATTCGGTATACCCCAGGCCACTCGGGATTCACCTATCATAGTGGTAGTCGTAGATCCAGAATAGACAGGTTTTTTTTAAAGGAGGACGCCATCTCTTCGGCAGTGTCCGTCGTTGAGGTGGAGTTCTCCGATCACTGTATGATTATGTTTTCTTTGAATGTTGCAGAGTCCCTCCAGATGGGAAGAGGTATATGGAGGCTGAATTCTACTCTCCTGGAAGAAGCAGAGATAAGACAGGCCTTCGAGGATTTTCTTCAGAGCCAGGTACCTTTATTGGATCTAGGTGGTACTAAGTCTGAGTGGTGGGAGGTGTTCAAAGAACGGGTGGCTGAGTTTTTCCGTCAGATCTCGTGCCTCAGGTCTATGAGCAGGTATCGCCTGTATCAAGACATGAGGAGGAAACTCGAACATCTAGTCTCAACCGGAGGTAGCCGTGAGGAAATCTCCGTGGTGAAAGCTCTGCTCAAAAGATGCCAATATGATAGGCACACGTCTTTGGTTCTTGAACGGGATTTCGGGAGGTACCGCTCGCCCGACCCTTACAAGAACTGCAAGATGTCAGTGAGTCGTAAGGTGGTGACAGGACTGGTAGATAGTACAGGCTCCCTGATGAGATCCAAATCAGGGATCTTGGAGGTCATCAGATCCTTTTATTCGCAGCTTTTGGGTGAGCAGGATCTAAACCGAGACGAAATGTCGGCTTTCCTGGCTGAAACCATCCCTGAGCCAGGAGCAGACCCCTCGCTTGGTGTTTTGACAGAGTCGATCAAGGAAGAGGAAGTGATGCTGGCGATTGATGGGTTGGCCATCAAAAAGTCGCCAGGCCCAGATGGCTTAACATCTGAGTTTTATAAGGCTTTTAAGGGAACCTTAGTTCCCCTCTTGACTGCGGTTTTTAATGAGTGCCTCTCCTCGGGCGCTCTTCCAAAGTCAATGGGCAAGTCGGCCTTGATCATTCTGTCAAAGGGTAAGGATTCGACACGTATTGAGAACTGGCGTCCCATAGCGCTCCTCAATACGGACAGAAAGGTTCTCGCAAAAGTACTGTTTAATCGGCTGGTGAAGTTTGCACCCCGGCTCCTTTCGTCGGCCCAGCATTGCTCTGTTCCAGGCCGCAGCACCTTTAGTGCTGTCCTCAGTGTCAGAGAGGCAGTGGAGCAGGGACATTCTGGCCGATGGGAGGGGTACATGCTGTCCTTGGATCAGGCCAAAGCTTTTGACCGGGTGAATCACAAGTACCTTTGGTCAGTCCTTCTGAGGTATGGCCTACCGGGTGAGTTCGTTAATTGGCTCCAGACCCTATACGCTGGGGCTGAGTCTTTTGCACTGGTGAACGGTTGGACTGGAACCCCCTTTGAGGTTGGGTCTGGTGTCCGCCAGGGTTGTCCCTTAAGCCCCTTGCTGTATGTTTTCGCGATCGACCCCTTTCTTTGGCGGCTCGATCGTGGGCCATTGGCGGGGGTGGGGATGGACTTGGAGGAGCCGGAAGCCACTCAGAGGGTGGTTGCGTACGCGGATGACGTCACTATCTTTGTCTCCTCGAGAGGGGAGGCAGAGTGGGTGATGTCAGAAGTTGAGCGCTACTCACGGGCATCTGGGTCCAGGATCAACCGGGACAAGTGTGAAAGTCTCTGGCTGGGGGGAGGGGATCCTAGTTTTGATCTCCCGGACACCCTCCCAGAGCCCAAAGGGTCTGCTAAAATCTTAGGCATTGAATTTGGCCCGGGTGATTACCCCATGAAAAACTGGGAAGGTAGGCTATCAATAGCTGCCCAGAAGGTTGGCCAATGGAAGGGATGGTCTTTGTCCCTTAGGGAAAGGGTTCACCTGGCCAAGGCTTACCTGATGCCCATGTTGCTCTACCTTGGCAGCGTGTGCATGTTGCCAGAACCTCTCTGGACTCGGGTCTATAGCCTGTTCTTCCAACTGTTATGGGGAAACAGGCTTAACCTAATCAAGAGGGAGGTTACTTACCTACCGAGGAAACTAGGTGGGTTAGGTATGGTTAACCCAGTGGTGTTTCTAGTAAACACCTTCATTAAAATTAATTTGGCAAACCTCTTTGAAAGAGAAAGGGCTCCTCTGTGGATATCCTCCTGCAGGGGATGGTTTCGGCCTTTCTTCCAGGAATGGGAGACAGGAGGCCAAGCGAAAGACCTGCGTGTACCCCATGGGCACCTCCCGGCTTATGCCGCCCCGGTTCTGAAGGTTGTTCGTCGGTGGGGTCTGGAGGCGAGGGAGATCAAGACCATGTCGAGAAAATTTCTTGACAGAAAGGTCTTGTTGACCTGCTTCCAGAAGCCCCTGGCGCTCAGGGACTGCCCAAGTAGCGACCTCGGGGTGGGATTAAAACTTTTAAACTCTGTGAGGATTCCCCAGAAGTTTTGGGATCTGGCTTGGCGCTGCTTCCATGGGAGGCTGTATGTAAGGGGCAATCTGAAGTACAGAAACTCCGATGAAAGAGGTTGTCCTCGGGAGGAGTGCGATGACACGCTGGAAAGCATGGACCATTTCTTGCTTCAGTGTCCCTTCAATGCAGAGGTTTACAAACGGGTGGGTGCCTCCATCGGTTGGCCCGGTCTGACCAACCTCTCCTACGCTGGTTGGGCCTATGGGGCATTCGGAGACCTGGGTGGAAGGGATCATTGCACTTCTTTTTTAGTTAGTTTAGTGATCAGGTATTTCACGTGGAACGCACGGTGCTTAGTATCGACTCAGTGTAAAATCCTCCTGGAGGACGAGGTGTGTAGGAATATCATGGGTGACCTGGTGAAGGTCCGGTCTCTGGAGGTTGAGAAACTGGGTGCATCCAAGGCCTCTCGACTTTGGAGGGGCTTCAATTTTAGGGTGCCCTAGGTGGAACCAACCTTCAGGGGGAGGGGAGGGAGTGCCCCTGGGTATTAGACTGGAGGTGGGGGTCTGCACCTGGCCATGACACCGGGAAATAGCGATAGGGACAGAATGAGAGACAGCAGGAGGGACAGATTAGTTTATAAAGTAATAAGGGATAGAGATAGGGCAAGCAGCATAGGTTTAGCGATAGGGACCGGGGTGGTGGTTGGGGGTTGGCTTTGGCCTCTGGGCTGGTGCTCTAGGGGGGCTTTCCTCTCTCTCTCCTCTGGTGATGGGCTGAGTAAGCACAAGTAGGTTTTTGTTTTGAGCTTTTTGGAGACAGAAAAAGGGCTTACAAGCAGCCAAACTTAGGTTTTCGGGTTATTGTATACAGTATGATATTTTGTTATAGTTATGTGTCGGTATGATTATATGGTGTATAGGTGTATGCATGGGTTTGAGTGAATGTTTAGATAAGATGGGAAGTAGATAGGTGGGGTGGGGGGCCTGGGGGTGTGCCCATCCCGATTCTGGACTACGTGGACGTGAGGAGGACATGAGACGTGGGATCGGGCTGGGTGGGTGATGTGTTGGGTGGTGGGGGCCAGCATCTGAACTATGCGGACATGGAAGGACATGAGGCGTGATGCTGGTTGGGGGAGGTGATGGGTGGTGATGGATAAGTTAGTGTGTACAGGGTTAGGTATGAATGTGGATAAGTTAATAAAATAAAATTAAAAAAAAGTAAAAAATATATAAAAAAATTAGAAAAAAAAAAAATATATATATATATATATATTTTGGCTTTGTTTTGTATTTTTTGTGTTTTGTTCTTTTCTTTTCATTTACATGGTGCACTGGAGTAAGTGCACCATGGGATGGTAACTTTTATTTTCAGAGTTTATTATTATTATTATTATTATTTTGTTTATATTATTATTGTGATTATTATTTATTTTGTTTTATATATGTCTTGATCTTTTTTTTTTAGGGGGCCATTGGTTGGCACATGGTTTTTAAGAGTATGTTGTATATAGTGTTATAGTTATGTTTTCTTGGGGTTGGGGGGGTTTAGGTGTGTGTATGAATGAGTATGGGATTATAGTTATGTATGCATGGGGATTTATGTAAGAAGGGCCAGGTTGGGTAAATTGTACAGAAATGTACATAAGTTTTGTTTTGTTGTGTTTGTTTTGTAAATACCGTTTATTTTGTAATGTTTTATATTTTTCTATTAAAAGAGTAGCAGCAGTGACCAGCAAGGAGGGAGGTTGTGTGTGAGAGAGCTGCTGTGTGTGTGTGTTTGGTGGACCACACCCGAGATCCAGGGAGTTTCCTTTCTTTCACCAGCCCAGGTTTCTATCACCTGCCTGGGCTAAGGAAGCTTCCCTGAAGGAGGCTCCATTCATACATGGAGCCTCAGACCTCTACCCCCTGGAGCATGCAGGCGGGGGGTAGGGGGTCTTCCCAACCTGCTGGGAGCGTGCAGCCAGCATCAGGGGTGAGAAGGTCATCCCGTGGAAAGATCTGTGCGGCCCCCCCTGATGCTGGGGCTCTGGAAGGAGCCAGGAGGAGAGACATGGCGGATCATCCAGGTGGAGGACCAGAAGGCCCAGCAAGGCCAGATGCCAGACCTGAGGACCAGAGCACGGTAGAGGAATGGGGGCTACTGCGGTCGGGAGAGTCGGTGGAAACCTTCAGCTCCCGCCTAGCTGCCCGGCTGGAAGAATACCGGGACCTCGGTAAGTCCCTGCGGCGGCTTCGTGAAGATCTGGCGGTCGCAAGGGGACGAGCCGCGAAAACATCAGGCGCCAAGAGGTCCCGGTATAATCTACAGGTAAAGACAATTTTGGAGGAAATTAATATGGTGGAGGAGAGGAAGATGGAGATTGTGGTCGGTGGGGGAGCCTTCGGGGAGAAATTGGAGAATGATGAAAGGTTTTCCCTGATGGCGTCCCCCACGCAAAGTAATGAAACCCCCTGCAAAAGGGGAGTAAAGGCATTGGCTGCTAAAAGTGCAGAGGCAGTGGAGGCCGCAAAAGTGGAGGCCGCAAAAGTGGAGGCCGCAAAAGTGGAGGCCGCAAAAGTGGAGGCCGCAGAAGTGGAGGCCACAGAAATGGAGGAAAGCGTGGATTTGGAGAGGACGCCAACCCGGGAGGAGACGGGCTCGGAGGACCCCTGGGAAGGCAGTAACGGAGGGGCAAGTGGGGAACTTTCCTGCAGCCAAGTTGTGCAAAACTTTGAATCGGGCAGTGGGCACCCTCCGGGGTTGCTCACGCAAATACGGCTGCAGGAGTCCCCAGTGTCCCTCCAGAACTTTACTTTTGGAGATGAGTTGCCACCGGAGGAGGAGAAAAAAAAAAAGAAAAAATTATGGAAGTTGAGGCGGAAAAAGGCAAAGGGGAAGACAGGTGGAGTATCTTACAAATATTCCTACCTGTCTTCCTTGCGTTCCGGACCGGGTGAGAGCTCGGTTCGGGACGCAAACCCCGCAAATCCCCCAGCTCCGGCCTCTGCAGTGGGGTCGTGGCGGGTATGTGGGCAGAAAGACATGGTGCTGGTTTTGAGCAATGTGGCCAAGGTGGCACCAGACGCCGTCTCCTGTAAAGGAGGTGGTGTCGATGGCCACGTGGCGCTAGGGGGCGTGTCCCCGTGTCCGGCGGATGGGGAACCTCAGAAGCCGGTCTCTGGCGCAAGCCGGAGGCCGGGGGACGGGGGGAACCGGAAACCGGATGTGGCGCCGGAAAACCGGAAGTCCGCTGGTCATGTGACTCGGCCGGCGGACGCACCAGAAAGTGTTGCGGCAGCGAGTGGTGGCGGTAGGAGAGGCTCCGGCACTGCTGGCCATCCCCCGACGGGAGGGGGGGTTGGTTTGGTGCCGGGAGCGGCTCTAGCGGTGCCTGCGGCCCCTCCATCTGCATCGCCGCAAGGCGGTGGGAGGGGTTTAGCGGGCACGGGGGGTGACGGCACCCCTCCTCCCGAACATTGTATTGGTGGCGCAGCAGATATGGAGGTCGGTGAAGCGGAGGGTGCTGAGGGATTGCCGCCTGAGATATCCGGCGGCACCCCAGAAGTAGCGGCACCTGATGATGTGGAGACCCCAAAAATGACAAAAACAACTTATAAAAAGCCCATCGACAAGAGGAAGAACTCTGTAACCAGCCTGGCCGGTATGAAAGTTGTGGAGAGGAATGTAAGTGAAAATGTAAATATTAATGGTAATGTTAGTAGTGTTGGTAATATTGTTGGTGGTGGTAATGTTGTGGATGTTAATGTGGGTTGTAATATTGTGGGGGGAGTGTCAACCATTGGCGGGCCGGTTGCTCCTTCTGCCAGAGCGCCCGGCAGGTCGTATGCGGGCGTTGTGGTGGGGGGACCGTCGGCCCACCCATCCTCATCTTCTGGGCCCGGGGACGGCAGTTTGCAACAGCGCCTCCTAGAAGCCTTAAGGGAGGGGAAGCAGACGATAACAGTAGGGGGAGTGCAGAAGGACCTATCCTTTTGGATAAATAGGTATGGTCTGGATGCCTTCCGAGAGAGACGGGGAGATCAGTGGTCGCTCCCAACAACCGGGCCGGCCGTGGCCAGGAGGAATGTGGTCCGTCTCCAGTGGCGTGGCAATGATGCGTGCCCTCCTCGTAAGAGGGTGGTGGAGCTGCTGCTGGAGATGGGCTTCAAGGCGAGTGACATCTACGCCTTGATACATCCTCATGGTACGGCTGAGTTTGACATCAGCTTTGTTCAGCCGGGGGGCCTTGAGGTCTTCTGGGGGAACTATGAGCTGGTGAAAAGCGAGCCCGGCTGGCGAGGGTTTGCTGCGCAAGCAATCTCTCGCCAGAATGGTCTCAGGAAAGTGACCGTTCTTACCCGTAACGAGTCGCTTTCCTGTGTGGACATCATGACCTGGTTGGGAAGATACGGTGAGGTAGCAGAGATGCCACGGAAGAACTGCGATGAGTTTGGCATCTGGTCGGGAGCCTGGACGTTTATGGTTAAACTTAAGCGTCTGGGGCAGACGGTGTCCCACATACCATCATCTGCTTTCTTGGGAAGAGATCGAATCCTTGTCTTCTACCAGGGGCAGCCGAAGCTGTGTCACCGGTGTGGCGACCCCTCACACTTGAGCGCAAGCTGCACTGTGCAGAAGTGCGCTCATTGTGGGGGGGTAGGCCATCTGGCCGCATCGTGTGAGCAGATTAGGTGTAACCTGTGTGGTGACCTAGGTCACCCTTTCAGTCGGTGTCCGCGCTCAGTCGTCAATGTCTGTTCCAACCCTACGGAGAATGTAAGGAGGGAGGTCTCCGTGGGCGAGGGGGCGGACAGAGACGATAGAGCCCAAGAGCAAAGGACGAACGCCAGGAGGGGACCCCCTTCTCGTCAGAGAAGGGTGGAAAAACGCAGAAGGGAACGAGAGCTGAGGAGGACCCAGGAAACTGGGGACTCCTCTGGCTCGGACCTGGATGCCCCCCAGGATACTGATGCTCTTGGGGGGGCCGTACTGGACGAGGAGATAAGGAGGATAGAGAGAGAGCAGAGGGCTGAGGACTCCCAGTCCTCCCACTATGAAAGTGTGGAAGAGGAAGGGAGGTCACAGCCTAAAACAAAACAGGGGACACCGGGTAACATCAAAACAGGGCTAAAAACATCTGGCCCTGCCCCGGCCAAGGAAGGCAAAACCTGCACCCCCCTGGTGTGCTCCCCCAACCGATACCGTGTTCTCATGGATATTCCAGACCCCCAGGACGGGGGGGGAGAGCACGGTAGGGAGTCTAGGTGTCGTTGAGCCTCCTCTTCTGCGGGGGCCACTGTCCCCGGGGGAGGGGGTCGGCCCGGACCCAGGAGATGAGAATGGGAGGGGGGTGGTGGAGGTTATGGACTCCTCAAAAACAAAAAAAAGAGGTAAAGAGGGTGAGGGGTCCTCCTCAGAGGAGAAAGCAAGGGGTGGGAAGAAGAAAACCGTCTAACTCAATCATTTATGATGGCGGCACCCACTCCGTTGACGCTGGCATCGATTAACGTTGCCAGCATTAAGTCGAATATGGCTAGATTTGCAGCCTTTGATTTTCTCGGCCGGGTTGAAGCTGACATTTTGTTTTTGCAGGAGACCAGACTGTCACTTTTGGCAGAGGTCGTGAAAGCTAGGAGGGAGTGGCGACGTGGGCCCTCCTACTGGTCTCTTGCGGCTGAGCCATATAGCGGGGTGGCGGTACTTTTTACCGCACCGGTCACATGCCGGCGGATGATCGAGTTAGAAATGGGGCGGTGCTTGATCTTAGATGTTCTCATGAGGGGACAAGAACTAAGACTCATTAACATCTACGGTCCCCAGACAAAGTGGGACCGGAAAAGTCTCTTCATGAGGATTAAGCCCTTCCTTTTTACAGGCCGACAAGTCATTTTTGGAGGGGACTTTAACACTGTCGTTAGGCCCCAAGACAGAGGAGGTTCCAGAAAGGTACTGGCCTATGATAGTGTCGAGTTGAATAGAATAGCTAGTGATGCTCGCCTGGAGGACATCCACATTCGGTATACCCCAGGCCACTCGGGATTCACCTATCATAGTGGTAGTCGTAGATCCAGAATAGACAGGTTTTTTTTAAAGGAGGACGCCATCTCTTCGGCAGTGTCCGTCGTTGAGGTGGAGTTCTCCGATCACTGTATGATTATGTTTTCTTTGAATGTTGCAGAGTCCCTCCAGATGGGAAGAGGTATATGGAGGCTGAATTCTACTCTCCTGGAAGAAGCAGAGATAAGACAGGCCTTCGAGGATTTTCTTCAGAGCCAGGTACCTTTATTGGATCTAGGTGGTACTAAGTCTGAGTGGTGGGAGGTGTTCAAAGAACGGGTGGCTGAGTTTTTCCGTCAGATCTCGTGCCTCAGGTCTATGAGCAGGTATCGCCTGTATCAAGACATGAGGAGGAAACTCGAACATCTAGTCTCAACCGGAGGTAGCCGTGAGGAAATCTCCGTGGTGAAAGCTCTGCTCAAAAGATGCCAATATGATAGGCACACGTCTTTGGTTCTTGAACGGGATTTCGGGAGGTACCGCTCGCCCGACCCTTACAAGAACTGCAAGATGTCAGTGAGTCGTAAGGTGGTGACAGGACTGGTAGATAGTACAGGCTCCCTGATGAGATCCAAATCAGGGATCCTGGAGGTCATCAGATCCTTTTATTCGCAGCTTTTGGGTGAGCAGGATCTAAACCGAGACGAAATGTCGGCTTTCCTGGCTGAAACCATCCCTGAGCCAGGAGCAGACCCCTCGCTTGGTGTTTTGACAGAGTCGATCAAGGAAGAGGAAGTGATGCTGGCGATTGATGGGTTGGCCATCAAAAAGTCGCCAGGCCCAGATGGCTTAACATCTGAGTTTTATAAGGCTTTTAAGGGAACCTTAGTTCCCCTCTTGACTGCGGTTTTTAATGAGTGCCTCTCCTCGGGCGCTCTTCCAAAGTCAATGGGCAAGTCGGCCTTGATCATTCTGTCAAAGGGTAAGGATTCGACACGTATTGAGAACTGGCGTCCCATAGCGCTCCTCAATACGGACAGAAAGGTTCTCGCAAAAGTACTGTTTAATCGGCTGGTGAAGTTTGCACCCCGGCTCCTTTCGTCGGCCCAGCATTGCTCTGTTCCAGGCCGCAGCACCTTTAGTGCTGTCCTCAGTGTCAGAGAGGCAGTGGAGCAGGGACATTCTGGCCGATGGGAGGGGTACATGCTGTCCTTGGATCAGGCCAAAGCTTTTGACCGGGTGAATCACAAGTACCTTTGGTCAGTCCTTCTGAGGTATGGCCTACCGGGTGAGTTCGTTAATTGGCTCCAGACCCTATACGCTGGGGCTGAGTCTTTTGCACTGGTGAACGGTTGGACTGGAACCCCCTTTGAGGTTGGGTCTGGTGTCCGCCAGGGTTGTCCCTTAAGCCCCTTGCTGTATGTTTTCGCGATCGACCCCTTTCTTAGGCGGCTCGATCGTGGGCCATTGGCGGGGGTGGGGATGGACTTGGAGGAGCCGGAAGCCACTCAGAGGGTGGTTGCGTACGCGGATGACGTCACTATCTTTGTCTCCTCGAGAGGGGGGGCAGAGTGGGTGATGTCAGAAGTTGAGCGCTACTCACGGGCATCTGGGTCCAGGATCAACCGGGACAAGTGTGAAAGTCTCTGGCTGGGGGGAGGGGATCCTAGTTTTGATCTCCCGGACACCCTCCCAGAGCCCAAAGGGTCTGCTAAAATCTTAGGCATTGAATTTGGCCCGGGTGATTACCCCATGAAAAACTGGGAAGGTAGGCTATCAATAGCTGCCCAGAAGGTTGGCCAATGGAAGGGATGGTCTTTGTCCCTTAGGGAAAGGGTTCACCTGGCCAAGGCTTACCTGATGCCCATGTTGCTCTACCTTGGCAGCGTGTGCATGTTGCCAGAACCTCTCTGGACTCGGGTCTATAGCCTGTTCTTCCAACTGTTATGGGGAAACAGGCTTAACCTAATCAAGAGGGAGGTTACTTACCTACCGAGGAAACTAGGTGGGTTAGGTATGGTTAACCCAGTGGTGTTTCTAGTAAACACCTTCATTAAAATTAATTTGGCAAACCTCTTTGAAAGAGAAAGGGCTCCTCTGTGGATATCCTCCTGCAGGGGATGGTTTCGGCCTTTCTTCCAGGAATGGGAGACAGGAGGCCAAGCGAAAGACCTGCGTGTACCCCATGGGCACCTCCCGGCTTATGCCGCCCCGGTTCTGAAGGTTGTTCGTCGGTGGGGTCTGGAGGCGAGGGAGATCAAGACCATGTCGAGAAAATTTCTTGACAGAAAGGTCTTGTTGACCTGCTTCCAGAAGCCCCTGGCGCTCAGGGACTGCCCAAGTAGCGACCTCGGGGTGGGATTAAAACTTTTAAACTCTGTGAGGATTCCCCAGAAGTTTTGGGATCTGGCTTGGCGCTGCTTCCATGGGAGGCTGTATGTAAGGGGCAATCTGAAGTACAGAAACTCCGATGAAAGAGGTTGTCCTCGGGAGGAGTGCGATGACACGCTGGAAAGCATGGACCATTTCTTGCTTCAGTGTCCCTTCAATGCAGAGGTTTACAAACGGGAGGGTGCCTCCATCGGTTGGCCCGGTCTGACCAACCTCTCCTACGCTGGTTGGGCCTATGGGGCATTCGGAGACCTGGGTGGAAGGGATCATTGCACTTCTTTTTTAGTTAGTTTAGTGATCAGGTATTTCACGTGGAACGCACGGTGCTTAGTATCGACTCAGTGTAAAATCCTCCTGGAGGACGAGGTGTGTAGGAATATCATGGGTGACCTGGTGAAGGTCCGGTCTCTGGAGGTTGAGAAACTGGGTGCATCCAAGGCCTCTCGACTTTGGAGGGGCTTCAATTTTAGGGTGCCCTAGGTGGAACCAACCTTCAGGGGGAGGGGAGGGAGTGCCCCTGGGTATTAGACTGGAGGTGGGGGTCTGCACCTGGCCATGACACCGGGAAATAGCGATAGGGACAGAATGAGAGACAGCAGGAGGGACAGATTAGTTTATAAAGTAATAAGGGATAGAGATAGGGCAAGCAGCATAGGTTTAGCGATAGGGACCGGGGTGGTGGTTGGGGGTTGGCTTTGGCCTCTGGGCTGGTGCTCTAGGGGGGCTTTCCTCTCTCTCTCCTCTGGTGATGGGCTGAGTAAGCACAAGTAGGTTTTTGTTTTGAGCTTTTTGGAGACAGAAAAAGGGCTTACAAGCAGCCAAACTTAGGTTTTCGGGTTATTGTATACAGTATGATATTTTGTTATAGTTATGTGTCGGTATGATTATATGGTGTATAGGTGTATGCATGGGTTTGAGTGAATGTTTAGATAAGATGGGCAGTAGATAGGTGGGGTGGGGGGCCTGGGGGTGTGCCCATCCCGATTCTGGACTACGTGGACGTGAGGAGGACATGAGACGTGGGATCGGGCTGGGTGGGTGATGTGTTGGGTGGTGGGGGCCAGCATCTGAACTATGCGGACATGGAAGGACATGAGGCGTGATGCTGGTTGGGGGAGGTGATGGGTGGTGATGGATAAGTTAGTGTGTACAGGGTTAGGTATGAATGTGGATAAGTTAATAAAATAAAATAAAAAAAAGTAAAAAATATATAAAAAAAAAAAAAAAAAAATAATAATAATTGAAAAAAATTAGAAAAAAATAAATAAATATATATATATATATTTTGGTTTTTTGTGTTTTGTTCTTTTCTTTTCATTTACATGGTGCACTGGAGTAAGTGCACCATGGGATGGTAACTTTTATTTTCAGAGTTTATTATTATTATTATTATTATTATTATTTTGTTTATATTATTATTGTGATTATTATTTTTTTGTTTTATATATGTCTTGATTTTTTTTTTAGGGGGCCATTGGTTGGCACATGGTTTTTAAGAGTATGTTGTATATAGTGTTATAGTTATGTTTTCTTGGGGTTAGGGGGGTTTAGGTGTGTGTATGAATGAGTATGGGATTATAGTTATGTATGCATGGGGATTTATGTAAGAAGGGCCAGGCTGGGTAAATTGTACAGAAATGTACATAAGTTTTGTTTTGTTGTGTTTGTTTTGTAAATACCGTTTATTTTGTAATGTTTTATATTTTTCTATTAAAAGAGTAGCAGCAGTGACTAGCAAGGAGGGAGGTTGTGTGTGAGAGAGCTGCTGTGTGTGTGTGTTTGGTGGACCACACCCGAGATCCAGGGAGTTTCCTTTCTTTCACCAGCCCAGGTTTCTATCACCTGCCTGGGCTAAGGAAGCTTCCCTGAAGGAGGCTCCATTCATACATGGAGCCTCAGACCTCTACCCCCTGGAGCATGCAGGCGGGGGGTAGGGGGTCTTCCCAACCTGCTGGGAGCGTGCAGCCAGCATCAGGGGTGAGAAGGTCATCCCGTGGAAAGATCTGTGCGGCCCCCCCTGATGCTGGGGCTCTGGAAGGAGCCAGGAGGAGAGACATGGCGGATCATCCAGGTGGAGGACCAGAAGGCCCAGCAAGGCCAGATGCCAGACCTGAGGACCAGAGCACGGTAGAGGAATGGGGGCTACTGCGGTCGGGAGAGTCGGTGGAAACCTTCAGCTCCCGCCTAGCTGCCCGGCTGGAAGAATACCGGGACCTCGGTAAGTCCCTGCGGCGGCTTCGTGAAGATCTGGCGGTCGCAAGGGGACGAGCCGCGAAAACATCAGGCGCCAAGAGGTCCCGGTATAATCTACAGGTAAAGACAATTTTGGAGGAAATTAATATGGTGGAGGAGAGGAAGATGGAGATTGTGGTCGGTGGGGGAGCCTTCGGGGAGAAATTGGAGAATGATGAAAGGTTTTCCCTGATGGCGTCCCCCACGCAAAGTAATGAAACCCCCTGCAAAAGGGGAGTAAAGGCATTGGCTGCTAAAAGTGCAGAGGCAGTGGAGGCCGCAAAAGTGGAGGCCGCAAAAGTGGAGGCCGCAAAAGTGGAGGCCGCAAAAGTGGAGGCCGCAAAAGTGGAGGCCGCAAAAGTGGAGGCCGCAGAAGTGGAGGCCACAGAAATGGAGGAAAGCGTGTATTTGGAGAGGACGCCAACCCGGGAGGAGACGGGCTCGGAGGACCCCTGGGAAGGCAGTAACGGAGGGGCAAGTGGGGAACTTTCCTGCAGCCAAGTTGTGCAAAACTTTGAATCGGGCAGTGGGCACCCTCCGGGGTTGCTCACGCAAATACGGCTGCAGGAGTCCCCAGTGTCCCTCCAGAACTTTACTTTTGGAGCTGAGTTGCCACCAGAGGAGGACAAAGTACAGAAGAAGAAGCTTTGGAAGTTAAGGCGGAAGAAAACAAAGGCGAAGACAGGTGGGGTATCCTATAAATATTCCTACCTGTCTTCCTTGCGTTCCGGACCGGGTGAGAGCTCGGTTCGGGACGCAAACCCCGCAAATCCCCCAGCTCCGGCCTCTGCAGTGGGGTCGTGGCGGGTATGTGGGCAGAAAGATATGGTGCTGGTTTTGAGCAATGTGGCCAAGATGGCGCCAGACGCCGTCTCCTGTAAAGGAGGTGGTGTCGATGGCCACGTGGCGCTAGGGGGCGTGTCCCCGTGTCCGGCGGATGGGGAACCTCAGAAGCCGGTCTCTGGCGCAAGCCGGAGGCCGGGGGACAGGGGGAACCGGAAACCGGATGTGGCGCCGAAAAACCGGAAGTCCGCTGGTCATGTGACTCGGCCGGCGGACGCACCAGAAAGTGTTGCGGCAGCGAGTGGTGGCGGTAGGAGAGGCTTCGGCACTGCTGGCCATCCCCCGACGGGAGGGGGGGGTGGTTTGGTGCCGGGAGCGGCTCTAGCTGTGCCTGCGGCCCCTCCATCTGCATCGCCGCAAGGTGGTGGGAGGGGTTTAGCGGGCACGGGGGGTGACGGCACCCCTCCTCCCGAACATTGCATTGGTGGCGCAGCAGAAATGGAGGTCGGTGAAGCGGAGGGTGCTGAGGGATTGCCGCCTGAGATATCCGGCGGCGCCCCAGAAGTAGCGGCACCTGATGATGTGGAGACCCCAAAAACAACATATATAAAGCCTATGGACAAAAAGAAGAACTCCGTTACCAGCCTGGCCGGTATGAAAGTTGTGGAGAGGAATGTAAGTGAAAATGTAAATATTAATGGTAATGTTAGTAGTGTTGGTAATATTGTTGGTGGTGGTAATGTTGTGGATGTTAATGTGGGTTGTAATATTGTGGGGGGAGTGTCAACCATTGGCGGGCCGGTTGCTCCTTCTGCCAGAGCGCCCGGCAGGTCGTATGCGGGCGTTGTGGTGGGGGGACCGTCGGCCCACCCATCCTCATCTTCTGGGCCCGGGGACGGCAGTTTGCAACAGCGCCTCCTAGAAGCCTTAAGGGAGGGGAAGCAGACGATAACAGTAGGGGGAGTGCAGAAGGACCTATCCTTTTGGATAAATAGGTATGGTCTGGATGCCTTCCGAGAGAGACGGGGAGATCAGTGGTCGCTCCCAACAACCGGGCCGGCCGTGGCCAGGAGGAATGTGGTCCGTCTCCAGTGGCGTGGCAATGATGCGTGCCCTCCTCGTAAGAGGGTGGTGGAGCTGCTGCTGGAGATGGGCTTCAAGGCGAGTGACATCTACGCCTTGATACATCCTCATGGTACGGCTGAGTTTGACATCAGCTTTGTTCAGCCGGGGGGCCTTGAGGTCTTCTGGGGGAACTATGAGCTGGTGAAAAGCGAGCCCGGCTGGCGAGGGTTTGCTGCGCAAGCAATCTCTCGCCAGAATGGTCTCAGGAAAGTGACCGTTCTTACCCGTAACGAGTCGCTTTCCTGTGTGGACATCATGACCTGGTTGGGAAGATACGGTGAGGTAGCAGAGATGCCACGGAAGAACTGCGATGAGTTTGGCATCTGGTCGGGAGCCTGGACGTTTATGGTTAAACTTAAGCGTCTGGGGCAGACGGTGTCCCACATACCATCATCTGCTTTCTTGGGAAGAGATCGAATCCTTGTCTTCTACCAGGGGCAGCCGAAGCTGTGTCACCGGTGTGGCGACCCCTCACACTTGAGCGCAAGCTGCACTGTGCAGAAGTGCGCTCATTGTGGGGGGGTAGGCCATCTGGCCGCATCGTGTGAGCAGATTAGGTGTAACCTGTGTGGTGACCTAGGTCACCCTTTCAGTCGGTGTCCGCGCTCAGTCGTCAATGTCTGTTCCAACCCTACGGAGAATGTAAGGAGGGAGGTCTCCGTGGGCGTGGGGGCGGACAGAGACGATAGAGCCCAAGAGCAAAGGACGAACGCCAGGAGGGGACCCCCTTCTCGTCAGAGAAGGGCGGAAAAACGCAGAAGGGAACGAGAGCTGAGGAGGACCCAGGAAACTGGGGACTCCTCTGGCTCGGACCTGGATGCCCCCCAGGATACTGATGCTCTTGGGGGGGCCGTACTGGACGAGGAGATAAGGAGGATAGAGAGAGAGCAGAGGGCTGAGGACTCCCAGTCCTCCCACTATGAAAGTGTGGAAGAGGAAGGGAGGTCACAGCCTAAAACAAAACAGGGGACACCGGGTAACATCAAAACAGGGCTAAAAACATCTGGCCCTGCCCCGGCCAAGGAAGGCAAAACCTGCACCCCCCTGGTGTGCTCCCCCAACCGATACCGTGTTCTCATGGATATTCCAGACCCCCAGGACGGGGGGGAGAGCACGGTAGGGAGTCTAGGTGTCGTTGAGCCTCCTCTTCTGCGGGGGCCACTGTCCCCGGGGGAGGGGGTCGGCCCGGACCCAGGAGATGAGAATGGGAGGGGGGTGGTGGAGGTTATGGACTCCTCAAAAACAAAAAAAAGAGGTAAAGAGGGTGAGGGGTCCTCCTCAGAGGAGAAAGCAAGGGGTGGGAAGAAGAAAACCGTCTAACTCAATCATTTATGATGGCGGCACCCACTCCGTTGACGCTGGCATCGATTAACGTTGCCAGCATTAAGTCGAATATGGCTAGATTTGCAGCCTTTGATTTTCTCGGCCGGGTTGAAGCTGACATTTTGTTTTTGCAGGAGACCAGACTGTCACTTTTGGCAGAGGTCGTGAAAGCTAGGAGGGAGTGGCGACGTGGGCCCTCCTACTGGTCTCTTGCGGCTGAGCCATATAGCGGGGTGGCGGTACTTTTTACCGCACCGGTCACATGCCGGCGGATGATCGAGTTAGAAATGGGGCGGTGCTTGATCTTAGATGTTCTCATGAGGGGACAAGAACTAAGACTCATTAACATCTACGGTCCCCAGACAAAGTGGGACCGGAAAAGTCTCTTCATGAGGATTAAGCCCTTCCTTTTTACAGGCCGACAAGTCATTTTTGGAGGGGACTTTAACACTGTCGTTAGGCCCCAAGACAGAGGAGGTTCCAGAAAGGTACTGGCCTATGATAGTGTCGAGTTGAATAGAATAGCTAGTGATGCTCGCCTGGAGGACATCCACATTCGGTATACCCCAGGCCACTCGGGATTCACCTATCATAGTGGTAGTCGTAGATCCAGAATAGACAGGTTTTTTTTAAAGGAGGACGCCATCTCTTCGGCAGTGTCCGTCGTTGAGGTGGAGTTCTCCGATCACTGTATGATTATGTTTTCTTTGAATGTTGCAGAGTCCCTCCAGATGGGAAGAGGTATATGGAGGCTGAATTCTACTCTCCTGGAAGAAGCAGAGATAAGACAGGCCTTCGAGGATTTTCTTCAGAGCCAGGTACCTTTATTGGATCTAGGTGGTACTAAGTCTGAGTGGTGGGAGGTGTTCAAAGAACGGGTGGCTGAGTTTTTCCGTCAGATCTCGTGCCTCAGGTCTATGAGCAGGTATCGCCTGTATCAAGACATGAGGAGGAAACTCGAACATCTAGTCTCAACCGGAGGTAGCCGTGAGGAAATCTCCGTGGTGAAAGCTCTGCTCAAAAGATGCCAATATGATAGGCACACGTCTTTGGTTCTTGAACGGGATTTCGGGAGGTACCGCTCGCCCGACCCTTACAAGAACTGCAAGATGTCAGTGAGTCGTAAGGTGGTGACAGGACTGGTAGATAGTACAGGCTCCCTGATGAGATCCAAATCAGGGATCCTGGAGGTCATCAGATCCTTTTATTCGCAGCTTTTGGGTGAGCAGGATCTAAACCGAGACGAAATGTCGGCTTTCCTGGCTGAAACCATCCCTGAGCCAGGAGCAGACCCCTCGCTTGGTGTTTTGACAGAGTCGATCAAGGAAGAGGAAGTGATGCTGGCGATTGATGGGTTGGCCATCAAAAAGTCGCCAGGCCCAGATGGCTTAACATCTGAGTTTTATAAGGCTTTTAAGGGAACCTTAGTTCCCCTCTTGACTGCGGTTTTTAATGAGTGCCTCTCCTCGGGCGCTCTTCCAAAGTCAATGGGCAAGTCGGCCTTGATCATTCTGTCAAAGGGTAAGGATTCGACACGTATTGAGAACTGGCGTCCCATAGCGCTCCTCAATACGGACAGAAAGGTTCTCGCAAAAGTACTGTTTAATCGGCTGGTGAAGTTTGCACCCCGGCTCCTTTCGTCGGCCCAGCATTGCTCTGTTCCAGGCCGCAGCACCTTTAGTGCTGTCCTCAGTGTCAGAGAGGCAGTGGAGCAGGGACATTCTGGCCGATGGGAGGGGTACATGCTGTCCTTGGATCAGGCCAAAGCTTTTGACCGGGTGAATCACAAGTACCTATGGTCAGTCCTTCTGAGGTATGGCCTACCGGGTGAGTTCGTTAATTGGCTCCAGACCCTATACGCTGGGGCTGAGTCTTTTGCACTGGTGAACGGTTGGACTGGAACCCCCTTTGAGGTTGGGTCTGGTGTCCGCCAGGGTTGTCCCTTAAGCCCCTTGCTGTATGTTTTCGCGATCGACCCCTTTCTTAGGCGGCTCGATCGTGGGCCATTGGCGGGGGTGGGGATGGACTTGGAGGAGCCGGAAGCCACTCAGAGGGTGGTTGCGTACGCGGATGACGTCACTATCTTTGTCTCCTCGAGAGGGGAGGCAGAGTGGGTGATGTCAGAAGTTGAGCGCTACTCACGGGCATCTGGGTCCAGGATCAACCGGGACAAGTGTGAAAGTCTCTGGCTGGGGGGAGGGGATCCTAGTTTTGATCTCCCGGACACCCTCCCAGAGCCCAAAGGGTCTGCTAAAATCTTAGGCATTGAATTTGGCCCGGGTGATTACCCCATGAAAAACTGGGAAGGTAGGCTATCAATAGCTGCCCAGAAGGTTGGCCAATGGAAGGGATGGTCTTTGTCCCTTAGGGAAAGGGTTCACCTGGCCAAGGCTTACCTGATGCCCATGTTGCTCTACCTTGGCAGCGTGTGCATGTTGCCAGAACCTCTCTGGACTCGGGTCTATAGCCTGTTCTTCCAACTGTTATGGGGAAACAGGCTTAACCTAATCAAGAGGGAGGTTACTTACCTACCGAGGAAACTAGGTGGGTTAGGTATGGTTAACCCAGTGGTGTTTCTAGTAAACACCTTCATTAAAATTAATTTGGCAAACCTCTTTGAAAGAGAAAGGGCTCCTCTGTGGATATCCTCCTGCAGGGGATGGTTTCGGCCTTTCTTCCAGGAATGGGAGACAGGAGGCCAAGCGAAAGACCTGCGTGTACCCCATGGGCACCTCCCGGCTTATGCCGCCCCGGTTCTGAAGGTTGTTCGTCGGTGGGGTCTGGAGGCGAGGGAGATCAAGACCATGTCGAGAAAATTTCTTGACAGAAAGGTCTTGTTGACCTGCTTCCAGAAGCCCCTGGCGCTCAGGGACTGCCCAAGTAGCGACCTCGGGGTGGGATTAAAACTTTTAAACTCTGTGAGGATTCCCCAGAAGTTTTGGGATCTGGCTTGGCGCTGCTTCCATGGGAGGCTGTATGTAAGGGGCAATCTGAAGTACAGAAACTCCGATGAAAGAGGTTGTCCTCGGGAGGAGTGCGATGACACGCTGGAAAGCATGGACCATTTCTTGCTTCAGTGTCCCTTCAATGCAGAGGTTTACAAACGGGTGGGTGCCTCCATCGGTTGGCCCGGTCTGACCAACCTCTCCTACGCTGGTTGGGCCTATGGGGCATTCGGAGACCTGGGTGGAAGGGATCATTGCACTTCTTTTTTAGTTAGTTTAGTGATCAGGTATTTCACGTGGAACGCACGGTGCTTAGTATCGACTCAGTGTAAAATCCTCCTGGAGGACGAGGTGTGTAGGAATATCATGGGTGACCTGGTGAAGGTCCGGTCTCTGGAGGTTGAGAAACTGGGTGCATCCAAGGCCTCTCGACTTTGGAGGGGCTTCAATTTTAGGGTGCCCTAGGTGGAACCAACCTTCAGGGGGAGGGGAGGGAGTGCCCCTGGGTATTAGACTGGAGGTGGGGGTCTGCACCTGGCCATGACACCGGGAAATAGCGATAGGGACAGAATGAGAGACAGCAGGAGGGACAGATTAGTTTATAAAGTAATAAGGGATAGAGATAGGGCATGCAGCATAGGTTTAGCGATAGGGACCGGGGTGGTGGTTGGGGGTTGGCTTTGGCCTCTGGGCTGGTGCTCTAGGGGGGCTTTCCTCTCTCTCTCCTCTGGTGATGGGCTGAGTAAGCACAAGTAGGTTTTTGTTTTGAGCTTTTTGGAGACAGAAAAAGGGCTTACAAGCAGCCAAACTTAGGTTTTCGGGTTATTGTATACAGTATGATATTTTGTTATAGTTATGTGTCGGTATGATTATATGGTGTATAGGTGTATGCATGGGTTTGAGTGAATGTTTAGATAAGATGGGCAGTAGATAGGTGGGGTGGGGGGCCTGGGGGTGTGCCCATCCCGATTCTGGACTACGTGGACGTGAGGAGGACATGAGACGTGGGATCGGGCTGGGTGGGTGATGTGTTTTGGTGGTGGGGGCCAGCATCTGAACTATGCGGACATGGAAGGACATGAGGCGTGATGCTGGTTGGGAGGAGGTGATGGGTGGTGATGGATAAGTTAGTGTGTACAGGGTTAGGTATGAATGTGGATAAGTTAATAAAATAAAAAAAAATAAAAAAAAAAAAAAAAAAAGTAAAAAAAAAAAAAAAAAAAAAAAAAATAATAATTGAAAAAAATTAGAAAAAAGTAGATATATATATATATATATATATATTTTTGTTTTTTGTGTTTTGTTCTTTTCTTTTCTTTTACATGGTGCACTGGAGTAAGTGCACCATGGGATGGTAACTTTTATTTTCAGAGTTTTTTATTATTATTATTATTATTATTATTATTATTATTATTTTGTTTATATTATTATTGTGATTATTATTTTTTTGTTTTATATATGTCTTGGTTTTTTTTTTTAGGGGGCCATTGGTTGGCACATGGTTTTTAAGAGTATGTTGTATATAGTGTTATAGTTATGTTTTCTTGGGGTTGGGGGGGTTTAGGTGTGTGTATGAATGAGTATGGGATTATAGTTATGTATGCATGGGGATTTATGTAAGAAGGGCCAGGCTGGGTAAATTGTACAGAAATGTACATAAGTTTTGTTTTGTTGTGTTTGTTTTGTAAATACCGTTTATTTTGTAATGTTTTATATTTTTCTATTAAAAGAGTAGCAGCAGTGACCAGCAAGGAGGGAGGTTGTGTGTGAGAGAGCTGCTGTGTGTGTGTGTTTGGTGGACCACACCCGAGATCCAGGGAGTTTCCTTTCTTTCACCAGCCCAGGTTTCTATCACCTGCCTGGGCTAAGGAAGCTTCCCTGAAGGAGGCTCCATTCATACATGGAGCCTCAGACCTCTACCCCCTGGAGCATGCAGGCGGGGGGTAGGGGGTCTTCCCAACCTGCTGGGAGCGTGCAGCCAGCATCAGGGGTGAGAAGGTCATCCCGTGTAAAGATCTGTGCGGCCCCCCCTGATGCTGGGGCTCTGGAAGGAGCCAGGAGGAGAGACATGGAGGATCATCATCCAGGTGGAGGACCAGAAGGCCCAGCGAGGCCAGATGCCCGACCAAGGGACCAGAGCACGGTTGAGGAGTGGGGGCTACTTCGGTCAGGAGAGTCTGTGGAGACGTTCAGCTCCCGCCTAGCTGCTCGGCTGGAAGAATACCGGGACCTCGGTAAGTCCCTGCGGCGGCTGCGGGAAGATCTGGCGGCCGCAAGGGGACGAGCAGCTAAAACATCAGGCGCCAAGAGGTCCCGGTATAACCTACAGGTAAAGGAAATACTGGAAGAAATTAATATGGTGGAGGAGAGAAAGATGGAGATTGTGGTCGGTGGGGGAGCCTTCGGGGAGAAATTGCAGAATGATGAAAGGTTTTCCCTGATGGCGTCCCCCACGCAAAGTAATGAAACCCCCTGCAAAAGGGGAGTAAAGGCATTGGCTGCTAAAAGTGCAGAGGCAGTGGAGGCCGCAAAAGTGGAGGCCGCAAAAGTGGAGGCCGCAAAAGTGGAGGCCGCAAAAGTGGAGGCCGCAAAATTGGAGGCCGCAGAAGTGGAGGCCACAGAAATGGAGGATAGCGTGGAGGTGGAGAGGACGCCTACCCGGGAGGAGACGGGCTCGGAGGACCCCTGGGAGGGCAGTAATGGAGGGGCAAGTGGGGAACTTTCCTGCAGCCAAGGTGTGCAAAACATTGAATCGGGCAGTGGGCACCCCCCGGGGTTGCTCACGCAAATACGGCTGCAGGAGTCCCCAGTGTCCCTCCAGAACTTTACTTTTGGAGCTGAGTTGCCACCAGAGGAGGACAAAGTACAGAAGAAGAAGCTTTGGAAGTTAAGGCGGAAGAAAACAAAGGCGAAGACAGGTGGGGTATCCTATAAATATTCCTACCTGTCTTCCTTGCGTTCCGGACCGGGTGAGAGCTCGGTTCGGGACGCAAACCCCGCAAATCCCCCAGCTCCGGCCTCTGCAGTGGGGTCGTGGCGGGTATGTGGGCAGAAAAATATGGTGCTGGTTTTGAGCAATGTGGCCAAGATGGCGCCAGATGCCGTCTCCTGTAAAGGAGGTGGTGTCGATGGCCACGTGGCGCTAGGGGGCGTGTCCCCGTGTCCGGCGGATGGGGAACCTCAGAAGCCGGTCTCTGGCGCAAGCCGGAGGCCGGGGGACGGGGGGAACCGGAAACCGGATGTGGCGCCGGAAAACCGGAAGTCCGCTGGTCATGTGACTCGGCCGGCGGACGCACCAAAAAGTGTTGCGGCAGCGAGTGGTGGCGGTAGGAGAGGCTCCGGCACTGCTGGCCATCCCCCGACGGGAGGGGGGGTTGGTTTGGTGCCGGGAGCGGCTCTAGCGGTGCCTGCGGCCCCTCCATCTGCATCGCCGCAAGGCGGTGGGAGGGGTTTAGCGGGCACGGGGGGTGACGGCACCCCTCCTCCCGAACATTGTATTAGTGGCGCAGCAGATATGGAGGTCGGTGAAGCGGAGGGTGCTGAGGGATTGCCGCCTGAGATATCCGGCGGCGCCCCAGAAGTAGCGGCACCTGATGATGTGGAGACCCCAAAAACAACATATATAAAGCCTATGGACAAAAGGAAGAACTCCGTTACCAGCCTGGCCGGTATGAAAGTTGTGGAGAGGAATGTAAGTGAAAATGTAAATATTAATGGTAATGTTAGTAGTGTTGGTAATATTGTTGGTGGTGGTAATGTTGTGGATGTTAATGTGGGTTGTAATATTGTGGGGGGAGTGTCAACCATTGGCGGGCCGGTTGCTCCTTCTGCCAGAGCGCCCGGCAGGTCGTATGCGGGCGTTGTGGTGGGGGGACCGTCGGCCCACCCATCCTCATCTTCTGGGCCCGGGGACGGCAGTTTGCAACAGCGCCTCCTAGAAGCCTTAAGGGAGGGGAAGCAGACGATAACAGTAGGGGGAGTGCAGAAGGACCTATCCTTTTGGATAAATAGGTATGGTCTGGATGCCTTCCGAGAGAGACGGGGAGATCAGTGGTCGCTCCCAACAACCGGGCCGGCCGTGGCCAGGAGGAATGTGGTCCGTCTCCAGTGGCGTGGCAATGATGCGTGCCCTCCTCGTAAGAGGGTGGTGGAGCTGCTGCTGGAGATGGGCTTCAAGGCGAGTGACATCTACGCCTTGATACATCCTCATGGTACGGCTGAGTTTGACATCAGCTTTGTTCAGCCGGGGGGCCTTGAGGTCTTCTGGGGGAACTATGAGCTGGTGAAAAGCGAGCCCGGCTGGCGAGGGTTTGCTGCGCAAGCAATCTCTCGCCAGAATGGTCTCAGGAAAGTGACCGTTCTTACCCGTAACGAGTCGCTTTCCTGTGTGGACATCATGACCTGGTTGGGAAGATACGGTGAGGTAGCAGAGATGCCACGGAAGAACTGCGATGAGTTTGGCATCTGGTCGGGAGCCTGGACGTTTATGGTTAAACTTAAGCGTCTGGGGCAGACGGTGTCCCACATACCATCATCTGCTTTCTTGGGAAGAGATCGAATCCTTGTCTTCTACCAGGGGCAGCCGAAGCTGTGTCACCGGTGTGGCGACCCCTCACACTTGAGCGCAAGCTGCACTGTGCAGAAGTGCGCTCATTGTGGGGGGGTAGGCCATCTGGCCGCATCGTGTGAGCAGATTAGGTGTAACCTGTGTGGTGACCTAGGTCACCCTTTCAGTCGGTGTCCGCGCTCAGTCGTCAATGTCTGTTCCAACCCTACGGAGAATGTAAGGAGGGAGGTCTCCGTGGGCGAGGGGGCGGACAGAGACGATAGAGCCCAAGAGCAAAGGACGAACGCCAGGAGGGGACCCCCTTCTCGTCAGAGAAGGGTGGAAAAACGCAGAAGGGAACGAGAGCTGAGGAGGACCCAGGAAACTGGGGACTCCTCTGGCTCGGACCTGGATGCCCCCCAGGATACTGATGCTCTTGGGGGGGCCGTACTGGACGAGGAGATAAGGAGGATAGAGAGAGAGCAGAGGGCTGAGGACTCCCAGTCCTCCCACTATGAAAGTGTGGAAGAGGAAGGGAGGCCACAGCCTAAAACAAAACAGGGGACACCGGGTAACATCAAAACAGGGCTAAAAACATCTGGCCCTGCCCCGGCCAAGGAAGGCAAAACCTGCACCCCCCTGGTGTGCTCCCCCAACCGATACCGTGTTCTCATGGATATTCCAGACCCCCAGGACGGGGGGGAGAGCACGGTAGGGAGTCTAGGTGTCGTTGAGCCTCCTCTTCTGAAGGGGCCACTGTCCCCGGGGGAGGGGGTCGGCCCGGACCCAGGAGATGAGAATGGGAGGGGGGTGGTGGAGGTTATGGACTCCTCAAAAACAAAAAAAAGAGGTAAAGAGGGTGAGGGGTCCTCCTCAGAGGAGAAAGCAAGGGGTGGGAAGAAGAAAACCGTCTAACTCAATCATTTATGATGGCGGCACCCACTCCGTTGACGCTGGCATCGATTAACGTTGCCAGCATTAAGTCGAATATGGCTAGATTTGCAGCCTTTGATTTTCTCGGCCGGGTTGAAGCTGACATTTTGTTTTTGCAGGAGACCAGACTGTCACTTTTGGCAGAGGTCGTGAAAGCTAGGAGGGAGTGGCGACGTGGGCCCTCCTACTGGTCTCTTGCGGCTGAGCCATATAGCGGGGTGGCGGTACTTTTTACCGCACCGGTCACATGCCGGCGGATGATCGAGTTAGAAATGGGGCGGTGCTTGATCTTAGATGTTCTCATGAGGGGACAAGAACTAAGACTCATTAACATCTACGGTCCCCAGACAAAGTGGGACCGGAAAAGTCTCTTCATGAGGATTAAGCCCTTCCTTTTTACAGGCCGACAAGTCATTTTTGGAGGGGACTTTAACACTGTCGTTAGGCCCCAAGACAGAGGAGGTTCCAGAAAGGTACTGGCCTATGATAGTGTCGAGTTGAATAGAATAGCTAGTGATGCTCGCCTGGAGGACATCCACATTCGGTATACCCCAGGCCACTCGGGATTCACCTATCATAGTGGTAGTCGTAGATCCAGAATAGACAGGTTTTTTTTAAAGGAGGACGCCATCTCTTCGGCAGTGTCCGTCGTTGAGGTGGAGTTCTCCGATCACTGTATGATTATGTTTTCTTTGAATGTTGCAGAGTCCCTCCAGATGGGAAGAGGTATATGGAGGCTGAATTCTACTCTCCTGGAAGAAGCAGAGATAAGACAGGCCTTCGAGGATTTTCTTCAGAGCCAGGTACCTTTATTGGATCTAGGTGGTACTAAGTCTGAGTGGTGGGAGGTGTTCAAAGAACGGGTGGCTGAGTTTTTCCGTCAGATCTCGTGCCTCAGGTCTATGAGCAGGTATCGCCTGTATCAAGACATGAGGAGGAAACTCGAACATCTAGTCTCAACCGGAGGTAGCCGTGAGGAAATCTCCGTGGTGAAAGCTCTGCTCAAAAGATGCCAATATGATAGGCACACGTCTTTGGTTCTTGAACGGGATTTCGGGAGGTACCGCTCGCCCGACCCTTACAAGAACTGCAAGATGTCAGTGAGTCGTAAGGTGGTGACAGGACTGGTAGATAGTACAGGCTCCCTGATGAGATCCAAATCAGGGATCCTGGAGGTCATCAGATCCTTTTATTCGCAGCTTTTGGGTGAGCAGGATCTAAACCGAGACGAAATGTCGGCTTTCCTGGCTGAAACCATCCCTGAGCCAGGAGCAGACCCCTCGCTTGGTGTTTTGACAGAGTCGATCAAGGAAGAGGAAGTGATGCTGGCGATTGATGGGTTGGCCATCAAAAAGTCGCCAGGCCCAGATGGCTTAACATCTGAGTTTTATAAGGCTTTTAAGGGAACCTTAGTTCCCCTCTTGACTGCGGTTTTTAATGAGTGCCTCTCCTCGGGCGCTCTGCCAAAGTCAATGGGCAAGTCGGCCTTGATCATTCTGTCAAAGGGTAAGGATTCGACCCGTATTGAGAACTGGCGTCCCATAGCGCTCCTCAATACGGACAGAAAGGTTCTCGCAAAAGTACTGTTTAATCGGCTGGTGAAGTTTGCACCCCGGCTCCTTTCGTCGGCCCAGCATTGCTCTGTTCCAGGCCGCAGCACCTTTAGTGCTGTCCTCAGTGTCAGAGAGGCAGTGGAGCAGGGACATTCTGGCCGATGGGAGGGGTACATGCTGTCCTTGGATCAGGCCAAAGCTTTTGACCGGGTGAATCACAAGTACCTTTGGTCAGTCCTTCTGAGGTATGGCCTACCGGGTGAGTTCGTTAATTGGCTCCAGACCCTATACGCTGGGGCTGAGTCTTTTGCACTGGTGAACGGTTGGACTGGAACCCCCTTTGAGGTTGGGTCTGGTGTCCGCCAGGGTTGTCCCTTAAGCCCCTTGCTGTATGTTTTCGCGATCGACCCCTTTCTTAGGCGGCTCGATCGTGGGCCATTGGCGGGGGTGGGGATGGACTTGGAGGAGCCGGAAGCCACTCAGAGGGTGGTTGCGTACGCGGATGACGTCACAATCTTTGTCTCCTCGAGAGGGGAGGCAGAGTGGGTGATGTCAGAAGTTGAGCGCTACTCACGGGCATCTGGGTCCAGGATCAACCGGGACAAGTGTGAAAGTCTCTGGCTGGGGGGAGGGGATCCTAGTTTTGATCTCCCGGACACCCTCCCAGAGCCCAAAGGGTCTGCTAAAATCTTAGGCATTGAATTTGGCCCGGGTGATTACCCCATGAAAAACTGGGAAGGTAGGCTATCAATAGCTGCCCAGAAGGTTGGCCAATGGAAGGGATGGTCTTTGTCCCTTAGGGAAAGGGTTCACCTGGCCAAGGCTTACCTGATGCCCATGTTGCTCTACCTTGGCAGCGTGTGCATGTTGCCAGAACCTCTCTGGACTCGGGTCTATAGCCTGTTCTTCCAACTGTTATGGGGAAACAGGCTTAACCTAATCAAGAGGGAGGTTACTTACCTACCGAGGAAACTAGGTGGGTTAGGTATGGTTAACCCAGTGGTGTTTCTAGTAAACACCTTCATTAAAATTAATTTGGCAAACCTCTTTGAAAGAGAAAGGGCTCCTCTGTGGATATCCTCCTGCAGGGGATGGTTTCGGCCTTTCTTCCAGGAATGGGAGACAGGAGGCCAAGCGAAAGACCTGCGTGTACCCCATGGGCACCTCCCGGCTTATGCCGCCCCGGTTCTGAAGGTTGTTCGTCGGTGGGGTCTGGAGGCGAGGGAGATCAAGACCATGTCGAGAAAATTTCTTGACAGAAAGGTCTTGTTGACCTGCTTCCAGAAGCCCCTGGCGCTCAGGGACTGCCCAAGTAGCGACCTCGGGGTGGGATTAAAACTTTTAAACTCTGTGAGGATTCCCCAGAAGTTTTGGGATCTGGCTTGGCGCTGCTTCCATGGGAGGCTGTATGTAAGGGGCAATCTGAAGTACAGAAACTCCGATGAAAGAGGTTGTCCTCGGGAGGAGTGCGATGACACGCTGGAAAGCATGGACCATTTCTTGCTTCAGTGTCCCTTCAATGCAGAGGTTTACAAACGGGTGGGTGCCTCCATCGGTTGGCCCGGTCTGACCAACCTCTCCTACGCTGGTTGGGCCTATGGGGCATTCGGAGACCTGGGTGGAAGGGATCATTGCACTTCTTTTTTAGTTAGTTTAGTGATCAGGTATTTCACGTGGAACGCACGGTGCTTAGTATCGACTCAGTGTAAAATCCTCCTGGAGGACGAGGTGTGTAGGAATATCATGGGTGACCTGGTGAAGGTCCGGTCTCTGGAGGTTGAGAAACTGGGTGCATCCAAGGCCTCTCGACTTTGGAGGGGCTTCAATTTTAGGGTGCCCTAGGTGGAACCAACCTTCAGGGGGAGGGGAGGGAGTGCCCCTGGGTATTAGACTGGAGGTGGGGGTCTGCACCTGGCCATGACACCGGGAAATAGCGATAGGGTCAGAATGAGAGACAGCAGGAGGGACAGATTAGTTTATAAAGTAATAAGGGATAGAGATAGGGCAAGCAGCATAGGTTTAGCGATAGGGACCGGGGTGGTGGTTGGGGGTTGGCTTTGGCCTCTGGGCTGGTGCTCTAGGGGGGCTTTCCTCTCTCTCTCCTCTGGTGATGGGCTGAGTAAGCACAAGTAGGTTTTTGTTTTGTGCTTTTTGGAGACAGAAAAAGGGCTTACAAGCAGCCAAACTTAGGTTTTCGGGTTATTGTATACAGTATGATATTTTGTTATAGTTATGTGTCGGTATGATTATATGGTGTATAGGTGTATGCATGGGTTTGAGTGAATGTTTAGATAAGATGGGCAGTAGATAGGTGGGGTGGGGGGCCTGGGGGTGTGCCCATCCCGATTCTGGACTACGTGGACGTGAGGAGGACATGAGACGTGGGATCGGGCTGGGTGGGTGATGTGTTGGGTGGTGGGGGCCAGCATCTGAACTATGCGGACATGGAAGGACATGAGGCGTGATGCTGGTTGGGGGAGGTGATGGGTGGTGATGGATAAGTTAGTGTGTACAGGGTTAGGTATGAATGTGGATAAGTTAATAAAATAAAATAAAAAAAAGTAAAAAAAAAAAAAAAAATAATAATTGGAAAAAATTAGAAAAAAATAAATAAATATATATATATATATATTTTTGTTTTTTGTGTTTTGTTCTTTTCTTTTCATTTACATGGTGCACTGGAGTAAGTGCACCATGGGATGGTAACTTTTATTTTCAGAGTTTATTATTATTATTATTATTATTATTATTATTATTTTGTTTATATTATTATTGTGATTATTATTTATTTTGTTTTATATATGTCTTGATTTTTTTTTAGGGGGCCATTGGTTGGCACATGGTTTTTAAGAGTATGTTGTATATAGTGTTATAGTTATGTTTTCTTGGGGTTGGGGGGGTTTAGGTGTGTGTATGAATGAGTATGGGATTATAGTTATGTATGCATGGGGATTTATGTAAGAAGGGCCAGGTTGGGTAAATTGTACAGAAATGTACATAAGTTTTGTTTTGTTGTGTTTGTTTTGTAAATACCGTTTATTTTGTAATGTTTTATATTTTTCTATTAAAAGAGTAGCAGCAGTGACCAGCAAGGAGGGAGGTTGTGTGTGAGAGAGCTGCTGTGTGTGTGTGTTTGGTGGACCACACCCGAGATCCAGGGAGTTTCCTTTCTTTCACCAGCCCAGGTTTCTATCACCTGCCTGGGCTAAGGAAGCTTCCCTGAAGGAGGCTCCATTCATACATGGAGCCTCAGACCTCTACCCCCTGGAGCATGCAGGCGGGGGGTAGGGGGTCTTCCCAACCTGCTGGGAGCGTGCAGCCAGCATCAGGGGTGAGAAGGTCATCCCGTGGAAAGATCTGTGCGGCCCCCCCTGATGCTGGGGCTCTGGAAGGAGCCAGGAGGAGAGACATGGCGGATCATCCAGGTGGAGGACCAGAAGGCCCAGCAAGGCCAGATGCCAGACCTGAGGACCAGAGCACGGTAGAGGAATGGGGGCTACTGCGGTCGGGAGAGTCGGTGGAAACCTTCAGCTCCCGCCTAGCTGCCCGGCTGGAAGAATACCGGGACCTCGGTAAGTCCCTGCGGCGGCTGCGGGAAGATCTGGCGGCCGCAAGGGGACGAGCAGCGAAAACATCAGGCGCCAAGAGGTCCCGGTATAACCTACAGGTAAAGGAAATACTGGAAGAAATTAATATGGTGGAGGAGAGAAAGATGGAGATTGTGGTCGGTGGGGGAGCCTTCGGGGAGAAATTGCAGAATGATGAAAGGTTTTCCCTGATGGCGTCCCCCACGCAAAGTAATGAAACCCCCTGCAAAAGGGGAGTAAAGGCATTGGCTGCTAAAAGTGCAGAGGCAGTGGAGGCCGCAAAAGTGGAGGCCGCAAAAGTGGAGGCCGCAAAAGTGGAGGCCGCAAAAGTGGAGGCCGCAAAAGTGGAGGCCGCAAAAGTGGAGGTTGCAAAAGTGGAGGCCACAGAAGTGGAGGAAAGCGTGGAGGTGGAGAGGACGCCTACCCGGGAGGAGACGGGCTCGGAGGACCCCTGGGAGGGCAGTAATGGAGGGGCAAGTGGGGAACTTTCCTGCAGCCAAGGTGTGCAAGACATTGAATCGGGCAGTGGGCACCCCCCGGGGTTGCTCACGCAAATACGGCTGCAGGAGTCCCCAGTGTCCCTCCAGAACTTTACTTTTGGAGCTGAGTTGCCACCAGAGGAGGACAAAGTACAGAAGAAGAAGCTTTGGAAGTTAAGGCGGAAGAAAACAAAGGCGAAGACAGGTGGGGTATCCTATAAATATTCCTACCTGTCTTCCTTGCGTTCCGGACCGGGTGAGAGCTCGGTTCGGGACGCAAACCCCGCAAATCCCCCAGCTCCGGCCTCTGCAGTGGGGTCGTGGCGGGTATGTGGGCAGAAAAATATGGTGCTGGTTTTGAGCAATGTGGCCAAGATGGCGCCAGATGCCGTCTCCTGTAAAGGAGGTGGTGTCGATGGCCACGTGGCGCTAGGGGGCGTGTCCCCGTGTCCGGCGGATGGGGAACCTCAGAAGCCGGTCTCTGGCGCAAGCCGGAGGCCGGGGGACGGGGGGAACCGGAAACCGGATGTGGCGCCGGAAAACCGGAAGTCCGCTGGTCATGTGACTCGGCCGGCGGACGCACCAAAAAGTGTTGCGGCAGCGAGTGGTGGCGGTAGGAGAGGCTCCGGCACTGCTGGCCATCCCCCGACGGGAGGGGGGGTTGGTTTGGTGCCGGGAGCGGCTCTAGCGGTGCCTGCGGCCCCTCCATCTGCATCGCCGCAAGGCGGTGGGAGGGGTTTAGCGGGCACGGGGGGTGACGGCACCCCTCCTCCCGAACATTGTATTGGTGGCGCAGCAGATATGGAGGTCGGTGAAGCGGAGGGTGCTGAGGGATTGCCGCCTGAGATATCCGGCGGCGCCCCAGAAGTAGCGGCACCTGATGATGTGGAGACCCCAAAAACAACATATATAAAGCCTATGGACAAAAGGAAGAACTCCGTTACCAGCCTGGCCGGTATGAAAGTTGTGGAGAGGAATGTAAGTGAAAATGTAAATATTAATGGTAATGTTAGTAGTGTTGGTAATATTGTTGGTGGTGGTAATGTTGTGGATGTTAATGTGGGTTGTAATATTGTGGGGGGAGTGTCAACCATTGGCGGGCCGGTTGCTCCTTCTGCCAGAGCGCCCGGCAGGTCGTATGCGGGCGTTGTGGTGGGGGGACCGTCGGCCCACCCATCCTCATCTTCTGGGCCCGGGGACGGCAGTTTGCAACAGCGCCTCCTAGAAGCCTTAAGGGAGGGGAAGCAGACGATAACAGTAGGGGGAGTGCAGAAGGACCTATCCTTTTGGATAAATAGGTATGGTCTGGATGCCTTCCGAGAGAGACGGGGAGATCAGTGGTCGCTCCCAACAACCGGGCCGGCCGTGGCCAGGAGGAATGTGGTCCGTCTCCAGTGGCGTGGCAATGATGCGTGCCCTCCTCGTAAGAGGGTGGTGGAGCTGCTGCTGGAGATGGGCTTCAAGGCGAGTGACATCTACGCCTTGATACATCCTCATGGTACGGCTGAGTTTGACATCAGCTTTGTTCAGCCGGGGGGCCTTGAGGTCTTCTGGGGGAACTATGAGCTGGTGAAAAGCGAGCCCGGCTGGCGAGGGTTTGCTGCGCAAGCAATCTCTCGCCAGAATGGTCTCAGGAAAGTGACCGTTCTTACCCGTAACGAGTCGCTTTCCTGTGTGGACATCATGACCTGGTTGGGAAGATACGGTGAGGTAGCAGAGATGCCACGGAAGAACTGCGATGAGTTTGGCATCTGGTCGGGAGCCTGGACGTTTATGGTTAAACTTAAGCGTCTGGGGCAGACGGTGTCCCACATACCATCATCTGCTTTCTTGGGAAGAGATCGAATCCTTGTCTTCTACCAGGGGCAGCCGAAGCTGTGTCACCGGTGTGGCGACCCCTCACACTTGAGCGCAAGCTGCACTGTGCAGAAGTGCGCTCATTGTGGGGGGGTAGGCCATCTGGCCGCATCGTGTGAGCAGATTAGGTGTAACCTGTGTGGTGACCTAGGTCACCCTTTCAGTCGGTGTCCGCGCTCAGTCGTCAATGTCTGTTCCAACCCTACGGAGAATGTAAGGAGGGAGGTCTCCGTGGGCGAGGGGGCGGACAGAGACGATAGAGCCCAAGAGCAAAGGACGAACGCCAGGAGGGGACCCCCTTCTCGTCAGAGAAGGGTGGAAAAACGCAGAAGGGAACGAGAGCTGAGGAGGACCCAGGAAACTGGGGACTCCTCTGGCTCGGACCTGGATGCCCCCCAGGATACTGATGCTCTTGGGGGGGCCGTACTGGACGAGGAGATAAGGAGGATAGAGAGAGAGCAGAGGGCTGAGGACTCCCAGTCCTCCCACTATGAAAGTGTGGAAGAGGAAGGGAGGTCACAGCCTAAAACAAAACAGGGGACACCGGGTAACATCAAAACAGGGCTAAAAACATCTGGCCCTGCCCCGGCCAAGGAAGGCAAAACCTGCACCCCCCTGGTGTGCTCCCCCAACCGATACCGTGTTCTCATGGATATTCCAGACCCCCAGGACGGGGGGGAGAGCACGGTAGGGAGTCTAGGTGTCGTTGAGCCTCCTCTTCTGCGGGGGCCACTGTCCCCGGGGGAGGGAGTCGGCCCGGACCCAGGAGATGAGAATGGGAGTGGGGTGGTGGAGGTTATGGACTCCTCAAAAACAAAAAAAAGAGGTAAAGAGGGTGAGGGGTCCTCCTCAGAGGAGAAAGCAAGGGGTGGGAAGAAGAAAACCGTCTAACTCAATCATTTATGATGGCGGCACCCACTCCGTTGACGCTGGCATCGATTAACGTTGCCAGCATTAAGTCGAATATGGCTAGATTTGCAGCCTTTGATTTTCTCGGCCGGGTTGAAGCTGACATTTTGTTTTTGCAGGAGACCAGACTGTCACTTTTGGCAGAGGTCGTGAAAGCTAGGAGGGAGTGGCGACGTGGGCCCTCCTACTGGTCTCTTGCGGCTGAGCCATATAGCGGGGTGGCGGTACTTTTTACCGCACCGGTCACATGCCGGCGGATGATCGAGTTAGAAATGGGGCGGTGCTTGATCTTAGATGTTCTCATGAGGGGACAAGAACTAAGACTCATTAACATCTACGGTCCCCAGACAAAGTGGGACCGGAAAAGTCTCTTCATGAGGATTAAGCCCTTCCTTTTTACAGGCCGACAAGTCATTTTTGGAGGGGACTTTAACACTGTCGTTAGGCCCCAAGACAGAGGAGGTTCCAGAAAGGTACTGGCCTATGATAGTGTCGAGTTGAATAGAATAGCTAGTGATGCTCGCCTGGAGGACATCCACATTCGGTATACCCCAGGCCACTCGGGATTCACCTATCATAGTGGTAGTCGTAGATCCAGAATAGACAGGTTTTTTTTAAAGGAGGACGCCATCTCTTCGGCAGTGTCCGTCGTTGAGGTGGAGTTCTCCGATCACTGTATGATTATGTTTTCTTTGAATGTTGCAGAGTCCCTCCAGATGGGAAGAGGTATATGGAGGCTGAATTCTACTCTCCTGGAAGAAGCAGAGATAAGACAGGCCTTCGAGGATTTTCTTCAGAGCCAGGTACCTTTATTGGATCTAGGTGGTACTAAGTCTGAGTGGTGGGAGGTGTTCAAAGAACGGGTGGCTGAGTTTTTCCGTCAGATCTCGTGCCTCAGGTCTATGAGCAGGTATCGCCTGTATCAAGACATGAGGAGGAAACTCGAACATCTAGTCTCAACCGGAGGTAGCCGTGAGGAAATCTCCGTGGTGAAAGCTCTGCTCAAAAGATGCCAATATGATAGGCACACGTCTTTGGTTCTTGAACGGGATTTCGGGAGGTACCGCTCGCCCGACCCTTACAAGAACTGCAAGATGTCAGTGAGTCGTAAGGTGGTGACAGGACTGGTAGATAGTACAGGCTCCCTGATGAGATCCAAATCAGGGATCCTGGAGGTCATCAGATCCTTTTATTCGCAGCTTTTGGGTGAGCAGGATCTAAACCGAGACGAAATGTCGGCTTTCCTGGCTGAAACCATCCCTGAGCCAGGAGCAGACCCCTCGCTTGGTGTTTTGACAGAGTCGATCAAGGAAGAGGAAGTGATGCTGGCGATTGATGGGTTGGCCATCAAAAAGTCGCCAGGCCCAGATGGCTTAACATCTGAGTTTTATAAGGCTTTTAAGGGAACCTTAGTTCCCCTCTTGACTGCGGTTTTTAATGAGTGCCTCTCCTCGGGCGCTCTTCCAAAGTCAATGGGCAAGTCGGCCTTGATCATTCTGTCAAAGGGTAAGGATTCGACCCGTATTGAGAACTGGCGTCCCATAGCGCTCCTCAATACGGACAGAAAGGTTCTCGCAAAAGTACTGTTTAATCGGCTGGTGAAGTTTGCACCCCGGCTCCTTTCGTCGGCCCAGCATTGCTCTGTTCCAGGCCGCAGCACCTTTAGTGCTGTCCTCAGTGTCAGAGAGGCAGTGGAGCAGG
Organism: Rhinoderma darwinii; assembly: GCF_050947455.1. NCBI lineage: Eukaryota > Metazoa > Chordata > Amphibia > Anura > Rhinodermatidae > Rhinoderma > Rhinoderma darwinii. The sequence goes on from NW_027461962.1 coordinate 6,670,534, forward strand.
GACATTCTGGCCGATGGGAGGGGTACATGCTGTCCTTGGATCAGGCCAAAGCTTTTGACCGGGTGAATCACAAGTACCTTTGGTCAGTCCTTCTGAGGTATGGCCTACCGGGTGAGTTCGTTAATTGGCTCCAGACCCTATACGCTGGGGCTGAGTCTTTTGCACTGGTGAACGGTTGGACTGGAACCCCCTTTGAGGTTGGGTCTGGTGTCCGCCAGGGTTGTCCCTTAAGCCCCTTGCTGTATGTTTTCGCGATCGACCCCTTTCTTAGGCGGCTCGATCGTGGGCCATTGGCGGGGGTGGGGATGGACTTGGAGGAGCCGGAAGCCACTCAGAGGGTGGTTGCGTACGCGGATGACGTCACTATCTTTGTCTCCTCGAGAGGGGAGGCAGAGTGGGTGATGTCAGAAGTTGAGCGCTACTCACGGGCATCTGGGTCCAGGATCAACCGGGACAAGTGTGAAAGTCTCTGGCTGGGGGGAGGGGATCCTAGTTTTGATCTCCCGGACACCCTCCCAGAGCCCAAAGGGTCTGCTAAAATCTTAGGCATTGAATTTGGCCCGGGTGATTACCCCATGAAAAACTGGGAAGGTAGGCTATCAATAGCTGCCCAGAAGGTTGGCCAATGGAAGGGATGGTCTTTGTCCCTTAGGGAAAGGGTTCACCTGGCCAAGGCTTACCTGATGCCCATGTTGCTCTACCTTGGCAGCGTGTGCATGTTGCCAGAGCCTCTCTGGACTCGGGTCTATAGCCTGTTCTTCCAACTGTTATGGGGAAACAGGCTTAACCTAATCAAGAGGGAGGTTACTTACCTACCGAGGAAACTAGGTGGGTTAGGTATGGTTAACCCAGTGGTGTTTCTAGTAAACACCTTCATTAAAATTAATTTGGCAAACCTCTTTGAAAGAGAAAGGGCTCCTCTGTGGATATCCTCCTGCAGGGGATGGTTTCGGCCTTTCTTCCAGGAATGGGAGACAGGAGGCCAAGCGAAAGACCTGCGTGTACCCCATGGGCACCTCCCGGCTTATGCCGCCCCAGTTCTGAAGGTTGTTCGTCGGTGGGGTCTGGAGGCGAGGGAGATCAAGACCATGTCGAGAAAATTTCTTGACAGAAAGGTCTTGTTGACCTGCTTCCAGAAGCCCCTGGCGCTCAGGGACTGCCCAAGTAGCGACCTCGGGGTGGGATTAAAACTTTTAAACTCTGTGAGGATTCCCCAGAAGTTTTGGGATCTGGCTTGGCGCTGCTTCCATGGGAGGCTGTATGTAAGGGGCAATCTGAAGTACAGAAACTCCGATGAAAGAGGTTGTCCTCGGGAGGAGTGCGATGACACGCTGGAAAGCATGGACCATTTCTTGCTTCAGTGTCCCTTCAATGCAGAGGTTTACAAACGGGTGGGTGCCTCCATCGGTTGGCCCGGTCTGACCAACCTCTCCTACGCTGGTTGGGCCTATGGGGCATTCGGAGACCTGGGTGGAAGGGATCATTGCACTTCTTTTTTAGTTAGTTTAGTGATCAGGTATTTCACGTGGAACGCACGGTGCTTAGTATCGACTCAGTGTAAAATCCTCCTGGAGGACGAGGTGTGTAGGAATATCATGGGTGACCTGGTGAAGGTCCGGTCTCTGGAGGTTGAGAAACTGGGTGCATCCAAGGCCTCTCGACTTTGGAGGGGCTTCAATTTTAGGGTGCCCTAGGTGGAACCAACCTTCAGGGGGAGGGGAGGGAGTGCCCCTGGGTATTAGACTGGAGGTGGGGGTCTGCACCTGGCCATGACACCGGGAAATAGCGATAGGGACAGAATGAGAGACAGCAGGAGGGACAGATTAGTTTATAAAGTAATAAGGGATAGAGATAGGGCAAGCAGCATAGGTTTAGCGATAGGGACCGGGGTGGTGGTTGGGGGTTGGCTTTGGCCTCTGGGCTGGTGCTCTAGGGGGGCTTTCCTCTCTCTCTCCTCTGGTGATGGGCTGAGTAAGCACAAGTAGGTTTTTGTTTTGAGCTTTTTGGAGACAGAAAAAGGGCTTACAAGCAGCCAAACTTAGGTTTTCGGGTTATTGTATACAGTATGATATTTTGTTATAGTTATGTGTCGGTATGATTATATGGTGTATAGGTGTATGCATGGGTTTGAGTGAATGTTTAGATAAGATGGGCAGTAGATAGGTGGGGTGGGGGGCCTGGGGGTGTGCCCATCCCGATTCTGGACTACGTGGACGTGAGGAGGACATGAGACGTGGGATCGGGCTGGGTGGGTGATGTGTTGGGTGGTGGGGGCCAGCATCTGAACTATGCGGACATGGAAGGACATGAGGCGTGATGCTGGTTGGGGGAGGTGATGGGTGGTGATGGATAAGTTAGTGTGTACAGGGTTAGGTATGAATGTGGATAAGTTAATAAAATAAAATAAAAAAAAGTAAAAAATATATAAAAAAAAAATTAAAAAAAAATTAAAAAAAAAAAAAAAAAATTAGAAAAAAAAAATTTGAAAAAAAAAAAATATATATATATATATATATATATTTTGGCTTTGTTTTGTATTTTTTGTGTTTTGTTCTTTTCTTTTCATTTACATGGTGCACTGGAGTAAGTGCACCATGGGATGGTAACTTTTATTTTCAGAGTTTATTATTATTATTATTATTATTATTATTTTGTTTATATTATTATTGTGATTATTATTTATTTTGTTTTATATATGTCTTGATTTTTTTTTAGGGGGCCATTGGTTGGCACATGGTTTTTAAGAGTATGTTGTATATAGTGTTATAGTTATGTTTTCTTGGGGTTGGGGGGGTTTAGGTGTGTGTATGAATGAGTATGGGATTATAGTTATGTATGCATGGGGATTTATGTAAGAAGGGCCAGGTTGGGTAAATTGTACAGAAATGTACATAAGTTTTGTTTTGTTGTGTTTGTTTTGTAAATACCGTTTATTTTGTAATGTATTATATTTTTCTATTAAAAGAGTAGCAGCAGTGACCAGCAAGGAGGGAGGTTGTGTGTGAGAGAGCTGCTGTGTGTGTGTGTTTAGTGGACCACACCCGAGATCCAGGGAGTTTCCTTTCTTTCACCAGCCCAGGTTTCTATCACCTGCCTGGGCTAAGGAAGCTTCCCTGAAGGAGGCTCCATTCATACATGGAGCCTCAGACCTCTACCCCCTGGAGCATGCAGGCGGGGGGTAGGGGGTCTTCCCAACCTGCTGGGAGCGTGCAGCCAGCATCAGGGGTGAGAAGGTCATCCCGTGTAAAGATCTGTGCGGCCCCCCCTGATGCTGGGGCTCTGGAAGGAGCCAGGAGGAGAGACATGGAGGATCATCATCCAGGTGGAGGACCAGAAGGCCCAGCGAGGCCAGATGCCCGACCAAGGGACCAGAGCACGGTTGAGGAGTGGGGGCTACTTCGGTCAGGAGAGTCTGTGGAGACGTTCAGCTCCCGCCTAGCTGCCCGGCTGGAAGAATACCGGGACCTCGGTAAGTCCCTGCGGCGGCTGCGGGAAGATCTGGCGGCCGCAAGGGGACGAGCAGCTAAAACATCAGGCGCCAAGAGGTCCCGGTATAACCTACAGGTAAAGGAAATACTGGAAGAAATTAATATGGTGGAGGAGAGAAAGATGGAGATTGTGGTCGGTGGGGGAGCCTTCGGGGAGAAATTGCAGAATGATGAAAGGTTTTCCCTGATGGCGTCCCCCACGCAAAGTAATGAAACCCCCTGCAAAAGGGGAGTAAAGGCATTGGCTGCTAAAAGTGCAGAGGCAGTGGAGGCCGCAAAAGTGGAGGCCGCAAAAGTGGAGGCCGTAAAAGTGGAGGCCGCAAAAGTGGAGGCCGCAAAATTGGAGGCCGCAGAAGTGGAGGCCACAGAAATGGAGGATAGCGTGGAGGTGGAGAGGACGCCTACCCGGGAGGAGATGGGCTCGGAGGACCCCTGGGAGGGCAGTAATGGAGGGGCAAGTGGGGAACTTTCCTGCAGCCAAGGTGTGCAAGACATTGAATCGGGCAGTGGGCACCCCCCGGGGTTGCTCACGCAAATACGGCTGCAGGAGTCCCCAGTGTCCCTCCAGAACTTTACTTTTGGAGCTGAGTTGCCACCAGAGGAGGACAAAGTACAGAAGAAGAAGCTTTGGAAGTTAAGGCGGAAGAAAACAAAGGCGAAGACAGGTGGGGTATCCTATAAATATTCCTACCTGTCTTCCTTGCGTTCCGGACCGGGTGAGAGCTCGGTTCGGGACGCAAACCCCGCAAATCCCCCAGCTCCGGCCTCTGCAGTGGGGTCGTGGCGGGTATGTGGGCAGAAAAATATGGTGCTGGTTTTGAGCAATGTGGCCAAGATGGCGCCAGATGCCGTCTCCTGTAAAGGAGGTGGTGTCGATGGCCACGTGGCGCTAGGGGGCGTGTCCCCGTGTCCGGCGGATGGGGAACCTCAGAAGCCGGTCTCTGGCGCAAGCCGGAGGCCGGGGGACGGGGGGAACCGGAAACCGGATGTGGCGCCGGAAAACCGGAAGTCCGCTGGTCATGTGACTCGGCCGGCGGACGCACCAAAAAGTGTTGCGGCAGCGAGTGGTGGCGGTAGGAGAGGCTCCGGCACTGCTGGCCATCCCCCGACGGGAGGGGGGGTTGGTTTGGTGCCGGGAGCGGCTCTAGCGGTGCCTGCGGCCCCTCCATCTGCATCGCCGCAAGGCGGTGGGAGGGGTTTAGCGGGCACGGGGGGTGACGGCACCCCTCCTCCCGAACATTGTATTAGTGGCGCAGCAGATATGGAGGTCGGTGAAGCGGAGGGTGCTGAGGGATTGCCGCCTGAGATATCCGGCGGCGCCCCAGAAGTAGCGGCACCTGATGATGTGGAGACCCCAAAAACAACATATATAAAGCCTATGGACAAAAGGAAGAACTCCGTTACCAGCCTGGCCGGTATGAAAGTTGTGGAGAGGAATGTAAGTGAAAATGTAAATATTAATGGTAATGTTAGTAGTGTTGGTAATATTGTTGGTGGTGGTAATGTTGTGGATGTTAATGTGGGTTGTAATATTGTGGGGGGAGTGTCAACCATTGGCGGGCCGGTTGCTCCTTCTGCCAGAGCGCCCGGCAGGTCGTATGCGGGCGTTGTGGTGGGGGGACCGTCGGCCCACCCATCCTCATCTTCTGGGCCCGGGGACGGCAGTTTGCAACAGCGCCTCCTAGAAGCCTTAAGGGAGGGGAAGCAGACGATAACAGTAGGGGGAGTGCAGAAGGACCTATCCTTTTGGATAAATAGGTATGGTCTGGATGCCTTCCGAGAGAGACGGGGAGATCAGTGGTCGCTCCCAACAACCGGGCCGGCCGTGGCCAGGAGGAATGTGGTCCGTCTCCAGTGGCGTGGCAATGATGCGTGCCCTCCTCGTAAGAGGGTGGTGGAGCTGCTGCTGGAGATGGGCTTCAAGGCGAGTGACATCTACGCCTTGATACATCCTCATGGTACGGCTGAGTTTGACATCAGCTTTGTTCAGCCGGGGGGCCTTGAGGTCTTCTGGGGGAACTATGAGCTGGTGAAAAGCGAGCCCGGCTGGCGAGGGTTTGCTGCGCAAGCAATCTCTCGCCAGAATGGTCTCAGGAAAGTGACCGTTCTTACCCGTAACGAGTCGCTTTCCTGTGTGGACATCATGACCTGGTTGGGAAGATACGGTGAGGTAGCAGAGATGCCACGGAAGAACTGCGATGAGTTTGGCATCTGGTCGGGAGCCTGGACGTTTATGGTTAAACTTAAGCGTCTGGGGCAGACGGTGTCCCACATACCATCATCTGCTTTCTTGGGAAGAGATCGAATCCTTGTCTTCTACCAGGGGCAGCCGAAGCTGTGTCACCGGTGTGGCGACCCCTCACACTTGAGCGCAAGCTGCACTGTACAGAAGTGCGCTCATTGTGGGGGGGTAGGCCATCTGGCCGCATCGTGTGAGCAGATTAGGTGTAACCTGTGTGGTGACCTAGGTCACCCTTTCAGTCGGTGTCCGCGCTCAGTCGTCAATGTCTGTTCCAACCCTACGGAGAATGTAAGGAGGGAGGTCTCCGTGGGCGAGGGGGCGGACAGAGACGATAGAGCCCAAGAGCAAAGGACGAACGCCAGGAGGGGACCCCCTTCTCGTCAGAGAAGGGTGGAAAAACGCAGAAGGGAACGAGAGCTGAGGAGGACCCAGGAAACTGGGGACTCCTCTGGCTCGGACCTGGATGCCCCCCAGGATACTGATGCTCTTGGGGGGGCCGTACTGGACGAGGAGATAAGGAGGATAGAGAGAGAGCAGAGGGCTGAGGACTCCCAGTCCTCCCACTATGAAAGTGTGGAAGAGGAAGGGAGGTCACAGCCTAAAACAAAACAGGGGACACCGGGTAACATCAAAACAGGGCTAAAAACATCTGGCCCTGCCCCGGCCAAGGAAGGCAAAACCTGCACCCCCCTGGTGTGCTCCCCCAACCGATACCGTGTTCTCATGGATATTCCAGACCCCCAGGGCGGGGGGGAGAGCACGGTAGGGAGTCTAGGTGTCGTTGAGCCTCCTCTTCTGCGGGGGCCACTGTCCCCGGGGGAGGGGGTCGGCCCGGACCCAGGAGATGAGAATGGGAGGGGGGTGGTGGAGGTTATGGACTCCTCAAAAACAAAAAAAAGAGGTAAAGAGGGTGAGGGGTCCTCCTCAGAGGAGAAAGCAAGGGGTGGGAAGAAGAAAACCGTCTAACTCAATCATTTATGATGGCGGCACCCACTCCGTTGACGCTGGCATCGATTAACGTTGCCAGCATTAAGTCGAATATGGCTAGATTTGCAGCCTTTGATTTTCTCGGCCGGGTTGAAGCTGACATTTTGTTTTTGCAGGAGACCAGACTGTCACTTTTGGCAGAGGTCGTGAAAGCTAGGAGGGAGTGGCGACGTGGGCCCTCCTACTGGTCTCTTGCGGCTGAGCCATATAGCGGGGTGGCGGTACTTTTTACCGCACCGGTCACATGCCGGCGGATGATCGAGTTAGAAATGGGGCGGTGCTTGATCTTAGATGTTCTCATGAGGGGACAAGAACTAAGACTCATTAACATCTACGGTCCCCAGACAAAGTGGGACCGGAAAAGTCTCTTCATGAGGATTAAGCCCTTCCTTTTTACAGGCCGACAAGTCATTTTTGGAGGGGACTTTAACACTGTCGTTAGGCCCCAAGACAGAGGAGGTTCCAGAAAGGTACTGGCCTATGATAGTGTCGAGTTGAATAGAATAGCTAGCGATGCTCGCCTGGAGGACATCCACATTCGGTATACCCCAGGCCACTCGGGATTCACCTATCATAGTGGTAGTCGTAGATCCAGAATAGACAGGTTTTTTTTAAAGGAGGACGCCATCTCTTCGGCAGTGTCCGTCGTTGAGGTGGAGTTCTCCGATCACTGTATGATTATGTTTTCTTTGAATGTTGCAGAGTCCCTCCAGATGGGAAGAGGTATATGGAGGCTGAATTCTACTCTCCTGGAAGAAGCAGAGATAAGACAGGCCTTCGAGGATTTTCTTCAGAGCCAGGTACCTTTATTGGATCTAGGTGGTACTAAGTCTGAGTGGTGGGAGGTGTTCAAAGAACGGGTGGCTGAGTTTTTCCGTCAGATCTCGTGCCTCAGGTCTATGAGCAGGTATCGCCTGTATCAAGACATGAGGAGGAAACTCGAACATCTAGTCTCAACCGGAGGTAGCCGTGAGGAAATCTCCGTGGTGAAAGCTCTGCTCAAAAGATGCCAATATGATAGGCACACGTCTTTGGTTCTTGAACGGGATTTCGGGAGGTACCGCTCGCCCGACCCTTACAAGAACTGCAAGATGTCAGTGAGTCGTAAGGTGGTGACAGGACTGGTAGATAGTACAGGCTCCCTGATGAGATCCAAATCAGGGATCTTGGAGGTCATCAGATCCTTTTATTCGCAGCTTTTGGGTGAGCAGGATCTAAACCGAGACGAAATGTCGGCTTTCCTGGCTGAAACCATCCCTGAGCCAGGAGCAGACCCCTCGCTTGGTGTTTTGACAGAGTCGATCAAGGAAGAGGAAGTGATGCTGGCGATTGATGGGTTGGCCATCAAAAAGTCGCCAGGCCCAGATGGCTTAACATCTGAGTTTTATAAGGCTTTTAAGGGAACCTTAGTTCCCCTCTTGACTGCGGTTTTTAATGAGTGCCTCTCCTCGGGCGCTCTTCCAAAGTCAATGGGCAAGTCGGCCTTGATCATTCTGTCAAAGGGTAAGGATTCGACACGTATTGAGAACTGGCGTCCCATAGCGCTCCTCAATACGGACAGAAAGGTTCTCGCAAAAGTACTGTTTAATCGGCTGGTGAAGTTTGCACCCCGGCTCCTTTCGTCGGCCCAGCATTGCTCTGTTCCAGGCCGCAGCACCTTTAGTGCTGTCCTCAGTGTCAGAGAGGCAGTGGAGCAGGGACATTCTGGCCGATGGGAGGGGTACATGCTGTCCTTGGATCAGGCCAAAGCTTTTGACCGGGTGAATCACAAGTACCTTTGGTCAGTCCTTCTGAGGTATGGCCTACCGGGTGAGTTCGTTAATTGGCTCCAGACCCTATACGCTGGGGCTGAGTCTTTTGCACTGGTGAACGGTTGGACTGGAACCCCCTTTGAGGTTGGGTCTGGTGTCCGCCAGGGTTGTCCCTTAAGCCCCTTGCTGTATGTTTTCGCGATCGACCCCTTTCTTTGGCGGCTCGATCGTGGGCCATTGGCGGGGGTGGGGATGGACTTGGAGGAGCCGGAAGCCACTCAGAGGGTGGTTGCGTACGCGGATGACGTCACTATCTTTGTCTCCTCGAGAGGGGAGGCAGAGTGGGTGATGTCAGAAGTTGAGCGCTACTCACGGGCATCTGGGTCCAGGATCAACCGGGACAAGTGTGAAAGTCTCTGGCTGGGGGGAGGGGATCCTAGTTTTGATCTCCCGGACACCCTCCCAGAGCCCAAAGGGTCTGCTAAAATCTTAGGCATTGAATTTGGCCCGGGTGATTACCCCATGAAAAACTGGGAAGGTAGGCTATCAATAGCTGCCCAGAAGGTTGGCCAATGGAAGGGATGGTCTTTGTCCCTTAGGGAAAGGGTTCACCTGGCCAAGGCTTACCTGATGCCCATGTTGCTCTACCTTGGCAGCGTGTGCATGTTGCCAGAACCTCTCTGGACTCGGGTCTATAGCCTGTTCTTCCAACTGTTATGGGGAAACAGGCTTAACCTAATCAAGAGGGAGGTTACTTACCTACCGAGGAAACTAGGTGGGTTAGGTATGGTTAACCCAGTGGTGTTTCTAGTAAACACCTTCATTAAAATTAATTTGGCAAACCTCTTTGAAAGAGAAAGGGCTCCTCTGTGGATATCCTCCTGCAGGGGATGGTTTCGGCCTTTCTTCCAGGAATGGGAGACAGGAGGCCAAGCGAAAGACCTGCGTGTACCCCATGGGCACCTCCCGGCTTATGCCGCCCCGGTTCTGAAGGTTGTTCGTCGGTGGGGTCTGGAGGCGAGGGAGATCAAGACCATGTCGAGAAAATTTCTTGACAGAAAGGTCTTGTTGACCTGCTTCCAGAAGCCCCTGGCGCTCAGGGACTGCCCAAGTAGCGACCTCGGGGTGGGATTAAAACTTTTAAACTCTGTGAGGATTCCCCAGAAGTTTTGGGATCTGGCTTGGCGCTGCTTCCATGGGAGGCTGTATGTAAGGGGCAATCTGAAGTACAGAAACTCCGATGAAAGAGGTTGTCCTCGGGAGGAGTGCGATGACACGCTGGAAAGCATGGACCATTTCTTGCTTCAGTGTCCCTTCAATGCAGAGGTTTACAAACGGGTGGGTGCCTCCATCGGTTGGCCCGGTCTGACCAACCTCTCCTACGCTGGTTGGGCCTATGGGGCATTCGGAGACCTGGGTGGAAGGGATCATTGCACTTCTTTTTTAGTTAGTTTAGTGATCAGGTATTTCACGTGGAACGCACGGTGCTTAGTATCGACTCAGTGTAAAATCCTCCTGGAGGACGAGGTGTGTAGGAATATCATGGGTGACCTGGTGAAGGTCCGGTCTCTGGAGGTTGAGAAACTGGGTGCATCCAAGGCCTCTCGACTTTGGAGGGGCTTCAATTTTAGGGTGCCCTAGGTGGAACCAACCTTCAGGGGGAGGGGAGGGAGTGCCCCTGGGTATTAGACTGGAGGTGGGGGTCTGCACCTGGCCATGACACCGGGAAATAGCGATAGGGACAGAATGAGAGACAGCAGGAGGGACAGATTAGTTTATAAAGTAATAAGGGATAGAGATAGGGCAAGCAGCATAGGTTTAGCGATAGGGACCGGGGTGGTGGTTGGGGGTTGGCTTTGGCCTCTGGGCTGGTGCTCTAGGGGGGCTTTCCTCTCTCTCTCCTCTGGTGATGGGCTGAGTAAGCACAAGTAGGTTTTTGTTTTGAGCTTTTTGGAGACAGAAAAAGGGCTTACAAGCAGCCAAACTTAGGTTTTCGGGTTATTGTATACAGTATGATATTTTGTTATAGTTATGTGTCGGTATGATTATATGGTGTATAGGTGTATGCATGGGTTTGAGTGAATGTTTAGATAAGATGGGAAGTAGATAGGTGGGGTGGGGGGCCTGGGGGTGTGCCCATCCCGATTCTGGACTACGTGGACGTGAGGAGGACATGAGACGTGGGATCGGGCTGGGTGGGTGATGTGTTGGGTGGTGGGGGCCAGCATCTGAACTATGCGGACATGGAAGGACATGAGGCGTGATGCTGGTTGGGGGAGGTGATGGGTGGTGATGGATAAGTTAGTGTGTACAGGGTTAGGTATGAATGTGGATAAGTTAATAAAATAAAATAAAAAAAAAGTAAAAAATATATAAAAAAATTAAAAAAAAAAAAAAAAAAAAAAAAAAAAAAAAAATTAGAAAAAAAATTAGAAAAAAAAAAAATATATATATATATATATATTTTGGCTTTGTTTTGTATTTTTTGTGTTTTGTTCTTTTCTTTTCATTTACATGGTGCACTGGAGTAAGTGCACCATGGGATGGTAACTTTTATTTTCAGAGTTTATTATTATTATTATTATTATTATTATTTTGTTTATATTATTATTGTGATTATTATTTTTTTGTTTTATATATGTCTTGTTTTTTTTTTTAGGGGGCCATTGGTTGGCACATGGTTTTTAAGAGTATGTTGTATATAGTGTTATAGTTATGTTTTCTTGGGGTTAGGGGGGTTTAGGTGTGTGTATGAATGAGTATGGGATTATAGTTATGTATGCATGGGGATTTATGTAAGAAGGGCCAGGCTGGGTAAATTGTACAGAAATGTACATAAGTTTTGTTTTGTTGTGTTTGTTTTGTAAATACCGTTTATTTTGTAATGTTTTATATTTTTCTATTAAAAGAGTAGCAGCAGTGACCAGCAAGGAGGGAGGTTGTGTGTGAGAGAGCTGCTGTGTGTGTGTGTTTAGTGGACCACACCCGAGATCCAGGGAGTTTCCTTTCTTTCACCAGCCCAGGTTTCTATCACCTGCCTGGGCTAAGGAAGCTTCCCTGAAGGAGGCTCCATTCATACATGGAGCCTCAGACCTCTACCCCCTGGAGCATGCAGGCGGGGGGTAGGGGGTCTTCCCAACCTGCTGGGAGCGTGCAGCCAGCATCAGGGGTGAGAAGGTCATCCCGTGTAAAGATCTGTGCGGCCCCCCCTGATGCTGGGGCTCTGGAAGGAGCCAGGAGGAGAGACATGGAGGATCATCATCCAGGTGGAGGACCAGAAGGCCCAGCGAGGCCAGATGCCCGACCAAGGGACCAGAGCACGGTTGAGGAGTGGGGGCTACTTCGGTCAGGAGAGTCTGTGGAGACGTTCAGCTCCCGCCTAGCTGCCCGGCTGGAAGAATACCGGGACCTCGGTAAGTCCCTGCGGCGGCTGCGGGAAGATCTGGCGGCCGCAAGGGGACGAGCAGCTAAAACATCAGGCGCCAAGAGGTCCCGGTATAACCTACAGGTAAAGGAAATACTGGAAGAAATTAATATGGTGGAGGAGAGAAAGATGGAGATTGTGGTCGGTGGGGGAGCCTTCGGGGAGAAATTGCAGAATGATGAAAGGTTTTCCCTGATGGCGTCCCCCACGCAAAGTAATGAAACCCCCTGCAAAAGGGGAGTAAAGGCATTGGCTGCTAAAAGTGCAGAGGCAGTGGAGGCCGCAAAAGTGGAGGCCGCAAAAGTGGAGGCCGCAAAAGTGGAGGCCGTAAAAGTGGAGGCCGCAAAAGTGGAGGCCGCAAAATTGGAGGCCGCAGAAGTGGAGGCCACAGAAATGGAGGATAGCGTGGAGGTGGAGAGGACGCCTACCCGGGAGGAGATGGGCTCGGAGGACCCCTGGGAGGGCAGTAATGGAGGGGCAAGTGGGGAACTTTCCTGCAGCCAAGGTGTGCAAGACATTGAATCGGGCAGTGGGCACCCCCCGGGGTTGCTCACGCAAATACGGCTGCAGGAGTCCCCAGTGTCCCTCCAGAACTTTACTTTTGGAGCTGAGTTGCCACCAGAGGAGGACAAAGTACAGAAGAAGAAGCTTTGGAAGTTAAGGCGGAAGAAAACAAAGGCGAAGACAGGTGGGGTATCCTATAAATATTCCTACCTGTCTTCCTTGCGTTCCGGACCGGGTGAGAGCTCGGTTCGGGACGCAAACCCCGCAAATCCCCCAGCTCCGGCCTCTGCAGTGGGGTCGTGGCGGGTATGTGGGCAGAAAAATATGGTGCTGGTTTTGAGCAATGTGGCCAAGATGGCGCCAGATGCCGTCTCCTGTAAAGGAGGTGGTGTCGATGGCCACGTGGCGCTAGGGGGCGTGTCCCCGTGTCCGGCGGATGGGGAACCTCAGAAGCCGGTCTCTGGCGCAAGCCGGAGGCCGGGGGACGGGGGGAACCGGAAACCGGATGTGGCGCCGGAAAACCGGAAGTCCGCTGGTCATGTGACTCGGCCGGCGGACGCACCAAAAAGTGTTGCGGCAGCGAGTGGTGGCGGTAGGAGAGGCTCCGGCACTGCTGGCCATCCCCCGACGGGAGGGGGGGTTGGTTTGGTGCCGGGAGCGGCTCTAGCGGTGCCTGCGGCCCCTCCATCTGCATCGCCGCAAGGCGGTGGGAGGGGTTTAGCGGGCACGGGGGGTGACGGCACCCCTCCTCCCGAACATTGTATTAGTGGCGCAGCAGATATGGAGGTCGGTGAAGCGGAGGGTGCTGAGGGATTGCCGCCTGAGATATCCGGCGGCGCCCCAGAAGTAGCGGCACCTGATGATGTGGAGACCCCAAAAACAACATATATAAAGCCTATGGACAAAAGGAAGAACTCCGTTACCAGCCTGGCCGGTATGAAAGTTGTGGAGAGGAATGTAAGTGAAAATGTAAATATTAATGGTAATGTTAGTAGTGTTGGTAATATTGTTGGTGGTGGTAATGTTGTGGATGTTAATGTGGGTTGTAATATTGTGGGGGGAGTGTCAACCATTGGCGGGCCGGTTGCTCCTTCTGCCAGAGCGCCCGGCAGGTCGTATGCGGGCGTTGTGGTGGGGGGACCGTCGGCCCACCCATCCTCATCTTCTGGGCCCGGGGACGGCAGTTTGCAACAGCGCCTCCTAGAAGCCTTAAGGGAGGGGAAGCAGACGATAACAGTAGGGGGAGTGCAGAAGGACCTATCCTTTTGGATAAATAGGTATGGTCTGGATGCCTTCCGAGAGAGACGGGGAGATCAGTGGTCGCTCCCAACAACCGGGCCGGCCGTGGCCAGGAGGAATGTGGTCCGTCTCCAGTGGCGTGGCAATGATGCGTGCCCTCCTCGTAAGAGGGTGGTGGAGCTGCTGCTGGAGATGGGCTTCAAGGCGAGTGACATCTACGCCTTGATACATCCTCATGGTACGGCTGAGTTTGACATCAGCTTTGTTCAGCCGGGGGGCCTTGAGGTCTTCTGGGGGAACTATGAGCTGGTGAAAAGCGAGCCCGGCTGGCGAGGGTTTGCTGCGCAAGCAATCTCTCGCCAGAATGGTCTCAGGAAAGTGACCGTTCTTACCCGTAACGAGTCGCTTTCCTGTGTGGACATCATGACCTGGTTGGGAAGATACGGTGAGGTAGCAGAGATGCCACGGAAGAACTGCGATGAGTTTGGCATCTGGTCGGGAGCCTGGACGTTTATGGTTAAACTTAAGCGTCTGGGGCAGACGGTGTCCCACATACCATCATCTGCTTTCTTGGGAAGAGATCGAATCCTTGTCTTCTACCAGGGGCAGCCGAAGCTGTGTCACCGGTGTGGCGACCCCTCACACTTGAGCGCAAGCTGCACTGTACAGAAGTGCGCTCATTGTGGGGGGGTAGGCCATCTGGCCGCATCGTGTGAGCAGATTAGGTGTAACCTGTGTGGTGACCTAGGTCACCCTTTCAGTCGGTGTCCGCGCTCAGTCGTCAATGTCTGTTCCAACCCTACGGAGAATGTAAGGAGGGAGGTCTCCGTGGGCGAGGGGGCGGACAGAGACGATAGAGCCCAAGAGCAAAGGACGAACGCCAGGAGGGGACCCCCTTCTCGTCAGAGAAGGGTGGAAAAACGCAGAAGGGAACGAGAGCTGAGGAGGACCCAGGAAACTGGGGACTCCTCTGGCTCGGACCTGGATGCCCCCCAGGATACTGATGCTCTTGGGGGGGCCGTACTGGACGAGGAGATAAGGAGGATAGAGAGAGAGCAGAGGGCTGAGGACTCCCAGTCCTCCCACTATGAAAGTGTGGAAGAGGAAGGGAGGTCACAGCCTAAAACAAAACAGGGGACACCGGGTAACATCAAAACAGGGCTAAAAACATCTGGCCCTGCCCCGGCCAAGGAAGGCAAAACCTGCACCCCCCTGGTGTGCTCCCCCAACCGATACCGTGTTCTCATGGATATTCCAGACCCCCAGGGCGGGGGGGAGAGCACGGTAGGGAGTCTAGGTGTCGTTGAGCCTCCTCTTCTGCGGGGGCCACTGTCCCCGGGGGAGGGGGTCGGCCCGGACCCAGGAGATGAGAATGGGAGGGGGGTGGTGGAGGTTATGGACTCCTCAAAAACAAAAAAAAGAGGTAAAGAGGGTGAGGGGTCCTCCTCAGAGGAGAAAGCAAGGGGTGGGAAGAAGAAAACCGTCTAACTCAATCATTTATGATGGCGGCACCCACTCCGTTGACGCTGGCATCGATTAACGTTGCCAGCATTAAGTCGAATATGGCTAGATTTGCAGCCTTTGATTTTCTCGGCCGGGTTGAAGCTGACATTTTGTTTTTGCAGGAGACCAGACTGTCACTTTTGGCAGAGGTCGTGAAAGCTAGGAGGGAGTGGCGACGTGGGCCCTCCTACTGGTCTCTTGCGGCTGAGCCATATAGCGGGGTGGCGGTACTTTTTACCGCACCGGTCACATGCCGGCGGATGATCGAGTTAGAAATGGGGCGGTGCTTGATCTTAGATGTTCTCATGAGGGGACAAGAACTAAGACTCATTAACATCTACGGTCCCCAGACAAAGTGGGACCGGAAAAGTCTCTTCATGAGGATTAAGCCCTTCCTTTTTACAGGCCGACAAGTCATTTTTGGAGGGGACTTTAACACTGTCGTTAGGCCCCAAGACAGAGGAGGTTCCAGAAAGGTACTGGCCTATGATAGTGTCGAGTTGAATAGAATAGCTAGCGATGCTCGCCTGGAGGACATCCACATTCGGTATACCCCAGGCCACTCGGGATTCACCTATCATAGTGGTAGTCGTAGATCCAGAATAGACAGGTTTTTTTTAAAGGAGGACGCCATCTCTTCGGCAGTGTCCGTCGTTGAGGTGGAGTTCTCCGATCACTGTATGATTATGTTTTCTTTGAATGTTGCAGAGTCCCTCCAGATGGGAAGAGGTATATGGAGGCTGAATTCTACTCTCCTGGAAGAAGCAGAGATAAGACAGGCCTTCGAGGATTTTCTTCAGAGCCAGGTACCTTTATTGGATCTAGGTGGTACTAAGTCTGAGTGGTGGGAGGTGTTCAAAGAACGGGTGGCTGAGTTTTTCCGTCAGATCTCGTGCCTCAGGTCTATGAGCAGGTATCGCCTGTATCAAGACATGAGGAGGAAACTCGAACATCTAGTCTCAACCGGAGGTAGCCGTGAGGAAATCTCCGTGGTGAAAGCTCTGCTCAAAAGATGCCAATATGATAGGCACACGTCTTTGGTTCTTGAACGGGATTTCGGGAGGTACCGCTCGCCCGACCCTTACAAGAACTGCAAGATGTCAGTGAGTCGTAAGGTGGTGACAGGACTGGTAGATAGTACAGGCTCCCTGATGAGATCCAAATCAGGGATCTTGGAGGTCATCAGATCCTTTTATTCGCAGCTTTTGGGTGAGCAGGATCTAAACCGAGACGAAATGTCGGCTTTCCTGGCTGAAACCATCCCTGAGCCAGGAGCAGACCCCTCGCTTGGTGTTTTGACAGAGTCGATCAAGGAAGAGGAAGTGATGCTGGCGATTGATGGGTTGGCCATCAAAAAGTCGCCAGGCCCAGATGGCTTAACATCTGAGTTTTATAAGGCTTTTAAGGGAACCTTAGTTCCCCTCTTGACTGCGGTTTTTAATGAGTGCCTCTCCTCGGGCGCTCTTCCAAAGTCAATGGGCAAGTCGGCCTTGATCATTCTGTCAAAGGGTAAGGATTCGACACGTATTGAGAACTGGCGTCCCATAGCGCTCCTCAATACGGACAGAAAGGTTCTCGCAAAAGTACTGTTTAATCGGCTGGTGAAGTTTGCACCCCGGCTCCTTTCGTCGGCCCAGCATTGCTCTGTTCCAGGCCGCAGCACCTTTAGTGCTGTCCTCAGTGTCAGAGAGGCAGTGGAGCAGGGACATTCTGGCCGATGGGAGGGGTACATGCTGTCCTTGGATCAGGCCAAAGCTTTTGACCGGGTGAATCACAAGTACCTTTGGTCAGTCCTTCTGAGGTATGGCCTACCGGGTGAGTTCGTTAATTGGCTCCAGACCCTATACGCTGGGGCTGAGTCTTTTGCACTGGTGAACGGTTGGACTGGAACCCCCTTTGAGGTTGGGTCTGGTGTCCGCCAGGGTTGTCCCTTAAGCCCCTTGCTGTATGTTTTCGCGATCGACCCCTTTCTTTGGCGGCTCGATCGTGGGCCATTGGCGGGGGTGGGGATGGACTTGGAGGAGCCGGAAGCCACTCAGAGGGTGGTTGCGTACGCGGATGACGTCACTATCTTTGTCTCCTCGAGAGGGGAGGCAGAGTGGGTGATGTCAGAAGTTGAGCGCTACTCACGGGCATCTGGGTCCAGGATCAACCGGGACAAGTGTGAAAGTCTCTGGCTGGGGGGAGGGGATCCTAGTTTTGATCTCCCGGACACCCTCCCAGAGCCCAAAGGGTCTGCTAAAATCTTAGGCATTGAATTTGGCCCGGGTGATTACCCCATGAAAAACTGGGAAGGTAGGCTATCAATAGCTGCCCAGAAGGTTGGCCAATGGAAGGGATGGTCTTTGTCCCTTAGGGAAAGGGTTCACCTGGCCAAGGCTTACCTGATGCCCATGTTGCTCTACCTTGGCAGCGTGTGCATGTTGCCAGAACCTCTCTGGACTCGGGTCTATAGCCTGTTCTTCCAACTGTTATGGGGAAACAGGCTTAACCTAATCAAGAGGGAGGTTACTTACCTACCGAGGAAACTAGGTGGGTTAGGTATGGTTAACCCAGTGGTGTTTCTAGTAAACACCTTCATTAAAATTAATTTGGCAAACCTCTTTGAAAGAGAAAGGGCTCCTCTGTGGATATCCTCCTGCAGGGGATGGTTTCGGCCTTTCTTCCAGGAATGGGAGACAGGAGGCCAAGCGAAAGACCTGCGTGTACCCCATGGGCACCTCCCGGCTTATGCCGCCCCGGTTCTGAAGGTTGTTCGTCGGTGGGGTCTGGAGGCGAGGGAGATCAAGACCATGTCGAGAAAATTTCTTGACAGAAAGGTCTTGTTGACCTGCTTCCAGAAGCCCCTGGCGCTCAGGGACTGCCCAAGTAGCGACCTCGGGGTGGGATTAAAACTTTTAAACTCTGTGAGGATTCCCCAGAAGTTTTGGGATCTGGCTTGGCGCTGCTTCCATGGGAGGCTGTATGTAAGGGGCAATCTGAAGTACAGAAACTCCGATGAAAGAGGTTGTCCTCGGGAGGAGTGCGATGACACGCTGGAAAGCATGGACCATTTCTTGCTTCAGTGTCCCTTCAATGCAGAGGTTTACAAACGGGTGGGTGCCTCCATCGGTTGGCCCGGTCTGACCAACCTCTCCTACGCTGGTTGGGCCTATGGGGCATTCGGAGACCTGGGTGGAAGGGATCATTGCACTTCTTTTTTAGTTAGTTTAGTGATCAGGTATTTCACGTGGAACGCACGGTGCTTAGTATCGACTCAGTGTAAAATCCTCCTGGAGGACGAGGTGTGTAGGAATATCATGGGTGACCTGGTGAAGGTCCGGTCTCTGGAGGTTGAGAAACTGGGTGCATCCAAGGCCTCTCGACTTTGGAGGGGCTTCAATTTTAGGGTGCCCTAGGTGGAACCAACCTTCAGGGGGAGGGGAGGGAGTGCCCCTGGGTATTAGACTGGAGGTGGGGGTCTGCACCTGGCCATGACACCGGGAAATAGCGATAGGGACAGAATGAGAGACAGCAGGAGGGACAGATTAGTTTATAAAGTAATAAGGGATAGAGATAGGGCAAGCAGCATAGGTTTAGCGATAGGGACCGGGGTGGTGGTTGGGGGTTGGCTTTGGCCTCTGGGCTGGTGCTCTAGGGGGGCTTTCCTCTCTCTCTCCTCTGGTGATGGGCTGAGTAAGCACAAGTAGGTTTTTGTTTTGAGCTTTTTGGAGACAGAAAAAGGGCTTACAAGCAGCCAAACTTAGGTTTTCGGGTTATTGTATACAGTATGATATTTTGTTATAGTTATGTGTCGGTATGATTATATGGTGTATAGGTGTATGCATGGGTTTGAGTGAATGTTTAGATAAGATGGGAAGTAGATAGGTGGGGTGGGGGGCCTGGGGGTGTGCCCATCCCGATTCTGGACTACGTGGACGTGAGGAGGACATGAGACGTGGGATCGGGCTGGGTGGGTGATGTGTTGGGTGGTGGGGGCCAGCATCTGAACTATGCGGACATGGAAGGACATGAGGCGTGATGCTGGTTGGGGGAGGTGATGGGTGGTGATGGATAAGTTAGTGTGTACAGGGTTAGGTATGAATGTGGATAAGTTAATAAAATAAAATAAAAAAAAAGTAAAAAATATATAAAAAAATTAGAAAAAAAATAAATATATATATATATATATATTTTGGCTTTGTTTTGTATTTTTTGTGTTTTGTTCTTTTCTTTTCATTTACATGGTGCACTGGAGTAAGTGCACCATGGGATGGTAACTTTTATTTTCAGAGTTTATTATTATTATTATTATTATTTTGTTTATATTATTATTGTGATTATTATTTATTTTGTTTTATATATGTCTTGATCTTTTTTTTTTAGGGGGCCATTGGTTGGCACATGGTTTTTAAGAGTATGTTGTATATAGTGTTATAGTTATGTTTTCTTGGGGTTGGGGGGGTTTAGGTGTGTGTATGAATGAGTATGGGATTATAGTTATGTATGCATGGGGATTTATGTAAGAAGGGCCAGGTTGGGTAAATTGTACAGAAATGTACATAAGTTTTGTTTTGTTGTGTTTGTTTTGTAAATACCGTTTATTTTGTAATGTTTTATATTTTTCTATTAAAAGAGTAGCAGCAGTGACCAGCAAGGAGGGAGGTTGTGTGTGAGAGAGCTGCTGTGTGTGTGTGTTTGGTGGACCACACCCGAGATCCAGGGAGTTTCCTTTCTTTCACCAGCCCAGGTTTCTATCACCTGCCTGGGCTAAGGAAGCTTCCCTGAAGGAGGCTCCATTCATACATGGAGCCTCAGACCTCTACCCCCTGGAGCATGCAGGCGGGGGGTAGGGGGTCTTCCCAACCTGCTGGGAGCGTGCAGCCAGCATCAGGGGTGAGAAGGTCATCCCGTGGAAAGATCTGTGCGGCCCCCCCTGATGCTGGGGCTCTGGAAGGAGCCAGGAGGAGAGACATGGCGGATCATCCAGGTGGAGGACCAGAAGGCCCAGCAAGGCCAGATGCCAGACCTGAGGACCAGAGCACGGTAGAGGAATGGGGGCTACTGCGGTCGGGAGAGTCGGTGGAAACCTTCAGCTCCCGCCTAGCTGCCCGGCTGGAAGAATACCGGGACCTCGGTAAGTCCCTGCGGCGGCTTCGTGAAGATCTGGCGGTCGCAAGGGGACGAGCCGCGAAAACATCAGGCGCCAAGAGGTCCCGGTATAATCTACAGGTAAAGACAATTTTGGAGGAAATTAATATGGTGGAGGAGAGGAAGATGGAGATTGTGGTCGGTGGGGGAGCCTTCGGGGAGAAATTGGAGAATGATGAAAGGTTTTCCCTGATGGCGTCCCCCACGCAAAGTAATGAAACCCCCTGCAAAAGGGGAGTAAAGGCATTGGCTGCTAAAAGTGCAGAGGCAGTGGAGGCCGCAAAAGTGGAGGCCGCAAAAGTGGAGGCCGCAAAAGTGGAGGCCGCAAAAGTGGAGGCCGCAGAAGTGGAGGCCACAGAAATGGAGGAAAGCGTGGATTTGGAGAGGACGCCAACCCGGGAGGAGACGGGCTCGGAGGACCCCTGGGAAGGCAGTAACGGAGGGGCAAGTGGGGAACTTTCCTGCAGCCAAGTTGTGCAAAACTTTGAATCGGGCAGTGGGCACCCTCCGGGGTTGCTCACGCAAATACGGCTGCAGGAGTCCCCAGTGTCCCTCCAGAACTTTACTTTTGGAGATGAGTTGCCACCGGAGGAGGAGAAAAAAAAAAAGAAAAAATTATGGAAGTTGAGGCGGAAAAAGGCAAAGGGGAAGACAGGTGGAGTATCTTACAAATATTCCTACCTGTCTTCCTTGCGTTCCGGACCGGGTGAGAGCTCGGTTCGGGACGCAAACCCCGCAAATCCCCCAGCTCCGGCCTCTGCAGTGGGGTCGTGGCGGGTATGTGGGCAGAAAGACATGGTGCTGGTTTTGAGCAATGTGGCCAAGGTGGCACCAGACGCCGTCTCCTGTAAAGGAGGTGGTGTCGATGGCCACGTGGCGCTAGGGGGCGTGTCCCCGTGTCCGGCGGATGGGGAACCTCAGAAGCCGGTCTCTGGCGCAAGCCGGAGGCCGGGGGACGGGGGGAACCGGAAACCGGATGTGGCGCCGGAAAACCGGAAGTCCGCTGGTCATGTGACTCGGCCGGCGGACGCACCAGAAAGTGTTGCGGCAGCGAGTGGTGGCGGTAGGAGAGGCTCCGGCACTGCTGGCCATCCCCCGACGGGAGGGGGGGTTGGTTTGGTGCCGGGAGCGGCTCTAGCGGTGCCTGCGGCCCCTCCATCTGCATCGCCGCAAGGCGGTGGGAGGGGTTTAGCGGGCACGGGGGGTGACGGCACCCCTCCTCCCGAACATTGTATTGGTGGCGCAGCAGATATGGAGGTCGGTGAAGCGGAGGGTGCTGAGGGATTGCCGCCTGAGATATCCGGCGGCACCCCAGAAGTAGCGGCACCTGATGATGTGGAGACCCCAAAAATGACAAAAACAACTTATAAAAAGCCCATCGACAAGAGGAAGAACTCTGTAACCAGCCTGGCCGGTATGAAAGTTGTGGAGAGGAATGTAAGTGAAAATGTAAATATTAATGGTAATGTTAGTAGTGTTGGTAATATTGTTGGTGGTGGTAATGTTGTGGATGTTAATGTGGGTTGTAATATTGTGGGGGGAGTGTCAACCATTGGCGGGCCGGTTGCTCCTTCTGCCAGAGCGCCCGGCAGGTCGTATGCGGGCGTTGTGGTGGGGGGACCGTCGGCCCACCCATCCTCATCTTCTGGGCCCGGGGACGGCAGTTTGCAACAGCGCCTCCTAGAAGCCTTAAGGGAGGGGAAGCAGACGATAACAGTAGGGGGAGTGCAGAAGGACCTATCCTTTTGGATAAATAGGTATGGTCTGGATGCCTTCCGAGAGAGACGGGGAGATCAGTGGTCGCTCCCAACAACCGGGCCGGCCGTGGCCAGGAGGAATGTGGTCCGTCTCCAGTGGCGTGGCAATGATGCGTGCCCTCCTCGTAAGAGGGTGGTGGAGCTGCTGCTGGAGATGGGCTTCAAGGCGAGTGACATCTACGCCTTGATACATCCTCATGGTACGGCTGAGTTTGACATCAGCTTTGTTCAGCCGGGGGGCCTTGAGGTCTTCTGGGGGAACTATGAGCTGGTGAAAAGCGAGCCCGGCTGGCGAGGGTTTGCTGCGCAAGCAATCTCTCGCCAGAATGGTCTCAGGAAAGTGACCGTTCTTACCCGTAACGAGTCGCTTTCCTGTGTGGACATCATGACCTGGTTGGGAAGATACGGTGAGGTAGCAGAGATGCCACGGAAGAACTGCGATGAGTTTGGCATCTGGTCGGGAGCCTGGACGTTTATGGTTAAACTTAAGCGTCTGGGGCAGACGGTGTCCCACATACCATCATCTGCTTTCTTGGGAAGAGATCGAATCCTTGTCTTCTACCAGGGGCAGCCGAAGCTGTGTCACCGGTGTGGCGACCCCTCACACTTGAGCGCAAGCTGCACTGTGCAGAAGTGCGCTCATTGTGGGGGGGTAGGCCATCTGGCCGCATCGTGTGAGCAGATTAGGTGTAACCTGTGTGGTGACCTAGGTCACCCTTTCAGTCGGTGTCCGCGCTCAGTCGTCAATGTCTGTTCCAACCCTACGGAGAATGTAAGGAGGGAGGTCTCCGTGGGCGAGGGGGCGGACAGAGACGATAGAGCCCAAGAGCAAAGGACGAACGCCAGGAGGGGACCCCCTTCTCGTCAGAGAAGGGTGGAAAAACGCAGAAGGGAACGAGAGCTGAGGAGGACCCAGGAAACTGGGGACTCCTCTGGCTCGGACCTGGATGCCCCCCAGGATACTGATGCTCTTGGGGGGGCCGTACTGGACGAGGAGATAAGGAGGATAGAGAGAGAGCAGAGGGCTGAGGACTCCCAGTCCTCCCACTATGAAAGTGTGGAAGAGGAAGGGAGGTCACAGCCTAAAACAAAACAGGGGACACCGGGTAACATCAAAACAGGGCTAAAAACATCTGGCCCTGCCCCGGCCAAGGAAGGCAAAACCTGCACCCCCCTGGTGTGCTCCCCCAACCGATACCGTGTTCTCATGGATATTCCAGACCCCCAGGACGGGGGGGAGAGCACGGTAGGGAGTCTAGGTGTCGTTGAGCCTCCTCTTCTGCGGGGGCCACTGTCCCCGGGGGAGGGGGTCGGCCCGGACCCAGGAGATGAGAATGGGAGGGGGGTGGTGGAGGTTATGGACTCCTCAAAAACAAAAAAAAGAGGTAAAGAGGGTGAGGGGTCCTCCTCAGAGGAGAAAGCAAGGGGTGGGAAGAAGAAAACCGTCTAACTCAATCATTTATGATGGCGGCACCCACTCCGTTGACGCTGGCATCGATTAACGTTGCCAGCATTAAGTCGAATATGGCTAGATTTGCAGCCTTTGATTTTCTCGGCCGGGTTGAAGCTGACATTTTGTTTTTGCAGGAGACCAGACTGTCACTTTTGGCAGAGGTCGTGAAAGCTAGGAGGGAGTGGCGACGTGGGCCCTCCTACTGGTCTCTTGCGGCTGAGCCATATAGCGGGGTGGCGGTACTTTTTACCGCACCGGTCACATGCCGGCGGATGATCGAGTTAGAAATGGGGCGGTGCTTGATCTTAGATGTTCTCATGAGGGGACAAGAACTAAGACTCATTAACATCTACGGTCCCCAGACAAAGTGGGACCGGAAAAGTCTCTTCATGAGGATTAAGCCCTTCCTTTTTACAGGCCGACAAGTCATTTTTGGAGGGGACTTTAACACTGTCGTTAGGCCCCAAGACAGAGGAGGTTCCAGAAAGGTACTGGCCTATGATAGTGTCGAGTTGAATAGAATAGCTAGTGATGCTCGCCTGGAGGACATCCACATTCGGTATACCCCAGGCCACTCGGGATTCACCTATCATAGTGGTAGTCGTAGATCCAGAATAGACAGGTTTTTTTTAAAGGAGGACGCCATCTCTTCGGCAGTGTCCGTCGTTGAGGTGGAGTTCTCCGATCACTGTATGATTATGTTTTCTTTGAATGTTGCAGAGTCCCTCCAGATGGGAAGAGGTATATGGAGGCTGAATTCTACTCTCCTGGAAGAAGCAGAGATAAGACAGGCCTTCGAGGATTTTCTTCAGAGCCAGGTACCTTTATTGGATCTAGGTGGTACTAAGTCTGAGTGGTGGGAGGTGTTCAAAGAACGGGTGGCTGAGTTTTTCCGTCAGATCTCGTGCCTCAGGTCTATGAGCAGGTATCGCCTGTATCAAGACATGAGGAGGAAACTCGAACATCTAGTCTCAACCGGAGGTAGCCGTGAGGAAATCTCCGTGGTGAAAGCTCTGCTCAAAAGATGCCAATATGATAGGCACACGTCTTTGGTTCTTGAACGGGATTTCGGGAGGTACCGCTCGCCCGACCCTTACAAGAACTGCAAGATGTCAGTGAGTCGTAAGGTGGTGACAGGACTGGTAGATAGTACAGGCTCCCTGATGAGATCCAAATCAGGGATCCTGGAGGTCATCAGATCCTTTTATTCGCAGCTTTTGGGTGAGCAGGATCTAAACCGAGACGAAATGTCGGCTTTCCTGGCTGAAACCATCCCTGAGCCAGGAGCAGACCCCTCGCTTGGTGTTTTGACAGAGTCGATCAAGGAAGAGGAAGTGATGCTGGCGATTGATGGGTTGGCCATCAAAAAGTCGCCAGGCCCAGATGGCTTAACATCTGAGTTTTATAAGGCTTTTAAGGGAACCTTAGTTCCCCTCTTGACTGCGGTTTTTAATGAGTGCCTCTCCTCGGGCGCTCTTCCAAAGTCAATGGGCAAGTCGGCCTTGATCATTCTGTCAAAGGGTAAGGATTCGACACGTATTGAGAACTGGCGTCCCATAGCGCTCCTCAATACGGACAGAAAGGTTCTCGCAAAAGTACTGTTTAATCGGCTGGTGAAGTTTGCACCCCGGCTCCTTTCGTCGGCCCAGCATTGCTCTGTTCCAGGCCGCAGCACCTTTAGTGCTGTCCTCAGTGTCAGAGAGGCAGTGGAGCAGGGACATTCTGGCCGATGGGAGGGGTACATGCTGTCCTTGGATCAGGCCAAAGCTTTTGACCGGGTGAATCACAAGTACCTTTGGTCAGTCCTTCTGAGGTATGGCCTACCGGGTGAGTTCGTTAATTGGCTCCAGACCCTATACGCTGGGGCTGAGTCTTTTGCACTGGTGAACGGTTGGACTGGAACCCCCTTTGAGGTTGGGTCTGGTGTCCGCCAGGGTTGTCCCTTAAGCCCCTTGCTGTATGTTTTCGCGATCGACCCCTTTCTTAGGCGGCTCGATCGTGGGCCATTGGCGGGGGTGGGGATGGACTTGGAGGAGCCGGAAGCCACTCAGAGGGTGGTTGCGTACGCGGATGACGTCACTATCTTTGTCTCCTCGAGAGGGGGGGCAGAGTGGGTGATGTCAGAAGTTGAGCGCTACTCACGGGCATCTGGGTCCAGGATCAACCGGGACAAGTGTGAAAGTCTCTGGCTGGGGGGAGGGGATCCTAGTTTTGATCTCCCGGACACCCTCCCAGAGCCCAAAGGGTCTGCTAAAATCTTAGGCATTGAATTTGGCCCGGGTGATTACCCCATGAAAAACTGGGAAGGTAGGCTATCAATAGCTGCCCAGAAGGTTGGCCAATGGAAGGGATGGTCTTTGTCCCTTAGGGAAAGGGTTCACCTGGCCAAGGCTTACCTGATGCCCATGTTGCTCTACCTTGGCAGCGTGTGCATGTTGCCAGAACCTCTCTGGACTCGGGTCTATAGCCTGTTCTTCCAACTGTTATGGGGAAACAGGCTTAACCTAATCAAGAGGGAGGTTACTTACCTACCGAGGAAACTAGGTGGGTTAGGTATGGTTAACCCAGTGGTGTTTCTAGTAAACACCTTCATTAAAATTAATTTGGCAAACCTCTTTGAAAGAGAAAGGGCTCCTCTGTGGATATCCTCCTGCAGGGGATGGTTTCGGCCTTTCTTCCAGGAATGGGAGACAGGAGGCCAAGCGAAAGACCTGCGTGTACCCCATGGGCACCTCCCGGCTTATGCCGCCCCGGTTCTGAAGGTTGTTCGTCGGTGGGGTCTGGAGGCGAGGGAGATCAAGACCATGTCGAGAAAATTTCTTGACAGAAAGGTCTTGTTGACCTGCTTCCAGAAGCCCCTGGCGCTCAGGGACTGCCCAAGTAGCGACCTCGGGGTGGGATTAAAACTTTTAAACTCTGTGAGGATTCCCCAGAAGTTTTGGGATCTGGCTTGGCGCTGCTTCCATGGGAGGCTGTATGTAAGGGGCAATCTGAAGTACAGAAACTCCGATGAAAGAGGTTGTCCTCGGGAGGAGTGCGATGACACGCTGGAAAGCATGGACCATTTCTTGCTTCAGTGTCCCTTCAATGCAGAGGTTTACAAACGGGTGGGTGCCTCCATCGGTTGGCCCGGTCTGACCAACCTCTCCTACGCTGGTTGGGCCTATGGGGCATTCGGAGACCTGGGTGGAAGGGATCATTGCACTTCTTTTTTAGTTAGTTTAGTGATCAGGTATTTCACGTGGAACGCACGGTGCTTAGTATCGACTCAGTGTAAAATCCTCCTGGAGGACGAGGTGTGTAGGAATATCATGGGTGACCTGGTGAAGGTCCGGTCTCTGGAGGTTGAGAAACTGGGTGCATCCAAGGCCTCTCGACTTTGGAGGGGCTTCAATTTTAGGGTGCCCTAGGTGGAACCAACCTTCAGGGGGAGGGGAGGGAGTGCCCCTGGGTATTAGACTGGAGGTGGGGGTCTGCACCTGGCCATGACACCGGGAAATAGCGATAGGGACAGAATGAGAGACAGCAGGAGGGACAGATTAGTTTATAAAGTAATAAGGGATAGAGATAGGGCAAGCAGCATAGGTTTAGCGATAGGGACCGGGGTGGTGGTTGGGGGTTGGCTTTGGCCTCTGGGCTGGTGCTCTAGGGGGGCTTTCCTCTCTCTCTCCTCTGGTGATGGGCTGAGTAAGCACAAGTAGGTTTTTGTTTTGAGCTTTTTGGAGACAGAAAAAGGGCTTACAAGCAGCCAAACTTAGGTTTTCGGGTTATTGTATACAGTATGATATTTTGTTATAGTTATGTGTCGGTATGATTATATGGTGTATAGGTGTATGCATGGGTTTGAGTGAATGTTTAGATAAGATGGGCAGTAGATAGGTGGGGTGGGGGGCCTGGGGGTGTGCCCATCCCGATTCTGGACTACGTGGACGTGAGGAGGACATGAGACGTGGGATCGGGCTGGGTGGGTGATGTGTTGGGTGGTGGGGGCCAGCATCTGAACTATGCGGACATGGAAGGACATGAGGCGTGATGCTGGTTGGGGGAGGTGATGGGTGGTGATGGATAAGTTAGTGTGTACAGGGTTAGGTATGAATGTGGATAAGTTAATAAAATAAAATAAAAAAAAGTAAAAAATATATAAAAAAAAAAAAAAAAAAAAATAATAATTGAAAAAAATTAGAAAAAAATAGATAGATATATATATGTATATTTTTGTGTTTTGTTCTTTTCTTTTCGTTTACATGGTGCACTGGAGTAAGTGCACCATGGGATGGTAACTTTTATTTTCAGAGTTTATTATTATTATTATTATTATTATTATTATTATTAGTATTAGTATTATTATTATTTTGTTTATATTATTATTGTGATTATTATTTATTTTGTTTTATATATGTCTTGATTTTTTTTAGGGGGCCATTGGTTGGCACATGGTTTTTAAGAGTATGTTGTATATAGTGTTATAGTTATGTTTTCTTGGGGTTGGGGGGGTTTAGGTGTGTGTATGAATGAGTATGGGATTATAGTTATGTATGCATGGGGATTTATGTAAGAAGGGCCAGGTTAGGTAAATTGTACAGAAATGTACATAAGTTTTGTTTTGTTGTGTTTGTTTTGTAAATACCGTTTATTTTGTAATGTTTTATATTTTTCTATTAAAAGAGTAGCAGCAGTGTATATACCGCTCTGATCCATATATAGCAGCAGTGACCAGCAAGGAGGGAGGTTGTGTGTGAGAGAGCTGCTGTGTGTGTGTGTTTGGTGGACCACACCCGAGATCCAGGGAGTTTCCTTTCTTTCACCAGCCCAGGTTTCTATCACCTGCCTGGGCTAAGGAAGCTTCCCTGAAGGAGGCTCCATTCATACATGGAGCCTCAGACCTCTACCCCCTGGAGCATGCAGGCGGGGGGTAGGGGGTCTTCCCAACCTGCTGGGAGCGTGCAGCCAGCATCAGGGGTGAGAAGGTCATCCCGTGGAAAGATCTGTGCGGCCCCCCCTGATGCTGGGGCTCTGGAAGGAGCCAGGAGGAGAGACATGGCGGATCATCCAGGTGGAGGACCAGAAGGCCCAGCAAGGCCAGATGCCAGACCTGAGGACCAGAGCACGGTAGAGGAATGGGGGCTACTGCGGTCGGGAGAGTCGGTGGAAACCTTCAGCTCCCGCCTAGCTGCCCGGCTGGAAGAATACCGGGACCTCGGTAAGTCCCTGCGGCGGCTTCGTGAAGATCTGGCGGTCGCAAGGGGACGAGCCGCGAAAACATCAGGCGCCAAGAGGTCCCGGTATAATCTACAGGTAAAGACAATTTTGGAGGAAATTAATATGGTGGAGGAGAGGAAGATGGAGATTGTGGTCGGTGGGGGAGCCTTCGGGGAGAAATTGGAGAATGATGAAAGGTTTTCCCTGATGGCGTCCCCCACGCAAAGTAATGAAACCCCCTGCAAAAGGGGAGTAAAGGCATTGGCTGCTAAAAGTGCAGAGGCAGTGGAGGCCGCAAAAGTGGAGGCCGCAAAAGTGGAGGCCGCAAAAGTGGAGGCCGCAAAAGTGGAGGCCGCAAAAGTGGAGGCCGCAGAAGTGGAGGCCACAGAAATGGAGGAAAGCGTGGATTTGGAGAGGACGCCAACCCGGGAGGAGACGGGCTCGGAGGACCCCTGGGAAGGCAGTAACGGAGGGGCAAGTGGGGAACTTTCCTGCAGCCAAGTTGTGCAAAACTTTGAATCGGGCAGTGGGCACCCTCCGGGGTTGCTCACGCAAATACGGCTGCAGGAGTCCCCAGTGTCCCTCCAGAACTTTACTTTTGGAGATGAGTTGCCACCGGAGGAGGAGAAAAAAAAAAAGAAAAAATTATGGAAGTTGAGGCGGAAAAAGGCAAAGGGGAAGACAGGTGGAGTATCTTACAAATATTCCTACCTGTCTTCCTTGCGTTCCGGACCGGGTGAGAGCTCGGTTCGGGACGCAAACCCCGCAAATCCCCCAGCTCCGGCCTCTGCAGTGGGGTCGTGGCGGGTATGTGGGCAGAAAGACATGGTGCTGGTTTTGAGCAATGTGGCCAAGGTGGCACCAGACGCCGTCTCCTGTAAAGGAGGTGGTGTCGATGGCCACGTGGCGCTAGGGGGCGTGTCCCCGTGTCCGGCGGATGGGGAACCTCAGAAGCCGGTCTCTGGCGCAAGCCGGAGGCCGGGGGACGGGGGGAACCGGAAACCGGATGTGGCGCCGGAAAACCGGAAGTCCGCTGGTCATGTGACTCGGCCGGCGGACGCACCAGAAAGTGTTGCGGCAGCGAGTGGTGGCGGTAGGAGAGGCTCCGGCACTGCTGGCCATCCCCCGACGGGAGGGGGGGTTGGTTTGGTGCCGGGAGCGGCTCTAGCGGTGCCTGCGGCCCCTCCATCTGCATCGCCGCAAGGCGGTGGGAGGGGTTTAGCGGGCACGGGGGGTGACGGCACCCCTCCTCCCGAACATTGTATTGGTGGCGCAGCAGATATGGAGGTCGGTGAAGCGGAGGGTGCTGAGGGATTGCCGCCTGAGATATCCGGCGGCACCCCAGAAGTAGCGGCACCTGATGATGTGGAGACCCCAAAAATGACAAAAACAACTTATAAAAAGCCCATCGACAAGAGGAAGAACTCTGTAACCAGCCTGGCCGGTATGAAAGTTGTGGAGAGGAATGTAAGTGAAAATGTAAATATTAATGGTAATGTTAGTAGTGTTGGTAATATTGTTGGTGGTGGTAATGTTGTGGATGTTAATGTGGGTTGTAATATTGTGGGGGGAGTGTCAACCATTGGCGGGCCGGTTGCTCCTTCTGCCAGAGCGCCCGGCAGGTCGTATGCGGGCGTTGTGGTGGGGGGACCGTCGGCCCACCCATCCTCATCTTCTGGGCCCGGGGACGGCAGTTTGCAACAGCGCCTCCTAGAAGCCTTAAGGGAGGGGAAGCAGACGATAACAGTAGGGGGAGTGCAGAAGGACCTATCCTTTTGGATAAATAGGTATGGTCTGGATGCCTTCCGAGAGAGACGGGGAGATCAGTGGTCGCTCCCAACAACCGGGCCGGCCGTGGCCAGGAGGAATGTGGTCCGTCTCCAGTGGCGTGGCAATGATGCGTGCCCTCCTCGTAAGAGGGTGGTGGAGCTGCTGCTGGAGATGGGCTTCAAGGCGAGTGACATCTACGCCTTGATACATCCTCATGGTACGGCTGAGTTTGACATCAGCTTTGTTCAGCCGGGGGGCCTTGAGGTCTTCTGGGGGAACTATGAGCTGGTGAAAAGCGAGCCCGGCTGGCGAGGGTTTGCTGCGCAAGCAATCTCTCGCCAGAATGGTCTCAGGAAAGTGACCGTTCTTACCCGTAACGAGTCGCTTTCCTGTGTGGACATCATGACCTGGTTGGGAAGATACGGTGAGGTAGCAGAGATGCCACGGAAGAACTGCGATGAGTTTGGCATCTGGTCGGGAGCCTGGACGTTTATGGTTAAACTTAAGCGTCTGGGGCAGACGGTGTCCCACATACCATCATCTGCTTTCTTGGGAAGAGATCGAATCCTTGTCTTCTACCAGGGGCAGCCGAAGCTGTGTCACCGGTGTGGCGACCCCTCACACTTGAGCGCAGGCTGCACTGTGCAGAAGTGCGCTCATTGTGGGGGGGTAGGCCATCTGGCCGCATCGTGTGAGCAGATTAGGTGTAACCTGTGTGGTGACCTAGGTCACCCTTTCAGTCGGTGTCCGCGCTCAGTCGTCAATGTCTGTTCCAACCCTACGGAGAATGTAAGGAGGGAGGTCTCCGTGGGCGAGGGGGCGGACAGAGACGATAGAGCCCAAGAGCAAAGGACGAACGCCAGGAGGGGACCCCCTTCTCGTCAGAGAAGGGTGGAAAAACGCAGAAGGGAACGAGAGCTGAGGAGGACCCAGGAAACTGGGGACTCCTCTGGCTCGGACCTGGATGCCCCCCAGGATACTGATGCTCTTGGGGGGGCCGTACTGGACGAGGAGATAAGGAGGATAGAGAGAGAGCAGAGGGCTGAGGACTCCCAGTCCTCCCACTATGAAAGTGTGGAAGAGGAAGGGAGGTCACAGCCTAAAACAAAACAGGGGACACCGGGTAACATCAAAACAGGGCTAAAAACATCTGGCCCTGCCCCGGCCAAGGAAGGCAAAACCTGCACCCCCCTGGTGTGCTCCCCCAACCGATACCGTGTTCTCATGGATATTCCAGACCCCCAGGACGGGGGGGAGAGCACGGTAGGGAGTCTAGGTGTCGTTGAGCCTCCTCTTCTGCGGGGGCCACTGTCCCCGGGGGAGGGGGTCGGCCCGGACCCAGGAGATGAGAATGGGAGGGGGGTGGTGGAGGTTATGGACTCCTCAAAAACAAAAAAAAGAGGTAAAGAGGGTGAGGGGTCCTCCTCAGAGGAGAAAGCAAGGGGTGGGAAGAAGAAAACCGTCTAACTCAATCATTTATGATGGCGGCACCCACTCCGTTGACGCTGGCATCGATTAACGTTGCCAGCATTAAGTCGAATATGGCTAGATTTGCAGCCTTTGATTTTCTCGGCCGGGTTGAAGCTGACATTTTGTTTTTGCAGGAGACCAGACTGTCACTTTTGGCAGAGGTCGTGAAAGCTAGGAGGGAGTGGCGACGTGGGCCCTCCTACTGGTCTCTTGCGGCTGAGCCATATAGCGGGGTGGCGGTACTTTTTACCGCACCGGTCACATGCCGGCGGATGATCGAGTTAGAAATGGGGCGGTGCTTGATCTTAGATGTTCTCATGAGGGGACAAGAACTAAGACTCATTAACATCTACGGTCCCCAGACAAAGTGGGACCGGAAAAGTCTCTTCATGAGGATTAAGCCCTTCCTTTTTACAGGCCGACAAGTCATTTTTGGAGGGGACTTTAACACTGTCGTTAGGCCCCAAGACAGAGGAGGTTCCAGAAAGGTACTGGCCTATGATAGTGTCGAGTTGAATAGAATAGCTAGTGATGCTCGCCTGGAGGACATCCACATTCGGTATACCCCAGGCCACTCGGGATTCACCTATCATAGTGGTAGTCGTAGATCCAGAATAGACAGGTTTTTTTTAAAGGAGGACGCCATCTCTTCGGCAGTGTCCGTCGTTGAGGTGGAGTTCTCCGATCACTGTATGATTATGTTTTCTTTGAATGTTGCAGAGTCCCTCCAGATGGGAAGAGGTATATGGAGGCTGAATTCTACTCTCCTGGAAGAAGCAGAGATAAGACAGGCCTTCGAGGATTTTCTTCAGAGCCAGGTACCTTTATTGGATCTAGGTGGTACTAAGTCTGAGTGGTGGGAGGTGTTCAAAGAACGGGTGGCTGAGTTTTTCCGTCAGATCTCGTGCCTCAGGTCTATGAGCAGGTATCGCCTGTATCAAGACATGAGGAGGAAACTCGAACATCTAGTCTCAACCGGAGGTAGCCGTGAGGAAATCTCCGTGGTGAAAGCTCTGCTCAAAAGATGCCAATATGATAGGCACACGTCTTTGGTTCTTGAACGGGATTTCGGGAGGTACCGCTCGCCCGACCCTTACAAGAACTGCAAGATGTCAGTGAGTCGTAAGGTGGTGACAGGACTGGTAGATAGTACAGGCTCCCTGATGAGATCCAAATCAGGGATCCTGGAGGTCATCAGATCCTTTTATTCGCAGCTTTTGGGTGAGCAGGATCTAAACCGAGACGAAATGTCGGCTTTCCTGGCTGAAACCATCCCTGAGCCAGGAGCAGACCCCTCGCTTGGTGTTTTGACAGAGTCGATCAAGGAAGAGGAAGTGATGCTGGCGATTGATGGGTTGGCCATCAAAAAGTCGCCAGGCCCAGATGGCTTAACATCTGAGTTTTATAAGGCTTTTAAGGGAACCTTAGTTCCCCTCTTGACTGCGGTTTTTAATGAGTGCCTCTCCTCGGGCGCTCTTCCAAAGTCAATGGGCAAGTCGGCCTTGATCATTCTGTCAAAGGGTAAGGATTCGACACGTATTGAGAACTGGCGTCCCATAGCGCTCCTCAATACGGACAGAAAGGTTCTCGCAAAAGTACTGTTTAATCGGCTGGTGAAGTTTGCACCCCGGCTCCTTTCGTCGGCCCAGCATTGCTCTGTTCCAGGCCGCAGCACCTTTAGTGCTGTCCTCAGTGTCAGAGAGGCAGTGGAGCAGGGACATTCTGGCCGATGGGAGGGGTACATGCTGTCCTTGGATCAGGCCAAAGCTTTTGACCGGGTGAATCACAAGTACCTTTGGTCAGTCCTTCTGAGGTATGGCCTACCGGGTGAGTTCGTTAATTGGCTCCAGACCCTATACGCTGGGGCTGAGTCTTTTGCACTGGTGAACGGTTGGACTGGAACCCCCTTTGAGGTTGGGTCTGGTGTCCGCCAGGGTTGTCCCTTAAGCCCCTTGCTGTATGTTTTCGCGATCGACCCCTTTCTTAGGCGGCTCGATCGTGGGCCATTGGCGGGGGTGGGGATGGACTTGGAGGAGCCGGAAGCCACTCAGAGGGTGGTTGCGTACGCGGATGACGTCACTATCTTTGTCTCCTCGAGAGGGGGGGCAGAGTGGGTGATGTCAGAAGTTGAGCGCTACTCACGGGCATCTGGGTCCAGGATCAACCGGGACAAGTGTGAAAGTCTCTGGCTGGGGGGAGGGGATCCTAGTTTTGATCTCCCGGACACCCTCCCAGAGCCCAAAGGGTCTGCTAAAATCTTAGGCATTGAATTTGGCCCGGGTGATTACCCCATGAAAAACTGGGAAGGTAGGCTATCAATAGCTGCCCAGAAGGTTGGCCAATGGAAGGGATGGTCTTTGTCCCTTAGGGAAAGGGTTCACCTGGCCAAGGCTTACCTGATGCCCATGTTGCTCTACCTTGGCAGCGTGTGCATGTTGCCAGAACCTCTCTGGACTCGGGTCTATAGCCTGTTCTTCCAACTGTTATGGGGAAACAGGCTTAACCTAATCAAGAGGGAGGTTACTTACCTACCGAGGAAACTAGGTGGGTTAGGTATGGTTAACCCAGTGGTGTTTCTAGTAAACACCTTCATTAAAATTAATTTGGCAAACCTCTTTGAAAGAGAAAGGGCTCCTCTGTGGATATCCTCCTGCAGGGGATGGTTTCGGCCTTTCTTCCAGGAATGGGAGACAGGAGGCCAAGCGAAAGACCTGCGTGTACCCCATGGGCACCTCCCGGCTTATGCCGCCCCGGTTCTGAAGGTTGTTCGTCGGTGGGGTCTGGAGGCGAGGGAGATCAAGACCATGTCGAGAAAATTTCTTGACAGAAAGGTCTTGTTGACCTGCTTCCAGAAGCCCCTGGCGCTCAGGGACTGCCCAAGTAGCGACCTCGGGGTGGGATTAAAACTTTTAAACTCTGTGAGGATTCCCCAGAAGTTTTGGGATCTGGCTTGGCGCTGCTTCCATGGGAGGCTGTATGTAAGGGGCAATCTGAAGTACAGAAACTCCGATGAAAGAGGTTGTCCTCGGGAGGAGTGCGATGACACGCTGGAAAGCATGGACCATTTCTTGCTTCAGTGTCCCTTCAATGCAGAGGTTTACAAACGGGTGGGTGCCTCCATCGGTTGGCCCGGTCTGACCAACCTCTCCTACGCTGGTTGGGCCTATGGGGCATTCGGAGACCTGGGTGGAAGGGATCATTGCACTTCTTTTTTAGTTAGTTTAGTGATCAGGTATTTCACGTGGAACGCACGGTGCTTAGTATCGACTCAGTGTAAAATCCTCCTGGAGGACGAGGTGTGTAGGAATATCATGGGTGACCTGGTGAAGGTCCGGTCTCTGGAGGTTGAGAAACTGGGTGCATCCAAGGCCTCTCGACTTTGGAGGGGCTTCAATTTTAGGGTGCCCTAGGTGGAACCAACCTTCAGGGGGAGGGGAGGGAGTGCCCCTGGGTATTAGACTGGAGGTGGGGGTCTGCACCTGGCCATGACACCGGGAAATAGCGATAGGGACAGAATGAGAGACAGCAGGAGGGACAGATTAGTTTATAAAGTAATAAGGGATAGAGATAGGGCAAGCAGCATAGGTTTAGCGATAGGGACCGGGGTGGTGGTTGGGGGTTGGCTTTGGCCTCTGGGCTGGTGCTCTAGGGGGGCTTTCCTCTCTCTCTCCTCTGGTGATGGGCTGAGTAAGCACAAGTAGGTTTTTGTTTTGAGCTTTTTGGAGACAGAAAAAGGGCTTACAAGCAGCCAAACTTAGGTTTTCGGGTTATTGTATACAGTATGATATTTTGTTATAGTTATGTGTCGGTATGATTATATGGTGTATAGGTGTATGCATGGGTTTGAGTGAATGTTTAGATAAGATGGGCAGTAGATAGGTGGGGTGGGGGGCCTGGGGGTGTGCCCATCCCGATTCTGGACTACGTGGACGTGAGGAGGACATGAGACGTGGGATCGGGCTGGGTGGGTGATGTGTTGGGTGGTGGGGGCCAGCATCTGAACTATGCGGACATGGAAGGACATGAGGCGTGATGCTGGTTGGGGGAGGTGATGGGTGGTGATGGATAAGTTAGTGTGTACAGGGTTAGGTATGAATGTGGATAAGTTAATAAAATAAAATAAAAAAAAGTAAAAAATATATAAAAAAAAAAAAAAAATAATAATTGAAAAAAATTAGAAAAAAATAAATAAATATATATATATATATATTTTTGTTTTTTGTGTTTTGTTCTTTTCTTTTCATTTACATGGTGCACTG
Organism: Rhinoderma darwinii; assembly: GCF_050947455.1. Lineage (NCBI taxonomy): Eukaryota > Metazoa > Chordata > Amphibia > Anura > Rhinodermatidae > Rhinoderma > Rhinoderma darwinii. The sequence continues at coordinate 6,706,710 of NW_027461962.1, forward strand.
GAGTAAGTGCACCATGGGATGGTAACTTTTATTTTCAGAGTTTATTATTATTATTATTATTATTATTTTGTTTATATTATTATTGTGATTATTATTTTTTTGTTTTATATATGTCTTGATTTTTTTTTTAGGGGGCCATTGGTTGGCACATGGTTTTTAAGAGTATGTTGTATATAGTGTTATAGTTATGTTTTCTTGGGGTTAGGGGGGTTTAGGTGTGTGTATGAATGAGTATGGGATTATAGTTATGTATGCATGGGGATTTATGTAAGAAGGGCCAGGCTGGGTAAATTGTACAGAAATGTACATAAGTTTTGTTTTGTTGTGTTTGTTTTGTAAATACCGTTTATTTTGTAATGTTTTATATTTTTCTATTAAAAGAGTAGCAGCAGTGTATATACCGCACAGATCCATATATAGCAGCAGTGAATATACCGCACATATAAATATATACCAGCAGTGTATATACCGCACAGATCCATATATAGCAGCAGTGAATATACCGCACAGATCCATATATAGCAGCAGTGAATATACCGCACAGATCCATATATAGCAGCAGTGTATATACCGCTCTGATCCATATATAGCAGCAGTGAATATACCGCACAGATCCATATATAGCAGCAGTGTATATACCGCTCTGATCCATATATAGCAGCAGTGAATATACCGCACATATAAATATATACCAGTAGTGAATGTTATCAGCCACAGTCCGCCCTTCTCCTCCTCCTCTCATCCAATAACATGTGGAGGCTGAGGAGAGGTGCAGAGTTGCCATACTCACTCGTTAGACGCGCTCTCTGTATCGTGGTCCGCAGGGGCGTGCGCTTCTCCGCTGCAAGCTCTGTTGTGAACTTGTGATATTCTGCACACAGGGGCGGATGTAGGATTGAAATCTAGGGCAGGGGTGGAAAAAACACAACCTGTCAACGGAAAAATCATCTGTCAGAAGTAAAAATGTTTCCCCGATGAGTACAAGAAAGCCCCACCTGGGAATTAGACTTTCTTGTACTCCACAATGGGGAAACATTTTTTCCCTCTGGCGGCTAACTTTTCAGTTGACAGGAAGCAGAGTTACATGAAGTGAAATTATTTTTCCTTGACCTCTAGTTTCTATTGTGGCGCAGGGGAGTATAAAAAAGTATAGGTTTTATATTTGTAATACTGCTAACTTTTATTTTTTTGCTATGTTCGGCTGGACCATTTAGACTAAGGGTATGTGCACACGTAGTGACCAAAAACGTCTGAAAATACCGAGCTGTTTTCAAGGGAAAACAGCCCCTGATTTTCAGACGTTTCTTGAGCAACTCGCGTTTTTTACGTCCGTTTTTGGAGCTGTTTTCATTGGAGTCTATGAGAAAACGGCTCCAAAAACGTCCAAAGAAGTGTCCTGCACCTCTTTTGACAAGGCAGTCATTTTACGCATCGTCGTTTGACAGCTTTCAAACGACGACGCGTAAATGACAGGTCGTCGGCACAGTACGTCGGCAAACCCATTCAAATGAATGGGCAGATGTTTACCGACGTATTGTAGCCCTATTTTCAGACGTAAAACGAGGCATAATACGCCTCGTTTACGCCTGAAAATAGGTCGTGTGAACCCAGCCTTAGTCATGGATTAGTTGGACTACTTCGATAATGTACGTTTTTTTTTTTTAATAAAATGGTGAAAGAGGGTTGTGCGGGGGAGTTTTTATTTCAATAAAAAAAAAATCCTATGTCTGTTTTTTTTAAATTATACTAGCGGCCGGCCTTAGGTTGGATGGCGCACTGTGCGGGGGACTCTATTGCTGCCCTCTACAAATACAGGCAAATATACATATATATATATATATACACACACACACACACACACACACACACACACACACACACACACACACAGACATAAAGCATGTTAACATATACAGACACATATATATATATAAACACACACACACACACACACACACACACACACACACACACACACACACACAGACATAAAGCATGTTAACATATACAGACACATATATATATATAAACACACACACACACACACACACACACACATATACAGACAGACAGAGAGACACAAGGCATGTATACACATACCAACACATATATACACACACATAGACGGACCCAAGGCATGTATACATATACAGACACATATATACACACATAGACATATATACAGACAGACAGACACAAGGCATGCACACACATACCAACACATATATACACACATAGACAGACACAAGGCATGTATACATATACAGACACATATACACACACATAGACGGATCCAAGGCATGTATACATATACAGACACATATACACACACACACACACACACACACACACACACACATACAGACAGACACAAGGCATGTATACATATACCGACACATATATATATACACACACACACATACAGACACAAGGCATGTATACATATACAGACACATATACACACACACACACACACACACACATACAGACGAAGCATGTATACATATAGAGACACATATATACACACACATAGACAGACAGTCAGACACAAGGCATGTATACATATATACACACTCACAGGAACTTACCATCTCTCCAGCTGCACAGGTTTCTTGCAGGTCGGACTGTGGGCGGAGCTTCCTCCTCGGCTCTGCACTTGCTTCCTCTGCTTCCTCAGTGTGTGTAACGAGGAGCAGAGAATATAGAGTCCAAAGCACGGCCTGCACAGTTGCGCCCCCTACATGGTGGGAGGATGCAGCACCATGTCGCACACATCTAAGGCTGCCCAATGCAGTCAGTCAGATGCCCCCCTCTTGTCAGTATGGTAGCAGCCCATCACTTTTAAATTAGTGAGGGCAGGAGGCTGAGCGCAGTAATTGGCACTCTGCCACTCTAGTCTTTATCAACGACTCAGCCTCCTGTCCTCAACTCATTACTTACCAGCTGCTTTTCTTTTCTTCAGGAGAGAGCGTTCGGCCGCTCCTCCCGGAGTCCTCCAGGTTCCCTATGCTCCTCTCTCGCGGCGCGTGCAGCGTCACAGAGGGGGAGTGTACTAGCAGACGTGCGCCTATCGTGCTGCACGTCTACTAGGTAAAGTACTCTCCCCTGCCTTCCCCACGCATCCCCCCTGGCCCTGCCACAATATGCCGCCCCCCGTTTTTAGCTCGGTGGCGCCGCCTGAGGCCGCTGCCTCACCTCGCCTAATGGCAGGTGCGGCCCTGCCTGTCGTCACTGTCCATATATGTACAATTACATCAAGGTCTCCTCCTGGAGTGCGATCCCTGGCCACAGTGTGGCCGACGCTCTGGACAGGGATTCTGCTCCTATAGGGAATGCCTTACGTCACTGTCCATATATGGACAGTGACAGCAGGGGCTCCTCCTGGAGTGGAATCCCTGGGGTGTGTGGCACCATCTACATGGGCACTGTGTGTGACACTATCTATATGGGCACTGGCGCTTTATATCAGCGCACTGGTACTAGGGGCAGCTAAGGGGGCATTAAACTGTATGGGGGCAGCTATTTGTCATTACACTGTGTGGGGGGTCCTATGGGAACATAATACTGAGTGGGCTGTACCGGTTATGTGTGGGCAGAGACTACTTAGATTAGATACTTGAAAGTTGGTAGGTATGTTTACTGGTGTGTGCTGGGGCAGAGCGAGTGTGTCTACTCCAAATTTGCAGCATAAGGCAATGAGGTTGCTTTACCACATGCCAATGCTGCAATTTTGGGATTTGCTCCCTCTAGTGACCAGCACATGGAAATGTTATAAATTATAATCTAATTTATAATATTTCCTGAATTGTGAAAAAATTAAAAAAATTAAAACAATGTGTAATCACTTATATACTAACTGTTTAACTGAAAAAAATAAAAATAAATTCCTAGCGACACATCCCCTTTAATACTGGCGTTTCATACAGCAGTCCTATTAAACAGTTTGCTGGAGTAAGATGCAACACATTTATTAACAGGCGAACGACTCTTAATAAATGTGTCGCATATTTTAGCTGCAACGCGGCCTGTCATCAGTACTTTCTATGTGCCGCGGTACAGTTAAAGTAAATTTTTACAATTTATTTTATTGTCTGATTGGGGGGGCATACAGTCTGATTGGGGGGAGGTATGGGTCTGGCACGGACCTTTGCCTTGTTACGCCCGCCAGAGATAAATCTGTGCGGCATTATACATATAGATTTCTGCTATAATTTACATCAGTTACTGGCGTAAATTATAGTAAAATTGTTGGCCATTTCTGCTAAGCCCCGCTCATTTTTTGCCCCCTAAAATTTCAACATTTGCGCATTTTGTGAATTTTCTACGCTAGTAAACTGTTGTAGAAAGGTTAATATATTCCCCCCAAAGGCTACAGACCGTAATACAATATCTTAATGTAAGGATGTGTACACTTAATTGTGCAGCAACGCTTGTTGTCTCCATTCTATGTCAGTGTGGGAAGTAGATGTCCGGCCTTATGATTTTGTGATATGTGATAGACCCAGAATCCCAATCACCAAACCAAAGAATGCAAAATAAAGACACAAAACATTATAATTGGGTGTTAAATGGTCAAAACTTTTATTATATTATATGACCAAACTCAAAATGGCAAACCTCTGACTCACGAAGAGTCACCCTCCAGCACGCAGGAAAGGAAAAACCCCCTGTGGGGGAAACCTCTAGGGAAACCATGGCTGGAGGATTGCCCTTCCTCTGGGCTTAGAAGGTGCCAAAATATAATTTGTAACAGAATATGTACATTTTCTCAGATTTTCAAGGAAAGACATTACAATGAACGAACGACATAAAACACATAAATCGGCTGATCTGGTTGGCTAGGCGGATGTCTCTCTTCCTGGGCACCCATTAAAATGAATGGGTGATCCACGGATGAGACGGGTCCTCCAGATGCCTCCTTGTAGCACCTGTCTCTGCTCTGGCTAATAGGGGGGGATCTCCTGCTGGAAACCTCCTCTATTACAGACAACCCGTATGAAGAGGATGGCATCACTGTGATGAAGAAGTGGTCTTGGGTGTAGGGTTTCCCTGCTAGAACCTACAAATTACATCAGGTCGGCATTGGTGGGGAAGTCAAGCTCAAGGTCCTCAGTCCCATCCAATATGGCGCTGAATGTGGCAGTAAAACCTTCTAATATGGAATCATCTTTATGTCATAAACATTTGTGTTTATGACATCAGCGCATTAATCATCATTACTGCAGGAGTTTATTAACACTGCCGCCTCATCCATTGTGACGTCACCCACAGTGGTCTGAAGTGTTAACCCTTTGATGACTGGCAGTGTACTTACCACAGAGGCCATAAAGCTGAATAGAACATATCATTGGCCATAAAGGAAAAGGGATAATGCAGGGAGCATGTCCGCACAAGAACAATCCATGACAAAGAGTTCTCCAGGATTAGATAACTTGTCTGCTTTCTCCAAAAACCAGCACCACACCTGTCCATAGGTTGTGTGTGGTATTACAGCTCATTACCATTCACTTCAATGGAGCAAACCTGCAATACCAAATACAACCTGTGGATAGGTGTGGTGCTGTTTTTGGAAGAAAGCAGCCATATTTTTCTAATCCTGCACAGCCCCTGTTAGAAATAGTTCAAAAAAAGGGGGAGAGAAGAAATTAAAAAAAGGGAAAAAGAGGAACTCTGAGGTAAAATAAATCAAACTGGACTGAAAGGAGTCTGCTGGAGGTGCCAGATGGAAAGACATGTTTCTGCCATGGGGACCAGATTAGTTGAAAAACTATGCAGTTCATCTTCGAATGCAGCGTCACAAAAACAAATTATTTTGTAAAAAAATTAAAAAGTGTTTTTATTGTGCAAAACTAGAAAAACTTTTACATACATGTTGGTTCAGGAGTCCTGGTGGTCCTCCATGGGCTTTACCCATGGAGTGTTTGGAGACATGTTGGAGCTGTGGGATAATGGTAGGTACGCTTACTGACATCTGATGGGATTGTAGGCACATCGCACCATTTTGGTTGGCAATAAATTCTCTCTTCGAACATGCCCTCTCCGCTCCATTCTCTCCAGATCTATTTCTTTCCAGAAGAAGGTTCTCCTCCATTTATTCAGACTAGGTTGTGACTAGACATTGGAAGTCTACAATTCCCCGGTACAAATCTAAATGTTTGGCCACATTCACTGATATTCAGAATCCAGCAACTCTTCCGATTGTTGAAGTAATCTCAGGCATTTTCTGAGTAGTTGACCGCTAACTCCGTCCACTCTGCTACCTCGCTGTAGTGCCCGACCATTCAATATTTTTCTTCTCTCTCTGTAATTGTCGTCTGTCTATTGCTTGTTGTTTTAACCTTTCTTATTGATAAAAGTACAGATTTGGTAAAGACGACGCTTACTGTAACGTCTATGGCCACGGCCCGTCGATCGGTCGTTAACCCCGACGGCCGTGGCCATGGACAGCTTACCTGCCTGCAGCGTCGTCCCCCAGTCAGGTGCCGGCACTCTCTTCCGTTTTCCGAGTGTCTCCGGCGGGTGCGCGCGCCCGCGCGTGCACGGCCTTAAAGGGCCAGTGCGCGCGTTTTTGTAAAAACCTGTAATCTGGCCCAGGATGCCCTGGGCTATAAAAAGGGCTCTGCCCTCTTGCCCTTTGCCAGAGCGTTGTTAGTTTTCCCGTTGTTCGTCTTGCTTATGGTCTCCCAGTGTCTTCCAGCCTCCCAGTGTACCTTGCTCCTGTATTCCGTATCCCGTATCCTGTTTCGGTGCTACTCGTGCTATTGCCGTGCTGTGCTACCTAGTGCTACCGTGCTGTGCTACAGTCTACGCTATCCTGCTACGCCTCACCGAACGACTTCCCACTGCCTGATTCTGGATGTGCCCGCCTCGCCACTGCCTACGATTGCCTCAGGTACTCTCGCTGAACCATTGAACTGTACTTTCCGGTTTGGCCAGCTGCCATCCCCGCTACGCGGTACGGCCCAGTGGGTCCACACCCCACATCGTGACAGTACGCTCTGGCCATGGACCCCGCTGGCCAATTCAAGGGCTTGTCACCCTCCCAAGCCATGCAGGCGGATCTGCTGGATCTCCGAGCTAGGCAGGACCAGCTCCTCGTGGCCGTGGACTCTATGGCGCAGCAGCTAGGGATGCTAGTTGCCTCCATTCCTGCTTCTATACAAGTTCCTCAAGCCGACCCTCCTATTGCTCCTTCTGGCAGTTCCTGTACGGACCCTCGGTTCTCGCTGCCATTGCCCTCTCGGTTCGCTGGAGACGCCAGGGCTTGTCGGGGGTTCCTGAACCAATGCCACATTCATTTTAGCCTGCACTCTCGGGCATTTCTGTCAGATGGAGCCAAGATCGCATTTATCATCTCCCTCCTGACCGGCAAGGCCCTGGCATGGGCTAACCCTATCTGGGAACGTCAGGGACCCGAGACCCGAGACTTCCAGGAGTTCGCACGAGTATTCCGAACCGTTTTTGAGGAGCCAGGGCGAGTCTCATCAGCCGACACCGCCATCTTCAACTTTCGCCAAGAGGACAACTCCGTGGGCGAGTATACTATTCAGTTCCGGACTCTGGCAGGAGAGCTATCCTGGAACAATGAGGCATTTGTGGCATCCTATTGGCATGGTCTGTCGCCCGAGATCAAGGACGAACTGGCTGCTCGAGACCTGCCTCCCGCGTTGGACGACTTGATTCTGCTTGCCACTCGGGTTGACATAAGGCTGAGGGAGAGATCCCATGAGGTTTGTCAGGAGCGCCGGCGCCCTAGACTGGCGCCCAACTTTCAGCAACCCCTCTTGCCTGCTTCTATCGCTTTGCCCGAGGTTCCGATGCAAGTTGACCGACTAAAATTATCGGCCCAGTTGAAACAGCGCAGGCGCACCTCTGGACTGTGCTTATATTGCGGCCTTTTTGGCCACGTCGTGCGTCTGTGTCCTCACAAGCCAAAAAACCCCAGCGCCTAGGCTTGGTTGGAGAGACAACCCTGGGCGTCAACACATTGAAGCAAGAACTCTCCTCCAAACTATTTATCCCTGTAACCATCATTGCTGGCGAGAGGTCTCATCAGGTCTCCTCATATCTGGACTCCGGCTCTGCAGCCAACTTCATCTGCCAGGATCTTGTGGATCTCCTACAGTTGCCCACTATCCCGCTTGAAAGGCCGTTGATCGTTGCCTCGGTGGATGGACTGCCATTACCAGACCCAGTTGTGTCCATAACCAAGCCGTTGAAACTCCAAGTGGGAGCCCTTCATGCTGAGATCATCTCTCTGTTCGTCCTGTCCAAGGCCGTCAACCCCGTGTTGCTGGGATTGCCTTGGCTTCGTCTGCACGCCCCCATCCTGGATTGGAACTCTGGAGAGGTTCTCCAGTGGGGCCCGAAGTGTCTTGACCGCTGTCTGAGTCACATCCAGGTGCCACAGCCCGCTCCTCTTCAGTCGTTGGCAGGTTTGCCCCTCTGTTTCTCCATGTTCGGCGATGTCTTCAATAAAAAGGAGGCCGAGACCTTGCCGCCACACCGGGCATATGACTGCCCAATCGACCTGGTTCCGAAATCGTCTCCTCCTCGTGGTAGAGTGTACCCTCTCTCCTTGCCAGAGACCCAGTCCATGTCGGCTTACATCAAGGAGAACCTGGAGAGGAGTTTCATTCGTAAATCTTCATCCCCGGCCGGAGCAGGGTTCTTCTTTGTTAAAAAGAAAGATGGATCATTACGACCTTGCATCACTCGACTTACCCCAAGTCATGCAAAATAAAGACACAAAACATTATAATTGGGTGTTAAATGGTCAAAACTTTTATTATATGACCAAACCCAAAATGGCAAACCTCCGACTCATGAAGAGTCACCCTCCAGCACGCAGGAAAGGAAAAAACCCCTGTGGGGGAAACCTCTAGGGAAACCATGGCTGGAGGATTGCCCTTCCTCTGGGCTTAGAAGGTGCCAAAATAGAATTTGTAACAGAATTTGTAAATTTTCTCAGATTTTCAAGGAAAGACATTACAATGAACGAACGACATAAAACACATAAATCGGCTGATCTGGTTGGCTAGGCGGATGTCTGTCTTCCTGGGCACCCATTAAAATGAATGGGCGATGCTCGGTTGAGACGGGTCCTCCAGAGGGGTCCTCCAGATGCCTCCTTGTAGCACCTGTCTCCGCTCTGGCTAATAGGGGGGGGGATCTCCTGCTGGAAAACCCCCTCTATTACAGACAACCCGTATGAAGAGGATGGCATCACTGTGATGAAGAACTGGTCTTGGGTGTAGGGTTTCCCTGCTAGATCCTACAAATTACATCAGGTCGGCATTGGTGGGGAAGTAAAGCTCAAGGTCCTCAGTCCCATCCAATATGGCGCTGAATGTGGCAGTAAAACCTTCTAATGTGGAATCATCTTTATGTCATAAACATTTGTGTTTATGACATCAGCGCATTAATCATCATTACTGCAGGAGTTTATTAACACTGCACAACTCATCCATTGTGACGTCACCCACAGTGGTCTGAAGTGTTAACCCTTTAATGACTGGCAGTGTACTTACCACAGAGGCCATAAAGCTGAATAGAACATGAATAGAACATATCATTGGTCATAAAGGAAAAGGGATAATGCAGGGAGCATGTCCGCACAAGAACAATCCATGACAAAGAGTTCTCCAGGATTAGATAACTTGTCTGCTTTCTCCAAAAACCAGCACCACACCTGTCCATAGGTTGTGTTTGGTATTACAGCTCATTACCATTCACTTCAATGGAGCAAACCTGCAATACCAAATACAACCTGTGGATAGGTGTGGCGCTGTTTTTGGAAGAAAGCAGCCATATTTTTCTAATCCTGCACAGCCCCTGTTAGAAATAGTTCAAAAAAAGGGGGAGAGAAGAAATTAAAAAAAGGGAAAAAGAGGAACTCTGAGGTAAAATAAATCAAACTAGACTGAAAGGAATCTGCTGGAGGTGCCAGATGGAAAGACATGTTTCTGCCATGGGGACCAGATTAGTTGAAAAACTATGCAGTTCATCTTCGAATGCAGCGTCACAAAAACAAATTATTTTGTAAAAAAATTAAAAAGTGTTTTTATTGTGCAAAACTAGAAAAACTTTTACATACATGTTAGTTCAGGACTCCTGGTGGTCCTCCATGGGCTTTACCCATGGAGTGTTTGGAGACATGTTGGAGCTGTGGGGGAATGGTAGGTACGCTTACTGACATCTGATGGGATTGTAGGCACATCGCACCATTTTGGTTGGCAATAAATGCTCTCTTCGAACATGCCCTCTCCGCTCCATTCTCTCCAGATCTATTTCTTTCCAGAAGAAGGTTCTCCTCCATTTATTCAGACTAGGTTGTGCCTAGACATTGGAAGTCTACAATTCCCCGGTACAAATCTAAATGTTTGGCCAGATTCACTGATATTCAGAATCCAGCAACTCTTCCGATTGTTGAAGTAATCTCAGGCATTTTCTGAGTAGTTGACCGCTAACTCCGTCCACTCTGCTACCTCGCTGTAGTGCCCGACCATTCAATTTTTTTCTTCTCTCTCTGTAATTGTCATCTGTCTATTGCTTGTTGTTTTAACCTTTCTTATTGATAAAAGTACAGATTTGGTAAAGACGACGCTTACTGTAACGTCTATGGCCACGGCCCGTCGATCGGTCGTTAACCCCGACGGCCGTGGCCATGGACAGCTTACCTGCCTGCAGCGTCGTCCCCCAGTCAGGTGCCGGCACTCTCTTCCGTTTTCCGAGTGTTTCCGGCGGGTGCGCGCGCCCGCGCGTGCACGGCCTTAAAGGGCCAGTGCGCGCGTTTTTGTAAAAAACTGTAATCTGGCCCAGGATGCCCTGGGCTATAAAAAGGGCTCTGCCCTCTTGCCCTTTGCCAGAGCGTTGTTAGTTTTCCCGTTGTTCGTCTTGCTTATGGTCTCCCAGTGTCTTCCAGCCTCCCAGTGTACCTTGCTCCTGTATTCCGTATCCCGTATCCTGTTTCGGTGCTACTCGTGCTATTGCCGTGCTGTGCTACCTAGTGCTACCGTGCTGTGCTACAGTCTACGCTATCCTGCTACGCCTCACCGAACGACTTCCCACTGCCTGATTCTGGATGTGCCCGCCTCGCCACTGCCTACGATTGCCTCAGGTACTCTCGCTGAACCATTGAACTGTACTTTCCGGTTTGGCCAGCTGCCATCCCCGCTACGCGGTACGGCCCAGTGGGTCCACACCCCACATCGTGACAGTACGCTCTGGCCATGGACCCCGCTGGCCAATTCAAGGGCTTGTCACCCTCCCAAGCCATGCAGGCGGATCTGCTGGATCTCCGAGCTAGGCAGGACCAGCTCCTCGTGGCCGTGGACTCTATGGCGCAGCAGCTAGGGATGCTAGTTGCCTCCATTCCTGCTTCTATACAAGTTCCTCAAGCCGACCCTCCTATTGCTCCTTCTGGCAGTTCCTGTACGGACCCTCGGTTCTCGCTGCCATTGCCCTCTCGGTTCGATGGAGACGCCAGGGCTTGTCGGGGGTTCCTGAACCAATGCCACATTCATTTTAGCCTGCACTCTCGGGCATTTCTGTCAGATGGAGCCAAGATCGCATTTATCATCTCCCTCCTGATCGGCAAGGCCCTGGCATGGGCTAACCCTATCTGGGAACGTCAGGGACCCGAGACCCGAGACTTCCAGGAGTTCGCACGAGTATTCCGAACCGTTTTTGAGGAGCCAGGGCGAGTCTCATCAGCCGACACCGCCATCTTCAACTTTCGCCAAGAGGACAACTCCGTGGGCGAGTATACTATTCAGTTCCGGACTCTGGCAGGAGAGCTATCCTGGAACAATGAGGCATTTGTGGCATCCTATTGGCATGGTCTGTCGCCCGAGATCAAGGACGAACTGGCTGCTCGAGACCTGCCTCCCGCGTTGGACGACTTGATTCTGCTTGCCACTCGGGTTGACATAAGGCTGAGGGAGAGATCCCATGAGGTTTGTCAGGAGCGCCGGCGCCCTAGACTGGCGCCCAACTTTCAGCAACCCCTCTTGCCTGCTTCTATCGCTTTGCCCGAGGTTCCGATGCAAGTTGACCGACTAAAATTATCGGCCCAGTTGAAACAGCGCAGGCGCACCTCTGGACTGTGCTTATATTGCGGCCTTTTTGGCCACGTCGTGCGTCTGTGTCCTCACAAGCCAAAAAACCCCAGCGCCTAGGCTTGGTTGGAGAGACAACCCTGGGCGTCAACACATTGAAGCAAGAACTCTCCTCCAAACTATTTATCCCTGTAACCATCATTGCTGGCGAGAGGTCTCATCAGGTCTCCTCATATCTGGACTCCGGCTCTGCAGCCAACTTCATCTGCCAGGATCTTGTGGATCTCCTACAGTTGCCCACTATCCCGCTTGAAAGGCCGTTGATCGTTGCCTCGGTGGATGGACTGCCATTACCAGACCCAGTTGTGTCCATAACCAAGCCGTTGAAACTCCAAGTGGGAGCCCTTCATGCTGAGATCATCTCTCTGTTCGTCCTGTCCAAGGCCGTCAACCCCGTGTTGCTGGGATTGCCTTGGCTTCGTCTGCACGCCCCCATCCTGGATTGGAACTCTGGAGAGGTTCTCCAGTGGGGCCCGAAGTGTCTTGACCGCTGTCTGAGTCACATCCAGGTGCCACAGCCCGCTCCTCTTCTGTCGTTGGCAGGTTTGCCCCTCTGTTTCTCCATGTTCGGCGATGTCTTCAATAAAAAGGAGGCCGAGACCTTGCCGCCACACCGGGCATATGACTGCCCAATCGACCTGGTTCCGAAATCGTCTCCTCCTCGTGGTAGAGTGTACCCTCTCTCCTTGCCAGAGACCCAGTCCATGTCGGCTTACATCAAGGAGAACCTGGAGAGGAGTTTCATTCGTAAATCTTCATCCCCGGCCGGAGCAGGGTTCTTCTTTGTTAAAAAGAAAGATGGATCATTACGACCTTGCATCACTCGACTTACCCCAAGTCATGCAAAATAAAGACACAAAACATTATAATTGGGTGTTAAATGGTCAAAACTTTTATTATATGACCAAACCCAAAATGGCAAACCTCCGACTCATGAAGAGTCACCCTCCAGCACGCAGGAAAGGAAAAAACCCCTGTGGGGGAAACCTCTAGGGAAACCATGGCTGGAGGATTGCCCTTCCTCTGGGCTTAGAAGGTGCCAAAATAGAATTTGTAACAGAATTTGTAAATTTTCTCAGATTTTCAAGGAAAGACATTACAATGAACGAACGACATAAAACACATAAATCGGCTGATCTGGTTGGCTAGGCGGATGTCTGTCTTCCTGGGCACCCATTAAAATGAATGGGCGATGCTCGGTTGAGACGGGTCCTCCAGAGGGGTCCTCCAGATGCCTCCTTGTAGCACCTGTCTCCGCTCTGGCTAATAGGGGGGGGGATCTCCTGCTGGAAAACCCCCTCTATTACAGACAACCCGTATGAAGAGGATGGCATCACTGTGATGAAGAACTGGTCTTGGGTGTAGGGTTTCCCTGCTAGATCCTACAAATTACATCAGGTCGGCATTGGTGGGGAAGTAAAGCTCAAGGTCCTCAGTCCCATCCAATATGGCGCTGAATGTGGCAGTAAAACCTTCTAATGTGGAATCATCTTTATGTCATAAACATTTGTGTTTATGACATCAGCGCATTAATCATCATTACTGCAGGAGTTTATTAACACTGCACAACTCATCCATTGTGACGTCACCCACAGTGGTCTGAAGTGTTAACCCTTTAATGACTGGCAGTGTACTTACCACAGAGGCCATAAAGCTGAATAGAACATGAATAGAACATATCATTGGTCATAAAGGAAAAGGGATAATGCAGGGAGCATGTCCGCACAAGAACAATCCATGACAAAGAGTTCTCCAGGATTAGATAACTTGTCTGCTTTCTCCAAAAACCAGCACCACACCTGTCCATAGGTTGTGTTTGGTATTACAGCTCATTACCATTCACTTCAATGGAGCAAACCTGCAATACCAAATACAACCTGTGGATAGGTGTGGCGCTGTTTTTGGAAGAAAGCAGCCATATTTTTCTAATCCTGCACAGCCCCTGTTAGAAATAGTTCAAAAAAAGGGGGAGAGAAGAAATTAAAAAAAGGGAAAAAGAGGAACTCTGAGGTAAAATAAATCAAACTAGACTGAAAGGAATCTGCTGGAGGTGCCAGATGGAAAGACATGTTTCTGCCATGGGGACCAGATTAGTTGAAAAGCAGTTCATCTTCGAATGCAGCGTCACAAAAACAAATTATTTTGTAAAAAAATTAAAAAGTGTTTTTATTGTGCAAAACTAGAAAAACTTTTACATACATGTTAGTTCAGGACTCCTGGTGGTCCTCCATGGGCTTTACCCATGGAGTGTTTGGAGACATGTTGGAGCTGTGGGGGAATGGTAGGTACGCTTACTGACATCTGATGGGATTGTAGGCACATCGCACCATTTTGGTTGGCAATAAATGCTCTCTTCGAACATGCCCTCTCCGCTCCATTCTCTCCAGATCTATTTCTTTCCAGAAGAAGGTTCTCCTCCATTTATTCAGACTAGGTTGTGCCTAGACATTGGAAGTCTACAATTCCCCGGTACAAATCTAAATGTTTGGCCAGATTCACTGATATTCAGAATCCAGCAACTCTTCCGATTGTTGAAGTAATCTCAGGCATTTTCTGAGTAGTTGACCGCTAACTCCGTCCACTCTGCTACCTCGCTGTAGTGCCCGACCATTCAATTTTTTTCTTCTCTCTCTGTAATTGTCATCTGTCTATTGCTTGTTGTTTTAACCTTTCTTATTGATAAAAGTACAGATTTGGTAAAGACGATGCTTACTGTAACGTCTATGGCCACGGCCCGTCGATCGGTCGTTAACCCCGACGGCCGTGGCCATGGACAGCTTACCTGCCTGCAGCGTCGTCCCCCAGTCAGGTGCCGGCACTCTCTTCCGTTTTCCGAGTGTTTCCGGCGGGTGCGCGCGCCCGCGCGTGCACGGCCTTAAAGGGCCAGTGCGCGCGTTTTTGTAAAAAACTGTAATCTGGCCCAGGATGCCCTCGGCTATAAAAAGGGCTCTGCCCTCTTGCCCTTTGCCAGAGCGTTGTTAGTTTTCCCGTTGTTCGTCTTGCTTATGGTCTCCCAGTGTCTTCCAGCCTCCCAGTGTACCTTGCTCCTGTATTCCGTATCCCGTATCCTGTTTCGGTGCTACTCGTGCTATTGCCGTGCTGTGCTACCTAGTGCTACCGTGCTGTGCTACAGTCTACGCTATCCTGCTACGCCTCACCGAACGACTTCCCACCGCCTGATTCTGGATGTGCCCGCCTCGCCACTGCCTACGATTGCCTCAGGTACTCTCGCTGAACCATTGAACTGTACTTTCCGGTTTGGCCAGCTGCCATCCCCGCTACGCGGTACGGCCCAGTGGGTCCACACCCCGCATCGTGACAGTACGCTCTGGCCATGGACCCCGGTGGCCAATTCAAGGGCTTGTCACCCTCCCAAGCCATGCAGGCGGATCTGCTGGATCTCCGAGCTAGGCAGGACCAGCTCCTCGTGGCCGTGGACTCTATGGCGCAGCAGCTAGGGATGCTAGTTGCCTCCATTCCTGCTTCTATACAAGTTCCTCAAGCCGACCCTCCTATTGCTCCTTCTGGCAGTTCCTGTACGGACCCTCGGTTCTCGCTGCCATTGCCCTCTCGGTTCGATGGAGACGCCAGGGCTTGTTGGGGGTTCCTGAACCAATGCCACATTCATTTTAGCCTGCACTCTCGGGCATTTCCGTCAGATGGAGCCAAGATCGCATTTATCATCTCCCTCCTGACCGGCAAGGCCCTGGCATGGGCTAACCCTATCTGGGAACGTCAGGGGCCCGAGACCCGAGACTTCCAGGAGTTCGCACGAGTATTCCGAACCGTTTTTGAGGAGCCAGGGCGAGTCTCATCAGCCGACACCGCCATCTTCAACTTTCGCCAAGAGGACAACTCCGTGGGCGAGTATACTATTCAGTTCCGGACTCTGGCAGGAGAGCTATCCTGGAACAATGAGGCATTTGTGGCATCCTATTGGCATGGTCTGTCGCCCGAGATCAAGGACGAACTGGCTGCTCGAGACCTGCCTCCTGCGTTGGACGACTTGATTCTGCTTGCCACTCGGGTTGACATAAGGCTGAGGGAGAGATCCCATGAGGTTCGTCAGGAGCGCCGGCGCCCTAGACTGGCGCCCAACTTTCAGCAACCCCTCTTGCCTGCTTCTATCGCTTTGCCCGAGGTTCCGATGCAAGTTGACCGACTAAAATTATCGGCCCAGGAGAAACAGCGCAGGCGCACCTCTGGACTGTGCTTATATTGCGGCCTTTTTGGCCACGTCGTGCGTCTGTGTCCTCACAAGCCAAAAAACCCCAGCGCCTAGGCTTGGTTGGAGAGACAACCCTGGGCGTCAACACATTGAAGCAAGAACTCTCCTCCAAACTATTTATCCCTGTAACCATCATTGCTGGCGAGAGGTCTCATCAGGTCTCCTCATATCTGGACTCCGGCTCTGCAGCCAACTTCATCTGCCAGGATCTTGTGGATCTCCTACAGTTGCCCACTATCCCGCTTGAAAGGCCGTTGATCGTTGCCTCGGTGGATGGACTGCCATTACCAGACCCAGTTGTGTCCATAACCAAGCCGTTGAAACTCCAAGTGGGAGCCCTTCATGCTGAGATCATCTCTCTGTTCGTCCTGTCCAAGGCCGTCAACCCCGTGTTGCTGGGATTGCCTTGGCTTCGTCTGCACGCCCCCATCCTGGATTGGAACTCTGGAGAGGTTCTCCAGTGGGGCCCGAAGTGTCTTGACCGCTGTCTGAGTCACATCCAGGCGCCACAGCCCGCTCCTCTTCAGTCGTTGGCAGGTTTGCCCCTCTGTTTCTCCATGTTCGGCGATGTCTTCAATAAAAAGGAGGCCGAGACCTTGCCGCCACGCCGGGCATATGACTGCCCAATCGACCTGGTTCCGGAATCGTCTCCTCCTCGTGGTAGAGTGTACCCTCTCTCCTTGCCAGAGACCCAGTCCATGTCGGCTTACATCAAGGAGAACCTGGAGAGGAGTTTCATTCGTAAATCTTCATCCCCGGCCGGAGCAGGGTTCTTCTTTGTTAAAAAGAAAGATGGATCATTACGACCTTGCATCACTCGACTTACCCCAAGTCATGCAAAATAAAGACATAAAACATTATAATTGGGTGTTAAATGGTCAAAACTTTTATTATATGACCAAACCCAAAATGGCAAACCTCCGACTCACGAAGAGTCACCCTCCAGCACGCAGGAAAGGAAAAACCCCCTGTGGGGGAAACCTCTAGGGACACCATGGCTGGAGGATTGCCCTTCCTCTGGGCTTAGAAAGTGCCAAAATAGAATTTGTAACAGAATTTGTACATTTTCTCAGATTTTCAAGGAAAGACATTACAATGAACGAACGACATAAAACACATAAATCGGCTGATCTGGTTGGCTAGGCGGATGTCTGTCTTCCTGGGCACCCATTAAAATGAATGGGCGATGCTCGGTTGAGACGGGTCCTCCAGAGGGGTCCTCCAGATGCCTCCTTGTAGCACCTGTCTCCGCTCTGGCTAATAGGGGAGGGGATCTCCTGCTGGAAAACCCCCTCTATTACAGACAACCCGTATGAAGAGGATGGCATCACTGTGATGAAGAAGTGGTCTTGGGTGTAGGGTTTCCCTGCTAGAACCTACAAATTACATCAGGTCGGCATTGGTCAAGCTCAAGGTCCTAAGTCCCATCCAATATGGCGCTGAATGTGGCAGTAAAACCTTCTAATGTGGAATCATCTTTATGTCATAAACATTTGTGTTTATGACATCAGCGCATTCATCATCATTACTACAGGAGTTTCTTACCACTGCACAACTCATCCATTGTGACGTCACCCACAGTGGTCTGAAGTGTTAACCCTTTAATGACTGGCAGTGTACTTACCACAGAGGCCATAAAGCTGAATAGAACATATCATTGGCCATAAAGGAAAAGGGATAATGCAGGGAGCATGTCCGCACAAGAACAATCCATGACAAAGAAAGCAGCCATATTTTTCTAATCCTGCACAGCCCCTGTTAGAAATAGTTCAAAAAAAGGGGGAGAGAAGAAATTAAAAAAAGGGAAAAAGAGGAACTCTGAGGTAAAATAAATCAAACTAGACTGAAAGGAGTCTGCTGGAGGTGCCAGATGGAAAGACATGTTTCTGCCATGGGGACCAGAGTAGTTGAAAAACTATGCAGTTCATCTTCGAATGCAGCGTAACAAAAACAAATTATTTTGTAAAGAAATTAAAAAGTGTTTTTATTGTGCAAAACTAGAAAAACTTTTACATACATGTTGGTTCAGGAGTCCTGGTGGTCCTCCATGGGCTTTACCCATGGAGTGTTTGGAGACATGTTGGAGCTGTGGGGGAATGGTCGGTACGCTTACTGACATCTGATGGTCTCCGCATATCTGGACTCCGGCTCTGCAGCCAACTTCATCTGCCAGGATCTTGTGGATCTCCTACAGTTGCCCACTATCCCGCTTGAAAGGCCGTTGATCGTTGCCTCGGTGGATGGACTGCCATTACCAGTGGGGCCCGAAGTGTCTTGACCGCTGTCTGAGCCACATCCAGGCGCCACAGCCCGCTCCTCTTCAGTCGTTGGCAGGTTTGCCCCTCTGTTTCTCCATGTTCGGCGATGTCTTCAATAAAAAGGAGGCCGAGACCTTGCCGCCACACCGGGCATATGACTGCCCAATCGACCTGGTTCCGGAATCATCTCCTCCTCGTGGTAGAGTGTACCCTCTCTCCTTGCCAGAGACCCAGTCCATGTCGCCTTACATCAAGGAGAACCTGGAGAGGGGTTTCATTCGTAAATCTTCATCCCAGGGTTCTTCTTTGTTATAAAGAAAGATGGATCATTACGACCTTGCATCGACTACCGAGGCCTAAACCAGATCACGGTGAAGAACAGGTATCCTCTGCCTTTAATTTCTGAACTGTTTGATCGCATACGGGGGGGGCAAAATTTTTTTCTAAACTGGACCTGCGGGGGGCCTATAATCTGATCCGGATTCGTCGAGGTGACGAGTGAAAGACTGCCTTTAATACTCGTGATGGGCATTACGAATACTTAGTCATGCCCTTCGGCCTGTGTAACGCTCCCGCAGTATTCCAAGAATTTGTCAATGACATTTTTCGTGATCTCCTGTATGTTTGTGTTGTGGTGTATCTCGATGACATTCTGATTTTTTCCCCAGACCCAGTAACTCATCAAAGTCATGTCCGCCAGGTGTTGCTCCTTCTAAGAGAGAATCGACTTTACGCCAAATTGGAGAAGTGTGTGTTCGAGAAGAAGTCTCTATCCTTCCTGGGCTATATTATCTCAGATCAGGGTCTCAAGATGGATCCCCAGAAGGTAAAGGCCGTCCTGGAGTGGCCACGCCCCCAAGGCTTAAGGGCCATCCAACGCTTTCTAGGATTCGCCAACTTCTACCGACTCTTCATCCCCAACTTCTCATCTTTGACAGCACCTATCTCCACCCTCACTAAGAAAGGTATGAATGCCAAGATGTGGACTCCGGAGGCTGAAGCCGCATTTGAATCCTTAAAGAAAGCCTTCACATCTGCCTCCATTTTGCACCATCCGGACATATCCTTGCAGTTTTCATGAGGTGGACGCCTCCTCGGTTGGTGCTGGTGCACTGTTGTTCCAGAAAAGACCGAAAGGCAAGGCCGTGGTATGCGGCTACTATTGCAAGCTGTTTTCTCCCGCAGAGCGTAACTACTCGATTGGGGACCGGGAGTTACTGGCCATCAAACTGGCTCTGCAGGAGTGGAGACACCTACTGGAAGGCGCGGTTCACCCTATCCTGATCTTCACGGATCACAAGAATTTGACCTACCTACAGACGGCTCGTCAAGCCAGGTGGTAGTTGTTCTTTGCTCGGTTCCGGTTCGAACTTCACTACCGTCCCGCCGACAAGAATGTGAGGGCCGATGCCTTGTCTAGATCTTTCGAAACCGAGGACGCCATGGAATCTCCACAGAATATTATTGACCCATCCTGTATCTTCTCTGTGAATCCCCTGCAAGTCGGAGACATTCCTCCGGGTAGGACTTTTGTGCGTCTGGTTGACCGAGGAAGAATTCTTCGCTGGGGTCACAGCTCTAAGCTGGCAGGTCACGCGGGTGCTCGTAAGACCCAAGATTTAATCACCCGTCAGTTCTGGTGGCCCACGCTGCCCAAAGATGTCATGGACTTTGTCTCCTCTTGCACAGTCTGTGCAGCAAATAAAGTTGCTCACTCCAGACCTGCGGGCCTGCTCCAACCACTGCCTGTGCCCGTTGCCCCGTGGCAACATGTCGCTATGGACTTCGTCACGGATCTTCCTCCTTCTGCGAGTTGCAGTGTGATCTGGGTGGTGGTGGATCGATTATCCAAGATGGCTCACTTCATCCCGTTGACCGCTCTGCCGTCTGCTACGCGGTTGGCTGACCTCTTCATACAGCACATCTTCCGTCTGCACGGATTGCCCCTGCATATTGTCTCGGACAGAGGTGTCCAGTTCACCTCGAAGTTTTGGAGAGCACTCTGCGGGCTCCTTGGTGTGAAATTGGACTTCTCTTCGGCCTATCATCCCCAGTCCAACGGGCAAGTCGAGAGAGTTAACCAGATTATGGAGAACTACCTACGTCACTTTGTGTCCAGGCACCATGATGATTGGGTGCAGTTGCTCCCGTGGGCAGAGTTCTCCTATAACAACCACACCAGTGAGTCGACCACATCCAGTCCATTTTTCATAGTCTACGGCCAACATCCTCGTATACCTCTTCCTGTTTCTGCGATGTCCCAGGTGCCTGCAGCCGACTCCACCTTCAGGGACTTTCTACAGATATGGCAACAGACCCGATCTTCTATCCTCTTGGCGGTGGACCGCATGAAGAGAAAGGCAGATACAAGAAGACGGGCGCCTCCGCAGTTCCTTCCAGGGACTAAAGTCTGGCTGTCCTCTAGGAATATCCGGCTGAAGGTGCCGTCATGCAAATTTGCCCCGAGCTTCCTTGGTCCCTTTGAAGTCCTGCTACAAATTAACCCGGTATCCTACAAGCTGCGGTTTCCCCCCACTCTCAGGATTCCTAACTCCTTTCACGTCTCCCTGCTAAAACCGGTGGTCCTGAACCGCTACTCCAGGACTCCTAGTCCCACAGTGGTTCCTGCCGGCCCATCTGGGACTTTCGAGGTAAAGGAGATTCTGGCTACCAAGAAGGTGGGAGGAAGGATATTTTATTTGGTGGATTGGAGGGGGTTCGGCCCAGAAGAAAGGTCTTGGGAGCCAGAGGAGAACATCGATGCCCCTGTTCTTGTGAGGAAGTTTCTCTCTCGCTCTGGTCCCAAGAAGAGGGGGCGTAAGAGGGGGGATACTGTAACGTCTATGGCCATGGCCCATCGATCGGTCGTTAACCCCGACGGCCGTGGCCATGGACAGCTTACCTGCCTGCAGCATCGTCCCCCAGTCAGGCGCCGGCACTCTCTTCCGGATTCCGAGTGTCTCCGGCGGGTGCGCGCGCCCGCGCGTGCACGGCCTTAAAGGGCCAGTGCGCGTGTTTTTGTAAAAAACTGTAATCTGGCCCAGGATGCCCTGGGCTATAAAAAGGGCTCTGCCCTCTTGCCCTTTGCCAGAGCGTTGTTAGTTTTCCCGCTGTTCGTCTTGCTTATGGTCTCCCAGTGTCTTCCAGCCTCCCAGTGTACCTTGCTCCTGTATTCCGTATCCCGTATCCTGTTTCCGTACTACTCGTGCTATTGCCGTGCTGTGCTACCTAGTGCTACCGTGCTGTGCTACAGTCTACGCTATCCTGCTACGCCTCACTGAACGACTTCCCACCGCTTGATTCTGGACGTGCCCGCCTCGCCACTGCCTACGATTGCCTCAGGTACTCTCGCTGAACCATTGAACTGTACTTTCCGGTTTGGCCAGCTGCCATCCCCGCTACGCGGTACGGCCCAGTGGGTCCACACCCCGCATCGTGACACTTACATTGTTTCCTAACTGTCTTTTGGTGAGCTGCATTTTTTTTAAACATTTTGTACTGTTTTATGGTGTTAATAAAGATTGAGCAGAGTTACTGCAGTTAAGCGGTGATAAATATTCTTCTACGTTGTCACGGGGCCGTACCGCGTAGCGGGGTAGCAGCTGGCCAACAAGGTACAAAACCATGTCTATAGTTCTGAATGGGTACCTAAGGCAATGTAGACAGTGGCAGGGACACGACTTGACTTTCACAGCAGGTGACGTCGCGGATGCAGCGGGAAGACACGACTTGACTTTCACAGCAGGTAACAATAGCACGGGATACAGGGTACAGGCAGCAGGAACGGGTAACACTGGGAACTGGAAAACACTGGGAGACCTTCAGCAAGAAAAACTAGGGTATACAACAACGCTCAGGCAAGGAACCAGTGGGCAGTCCATTTTAAGTCCCATCATCAACAATCCCCAAAGGGTTTACTCTTTATGAGGATATACCAGCTACATGAAGACTGGAGGGGTGGAGATAGAAATAAACTATTACTCCAAAAATAAACCATGTGGATATACACCCTGGGGACTTTATCCCCTAGGGGGCTAAATAATGAGATCAAATTTAACATGTTCCTCTGAAATTATTGGGCTTATGTATCTGTTATGGATTCTTCTTTCTCCCCCCTTTCTCCGAGGTTCTTTTTCTTTCTTGGATCCCTGCATTTTTTGGCCCTTGACCTACTCCCTGCCGACCTGCCCGGTCCCCTTTTGCGATCATTACGTAGTATACTGTATCTCTTTCTTGGTTCTTTCCTGGACTTTGTATGGGTGGGTTCGATATCCGCTCGGTGGGCTGTTTACCAGCAGCTGAGTGGTCTTGCACTCACTCATCCTTATCCATACTATAGAAATAACCTTATTTCTATTCTGAAACTGTAAAGATGGAGATACACTCTTTACCTCCTCAGTTCTTCCCTATATTGAACTAATGACCTTATTCATACATTGAAATGGAGGGAATAAAAATGTTCACTCTTGAGCATATTCAATTGATGGATTTATACATATATGGAAATGGAGAGAAAAGAGATCCTCTTCCCTATAGCTGGCTCATAATGTGTATCTGCCCCCTTCTTTTTTCAGATGTATTAACCATCTCAGGACACATCTCCATCTCTCACTTACAATATTATTCTTTGGATCTAGTTGATGTCTGACCAATTTGTGACACTCTGTTTAATATATATCTCTGTGAGCTATAAAGGAAACAGAATATCACTACTCGCAATATGTTTGGGATTTTTTTGTTTCTTTCTTTATTGCCTCTTTCTCATATTTTTTCTTTCCCTCCCCTTTTTTTTTTGTTTTCTTTTTCTTATTTTTTCTTTTTCTTGTTTCTTTATTTCTTTATTTATCTTTTTATTATTTTTCAGGGAGAGTGATTCCTCTCTCTCCAGGATAATGACATTAGCATCTTAATTAAAGTCATTAATGAGGACCTAATTTTTGGTCGTATCAGCTTTTGGCAATCCTGGTAATATTTTCTAATGAAATTATTCTTTATTATGATTACCTTTCTAAAAATGGTTTAAAGGCAATGTGTTGCCAGAAAAACATGTTTTTTTTTTTTGAATTAAACATTTAGTGTGTGGGTGATTAAACATTGTTCAAATTTTTTTTATTTTTTTCACGAGTCAGGAAATATTATAAATTAATTCTAATTTATAGTATTTCCCATTTCTGGTCACTAGATGGAGCTATTCCCAAAATTGCAGCATTGCAAAATTGGGTAAAAAGCCCTCGCTCTAGTGAGCTCTCAGCATCCCCCCCTCCTTTATCCTGGCTAGTGCCGGGATAAACGAGGGGTTTGAACGGTCTAACCTCCTACACTGTGTGTCGCCATTTTTTGAGCTAACACACAGTGTAGTAGGTTTACATACAGTAGTAAACACACACAAACACGAACATACATTGAAATCTCTTACCTGCTCCTGCCGCCGCGGCTCCCTCCGGCCCGTCCGCTCCGTCTGCCGCTGGTCCAAGTGCACAAGTCCGGAAGCCGCGACCGGAAGTAGTAATATTACTGTCCGGCCGCGACTTCCGGTCCACAGGAAAATGGCGCCGGACGGCGCCAATTTCAAGTTGGACTGTGTGGGAGCGGCGCATGCGCAGTTCCCACACAGACGCCGTACACACAAGTGAATGGGACGGGAGCCGTTCGCCGTCCCTATGGGACTGTGGCTGCCGTATTCCATGTCTGTATGTGTCGTTAATCGACACACACAGAAATGGAACAAAAAATGGCAGCCCCCATAGGGAAGAAAAAGTGTAAAAATAAGAAAAAGTAAAACACAAACACACAAATAAATATAAACGTTTTTAATAAAGCACTAACATCTTGAACATATGAAAATTTTTTCTGTGATGACACTGTTCCTTTAAGATGTATTGTACATTTGTTTAATCTGTACTTGCAGTTTATTCCCAATATTCTACTGCATGTAAACGATCAAGTTATTGAAATTGACAATGTATCTTTAAATGCCTGTGCTATATAAGCAGGTACTATCGTGAACATGATTTCCTGTCTCTGATGAAGTCCCAGCTGGGATGAAACGCGTAAGACGTATGCACGGTGGTCAGAGACGTCATCACACCGTTTTCCTCAGGCGTGGTTACCTGTAAACTCCATGCCTCAAACCACGCTTGGTTTGTTACCTACTACCTTGGCTGGTATCTCCTTATTGGGTCCCTGGACTTGAGATTCTTAACCTCTACTACTTATGAGGTATGGGACATAACATCTAGAGGATATCAATTGGCTGTTTCAAACTTGAAGCAAGAACTTTGCATGCACGCTACAACAGCCCTTAAATTCACCTGTACCCGGGAATTAACCCATCCTGTTACGGACAAGGAAGCAAGGGAGAAATCCACTCTGTGTATAATCAGGAATCCGCCTGCTTGAAGGAATCGAAGTGACCAAGAATACGATTCTAAGGTCAGATACATGTGGCTGTTAAGTTGCACTGAAACTTCAAGAATGATAAAGACCATCTATGGACTGATGTGCACACAATAGATGAGTATGCGGAAAATCATTGTGGATCATTTATATTCTCATTGCTCACTCTACTTTACCGTACTTATATTGGTTCCAGGATGTGCTTAACAATTTTGCCGTTCTGACAGGTTTGAATTTACTGTCCCTCCTAGGCTGTAACTTGTTATATGTACCTTGCCGATATATCTTTTTGTATCTCATTTAGCATATTTATGCTTATATCGATATATACCCATAATTATCTCTGGCCAGGTAGTTTTTAAATTGTATTCTATTATTGTATATGAATTTTGTGGGAATTTGTTTGCTACTTTTCCCTTTTTTCTACAAATTAAACTAATTTTATATCACAATATCTATAGATATTTATTTTTTATATATCAATATCTGAATTCTCTTACCCAGATGAGTGCTTGTTTTGTCCTGGATAGTTTTTTGGTTCATTGTTTTTGGTTTAGTTACTAGGACGGCACCGTGTGGCCCCCCAACCACAATATTCTGGGATTCTGGATATTCTCTTCTATTTTTTGTCCCCTTATTATAGTCCAGCAGCCATTTGGGCTGATAATTGATGTAAGGCAGCTTGACGCATACTGGCCCTTTAAGGCCCTGCGGTACACAGTCTGAGGACCCGGAAGAGAGTGCCGGCGTCTCCCTGGAGGGAGTACACGCCGAGAAGAGAAGCGTCCATGGCCGGGATCGTCAAGAGGTAAGTCAGTACGACGACCCCCGGCCATGGAGGTAACATACGTCCTGCTCCTGAGGTGACCTCAGGGAGGACAGAAACCTCCCATGGAACAGAAGAGACTGGGGTGGTGGACATTGTTAGGTAAAGGTTAATATCACGACTGGTTCGTGGACCCACTGGGCCGTACCATCTTGGCTGTATGGCAGCTGGCCAACAGGACGCAGGTAAATGTTTATAGTTCGTATAGGGTACCTGTGGCAGCTCAGATAGTAGCGAGGCAGGCTAGGCAGGAACTTGGCAGCAGGTGGACGTCAGTTGTGGAGAGACAGGTCAGGCGTAGAATACAGTACAGCACGGCTACAGCAAGCACGACACTAGATTCAGGATACAGGAACAGGAAACAGGAACAGGAAAACACTGGGAGCAGGAAACACTAGGGGGCCATTTGCAAGACAGACTAGGGATACAACAACAAGGCTCAGGCGTGGGAGGATGGGGCTGGGACCTTCTTATAGCCCAGGGTGCTCTTGAGCAATTAGCTCAAATCACCAACATGCTTCTTAAGTCTGGACTGAGCTCGTGAGCGCACCCTGGTGGTCATAGTGGAGCAGGACGGCCATATGTGCAGACATCTCTTGAGAGAAGGGTGTCGACTGGATGGAAGGAGTTCGTGGTCAGCGACCACGGACGTTACAGTATCCCCCTCTTACGCCCCCTCCTCTTGGGACCAGAACGAGAGAGAAACTTCTTGATGAGGGTAGGAGCATTGAGATTCTCCTCTGGCTCCCTGGACCTCTCTTCTGGACCAAACCCCTTCCAATCTACTAAATAAAAGGTTCTTCCTCTTACTTTTTTAATGTCCAAGATCTCCTTAACCTCAAAGGTGTCTGAAGGGCCGCTGGAGGCAACAGCAGGGCTTGGAGTCTTGGTAAAGCGGTTCAGAACCACTGGCTTCAAGAGAGAAACATGGAAGGAGTTGGGGATCTTGAGGGTAGGAGGCAGCCGAAGCTTGTAGGCGACAGGGTTGATCTGCTGTAGGATCTCGAAAGGACCGAGGAACCTGGGAGCAAACTTGCATGACGGTACTCTTAGTCGAATGTTCCTGGAGGACAGCCAGACCTTTGTGCCAGGAAGAAACTGAGGTGGTTCTCTTCTCCTTGTGTCCGCCCTCCGTTTCATACGATCCATCGCCAGCAGGATGGAGGATCGAGTTTGCCGCCAAATTTGTAGAAAGTCCTTGAAGGCTGCGTCAGCAGCTGGTACCTTGGATGAATCAGGAAACGGGAGAGGTATTCGTGGGTGTTGGCCAAGGACTATGAAGAACGGAGAGTTTCTTGTGGACTCGCTGGTATGATTGTTGTAGGAGAATTCAGCCCACGGGAGCAACTGTACCCAGTCATCATGTTGCCTAGAGACGAAGTGACGCAGGTAGTTCTCAAAGATTTGATTGATCCTCTCGACCTGTCCATTGGACTGAGGATGGTAGGCAGAGGAAAAGTCCAACTTCACACCTAGAAGTCCGCAGAGGGCTCTCCAGAACCTCGAGGTGAACTGAACCCCCCGATCAGACACAATATGCTGTGGCAAGCCGTGCAGGCGGAAGATGTGTTGGATAAACAGTTTGGCCAGTTGGGGAGCAGACGGAAGACCGGTCAGAGGAATGAAGTGGGCCATTTTTGAAAGTCGATCCACGACCACCCAGACAGTGCTGCATCTGGCAGAGAGGGGCAGGTCCGTAATAAAGTCCATAGCTGTATACTGCCAGGGAGCATCGGGCACAGGCAATGGCTGGAGCAGACCAGCGGGTCTGGAGTGAGCGACCTTGTTAGTTGCACACACAGAGCAGGAGGAAACAAAGTCCATAACATCTTTGGGCAGCGTGGGCCACCAGAAAAGACGGGCAATCAAATCCCGGGTCTTACGGATCCCCGCGTGACCTGCCAGTCTAGAGGCGTGTCCCCAGCGGAGGACTCTCCTTCGGTCAGCCATGCACACAAAAGTTCTCCCTGGAGGGATGTCCCCAACTTGCAGTGGGTTGACTGAAACAATACAGGACGGGTCGATAATGTTCTGGGGCATCTCCATAGTGTCCTCCGTCTCCAAAGACCTGGATAAGGCATCGGCCCTCACATTCTTGTCAGCCGGGCGATAATGGAGCTCAAACTGGAACCTGGCAAAGAACAGTGACCACCTGGCCTGATGAGGATTAAGCCGTTGGGCTGTCTGGAGGTAGGTGAGGTTCTTGTGGTCCGTAAAAATCAGGATGGGGTGAGCTGCGCCCTCCAGCAGATGTCTCCACTCCTCCAGGGCCAATTTGATGGCCAGTAACTCTCGATCCCCAATCGAGTAGTTGCGTTCTGCGGAAGAGAAGAGCTTAGAAAAATATCCACATACCCTTGACTTGCCCTTGGAACCTCTCTGGAACAGGAGTGGACCTGCACCGACAGAGGACGCGTCCACCTCCAACGAGAACTGTAGGGAAACGTCTGGATGATGGAGGATAGAGGCTGATGTGAAGGCACTCTTCAGGGTATTGAATGCGGACTCTGCCTCAGGAGTCCACACCTTGGCGTTCATGCCCTTCTTGGTGAGGTTAGAGCAGGGGTGGGCAAACTTTTTGACTCGCGGGCCACAATGGGTTCTAAAATTTGACAGAGGGGCCGGGCCAGGAGCATTTGGAGGGAGTGTTTGGGCCGGATATACTAAAGCATTAAATGTAGTGTGTGCCTTTGCTAATTTGAATGCCAGCAAATAACTTGCCTTGGTACTTGACTCTTGAATTGCAGTTTGTCGGTGAAAAAAGTTCTGTTGACTCTGTAAATTAGCTGCCAACCTCTGAGCAGTAGCCGCCCGTTCTTGTGTTGACTGCTTGCTAGCATAGTTTGCATGCTTCGTGGCAAAGTGACGGCTGATATTGTACTCTTTGAAAACCGCAACATCTTCTTGGCATATCAGACATACAGCCGTTGATCGGACTTCAGTGAAGAAGTATTTTGTTGTCCACTCCTTATTAAACACTCGGCATTCGCTGTCCACTTTCCTTCTCTTTGGTCCGCTCATTTTCACAGAAGGGCTTAATGGTGACGTGAAACGAAGTGAAAATTAAAGTGAAATAAAGAGAAATACGCGCCACATTAACAACGGTCAATGTGTTTTGAGTGCGCCATCTATTGGGAAAACGTGGGCATTGCAGGGAAAGGGGAAAAAAAAGGAGGTTTTTACTATAATTTGGACAAGTTCGGCGGGCCGGATTAAAAAGCCTAACGGGCCGTATGTGGCCCGCGGGCCGTAGTTTGCCCATGTCTGGGTTAGAGATAGGAGATGTTAATGAAGAGAAGTTTGGGATGAACTGTCTGTAAAAATTGGCGAATCCCAGAAAGCGCTGTATGGCCCTCAAGCCATGAGGACGTGGCCATTCCAGGACGGACTTTATTTTTTCAGGATCCATCTTGAGGCCTCTATTCGAAATGATGTAGCCCAGGAAGGGTAGAGCATCTCTCTCAAATACGCA
The DNA here is from genome assembly GCF_050947455.1 of Rhinoderma darwinii. Classification (NCBI taxonomy): domain Eukaryota; kingdom Metazoa; phylum Chordata; class Amphibia; order Anura; family Rhinodermatidae; genus Rhinoderma; species Rhinoderma darwinii. Next base: position 6,736,009 of record NW_027461962.1, read on the forward strand.
TTTCTCCAATTTGCCGTACCGTTGATTCTCCCTTAATCGCAGCAAGACTTGACGGACATGTTTCTGATGCGTCATAGGATCTGGAGAAAAAATTAAGATGTCATCAAGATAGACTACTACACAAACATAAAGGAGGTCACGGAAAATGTCATTCACAAACTCCTGGAAGACCGCGGGAGCATTACACAGGCCGAAGGGCATTACTAGATATTCATAGTGTCCGTCCCGGGTGTTAAATGCAGTCTTCCATTCGTCACCCTGGCGAATCCGGATTAGGTTGTAAGCCCCCCCCCCCCCCGCAGGTCTAACTTGGAAAAGATCTTGGCACCACGTATACGGTCAAATAATTCTGAGATCAATGGCAATGGATATTTATTTTTCACCGTGATCTGGTTGAGTCCCCGGTAGTCTATACAGGGACGAAGAGAACCATCCTTCTTTTTGACGAAGAAGAACCCGGCTCCTGCCGGGGAGGAAGACTTGCGTATGAAGCCCCGCTCCAAGTTCTCTCTAACATAGGCGGACATAGACAGAGTCTCTGGCAGAGAGAGAGGATATACCCTGCCACGGGGAAGGGAAGCACCAGGAACCAGCTCAATAGGACAGTCATACGCCCGATGTGGGGGCAGTGTCTCCGCTTCTTTCTTGCTGAAGACGTCCGCAAATGAAGCAAAATGACTAGGCAATCCTGCCAGTGACTGAGGCAGAGGAGACTGAGCCAAACGAATCTGTCCCAGGCAACGATTGTGACACTCGGGGCCACACTGGAGAACCTCTCCAGAGTTCCAGTCCAGGACTGGGGCATGTAATCGGAGCCAAGGCAGGCCCAGCAACACAGGATCAACGGCTCTGGGTAGGACATAGAACGACAGCAGTGGTTTGGTCACAGCAACAACTGGGTTAGGCAGGGGTAGACCATCTACAGAAGCAATTGTCAACGGGCTCTCCATAGGGATGGTAGGCAACTGAAGAAGGTCCACCAGGTCTCTACGGATGAAATTAGCCGCGGATCCCGAGTCCAGATACGCAGAGACCTGATGCATTCTCTCGCCGGACACTATGGTCGCTGGTATGGACAATTTGGATGAAAGTCCCTTTTTACCCAGGGTTGTCACTCCTAGCAACCCTAGGCTTTGAGGCTTTAGGGGACACAGGCGCACAAGATGGCCACCGAGGCCGCAATAGAGACAAAGTCCCGAAGTGCGTCTGCGTTGTCTCTCCTGGGTGGATAGCTTACCCCGGTCCATCATCACAGATTCCTTAGGAGGATCAACATCTGAGGACAGCAGGGGTTGCTGAAAAGTAGGTCCCAGACTAGGAGGGTCTCCCTCCCGACGAACTTCTTGGAGGTGTTCTCGGATCCGTATGTCAATCCGGGCGGACAGAAGGATGAGGTCATCCAGGGTAGATGGCAGGTCTCGAGCGGCAAGTTTGTCCTTAATCTTAGGGGACAGTCCATTCCAGAATGCCGCCACCAGAGCCTCATTGTTCCACAACAGTTCTCCCGCCAGGGTGCGGAAGTAGATGGCGTACTCACTCACGGAGGTGTCTCCTTGGCGTAGTTTAATCAAGGCAGCCGCTGCAGATGAGGCCCGTCCAGGCTCCTCAAATACCATGCGAAAGGTCCGGAGAAAGGCTTGGAAGTCACGGGTCTCAGGTCCTTGTCTCTCCCAGATAGGGTTCGCCCATGCAAGAGCCTTTCCGGTGAGGAGAGAAATGATGAATGCGACCTTTGCGCCGTCAGATGAAAATGTCCTGGAACACAGGCTGAAATGTATCTGGCACTGGTTCAAAAATCCACGACAGGAACCTGCGTCTCCATCATAGCGGTCTGGAAGTGGCAAAGAAAAACACGGGTCGACACTGCCAGGAGGTGTAGTCTGAGGATCAACACTGCCAGGAGGTATAGTAGGAGGAACAGCAGCTCTTGCTTCCTGCTGACGAACGAGAGTGTTCAAAGCTTGGAGGAGTTGGTCCTGTCGAGACTAGAGATCCAGCAAATCCGCCCGCATCTCTTGTGACGTCGTCATGGTCTTGGATTGACCAGCGGGGTCCATGGCCTGAGCCTACTGCCACTTTGTCTATTTTGCTGCAGGTGAAGAGAGACTTTTTTTGGGACTTTTTCTGTTATTTGCTCCTTGTCCTGAGCTCAGGTGGTTTTTAATTCAAATGAGACAAGCAGCCGATCAAACTGGGAAACCAGTGAACCAGCCCAAACCAGTGTAGAAGTGTCTGAAAATAATCCTCCCCACTGTCACCTTCAGACTGTCCGACCATAATGGTGAGGCTATGCGTAGCAGCAGCCGCAAGTGGGCATGGATTACAAATTGATAGTTGATGTGTTTATGTTTCTTTTGATGTGTTTTTATTTAGAAATTTAGCACCAAGCGCGCCGCCTATGTAAACATGTATGCCGCCTATGTAAACATGTATGTGTATATCATTTTAGTGCTTGCTGCCATCTGGTGACCAAACTGCATAGATAGATAGTTTGTGTAGTTCTGTTGTGTTTTGTGTGCAGGACCTGTGATCACATGACCAGAGAGGCACATTCTCAAGTTCGTGCAGGTGCTGCACAGCTACTCAAGTAGGGGAGAAGCTGAATCTTTATTTAACAGGAGTTTAGCACCATATTTAAATATGCAATATTTTAAAAACAAATCTCCATCTTAAAGGGAATGTGTTGCCAGCAAAACATGTTTTTTTTTTTTTTTAATTAAACAGTTAGTGTATAGGTGATTAAACATTGTTCTAATTTTTTTTTTTTTTTTCACGAGTCAGGAAATATTATAAATTGGATTCAATTTATAATATTTCCCAGCACTGGTCACTAAATGGAGCCATTCCCAAAATTGCAGCATTGCATGTGGTAAAGTAACCACATTGCTTTATGCTGCAAAATTGGGTAAAAATCCCTCGCTAGTGCCGGGATAAATGAGGGGTTTGAACGGTCTAACCTCCTACACTGTGTGTCGCCATTTTTTGAGCTAACACACAGTGTAGAAGGTTAACATACAGTAGTAAACACACTGAAACACGAACATACATAGAAATAACTTACCTGCTCCAGTCGCCGCCGCTCCCTCCGGTCCATCCGCTCCGTCTGCTGCCGCTGCTCCATGTGCACAAGTCCGGAAGCCGCGACCGGAAGTAGTAATCTTACTGTCCGGCCGCGACTTCCGGTCCACAGGAAAATGGCGCCGGACGGCGCGCATTTCAAATTGAACTGTGTGGGAGCGGCGCATGCGCCGTTCCCACACAGTGGCGTACACGAAAGTGGATGGAACGGGCCCTGTTCGCAGTCCCTATGGGACTGGAGCTGCCGTATTCCATGTCTGTATGTGTCGTTAATCGACACATACAGAAATGGAAAAAAAAATGGCAGCCCCCATAGGGAAGAAAAAGTGTAAAAATAAAAAAAAGTAACACACAAACACACAAATTAATCCAAAAGTTTTTAATAAAAATGACTGTTATGCTATGTCGTTGATATATACATTGTTATTAAGTGTTATTCCACTTAAGTAAACATATAACAGATCATTCCTCCAATTAAGACCCTTCGGGAATCTTGTATGAAGCTGCAGATCGCAGAACGCCTCCCTATTTAGGAAGTGTCTTCTCCAATATCCACCCGTCTTTGGTTTCTTCAATTCTTCAAGGCCATAAAAACATTGGGGGGAATTTATTAAGATGGCATTTCATATGCCAGTCTTAATATAAAGAAAGTTGGAATAAGATGCAACACATTTATTAAATGTGTCACATCTTTCGGCCGTTCGTGCGCCTCAATCGTTATGTAGCGACCGCGGCCATGCTCCATCCATTCCCCCTACCCATCGGACATAATGTAAAATAAAAAATAAGTATAATCTTTTCTCTGCTTCTCTTCTTCTCCCTTGATCCCCTAATGCTCCCTGCTGCCCATACAATGCACTGACACCGAGCAGCGTCAGGTCCTTTATATGTGACACAGCACTCAACGTCATCATTGCATTGTATGAGCCGCAGGCTGCGGAGAGAACATGAGGGGACCAGAAGAGGAGTGGTGAGGTGAGCATTCATTTTTTATTTAATTGTCCGATAGAGGGGACGGAGAGGAGCCTGGCATGGGCCTCTAACTTGCTACGCTCCACATAGTGACATTTTTGACAATTATTAGCAGGCATAGATTTCCACTATTGTTTACGTCAGGTGTAAATTATTATAAATTTGTTGAGCTGCTGTCACCCCGCCCCCTTTTGGGAAGCCCCCTTTTAGAAAACTGGCGTAGAAAGGTTAATACATTTCCCCCATAAGCTTTAAAAATTACCATTATGTGTTTCTAAGAAGTGTTTTTCTGCACCGGGAGGCATTAGTGTTTTTTTGTTTTTGTATCTGAAATGTGTTCTACAATGCGCGTTTTGAACTTTCTAATCGTGCGCCCTTCAGATGTAGCCGGCTTTATCCTGACTTTCAACGCATTAAATACACAGTGGCAGTGTTTTTTCAATGACTTTTTAATGACTTTTGTTGTGTGATATCACGCTGCAGCAAGTTATCCGAGTCAAGATAAAGATGGCTACATCCGTACATACACGCAATCACATTGTTTGCATTTAATGGCATAAATGACATGATGCTTAGTACAATTTTTATAAACGCATCGATATCTTAAGTACTTTTTAAAAAATAAAAAACTTTTGGGGAAAGTTAAGTTTTGTTGTTAGTGACACTGTAGAAAAGACTTGGTGACATCATGTAACCATACCTCCCAACCGTCCCGGATTCAGCGGGACAGTCCCGGATTCCGAGCGGTGTCCCGCTGTCCCGGGCGGCCGGGGGTATGTCCCGCTGTCAAAATAATTCTAAAGCAGGGAACCATCAGCTCCCTGCTTCAGAATTGGTTCATAGCGGAGGAGCAGAGGGAGCTCCTCCGCTCGCCGAGGGCTCCCCGGGCACAGTGCTACTTTGCGGGTGGATTGAGTATCCAACTCACCAGCCACAGCCGCGCTTGTAGCTTTCATGTGCTTAATTATCGTGGGAAAGCTACAAGCGGGGCTGTGACTGGTGAGTCTCACAGTCACTCCCAGTGCATGTGGCAGCAGCGGTAGCCAGTCTGACTGTGAGTCTCTGACCACACGCAGCAGACAGATAGTGCCGGCAGGATGGACTGACAAAGTGCCTGTCAATATTGAATGAACCCTCAACTACAACTGTTTCGCAGGTATTAAATATGATGGCTTTTATAGTATAGTGGTCAACTTGGCTGCCTTACATTAGGAAGGATGCTGGTTCAAAGCTCAGTAGGGATTTTTTTTTAATTTTAATTTTTTAAATATTATTAATATCTTAGTTGTATTAGGCTAAGTTCACGCTAGCATTAATATACGTTTACCTCTCTTCCGTCAGAGGAGGAGAGGATCGATATGTTACACGAAACCATTGGCAATGTTTCCCTCACCATTGATATCAAGGGTGACGGAAACGGAAATTGTGGTTTCCGTTTGACTTTCCATTGCGGGGGTTCACCCGACAGAAACCTCCGACGGAACCCCGGAACGGAAAGCCAACGCTGATGTGAACAGGCCCTAAGGCTTCTTTCACACTAGCGTTTCTATACGTTTACCTCTCTTCCGTCAGAGGAAGAGAGGATCGATATGTTAAACGGAAAGCAACGGTTCCATTAGAATTACCATTGCTTTCAATGTTAATTCTTTTGTATCAGTTGCTTTCCGTTTGTCTCCGTTCGCTAGGTTTCCGTTCTTTTGAACGGAAATAAAAGTTTGGCAGACTGCATTTTTGTTTCCTTTAAAAAAAATGGAAACTTAGAGAATGGAGACAAACGGAAAGCAACTGATACAAAAGAATTACCATTAAAAGCAATGGTAATTCTAATGGAACCGTTGCTTTCCGTTTAACATATCGATCCTCTCTTACTCTGACGGAAGAGAGGTAAACGTATAGAAACGCTAGTGTGAAAGAAGCCTTAGGGCCTGTTCACATCAGCGTTGGCTTTCCGTTCCGGGGTTCCGTCGGAGGTTTCCGTCGGGTGAACCCCGCAATGGAAAGTCAAACGGAAACCACAGTTTCCGTTTCCGTCCCCATTGATATCGATGGTGATGGAAACATTGCTAATGGTTTCCGTTCGTCACAATTATGGCAGGTTTCCGTTTTTCCAACGGAATCAATAGCGCAGTCAAATGAAACGTAAGCTGTAATTTCAGTTTGACTTTCCGTTGCGGGGTTCACCCGACGGAAACCTCCGATGGACCCCGGAATGGAAAGCCAATACTGATGTGAACAGGCCCTTACTTTAATCGTTTTTGAATTCAACTTCAGTTGTGCCCGTACCCTTCATCCTACTATCCTAAACTTTTGGTCTGTTCATGATTTTTAGCTCAGTAGTCCAGAAATTTCTGAAGTGGAGGTTGGCAACGATGCTGGGTAGTCATCGGAGAGCGGAGGAGCTCCGTCCGCTCTGAACTTATTCTGAAGCAGGGAGCTGATAGTTTCCTGCTTCAGAATTAGTGGCTACTCCTTGAGCAGAATCCCTGGCCAGAGTCGGCAACGGGGGTTTGCTCAAGGAGTATCCACTGACGTTACTGTCCATATATGGACAGTAACATCAGGGCTTCCCTCTAGGAGCTGAATCCCCGGCCTATGCTCTGGCTGGGGATTCCGCTTCTAGAGGTAGTCGCAATGGCGCTGTCTACAGGGTGGGGATAGCACTTTCTACAGGGTGGTGGCACTATCAACATGGAAACTGTGGCACTATATAGGGGCACTATCTACATGGGCACTGTGGCACTATTGAGAGGGCACTGGCACTTTATATATGGGCACTGGCACTAGGGGCAGCTATGGGGGTATTATACTGTATAAGGGCAGCTAGGGGGGCATTATACTGTATGAAGCAGCTATGGGGTCATTATACTGTATGGGGAGGCTATTGAGGCATTATGCTGTAGGGGGGCTTTATGCTGTATGGGGGAAGCTATGTGGCGTTATGCTATATGGAGAAATTTGTTTGGGCATTATACTGCATGGGAGCATCTGTATGGGCATTATACTGTATGGTGGCAGGTAGAGGGCATTATACTGTGTAGGGGCAGCTATTTGGTATTATACTTTGTGGGAGGCACTATGGGAGCATGATACTGTGTGAGCTGAATCGGGTGTGTATGGGCGGGGATTGGGTGGGATTAGAGGCGTGGCTTAAAAGAAAAATATTGTCCCTCTTTGTGATACTTGAAAGTTGGGAGGTATGATGTAACTAAAAGATCTCATCCTCTAGGTGACCCAAGGGCAGCCTTTACCCACAATTTCTCCAAACATTTGGCTCTATGCCGTTGAAGAAACTGGTAATTGATCTCTCGTGCTTCAGTATTTATTATTAAACAAGATGGATTCTTGTGTCCTTTGTTTTGATGCCCTTCTTAACCTCTTAACACCGAAAGACAGATATATCCGTCCTCTGCAGCTGGTAGTTCGCGCAGGAGGACGGATATATCCGTCCTGTGATCGCACGGGTACTGACACTGTACCCACGCGATCAGCGGCAGGAGCACGGCCGTTATACACAGCCTGGCTTCTGCTGCAACTGCCGGAATTGAAGCGCGCTCCGATTCAGGCAGTTTAACTCATTAAATGTCGCTGTCAATAGTGACAGCAACATGTAATGTGTTTGACAGAGGGAGGGAGCTCCCTCTGTCACCCCATCGGCGCCCCCGCAAAGAAATCGCGGGTCGCCGTCGGGTTTCCATGGCAGCCGGGGGCCTAACAAAGACCCCCAGGTCTGCCTTCAGCAAATGCCTGTTAGGCCATTCCGGAGGCATGACCTAATAGATTGCCTGTCAGTTTTACACTGACAGGCAATAATGCTTTGGTATACTAAGTATACCAAAGCATTATATATGCGATCAGCAGATCGCATAGTGAAGTCCCCTGGTGGGACTAAAAAAAAAAAAGTGAATCAGTTAAATAAAGTTTGTGAAAAAAAAAAATTACAGTCAAAATCAAATAAAACCAAAAAGTGGTTTTGTTTAGTAAAAGTGTCAGAACAAATAACACATGTACATATATGTTATCCCCGCGATCGTAACGACTTGAACAATAAAATGAACACATTAATTAAACCACCGGATGAATGGCGTCCAAAAAAACCGCAAAAAACAACGGCAAAATTCTCTCTCTTCTCCCATTCCCCCCCCCAAAAAAAAAAAAAAAAGTTAATCTATAAGTCCTATGTACTCCAAAATAGTACTAATGAAAACGACACATTGGCCCGCAAAAATCAAGCCCACATACGGCCACATTGAAGGAAAAAAAAATAATTACGTCTCTTGGAATGCGGTGATGCAAAAACAAGTCATTTTTTTCTAAAAGGCTTTTTATTGTGCAAACGTAGGAAAACATATAAAACCTTTACATATTTGGTATCCCCGTAATCGTGCCAACCCATATAATAAAGTTAACATGTTATTTACGCTGCATAGTAAACGGTGTACATTTATAACGTGAAAATCAATGCTGGAATAGCTGTTTATTTTCAATTATCTCCTAAAATAAAGTTAATAAAAGTTAATCAATATATTATAAGCATCTAAAAATGGTACAATTACAAAATACAACCCGTCCCACAAAAAACAAGCCCATATATGGCTATGTCGACGGAATAAAAAAAAAGTTACGACTCTTGGAATGCAACCGTGAAAAAACAAGAAATAATCCTTGGTCATTAACGCGTAAAATGGCCTGGTCATTAAGGGCTTAACATCAATTGTTAATATCCTGTAAAATGTAATCCACGGTCAATATTTATACATTGGTTGTAAAATGTCTTGTCATTTGAGCAGGCTATCCTAGATCTTATAAATTCCCCTGTAGGTATTGCCTAGATGGTGTGAGCTGGGTGACTGTAGTGCCCGAAGAGGGTTCACAAAATGTTTCCTTTTCTGTATTACAATTCCCCTGTAACGTAATCTCGAAGAAGGTAACAGAATCCATGGATGCCGAGCCTGTAACATTGTAAATTAAATGTATTGGTATTATTGTATTCCATAAATGGTGGTACAGACACCACATCATGACCCCTAAACAAAAAATAGATCGTCGATGTAGCGTCCACCCCACACAATCCACTTGTAAAAGGGATTATTGGCTGAAAAAATGTTGTTCTCCCACCATGTCATAAACAAATTGTCCATGGAGAGGGAGAATTTTGACCCCATCAGGGCGTCTTCTGAATGCAATTAAATAAAACTATCAAGGCAGAAAAAATTATGTGAGCGCAGATACTCCACTGACATTAAAAGAAATTCTTGTAGACATTTGGAATACCTGGTGTATTTCCTCAAATGGAATTCCACTGCCTTGATTGCCGGAATATGTGGTATGCAGGTAGGGCCACCATCAGAAATTTCTGGGCCTCATACAGTCAGTGGAATTCCATTTGAGGAAATACATCTGGGTCCCCCATTATTAGGGGATTTGGAGAGGTGGCAATGGAAATTTGTGGGAGGGGAGCAGGACGCAAAGTGTCAGGGACTCTGTGAGCGGGCGGAGGAGTAGGCTAAGAGAACGGGAGGTGGCCGAGGCGGGAGTTGGGCCAGAGTGGATATGACGCTTGACCGGCATCTGAGGAGGGGAAGGGGAGGGAGAGCGGTGGGAAGGTGGGAGAGAAGGGGCAACATAAAAAAAATAATTAAACCCAATCTACTGCTTTAAAACAGAGTCACTCACCAAGTTGCAGAGCAGGCCGCTGCTTTTGGCCGCTGCATGGGTCCCATTTCTTTCTACAAACCAATTACCTCTGATCATAACCTTGATGAGCGGCGGCTGCCCAGTTTATTTTACTTTTGTGGCCAGGCCCCTGACAGTAGTGCAAGCAGGCCGGTTTGCAGGGGTACTAGCCAACTACGTCACAGATAACCCAAGACCATGCAAAGTTATGGATTTTTGGCATCCCATGGAATATGGGAACAATAGGGAATTCTATCAGTAAGTATTCTGCCTGTTTATTGGCTAATACTCCTAATCCAATTCCTTCTTCTAGCAGATATTTTAAAGATACTTTACATGCGGTGCTTGGTTTCACCACAAGTTTGCGATATGTAGATTCATTGTCTAAAATGGTATGAACGTATCTGGAATATAAACAGGAATCTAGAACAACTCCTGCTCCGTGCACTCCTAAGATTTGGAGGACACAGTTATACGCTGGATATATGCCCTTATGTGTATGTATGAACCTTTTAGATGGTTAATCTTTACCCGCTAAGGTGGGAGGGTTGGTTCCAATGCCTAGTTATGGAGGTGTGTGTAGACTGGAGTGTGGTGTCTGAGGAAGTAAAGGTCCTTTTAGACGGCCCGATACTGACTATGAAAACAAGCGCCGATTGACGATACATCGTGTTACAAAGAGCAATCGTCGGTAATATATGGGGCAAACAATCGTTATTACACCCAGACACCGCACCAATACGCCAGTCCAGCTGCCTCCGGGCACTGGACAATATTGCCGGAAGCAGATGGCTCCGACTACTGCATAGCGGCCGTTCGGCAGAACTGCAGCTCGGCCTCTATTCTTTGACCTGAGACATCTGCTTCCGGCAGTGTTGTTCGGTGCCCGGAGTCAGCTGGGGTGGCGGATCGGTGCGAGGTCCGGGTGTCGGGCACGCACTGATCATATACTGATGACCTATCCAGTGGATAGGTCATTAATTGTCATAACGTGGAAAACCCCTTTAATACTGGCGTTTCATACACCAGTCCTATTAAACAGTTTGCTGGAGTAAGATGCAACACATTTATTAACAGGCGAACGACTCTTAATAAATGTGTCGCATCTTTTAGCTGAAACGTGGCCTGTCATCAGTACTTTCTACGTGCTGCGGCCTGCTGTAAGAGCCTGAGGGAATCCGGGAGGGAGAATCGGAGTGGTGAGGTAAGTACATTTTTACAATTTATTTTATTGTCTGATTGGGGGGGGCATACAGTCTGATTGGGGGGAGGTATGGGTCTGGCACCGACCTTTGCCTTGTTACGCCCCCCAGAGATAAATCTGGGCCGCACTATACATATAGATTTCTGCAATAATTGACATCAGTTACTGGTGTAAATTATAGTAAAATTGTTGGCCATTTCTGCTAAGCCCCGCCCATTTTTTGCCTCCAAAAATGTCGACATTTGTGCATTTTGTGAATTTTCTACGCTAGTAAACTGTTGTAGAAAGGTTAATATATTCCCCCCAAAGGCTACAGACCGTAATACAATATCTTAACCCCTTCCCTCTATAGCCACTTTTGACCTTCCTGACAGAGGCTCATTTTTCAAATCTGACATGTGTCACTTTATGTGGTAATAACGTCGGAATGCTTTTAGCTATCCAAGCGATTCTGAGATTGTTTTCTCGTGACACATTGGACTTGATGATACTGGCAAAATTTGCTCGATATGTTCAGTATTTAATTGTGAAAAACACCAAAATATTGCGAAAAATTGCAAACATTTGCATTTTTCTCAACTTAAATGTATCTGCTTGTAAGACAGGCAGTTATAACACACAAAATTGTTGCTAACTAACATCCCCCATATGTCTACTTTAGATTGTAATCATTTTTTGAACATCTTTTTAATTTTCTAGGATGTTACAAGGCTTTGAACTTTAGCAGCAATTTCTCACATTTTCCAGAAAATTTCAAAAAGCTATTTTTACAGGGGCCAGTTCACGTGTGAAGTGGCTTTGAGGGCCTTATATATTAGAAACCCCAAAAAAGTCACCCCATTTTGAAAACTTCACCCCTCAAAGTATTCATAACAGCATTTAGAAAATTTCTTAACCCTTTAAACTTTTCACAGGAATTAAAGCAAAGTAGGGGTGAAATTTACAAATTTCATATTTTTTGCAGAAATTAATTTTTAATCCAATTTTCTTTATAACACAGAAAGTTTTACCATAGAAATGCAACTCAATGCTTATTGCCAAGATTCTGCAGTTTTAGGAAATATCCCACATGTGGCCGTAGCGTGCTACTGACCTGAAGCACCTGCCTCAGAATCAAAGGAGCACCTAGTGGATTTTGGGGCCTTATTCGAATATATTTTAGGCACCAGGTGAGGTTTGAAGGGCTCTTGCGGTGCCAAAACAGGGGAAATCCCCCAAAAGTGATCCCATTTGGGAAACTACACACCTCAAGGAAATTACCTAGGGGTATATTGAGCATTTTGACCACACAGGTTTTTTACAGAAATGATTGGAAGCAGGTCGTGAAAATGAAATCTACATTTTTTCAAAAAAAATGTGGGTTTAGCTAATTTTTTCTCATTTCCACAAGGACTAAAGGAAAAAAACTCAATAGAATTTGTAAACCAATTTCTCCCGAGTAAAACGGTACCCCACATGTGGTAATAAACGACTGTTTGGACACATGGCAGGGCTTAGAAGGGATGGAGCACCATTTGGCTTTTGGAGTTCACATTTAGCAGGAAAGGTTTGCGGAGGCCATGTCACATTTACAAAGCCCCTGAGGGGAGAAAACAGTGGAAACCCCCCACAAGTGACCCCATTTTGGAAACTATACCCATTGAGGAAATTATCTAGGGGTATACTGAGCGTTTTGACCCCACAGGTTTTTTGCAGAAATTATTGGAAGTAGGCCCTGAAAATAAAAATCGACATTTTTTCAAAGAAAATGTAGGTAAAGCTAATTTTTTCTCATTTCCACAAGGGCTGAAAGAGAAAAAGCACCACAACATTTGTAAAGCAATTTCTCCCGAGTAAAACAATACCCCACATGTGGTAATAAACGGCTGTTTGGACACACGGCAGGGCTTAGAAGGGATGGAGCACCATTTGGCTTTTGGAGTTCCCATTTAGCAGGAATGGTTTGCGGAGGCCATGTCACATTTACAAAGCCCCTGAGGGGATAAAACAGTTGAAACCCCCCACAAGTGACCCCATTTTGGAAACTATACCCATTGAGGAAATTATCTAGGGGTATACTGAGCGTTTTGACCCCACAGGTTTTTTGCAGAAATTATTGGAAGTAGGCCCTGAAAATAAAAATCTTCATTTTTTCAAAGAAAATGTAGTTTTAGCTAATTTTTTCTCATTTCCACAAAGACTGAAGGAGAAAAAGTACCGCAAAATTTGTAAAGCAATTTCTCCCGAATTAAACAGTACCCCACATGTGGTAATAAACGGCTGTTTGGACACACGGCAGGGCTTATAATGGAAAGAGCGCTATTTGGCTTTTGGAGATCACATTTAGCAGGAATGGTTTGAGGAGGCAATGTCACATTTGCAAAGCCCCTGAGGGGACAAAACAATGAAAACGCCCAAAAAATGACTCAATTTAGGAAACTACACCCCTTGAGGAATCCATCTAGGTGTATTGTGAGCATTTTGACCCCATAGATGTTTCATAGAATTTATTATAATTGGCCAGTGAAAATAAAACAATCCTTTTTCTTCAATAAGATGTAGCTTTACCGCAAATTTTTTTGTTTTCTCAACAAATAAAGGAAAAAAAGAACCCAACATTTGTAAAGCAATTTCTCCCGAATACGGCAATACCCAGCAATATGTGGTCATAAACTGCTGTTTGGGCACACGGCAAGGCTCAGAAAGGAAGGAGTGCCATTTGGAGTGCAGATTTTGCTGGATTGGTTTCTGGGCGCCTGTGGGACCAAAACTGTGGAAACCCCCCAGAAGTGACCACATTTTGGAAACTACACCCCTCAATGCATTTAGCTAGGGGTGTAGTAAGCATGTTAACCCTGCAGGTGTTTTGTAGAAATTAGTGTGCACTTGATGTTGCAGAGTGAAAATGTGATTTGTTTATTTTTCATAGATATGCCAATATGTGGTGCCCAGCTTGTGCCACCATAACAAGACAGCTCTCTAATTATTATGCTGGGTTTCCTGGTTTTAGAAACACCCTTCATGTGGCCCTAATCTTTTGCCTGGACATTCGACCAGGCTCAGGAGTGAAAGCGTACCATGCGAAATTGAGGCCTAATTTGGCGATTTATAAAGTATTGGATCACAATTGCAGAGTCTCAGATGTGAAATAATAAAAAGAAACCCCTGAGAAGTGACCCCGTTTGGAAACTGCACCCATCAAGGCATTTATTAAGGGGTGTAGTGAGCATTTTCACCCCACAGGTCTTTTCCATAAATTATTGCACTGCGGGTGGTGCAAAGTAAAAATTTATATTTTTCCCTAGATATGCCATTTCAGTGGCAAATATGTCATGCCCAGCTTATGCCACTGGAGACACACACCCCAAAAAATATTAAAAGGGTTCTCAAAGGGTATGACGATGCCATATATGTGGAAGGAAACTGTTGTTTGGGCACACTGTAGGGTTCAGATGGGTGGGAGCGCCATTTGGCTTTTGGAGCGTGGAATTTGGTTGGTAATAGTTTTGTTTGGAGTCTTACTGGTGTTTCCGTTTATAATGTGGGGCATATGTGAGCTGGGCAGAGTACATCAGGGGCATAGTCAGGGGGTATAATAATAAGGTAAAAAAAATAATAAAATGATCCATAGATGTGTGTTACGCTGTGAAGCAATCCTTTCTGCACAGGCCGCACTGATAAATGTCCTTCCTTATGCCCCTTTTGGTCCACACTCCGCACCTTTGCAGTTTGGGGAATTTTGCTGTGAAGTGTTGTCCTGGTATAATACGGGCACCCTCGCTTCCAGCAGATATGTTTGGGCCCTCCCCTTCCTGGTTCCCTAATTTTAGATCCTTGATAAATCGCCTCTTGAAACAGAAGAAATGTTCCCCTCGGGCACAACTGCATATTTTTTATTTCCTGACTTATTGGAGCCATAACTAATTTTATTTTTTCGTAGATGTAGTGGTATGAGGGCTGTTTTTTTGCGGGACGAGCTGTAGCAATTATTGGTACCATTTTGGGGTGCATGCGACTTTTTGATCACCTTTTATCATATTTTTTGGGAGGCCAGGTAAACAAAAAAACGCAATTCTGGCACCGCTTTTTTAGATTTTTTTTATACAGTGTTCACCATGCGTTATAAATTACATGTTACCTTTATTCTGAGGGTCAGTACGATTCCGGCGATACCTAATTTACAGAACTTTTTTATGTTTTACAACTTTTTGCACAATAAAATTACTTTTGTAAAACGAATGTATTTTTTCTGTCGCCAAGTTGTGAGAACCATAACTTTTTAATTTTTTTGTCGACGGAGTTGTATGAGGGCTTCTTTTTTGCGAGACAAGCTATAGTTTTTATAGGTACCATTTTTGGATACGTGCTACTTTTTGATCACTTTTTATTCCAATATTTGTAGGGCAAAGTGACCAAAAAACAGAAACTCAGGTATAGTTTTTTACGGGTTTTTTTACGCTGTTCCCCGCGTGCAATAAATAATATAATATTTTGATACCTCAGTTTGTTACGGTCGCGGCGATACCAAATACGTATGGTTTATTATTTTTTTTCAATAATAAAGGACTTGATAAGTGAAAAAGGGCGATTGTGTTTTATTTTATTACTTGAAACTTTTATTTTCAAACTTTTCACTTTTTTTTACACTTTTTAATACTTTCTTTTACACTTTTTTACCTACGTAGTGCAATGTATTAGATCGGAAAGTTATTTACTGACAGCTTCGCCTTCCGGTGGGGCCTAATCGGCTTCCGTAATGGCAGAGCAGGAGGCTATTGTGTCTCCTGTTGCCATAGCAGCAGTCGCCAGTCCTGATTGCCTGTCAGGGCTGGTGATCTGCTAGTAAACACTACGATGCAGCAATTGCTTTCGATTGCTGCATCGAAGGGGTTAATGGCAGGGATCGGAGCTAGCTCTGGTTCCTGCCATTACAGGTGGATGTCAGCTGTAACATACAGCTGACTTCCACCGCTGATGACGCCGGATCAACTCCTGAGCCGGCGCCATCTTGCCGGCGGCTATGGAAGCCGATCAGGCTCCGCCGCCGGGCGGATCTTGACATGTTTCCGTGCTAGGCAGAGAGGGAGGCCAGTATTAGGCCTCCGGTTGCCATTGCAGCCACCGGAACCCTGGCAATTTCATTGCTGGGGTTCCGATAAGCTGCAAACACCTTAAGTGCAGCACTCGCGTTTGAGCGCTGCACTTAAGGGGTTAATGGTGGGGACCGAAGCTAATTTCGGTCCCCGCCATTACAGCCGGATGTCAGCTGTAAGATACATCTGAGATCCGGTGATGATGACTTCGACTCAGCTTCAGAGCCGGTGCCAAACATTTGGCGTATGGATACGGCAATTTGTGGGAAGTCATAGCTTTCCATGGCGTACCCATACGGCAAATGTCGGGAAGGGGTTAATGTAAGGATGTGTACACTTAATTGTGCAGCAACGCTTCTTGTCTCCATTCTATGTCAGTGTGGGAAGTAGATGTCCGGCCTTATGATTTTGTGATATGTGATAGACCCAGAATCCCAATCACCAAACCAAAGAATGCAAAATAAAGACACGAAACATTATAATTGGGTGTTAAATGGTCAAAACTTTTATTATATTATATGACCAAAGCCAAAATGGCAAACCTCCGACTCACGAAGAGTCACCCTCCAGCACGCAGGAAAGGAAAAACCCCCTGTGGGGGAAACCTCTAGGGAAACCATGGCTGGAGGATTGCCCTTCCTCTGGGCTTAAAAGGTGCCAAAATATAATTTGTAACAGAATTTTTACATTTTCTCAGATTTTCAAGGAAAGACATTACAATGAACGAACGACATAAAACACATAAATCGGCTGATCTGGTTGGCTAGGCGGATGTCTCTCTTCCTGGGCACCCATTAAAATGAATGGGCGATGCTTTGTTGAGACGGGTTCTCCAGATGCCTCCTTGTAGCACCTGTCTCCGCTCTGGCTAATAGGGGGGGATCTCCTGCTGGAAACCCCCTCTATTACAGACAACTCGTAAGAAGAGGATGGCATCACTGTGATAAAGAAGTGGTCTTGGGTGAAGGGTTTCCCTGCTAGAACCTACAAGTTACATCAGGTCGACATTGGTGGAGAAGTCAAGCTCAAGGTCCTCAGTCCCATCCAATATGGCGCTGAACGTGGCAGTAAAACCTTCTAATATGGAATCTTCTTTATGTCATAAACATTTGTATTTATGACATCAGCACCTTCATCATCATTACTGCAGGAGTTTATTAACACTGCCGCCTCATTCATTGTGACGTCTCCAACAGTGGTCTGAAGTGTTAACCCTTTAATGACTGGCAGTGTACTTACCACAGAGGCCATAAAGCTGAATAAAACATATCATCGGCCATAAAGGAAAAGGGATAATGCAGGGAGCATCTCCGCACAAGCACAATCCATGACAAAGGGTTGTCCAGGATAAGATAACTTGTCTGCTTTTTCCAAAAACCAGCACCACACCTGTCCATAGGTTGTGTGTGGTATTACAGCTCATTACCATTCACTTCAATGGAGCAAACCTGCAATACCAGATACAACCTGTGGATAGGTGTGGTGCTGTTTTTGGAAGAAAGCAGCCATATTTTTCTAATCCTGCACAGCTCCTGTAAGAAATAGTTCAAAACAAGGGGGGAGAGAAGGAGAAGAAGGGGAGAGGGAAAGAAGAAATAAAAAAAAAAGGGAAAAAGAGGAACTCTGAGGTAAAAGAAATCAAACTTGACTGAAAGGAGTCTGGTGGAGGTGCCAGATGGAAAGACATATTTCTGCCATGGGGACCAGATTAGCTGAAATGTATCTCGAAGGGGGGATTCAGAGAGTGGGTTTTAACCCCTTCCCACCCTATGAAGTGCTGTTGCATTGAAAAACTATGCAG
Source organism: Rhinoderma darwinii (assembly GCF_050947455.1). NCBI lineage: Eukaryota > Metazoa > Chordata > Amphibia > Anura > Rhinodermatidae > Rhinoderma > Rhinoderma darwinii. Next base: position 6,753,809 of record NW_027461962.1, read on the forward strand.
TTTATCTTCGAATGCAGCGTCACAAAAACAAATTATTTTGTTAAAAATAAAACTATATAAATTTGGTATCGCCATAATCGGAAAGTGATTATTTTTGTGTGTGTTTTTTTTACAGGTTCGGTTGTTGGACTTCGGATACGAGGACTTCAATGACGGCGTTTTTTTTATTCTCAATAAAATGGTTAATGTGGGTTGTGTTTTTTTATTTCAATGAAATATTTTTTCTATGTGCTTGTATCTTTTTAAACTTTATTATCACCGCCTTAGTAATGGCCGCTGGCTGATTGACAACCTCCATTACTAAGGCGGGGCTTAATGTTAGCCAGTGCAGAGGCTACACTAACCCCCATTATTACCCCGGTACCCACCGCCACCAGGAGTACTGGGAAGAGCCGGGTACGAACCAGTACCCGACCATCTGTAGTGACGGGCAGGCACCGGGGTGGCCGCAGGCTGGTAGTATTAGGCTGGGGAAGGCCAAAAACAGTGGCCCTTCCCACCCTTGTAATGCTGCCTGCTGCGTTGTATCTGGCTGGTTATGAAAATTGGGGGGGGACCCGACATCGTTCTTTCCAATTTTTATTTTTAAATGACATGGGGGCCCCCCCATTTTTCATAACCAGCCAGATACAATAAAGCAGCAGCAGCCTAGCATCACCAGGGTGGGAAGGGCCACTGTTTTTGGCCTTTCCCCTCCTGATAATACCAGCCTGCGGCCACCCTAGTGGCCGACCATCACTACAGATGGTCAAGTACTGGACCGTACCCGGCTCTTCCCAGCACCCCTGGTGGCGGTGGGTACCGGGGTAATAATGGGGGTTAGTGTTAGCCTCTGCATCGGCTAACACTAAGCCCCGCCTTAGCAATGGATGCTGTCAATCAGCCGGCGGCCATTACTAAGGCGGTAGTAATATAGTTTAAAAAAAAACACAGACATAGAAAAAATATTTCATTGAAATAAAAAAAAAAACACACACAACCCTCATTAAACATTTTATTAATAAAAAAAAAAGCCGTCATCTAAGTAGTCCTGGAATCCGCCGTAGTCCAACGACCGAACCTGTTAGAAAACACACAAAAAATGATTAGTAACACATGTGTTAGGGTATGTGCACACACACTAATTACGTCCATAATTGACGGACGTATTTCAGCCGCAAGTACCGGACCGAACACAGTGCAGGGAGCCGGGCTCCTAGCATCATACTTATGTACGATGCTAGGAGTCCCTGCCTCGCTGCCGGACTACTGTCCCGTACTGAAAACATGTTTACAGTATGGGACAGTTGTCCTGCAGCGAGGCAGGGACTCCTAGCATCGTACATATGTATGATGCTAGGAGCCCGGCTCCCTGCACTGTGTTCGGTCCGGTACTTGCGGCCGAAATACGTCCGTCAATTACGGACGTAATTAGTGTCTGTGCACATACCCTAAGGCTTAGATACAGGGCCCATGTGTGATACTGTCTGTGGGACCCTGTATCTAAGCCTACCACAAGGTAGGCTTAGATACAGGGTCCAGCAGACAGTAATCTTATACAGTATAAGATTACTGTGTGCTGGGGCCCTGTATCTAAACCTACAGTGTGGTAGGCTTAGATACAGGGCCCAGCAGACAGGATCACGCATGGGCCATGTATCTACGCCTACCATGTGATTGGCTTAGATACAGGGCCCAGCAGACAGGATCACACAATCTGTGATCCTGTCTCATGGGCCCCCTAAGCCTGCTACATCGTAGGCTTAGGGGTTGTGCAGTCCCTAAACATTGATGGCCTATCCACAGGATAGGCCATCAATAGCTGATGTGTCACCCGGGACCCGCAAATCAGCTGTTTTGAAGGGGCCGCAGCACTCGTACGAGAGCTGCTTCCCCTTCATGTCACTACTTGCTCACACTGTGAATCACCGACACCGATTCAGTGTGACCGGAATGAAGTGACCGGAATGAAGGGGAGCAGCTCTCGTACGAGTGCTGCGGCCCCTTCAAAACAGCTGATTGGCGGGTCCCGGGAGTCGGACCCCGCCAGTCAGGGCTAACCTTACCTTCCTCTTCGGCCGCGGCGGGAGTTCTGTCGTCTCGATGCTGTGCGCGGCACATAGCGCTGTGACGTCATGCGCTGCGCACAGCGCTTGACGTCAGGACCTCCGCTGCGATCCGGAACCAGGAAGGTAAGTAAAGTATGTTACTATAGTAACAGGGGCCCGCGGCCCGAGTTACTATAGTAACTTTTTATTGATGTGGTGCGGGGGCCGTGGGCCCCCCTGGCTTCGGGGCCCGGTCGCAATTGCGACCGCTGCGACCCCTATAGCTACGCCAGTGAACTCATTTCTAGAACCTATTGGTGGCCTGGATTGCCTAAAGACGTTAAGGCCTACGTCGCCGCTTGTGAAATTTGTGCTAGGTCCAAGACTCCCAGGTCCCGACCAGCTGGCTTACTATGTTCTTTGCCCATTCCCCAGAGATCTTGGACCCATATCTCCATGGATTTTATCACCGATCTGCCTCCATCCCAAGGCAAGTTGGTGGAATGGGTTGTAGTAGACCGCTTCAGTAAGATGTGTCACTTTGTGCCCCTCAAGAAACTACCCAATGCCAAGACGTTAGCTACCTTGTTTGTCAAACACATCCTGCGTCTCCATGGGGTCCCTGTCAATATTGTTTCTCACAGAGGGGTACAATTTGTTTCATTGTTTTGGAGAGCCTTCTGTAAAAAGCTGGAGATTGATCCGTCCTTCTCCTCGGCCTTCCATCCTGAAACTAATGGCCAAACTGAGAGGACTAATCAGTCTCTAGAACAATATTTAAGGTGTTTTATCTCTGACTGTCAATATGATTGGGTCTCCTTCATTCCCCTCACCGAATTTTCCTTTAATAACCGTGTCAGTAACTCGTCAGGGGTCTCCCCCTTCTTCTGTAATTTTGAGTTTAACCTAAGGTTCTCCTCCGTTTCTCCTGGTGGGTCCAACAATCCCGAGGTAGATGTCGTTCATCGGGAACTGTGCACAGTCTGGGCCCAGGTTCAGAAGAACCTTGAGGCGTCCCAGAGCATACAAAAGACTCAGGCAGATAAAAGACGTTCTACTAACCCCTTGTTTGTGGTCGGGGATCTGGTGTGGCTGTCTTCAAAAAATGTGCGCCTTAAAGTTCTGTCCAAAAAATTTGCTCCCCGGTATATAGGGCCGTACAAAATTATTGAGGTCCTCAACCCTGTCTCCTTCCGGCTGGAGTTACCCCCGTCTTTTCAGATACACAACGTGTTCCATGCCTCCCTCTTGAAAAGCTGCTCCCCGTCCATGGCTACATCGATGAAACCTCCGGTCCCTGTTCTCACCCCTGAAGGGGTAGAATTCGAGGTGGCCAAGATTGTGGACAGCAGGATGGTCCAAGGCTCCCTCCAGTACCTGGTCCATTGGAGAGCATACGGGCCTGAGGAGAGGACTTGGGTACCCGATGTTCACGCCGGGTTATTGCTTAGTTCCATCCTCGTTTCCCCAACATGCCAGGTCCACCTAGGAAGGGTCCAGTAGCCCCTCATAAAAGGGGGGGTACTGTAAAGGAATTGCCAGACACAACGTCTGTGTCAACGCCCGTGGTTAATCAGCCTGCATCTGTGCCTAGGTCTGCTAGAGTGACTCGTTATGCTACCACTCAGGCTGGTAGGCTGAGGAGTGGGAGAACCTATCACAGCCTGGCCAGACGGTCCTAGCTCCCGCCCTTTGTCTACTTATACCTTAATTTGCTGCTTGTCCTTTGCCTGTGATTCTCTTTCTTCCTGGCTCTGCTGTTTCTGCTTTTGCTATTGACCTCTGCTTCATATTGACACTGGCTTTACTGACTACTCTCCTGCTCTGCGTTTGGCACCACGTACACTCCTGGTTTGACTCGACTCGTTCACTACTATTGTTGCTCACGGTGTTGCCGTGGGCAACTGCCCCATTTCCCTTAGCTTCTATGTACCCTTGTCTGTTTGTCTGTCGTGCACATATTGAGAGTAGGGACCGTCGCCCAGTTGTACGCCGTTGCCTAGGATGAGCCGTGGAAGTAGGCAGGGACTGAATTGCGGGTAGATTAGGGCTCACCTGTCTGTCTCCCTACCCCGACATTACACTAAGAGTTTGCGGTTGCCAACGTCATAGTTTCTCTCAGTGGAGGAGAACTTCCTGGAGAAGTAGGCACAGGGACGGAGATGGGTGAGAGACCTAGTACCCTGGGACAAGACAGCACCCACTCCCACCTCAGAGGCGTCAACCTCCATGATAAATGGCTCCATTTGTTTAGGCTGAATCAGCACTGGGACATAGACAAAGCCCCTCTTAAGGACCTCAAAAGCCTGGACCGCCTCTGGAGGCCAGTGGAGGAGATCAGCACCTTTACGAGTGAGGTCCATAAGAGGCTTAGCGATGACCGAGAAGTTAGCAATAAATCTCCTGTAATAATTAGCAAACCCCAGGAAACACTGTAAGGCCTTCAGGGAGGCAGGGCGGACCCATTCTGCCACGGCCTGAACCTTGGCAGGGTCCATGAGGAATTCGTTAGGAGTGAGGATTTGACCCAAAAATGGTATCTCCTGCACCCCAAACACACATTTTTCGGTTTTTGCAAAGAGTTTGTTTTTCCGAAGGGCCTGGAGCAGTATATCATCAAGTATATAAGTATATCATCAAGGTACACTACAAGAAATACCCCCAGATGGTCTCTTAAAATCTCATTTATGAAATTCTGGAAGACCGCGGGAGCATTATACAACCCAAAGGGCATGACGAGATATTCGAAATGACCTTCGGGTGTGTTAAACGCAGTCTTCCACTCATCCCCCTCTCTGATCTGGATAAGGTTATAAGCCCCACGAAGATCGAACTTAGAGAACCATTGGGCCCCCTGAACCTGATTGAAGAGATCAGGAATCAAAGGAAGGGGATATTGGTTCCTTATAGTGATCTTATTTAAATTTCGGTAATCAATGCACGGCCTAAGACCACCATCCTTCTTCCCCACGAAGAAGAAGCCAGCACCTACCGGAGAAATAGAGGGGCGAATGTAACCCTTGGCCAGGCTTTCCTGGATATATTCTCTCATGGCTTCACGTTCAGGACAAGGCAGATATTAAATATCCTACCTTTAGGAAGCTTAGCTCCTGGTACCAAATCGATTGCGCAATCGTACTCTCTATGAGGAGGTAACTCTTCGGAGGCCCTTTTAGAAAAGACATCAGCGAGATCCTGAATAAACTCAGGTAGAGTGTTCACCTCCTCAACGAGAGAAACCAAATTGATAGAAAAACATGACGTCATGCATTCATTACCCCATTTAGTAAGATCACCAGTATTCCAGTTAAAAGTGGGATTATGCGTCTGCAACCAAGGAAGGCCTAAAATCAAATCGGACGATAACCCCTGCATCACTAACACAGAACACTGCTCTAAATGAATGGAGCCAACAATGAGTTCAAAAACAGGGGTATGCTGCATAAAATAACCATTAGCAAGCGGAGTGGAATCAATACCCACTACCGGGACAGGTTTAGGCAAATCAATTAATGGCATAGCTAGAGACGTAGCAAATTCCACAGACATATTATTAGTAGCAGACCCTGAATCCACAAAGGCACTGCCGGTGGCAGACCTTCCATCAAAAGAGACCTGAAAGGGAAGCAAGATTTTATTAGGCTTCATGTTTGCGGGAAATACCTGTGCGCCCAGGCGACCTCCCCGATGGTCACTTAGGCGCGGAAGTTTTCCGGCTGCTTATTCTTGCGCCTGGGACAGGAGTTCAATAGATGCTTGTCATCCCCACAGTAGAAGCAGAGACCATTCTTCCTGCGGAAATCTCTACGTTGTTGGGGAGACACGGAGGCCCCGAGTTGCATCTGTTCATCCGAGTTCTCCGTGGAAGAACGAAGCAACGGAACCTCTGGAGCCATCATAGGGGAGCCAGAAGTGAAGGCACCAGAACGCTCAAGTCGTCGTTCCCTGAGACGTCGATCAAGACGTACCGCTAAAGCCATAGCCTGATCTAGAGAGTCTGAAGTGGGTTAGCTAACTAACAGGTCTTTCAGGGCGTTCGACAGACCCAATCTAAACTAGCACCTCAAGGCAGGGTCATTCCACCGAGAAGCTACACACCACTTCCTAAAGTCAGAACAGTACTCAACTGGTCTCTTACCCTGACGTAAGGTCACCACCTGACTCTCGGCAAAGGCAGTCTTGTCAGTCTCGTCATAGATGAGCCGGAGAGCAGAAAAAAAAAGGTCAACAGAAGAAAGTTCAGGGGCGTCAGGAGCCAAGGAGAAGGCCCATTCCTGGGGGCCGTCCTGGAGCCGGGACATAATTATACCCACTCGCTGGCTCTCAGAACCTGAGGAGTGGGGTCTTAATTGGAAATAGAGCCTACAACTCTGCCGAAAAGAGAAAAAAGTATTCCGGTCCCCTGAGAACCGGTCAGGCAACTTGAGGTGGGGTTCAAGAGGTGAGGTGGAGGGCACTACCTGGGTAGCATAACGCTGGTTGAACCTCTGAGCCATGTCTTGGACCTGTAGGGAGAGACCCTGCATTTGCTGAGCCAGGGCCTCAAGGGGATCCATAGTAGAGTCAGGGACCAGGGTGAAAAAGGTATAGGGCCTGTGATTATGTAATGAAATGGGGTAGGGAGACGGACAGGTGAGCCCTAATCTACCCGCAACTCAGTCCCTGCCTACTTACACGACCCGTCCTAAGTGACGGCGTACAACTGGGCGACGGTCCCTACGCTCAATAAGTGCAAGACAGACAACACAAGACAAGGGCACACAGAAGAAAAAGGGGGAGGTAGGGGTAGTTGCCCACGGAAACACTGTGAGCAACAGGCAGTGGTGAACGAGCCGAGACAAACCAGGAGAGTATGAAGTAGCAAATCAGAGCAGGAGAATAGTCAGTCAAGCCAGGGTTAATAAGTAACAGAGGTCAATAAGGTAAATAGCAAGAATCGCAGAGCCAGGAAACCAGACAATCACAGGCAAGGAACATGCTGCAAGTGAGGGTAAAAATAGATCAAGGGCGGGAGCTAGTACCGTCAGGCCAGGCTGTGATAGGTTCTCCTTCTCCTCAGCCTGCCAGCCTGAGTGGTAACAGATCGCGTCACTCTAGTAGACCTTGGAGCTGATGAAGGCTGATTAACCCCGGGTGTCGACACAGAACCTGTGTCTGGCAAACCCTTTACACATAGTCTTAGGGTTCACACGCAAAGTCAAAAATGGCTGAAAATTACAGAGCTGTTTTCAGAGAACACAGCCTTTGATTTACAGCCGTTTTTTAAGTTGAAGACGTTTTTTGAGGTGTTTAGTTCTAGATGTTTTTGGAGCTGATTTTTCATTGACACAATGAAAAACATCTCCAAAAACGGCTCAAGAAGTGACATGCTCCTTTTTTTTACGTGCCTTTTTAAAATTCAATAGGCAGTGTTTGTAGGCGTTAGGCTACCAATTTTTCAGGCGTATTTGGAGGGGTTTACCCCCCCGAAATACGCCTGAAAACACAGCGTGTGAATATACTCTTAAAGACTGTATGCATATAGCAACATTTCACCCATAAGTCTCCCCCCCATCTAAAATAATATACCAACTGACACGTAATTCTCTTTTAAAGTGGGGTTGACCCGGGGTCGGCCACAGCTTTATTAATATAATAACATGTAAATAACATATATAAATGCAATGACCTTAACATAGGTCAAAAAACAACCTGTATGCCTGGCTAACCAAGGACATGTAGGTAAATTCCCATCTACTACTGCCCGCTGTGACATTAAACACCATAACACCAAATATCTCAACCAGACACCATCGACCAGAACCACCATTAACCACCTCGCTGAACACCATGTGAAATATTCCTTTTTTTTTGTCTTTATTTCTTCTTTTTTTTTTTTTTTTTACATTTACCATTTATTTTCACTTACTTTGTTTTGTTTTTTTTTGTATTTTTTTTTTGTAACTCCATAGAAATAATCGTATGTTTTTTGAGGCCTCTTTGTTTTTTGTTTTTTTTTATATACCACCATCCACCAACCAACTCGTACCTTTGAAATACCCATACCTAAGGGAGGGAGGGAGGGAGGGAAGATTCCTGACAAAGAGGCCGCACTACCATTAAGCATCCCCTTATAAACTCACTCCCATTACCCTAAACCCACCCACTCTCCTCCTCTAACGCCCCCTACCTAACTGACTCACCCAAGCACCAGGGAGGGGGAGGGAGACAACTCTTCCCTTCACTTAACCCCTTCCCTGCAACAGTCCCTGGCTCAGCGGCTATATGCCTGTGAGCCCCCATGATACACTGTCTAAGATATATATATCTTTTTTTTTAGGGGGTGGGCAAAACATGTCTTGTGGCACAAGACAGTCTGATTCGACAATCTGATTAGTGGGGGAGATACGGGGTCTGGCTTCGGCCTTTTGTTACACACTCAATGTAAAATTGTACACTAGCTCGGAGCTGGCGTTGATTTCTGCTTTACATTACGCCCGTTACTGGCGTAAATGATAGTAAGATTGTCGCCCTTTTCCGCAAAGCACCTTTTCAAAAAAGTGCCAAAGGCAGCATAATCTGACCAAAAACTTTCCCGCAAATTGCGACTTTTGGCACTTTTCTATGCCAGATAAGCGGCTTAGCAAGGTTAATAAATTCTCCTCTAAGGCTACGGACAGTAATACAATATTTTAATGCAAGGATGTGTACACTCAGTGTCTGACTGAGGTACCTTGGACCCACCAAAGGAAATAATTCTTGGGGGTCTACACTTCAACTATATAGAAATAATGTGAACACTCTTAATTGTGTACTAAAAACGTGTGTAGTAAAACAAAGACCAATATTCCCACCATATAGTGACAGATATCAGTCCTACAAAGGCATTCTGCAGACCATATACACTACCGTTGAAAAGTTTAGGGTCACTTAGAAATTTCCTTATTTTTGAAAGAAAAGCACAGTTTTTTTCAATGAAGATAGCATTAAATTAATCAGAAATACACTGTATACATTGTTAATGTGGTAAGTGACTATTCTAGCTGAAAACGTCTGGTTTTTAATGCAATATCTACATAGGTGTATAGAGGCCCATTTCCAGCAACCATCACTCCAGTGTTCTAATGGTACATTCTGTTTGCTAACTGTGTTAGAAGGCTAATTGATGGTTAGAAAACACTTGAAAACCCTTGTGCAATTATGTTAGCACCGCTGTAAACAGTTTTGCTGTTTAGAGGAGCTATAAAACTGACCTTCCTTTGAGCTAGTTGAGAATCTGGAGCATTACATTTGTGGGTTCGATTAAACTCTCCAATTGGCTAGAAAAAGAGAGCTTTCATGTGAAACTCGACAGTATATTCTTGTTCTTAGAAATTAAGGCTATTCCATGCGAGAAATTGCCAAGAAACTGAAGATTTCCTACAACGGTGTGTACTACTCCCTTCAGAGGACAGCACAAACATGCTCTAACCAGAGTAGAAAGAGAAGTGGGAGCCCCGCTGCACAACTGAGCAACAAGACAAGTACATTAGAGTCTCTAGTTTGAGAAATGGACGCCTCACAGGTCCTCATCTGGTAGCTTCATTAAATAGTATCCGCAAAACGCCAGTGTCAACGTCTACAGTGAAGAGGCGACTCTGGGATGCTGGCCTTTAGGGCAGAGTGACAAAGAAAATGCCAAATCTTAGATTGGCTAATAAAAGGAAAAGATTAATATGGGCAAAAGCACACAGACATTGGACAGAGGAAGATAGGAAAAAAGTGTTATGGACAGACGAATCGAAGTTTGAGGTGTTTGGATCACACAGAAGAACATTTGTGAGACGCAGAACAACTGAAAAGATGCTGGAAGAGTGCCTGACGCCATCTGTCAAGCATGGTCGAAGTAATGTGATGGTCTGGGGTTGCTTTGGTGCTGGTAAAGTGGGAGATTTGTACAAGGTAAAAGGGATTTTGAATAAGGAAGGCTATCACTCCATTTTGCAACGCCATGCCATACCCTGCGGACAGCGCTTGATTGGAGCCAATTTCATCCTACAACAGGACAATGACCCAAAGCACACCTCCAAATTATGCAAGAACTATTTAGGGAAGAAGCAGGCAGCTTGTATTCTATCTGTAATGGAGTGGCCAGCGCAGTCACCAGATCTCAACCCCATAGAGCTGTTGTGGGAGCATCTTGACCGTATGGTACGCAAGAAGTGCCCATCAAGCCAATCCAACTTGTGGGAGGGGCTTCTGGAAGCATGGGGTGAAATTTCTCCCAATTACCTCTTGTCACGGACACTGGGTTTGTGGACCCACTAGGCCGCTCCGCTGTAGCGGGGAGGCAGCTGACCAGGTCACAGTCTATGTGAAAGGAGATAGCAGACCGTAATGTTTAGGTACCTGCAATAGTCCGGGCGATGACTGTGGCCTCAGCACGGATGGAGACAGGTGCGGAAAGTGGCGCCAGACGTGGCGGGCAGTATCCGATGAGCCGATGGCACTTGACGTGGCAGATGGCACTTGACGTGGCAGATGGCACTTGACGTGGCAGATGACACTTGATGTGGCAGATGGCACTTGACATGGCAGATGGCGCTTGACGTGGCAGATGGCGCTAGACGTGGCAGATGTCCCTTGACGTGGCAGATGGTACTTGACATGGCAGATGACACTTGAACACGGGTAGGCACAGGAACAATGCGGAATACAGGAACGGTAACAGGGCACGGGTAACAGCAGGAACGGGAGACACTAAGGGACCATTTGCGAGACAGACAGGGAAAGACTAACAACGCTCAGGCAAGGATCAGAAGGGCTGGGGCATTCTTATAGAGCAGGGAATCACGTGGGTTAATAATCATTGATTTCATGTGCGCACGCTGGCCCTTTAAGAGCGGGCGCGAGCATGCGCGCGCACCCTACGGGACCCGGCCGGACGGAGCGGAAGTGAGCGCTGGCATCTCCTAGGAGGGAGACGGAGGCCAGCGCCCACAGATCCATGGCTGCGGGCGTCGAGAGGTGAGTGGACCCGACGGCCCGGGGCCATGGGCGCTACAGTATCCCCCCTCTTACACCCCCTCTTCTTGGGGCCAGAGTGAGAGAGGAACTTTTTAATAAGAGCAGGAGCACTGAGGTTCTCTTCTGGCTCCCAGGACCTCTCCTCAGGACCAAACCCTCTCCAGTCCACCAGATAGAAAGTCCTTCCTCCTACCCTCTTGTGGTCCAGGATCTCCTTTACCTCGAATACATCAGAAGGGCCGCTGGAAGCAACTGTGGAACTAGAGGTCTTGCTGTAGCGGTTCAGGACCACTGGTTTCAGGAGGGACACATGGAAGGAGTTAGGGATTCTGAGGGTAGGGGGCAGCCGCAGCTTATAGGAAACAGGGTTAATTTGTTGCAGGATCTCGAAGGGACCAAGGAACCTGGGAGCAAACTTGTATGAAGGCACCCTCAAGCGAATGTTTCGAGAGGACAGCCAGACTTTAGTACCAGGAAGATACTGAGGCGGCTCTCTTCTTTTGGTATCTGCCTTACGCTTCATGCGTTCGACCGCCTGCAAAATAGAGGACCGGGTCTGTTGCCAGATTTGCAGGAAGTCCCCATATGCAGAGTCAGCAGCGGGTACCTGAGATGAAGTCGACACTGGAAGAGGAACTCTGGGATGTTGACTGTACACGATGTGAAACGGAGTGGAGGTGGTGGACTCACTTGTGTTGTTGTTATATGAAAACTCCGCCCATGGAAGAAGCTGTACCCAGTTATCATGCTGTGATGAGATGAAGTGGCGGAGGTAATTTTCCATGATCTGGTTGATCCTCTCAACTTGCCCATTGGACTGGGGGTGATAGGCAGAGGATGTTCGACCCGGCTCCTCGAACACGGCACGAAAGGACTGCAGGAACAAGGCTAGGTCCGAGGATACAGGTCCTTGTTGCTCCAAGATTGGGTTCGCCCATGCGAGGGCCTTGCCAGCGAGGAGGGAGATAATGAACGCTACTTTGGCCTCCTCGGAGGGGAAGAGATGAGGCTGTAGCCTAAAATGCACCGTGCATTGATTAACCCCTTCGCGCTCAGGTCAGTACTATTAAGTCCTGCTGAGCGCATCGTTCGCGCTCAGCTCAGTAATAGTACTGACCTGAGTTAACACGGCACCATCTTTCCCCGGCGCGTGTCTGAGCTGTGATACCTGCTGTTTCCGACAGCAGGCTATCACAGCTTAGTGTGCAGGGACCGATCGCGGTGGTCCCCGCCGATTAACCCCTTAGAAGCCGCGTTCAATAGCGATCGCGGCTTCTTAGGGGTTAAGCTGCAATCGCCGGCCTGCTACACGATAGCGGGCCGCGATGGCTACTATGGCAACCAGAATCCTAGCAATGGACTCTGGCTACGCCATCGACGGAAGCCTAGTGGGTCCTGACAAAGTCAGGACCCACTATGCTTGCTGTCAGCTAACAGCTGACAGCTCTAATACACTGCACTACATATGTAGTGCAGTGTATTAGAATAGCGATCAGAGCCTCCTGCCCTCATGTCTTCTAGTGGGACAAAGTAAAAAAAGTGTGAAAAAGTAAAAAAAAGTTGTGTAAAAATAAGAAAATAAAAGATTTAAAAGTAATAAAAGTAAAAGTCCCCCTTTTTCCCTTATCAGTCCTTTATTATTAATAAAAATATATAAATAAACAAATAAACTATACATAATTGGTATCGCCGCGTCCGTAACGTCCTGAACTACAAAACGATGTCGTTATTTATCCCGCTCGGTGAACGCCGTAAAAGAAAATAATAATAAACCGTACCACAATCACAATTGTTTGGTCACTTCATCTCCCAAAAAATGGAATAAAAAGAGATCAAAAAGTCGCATGTACCGAAAAATGGTACTGATCGAAACTACAGTTCGTTACGCAAAAAATAAGTCCTCGCACGGCTTTATTGATCGAAAAATAAAACAGTTATGGCTCTTAGAATAAGGTAACACCAAAAGTGAATGATTGTTTACAAAATGTATTTTATTGTGCAAACGCCATAAGACATAAAATAAAACTGTAAACATCTGGTATCCCCGTAATCGTATCGCCGCGCAGAATAAAGTGAATATGTCATTTATAGCGCACGGTGAACGCTGTAGAAAAAATATAATAAAAAACAATAGTAAAATTGCTGTTTTTTTAGTCACCACGCCACCTAAAATTAGAATAAAAACTGATCAAAAAGCCGTATGCACCCCAAGAAAACTGCAATGGATTCCTCAAGGTCTCTAGTTTCCAAAAAGGGGTCACTTTTGGGGGGTTTCCACTGTTTTGGCACCACAAGACCTCTTCAAACCGGACATGGTGCCTAATAAATTAAATTAATTAAATGTCACCTCTACTTTGCTCTAAATTCCTGTGAAACACCTAAAGGGTTAATAAACTTTCTAAATGCTGTTGTGAATACTTTGAGGGGTCTAGTTTCTGAAATGGGGTGTTTGATAAGGGTGTCTAATATATGGGCCCCTCAAAACAACTTCAGAACTGAGCTGGAAACGAAAAAATAAAATAAAAATGAGGCAATACTTCGCTTCTTACATTATACTGATAATGAGCCGCGCCCACCCCGAGATGACCCCAGTTTTGACCGTTTGTATAAACAGAGACCCCTATTAGACCGTTTCAGTGCCCGGTTTTCCCAAGCATTCACCCCCGAGAAGTGTATTTCTATTGATGAGTCCTTGGTACATTTGAAAGGGAGGGTTCAATTCCGCCAGTACCTGCCGGGTAGGAGGGCAAGGTATGGCGTGAAGATGTATAAGCTGTGTGAGTGCATCAGGGTATACCTACAGATTTAGGATATATGAAGGGAAGGACACCAGTATTCAGCCCCCAGAATGCCCCCCCTTACTGGGAGTTAAAGGGGTTGTCCGAGATACCAAATTTTTTTCAAAAACTGTGTCATACATTGCCCCTTATACAGACAACCTAAATAAAGCATTATTTTTAAAATAAATTCTACTTAGCACATTTCTGCTTTGAGTTTAGCACGGCTTGTTTACATGCAGTTCAGCTCTGGTTTGTTGATCTTTCCTTGTGAGGAAACTTTTTTCCCGTGCACGCTCCTTGCAGGCTGCAATGAGCGTGCACGTACCTTCCAAGAGTTCACGTGAGCTGTCCCTGCTCCTCCCCGCTGACACCCTTCACTGGACTTGTCTTCTTGCTGACATTCTTGAAGGACGGTGACCGTTCTCCCCCCATTATGTTTTCACATTTATGTTTTCTTTCTCTTTTCAGGTCTATAAACCTCTTCATGTCACCCTCACCCTCGTCCACCCTCTTCTATCTCATGTCTCTCTCCACTAAGGCCATGTTCACACAGAGTTTTTTTGCCGGAGGAATATCTGCCTCAAAATTCCGTCTTGAAGTTTGCGGCAGATTTACCTCTCCCTGCACGTTGATTTTTGCGTCGTTTTTCCCGGAGTTTTTTGTGCGCTGTTTGCGGCTTTGTTTGCGTTTTTGTTTGCCGCTTTGTTCGGGGCGTTTTTCGCTTCGTTTATCTTCGCGTTTTTTGCTTGTTTATTTGCGCCTTTTTTTGCGATGTTTTTTGCTGTGTTTTCCGTTGCGTTTATCATAGCCTTTTTCGCGTCGTTTATCGTTTCTTTTTTTGCGTCGTTGTTTGCGGCTATTTTTGCTGCGTTTTTCGTGGCGTTTTCCCAGTTGTTTTTCGCGGCGTTCTTTGCCTCTTTGGCTATTTTCGCAGCGTTTTCCGTGGCATTTATCGTAGCCTTTTTTGCGTCGTTTTTCGCGTCTTTTTTTTGCGTCGTTGTTTGCGTTTTTTTTTCTGCATTTTTCGTTGCGTCTTTTGTGGCGTTTTTCCTGTCGTTTTTCGTGGCGTACTTTGCCTTTATTTGCAATGTTTTTCGCGGCGTTTATCGTAGCCTTTTTGGCGTTGTTTTTGGGGATTTTTTTGCTGCGTTTTTCGCGTCGTTTTCCGTGGCGTTTTTCGCCCACGCCAATTGAGCGCCGCGGGCATAAAACAACGCGAAATACGCTTTCTCTGCCTCCCATTGAAGTCAATGGGAGGTCAGAGGCGTAAACGCCCGAAGATAGAGCATGTCGCTTCTTTTTCCCGCAAGGCAGTTTTACTGCTCGCGGGAAAAAGAAGCCAACGCCTCCCATTGAAATTAATGGTACGCATTTTCGGGCCGTTTTTGACGAGTTTTGCAACGCTGTTTCCGCTTAAAAAAAACTCGTCAAAATACTCTGTGTGAACTTAGCCTAATGCTGCCTCCGTTATTGTACTTCATGTACCATTCCTCCTCCTGCACTTTGTGCTGTGAGGAGGAGTCATTTTATTACATAGATGACACACTACCCCTCCCCCCACCTGTACCTAGCGCTATTGTGCTTGGACATAGACCTAGGCAGAGACATGAAGCAATCCGTTGTGGACCGGAATCATAGTGGCGCTGTCTACCTAAGGGCGGATTTACACGAACGCCATATACGTCCGTGCAACCCGCGTGTTTTTCACACGTGTGGCACGGACCTATGCAAGTCTATGGAGCAGTGCAGACTGTCATTGATTTTTGCGCAGCGTGATTCCGCTGCGTAAAACTCACGACATGTTCTATATTCCGGCGTTTTTCGCGCATCACGCACCCATTGAAGTCAATGGGTGAGTGAAAACCACGCATGCCGCACGGAAGCACCTCCGTGCGAACTGGCTGTTTTGCACAACAGCTGTCAAAAGGATGAATGTAAACAGAAAAGCACCACGTGCTTTTCTGTTTACAAACATCCAAATGGCGTGTCATAATGATGGCGGCTGCGCAAAAACCACGCATATGACGCTGCCTCACGGAGCAGGTAAGTGGCTTTTGCGCAGGCAAAATGCCGCGTGTTTTGGCTGCGCAAAAACGCCACGTTCGTCTGAATCAGGCCTTCCACACATTTTTAGGCAAGTTAGTTCAGACATTGATGGGAACTCCGCTGCGGACGATAGGCAGCGGTGCAGAAATTTCAGGCCGCAGCATGCACTGTCTGTTGCGGAGAAGTGGAATGGCACAAAGTATTTCAGCCTTTGCAATGCAAAAACTGAAATCAGTGGCAGGTCTGCTGTGTTTTCTGCAACGTCTGAATTACCTGTTAAAACTGCAAATATTGGTGCAGATTCGTTGCGTACTTTCCCCTAAATCTGCAACAACATTTGAAGCATAAAAACTCTGCCACGTCTGAACGTGCCCTAATAATAACAGCCAGCGCTGTGGCCACCACAGTATTAGCGATGGTCAGCTACTGGATGTTACCCAGGTATGCTATTCCCAGTTTCCCTGGTGGCGGAGGGTACCAGGGTCATAGTGATGGTTAGTGTTCGTCCAGCCCCGTCTTATGCCTCATGCACACTTGCGTGTAAGATTGACGCCCGTGAGAAACGCGTATGAATGGGGTCAGTTTGTGTGCGTTCTGCATCCGTGTGCTTAGCAAGTGGCATGCGTTATTCACGCACTCAGAAAGGCCATTTTTTTGTTACAACAAATTGCAGCATAAATCACGCAGCAAACACGCTTGTTTGGTGTGTGGTTTTCATGCACGCATTGACATTAATCTGAGTGTAGGTGCATGATAACGCGCCAATAGAGGACATGCAGTATGTTTCACGCAGCGGACTCTCGCTGCGTGAAAACGGCCCCATTGAAATAAATGGGTCGCATGTGCTGTGCGTGGTTTCGACGATCAGCACACGGACGAGATTCACCCTGGTGTGAATGGGGCCTTAGGCACGATTTACACTAGCGTGAATCAAGTCTGTGTGCTGTGCTTTGAAAAAATGCACAACACACGCGACCCATTTATTTCAATGCAGCCGTTGACACATGCGTGACTTTTCACGCAGCGAGAGTCCGCTGCGTGAAACATACTGCATGTCCTCTATTGGCGCGTTATCATGCACCTACACGCACATTGAAATCAATGCATACGTGAAAACCACGCATCGCACACGTGTTTGGTGCGTGATTTACACAGCAATTTGTTGTAAAAAAGAAGAAAAAAATGGGCTGGCTTTGTGAGTGCGTGAATAACACATGACAATCGAAAAGCACACTGATGCATAAGGGCGGATTTACACGAGCGTGTGCGTTTTGCGCACACAAATACGGTGGCGTTTTGCGTGCGCAAAATGCACTTATTTGCTCCGTGTCATGTTCATACGAATGCGCGGCTGCGGTTTTCGTGCAGCCGTCATCATTATGACACTCCGTTTGGATGTTTGTAAACAGAAAAGCACGTGGTGATTTTCTGTTTACATTCATTCTTTTACTGCTGTTGCGCGAATCACGCGCGTTACACGGATGTGCTACCATGTGGTGCAACTGATTTTCACGCACCTATTGACTTCAATGGGTGCGTGATGCTCAAAAAACGCAGAAATATAGAACATGTCGCGAGTTTTACGCAGCGGACTCATGCTGCGTAAAATTCACGGACTGTCTGCACTGCCCCATAGACTTGCATAGGTCCGTGCCACAAGCGTGAATACCATGCGGGTTGCACGGACGTATAGCACGTTTGTGTTAATCCGCCCTAACGCAAACACACGGATGGGATTGACGCAAGTTTTTCACGCATGGAATATACACACGCTAGTGTGCATGAAGCCTTACTAATGGACGCTGTTAGACAGTGGCCATTAATAATGCACTAGTAATACATTTTTAAATAAATGAGAAGGACATAGAAAAAATATTGTAATAAAATAACACACACAACACTGGTTAACGATTTTATTAAAAATAAAAAAGGTGTCATTGAAGTAGTCCTTGAACTTGATGTAGTACCAAGGACCCAAACTGTAGAGGGATGCTTAGATACACTGCTCATGTGTGATACTGTTAGACCATGTATCTAAGCCTACCACAACGTAGCCTTAGTAACATTACCCAAGCAGACAGTGTCACACATGGGCCATGTATCTAAGAATACCACATGTATTAGGCTTAGATACAGGGCCCCAAACCACTAATCTTAGGGTATGTTCACACGGCAGCGTCCGTAACGGCCGAAATTACGGGGCTGTTTTCAGGAGAAAACAGCCCCGTCATTTCAGCCGTAACGGCATGTGCAGGCGCTTGAACACCGCATCCATTACGGACGTAACTGTAGCTGGTTTTCCATGGAGTCTGAAGAAGTGACATGACACTTCTTTGACGCGGGCGTCTATTTACGCGCCGTCTTTTGACAGCGACGCGTAAATATACGCCTCGTGTGAACAGACAAACGTCAGCCCATTGCTTTCAATGGGCAGATGTTTGTCAACGCTTTCAAGCCGTAATTTCGGACGTAATTCGGGGGTTAATACGCCCGAATTACGTCCGTAAATAGGCCGTGTGAACATACCCTTATACAGGAATAAAAAGAATGTCATCTGGGGTCCTGTATCTAAGCCTACATTGTGTTAGGCTTAGATACAGGCTCCATGTGTGACACTGTTTGTTAGACCCTGTATCTAAGTCTAAGGCTTCATGCACACGACCGTGCTCGTAATTACGACACGTAATTACGAGCACGGCTGGGCACGGCCGGCCGCGGGCAGCCGGCCACTTTTGCGAGCCGTGCTGTCATTATAAAGTATAGCAGCACTGCCCGTAAAATAGAAAAATAGAACATGTTCTATTTTTTTTTTTTTAACGGCACGGGCACCTTCCCGTGAAAAAACGGGAAGGTACCCGTGGGTAACAGAAGTCTATGAGCCCGTTATTGCGGGTCGTAATTACGACCCGCAATAACGGGTGTTTTTACGGTCGTGTGCATGAGGCCTTACAATGTAGGCTTAGATACAGGACCCCAGAAGATCTTATCCAGTTCAGGACCGGGCTATTTTGAGCCTTCAGGACCAGACACCGTTTAGCCCTTTTTAGCACGTGATAGTTAAATGGCTATAACTTTTTTATTTGTTGGGCTAACGACGTGATTTTTGCGACGTTTTTTCTGTAGACAATGGAGGTTTAATTTTTTATTGTTTTTATACACACCTTTTTTGCCATTTTAGAATTTTCATTCATAAAGTTTGAAAATAATAGTAAAAAAATAAGTTTTTTTATGTTTCAGCAATATTATTTTGGGTAATAACATAGTTTTACTCAAAAATAGACCTTTTATTTGTGATCGCCATTGTCTACCGTAAAGTTTAATATATTACATGTCTATATTAGGGTAATTGGGTCAGCGCTAGCGTTACAACAATGATTGGCGGGGGGGGAAACGTTTTTTTTGGGGTGGGTATTTTATGTGTATTTATTATTTAATTTTTTTTTTGTAATTTATTATTTTTTTATTACTATGGGGTGTTTTATGGGGGTTTCTAATACATAGGCCCCTCAAAGCCTCTTCAGAACTGAACAGGTACCTTAAAAAAAAGGCTTTTGAAATTTTCTTAAAAATATGAGAAATTGCTGTTTATGTTCTAAGCCTTGTAACCTCCAAGAAAAATTAAATAATACTCTGAAAACTATGCAGATCTAAAGTAGACATATGGGAAATGTGAACTAGTAACTATTTTGGCTGGTATAACCATTTGTTTTACAAGCACATGCATTTAAATTCGGAAAAATGCTATTTTTTCAAATTTTTCTCTAAATTTTGCAATTTTTCACAAACACACACTGAATATATCAACCAAATTTTACCACTAACATAAAGCCCAATGTCTCACGAGAAAACAATCTCAGAATCGCTTGGATAGGTTTAAGCATTCCGACGTTATTACCACATAAAGTGAAATATGTCAGATTTAAAAAATAGGCTCTGAGCCTTAAGGCCCAAACTAGGCTGCGTCCTTAAGGGGTTAAGAAATCCTCTGCATGCTCTGGGATCACCGTCATAGCAAGGAGGAAGAGGCAGAGGAACTGAGGATCCGGAACAAACAGGGGGAGCAACAGGCAGTGGCACGGCAACAGCTTCTGGAGGAAGATCCGGGGGTGGAACAGCGAGTAGATCCAGGCGGACCAGAATAGAATTCACCGCCTCAAGGAGTTGATCCTGACGTGTGCGTAGGTCATGCATCTCCGTCTGAATTTTCTGTACTGAGGTCTTGGGCTGGCCAGCGGGTTCCATGGCCTGAGCGTGCTGTCACGGACACTGGGTTTGTGGACCCACTAGGCCGCTCCGCCGTAGCGGGGAGGCAGCTGACCAGGTCACAGTCTATGTGAAAGGAGATAGCAGACAGTAATGTTTAGGTACCTGCAATAGTCCGGGCGATGACTGTGGCCTCAGCACGGATGGAGACAGGTGCGGAAAGTGGCGCCAGACGTGGCGGGCAGTATCCGATGAGCCGATGGCACTTGACGTGGCAGATGGCACTTGACGTGGCAGATGGCACTTGACGTGGCAGATGACACTTGACGTGGCAGATAGCACTTGACGTGGCACATGGCGCTTGACGTGGCAGATGGCGCTTGACGTGGCAGATGGCGCTTGACGTGGCAGACGGTACTTGACGTGGCAGATGACACTTGAACACGGGTAGGCACAGGAACAATGCGGAATACAGAAACGGTAACAGGGCACGGGTAACAGCAGGAACGGGAGACACTAAGGGACCATTTGCGAGACAGACAGGGAAAGACTAACAACGCTCAGGCAAGGATCAGAAGGGCTGGGGCATTCATAGAGCTGGGAATCACGTGGGTTAATAATCATTGATTTCATGTGCGCACGATGGCCCTTTAAGAGCGGGCGCGAGCGTGCGCGCGCACCCTACGGGACCCGGCCGGACGGAGCGGAAGTGAGCGCTGGCCTCCGTCTCCCTCCCAGGAGATGCCAGCTCACAGATCCATGGCTGCGGGCGTCGGGAGGTGAGTGGACCCGACGGCCCACGGCCATGGGCGCTACACCTCTGCAAATTAACAGCTAGAATGCCAAAGGTCTGCAATGCTGTAATTGCTGCAAATGGAGCATTCTTTGACGAAAGCAAAGTTTGAAGGAGAAAATTATTATTTCAAATAAAAATAATTATTTCTAACCTTGTAAATGTCTTGACTATATTTTCTAGTAATTTTGCAACTCATTTGATAAATATAAGTGTGAGTTTTCATGGAAAACACAAAATTGTCTGGGTGACCCCAAACTTTTGAACGGTAGCGTAAGTGAATACAGTGCAGTGAAATTCAGTGACTCACAGGTGACATCTTCTCAGATTGGAGTCGTTCATGTAACCTGTATACCACGTTCACGTGACCCAATGTGCCACGTCACAGCGTATTCAAATCATGGAAGCGTTCAGTCTACATGACTACCGTCCGTCACGGTGCGCATACCTTAGATCAAAATTTCGACATATAACTAACTCTAAACCTCATAAGCTAATTTTCTTTAGCTATTATACTAGGATGTACAATTCTATATTAAAATATTATCATATTAGTCATGTGTCCTAGTATACCCACATCCAGCGATGGGTGGGATGGGTGAAACATAAAATAGTTTTCCATGAGTTTTGGACTGCGATGTGCTGCTGATCTCTCCTTTTGGGGGTAATATACAGGGAATATGGGGGTTATATAAGGGACTCCCATCATCCCTGTATATACCAGCCATCATCCCCATATATAACCACCATTATCCATGTATGTACCAGCCCACCATTATCTCGGTATAAAATCTCCATCACCCCTGTATATACCATTAGGGCGGGCACTGTCAGCTTGCTGTGGCGTGCGGGCATTGTGGCTAAACAA
Organism: Rhinoderma darwinii; assembly: GCF_050947455.1. Taxonomy (NCBI): domain Eukaryota; kingdom Metazoa; phylum Chordata; class Amphibia; order Anura; family Rhinodermatidae; genus Rhinoderma; species Rhinoderma darwinii. The sequence goes on from NW_027461962.1 coordinate 6,775,511, forward strand.
GAAGTAAATGGGGTGGGCATTGAGGACACCGTGGACCAATAGGATGCCTGAAACGCCGGTATATGGGAGAAGTCCAGCAGAATCTGAAAATATGCCTCCTGATTGCTTAAAGGCTATGTACACCTTTGCACTGTTTTTTTTTTTAAATTGCCTTGTATGTATTTTGCAAAATAAATCACATTTCTAATTGGTCTACCATTTGTCTTCTGTACCTGCAGTGTATTTCAGTTTATGGCCAGCTGCTGTATTCAGTTATCTCTCTAAGGCCCTGTTCACACCTGCGTTGGTGTGTTTCGTTGTTTTGCTCCGTCAGTGGTGCAGAACAAAGGAATAACGGAAGCAACGGACAACGCCACCTGCCGACAGAACACATTGACTTTAGTGGGTGCCATTGGCTTTCCGTCAGGCGGGGGGTGGGGGGGGCGTGATTTTACCAGAGATAATAGTGCTGATGTGAACGAGGCCTTATCCGTCAGTCATCACCCTAATGGCAAACTGAGCAGCTCCTCCTTTGCAGGCTCATGAACAAGCATTTACTGTGGAATCTGCGCATGTGCATGATTTTAATTACTGCATACCTCCTAACCGTCCCGGATACAGCGGGACAGTCCAGGATTCCAGGCGGTGTTACGCTGTCCAAAACGGCCAGTGGTATGTCTTGGGATCGTCAGCTCTCTGCTTCTGTATTAGTACCACTCACCAAGGAATTACCGGGCACAGCACTACTTTAAGTGCCGAGCCCCTTGTCTCACTATCCATATATGAACATTGACGTCGGGGACTACTCCTGGAGCGGAATCCTCTGCCTTTGCATTGCCGATGGTCTGGCCGGGGATTCCGCTCCTAGGCGGAACCCCTGATGTCAATGTCCATATATGTACAATTACATCAAGGGCTCCTCCTGGAGTGCAATCCCTGGCCACAGCGTGGCCGACGCTCTGGACAGGGATTCTGCTCCTATATGAAATGCCTTACGTCACTGTCCATATATGGACAGTGACGGCAGGGGCTCCTCCTGGAGTGGAATCCCTGGGGGGGGGGGGTGGCACCATCTACATGGGCACTGTGTATGACACTATCTATATGGGCACTGGCGCTTTATATGTGCACACTGATACTAGGGGTAGCTAAGGGGGCATTAAACTGTATGGGGACAGCTATTTGTCATTATACTGTGTGGGGTGTCCTATGGGAACATAATACTGAGTGGGCTGAACCGGGTATGTGTGGCCGGAGATTACTTAGATTAGATACTTGAAAGTTGGTAGGTATGTTTACTGGTGTGTGCTGGGGCAGAGCGAGTGTGTCTACTCCAAATTTGCAGCATAAGGCAATGAGGTTGCTTTACCACATGCCAATGCTGCAATTTTGGGAATTGCTCCCTCTAGTGACCAGCACATGGAAATTTTATAAATTAGAATCGAATTTATAATATTTCCTGACTTGTGAAAAAAAATTAAAAATTAAAACAATGTGTAATCATTTATATACTAACTGTTTAACTGAGAAAAAAAAAAATTCTAGCGACACATTCCCTTTAATACTGGTGTTTCATACACCAGTCCTATTAAACAGTTTGCTGGAGTAAGATGCAACACATTTATTAACAGGCAAACGACTCTTAATAAATGTGTCGCATTCTTTAGCTGCAACGCGGCCTGTCATCAGTACTTTCTACGTGCTGCGGCCTGCTGTACATTTAAAGTACATTTTTAAAATGTATTTTATTGTCTGATTCGGGGGGCATACAGTCTGATTGGGGGGAAGTATGGGTCTGGCACGGACCTTTGCCTTGTTACGCCCCCCAGAGATAAATCTGGGCCGCATTATACATATAGATTTCTGCTATAATTTACATCAGTTACTGGCGTAAATTATAGTAAAATTGTTGCCCATTTCTGCTAAGCCCCGCTCATTTTTTGCCCCAAAAAATTTCAACATTTGCGCATTTTGTGAATTTTCTACGCTAGTAAACTGTTGTAGAAAGGTTAATATATTTCCCCCAAAGGCTACAGACCGTAATACAATATCTTAATGTAAGGATGTGTACACTTAATTGTGCTGCAACGCTTGTTGTCTCCATTCTATGTCAGTGTGGGAAGTAGATGTCCGGCCTTATGATTTTGTGATATGTAATAGACCCAGAATCCCAATCACCAAACCAAAGAATGCAAAATAAAGACACAAAACATTATAATTGGGTGTTAAATGGTCAAAACTTTTATTATATTATATGACCAAACCCAAAATGGCAAACCTCCGACTCACGAAGAGTCACCCTCCAGCACGCAGGAAAGGAAAAACCCCCTGTGGGGGAAACCTCTAGGGAAACCATGGCTGGAGGATTGCCCTTCCTCTGGGCTTAGAAGGTGCCAAAATATAATTTGTAACAGAATTTGTACGTTTTCTCAGATTTTCAAGGAAAGACAATACAATGAACGAACGAACGAACGAACGAACGAACGAACGAATGAACGAACGAACGAACGAACGACATAAAACACATAAATCGGCTGATCTGGTTGGCTAGGCGGATGTCTCTCTTCCTGGGCACCCATTAAAATTAATGGGCGATTCACGGATGAGACGGGTCCTCCAGATGCCTCCTTGTAGCACCTGTCTCCGCTCTGGCTAATAGAGGGGATCTCCTGCTGGAAACCCCCCTCTATTACAGACCCGTATGAAGAGGATGGCATCACTGTGATGAAGAAGTGGTCTTGGGTGAAGGGTTTAACTGCTAGAACCTCCAAATTACATCAGGTCGGTATTGGTGGGGAAGTCAAGCTCAAGGTCCTCAGTCCCATCCAATATGGCGCTGAATGTGGCAGTAAAACCTTCTAATATGGAATCTTCTTTATGTCATAAACATTTGTATTTATGACATCAGCACCTTCATCATCATTACTACAGGAGTTTCTTACCACTGCCGCCTCATTCATTGTGACGTCACCCACAGTGTTCTGAAGTGTTAACCCTTTAATGACTGGCAATGTACTTAGTACAGATGCCATAAAGCTGAATAGAACATATCAGCGGCCATAAAGGAAAAGGAATAATGCAGGGAGCATCTCGGCACAATAACAATCCATGACAAAGGGTTGTCCAGGATGAGATAACTTATCTGCTTTCTCCAAAAACCAGCACCACACCTGTCCATAGGTTATGTGTGGTATTACAGCTCATTACCATTCACTTCAATGGAGCTAACCTGCAATACCAGATACAACCTGTGGATAGGTGTGGTGCTGTTTTTGGAAGAAAGCAGCCATATTTTTCTAATCCTGCACAGCTCTTGTTAGAAATAGTTCAAAAAAGTGGGGGGAGAAGGAGAAGAAGGGGAGAGGGAAAGAAGAAATTAAAAAAAGGGAAAAAGAGGAACACTGAGGTAAAAGAAATCAAACTAGACTGAAAGGAGTCAGCTTGAGGTGCCAGATGGAAAGACATATTTCTGCCATGGGGACCAGATTAGCTGAAATGTATCTTGAAGGGGGGCTTCAGAGAGTGGGTTTTAACCCCTTCCCGCCCTATGAAGTGCTGTTGCATTGAAAAACTATGCAGTTCATCTTCAAATGTAGCGTCACAAAAACAAATTATTTTGTAAAAAATAAAACAATATAAATTTGGTATCCCCATAATCGTAACAACCCACAGAATCAAGTTATCATGCAATTCATGCCGCCCGATGAACACTGTAAAATCAAAACAGAAATGGCGGAATTACAGGGTTTTTTTTAAATTCACCCCACAAAATGTATTTTTAAAAAAAAAAAAAATTTGGAATACATTATATGGTACATTAGGCCACAGGGTAAATTCCACGTAAACAGCGCCATTCATCGGTTAACTGTTTAAATGATACCAGTTCAAGTGACCTTTATCGAAATACACTGTAAGATATTTTTTCCCAATTAACCTTTTAATTGGGCCTAGCATGTGTGATACTGTCTGCTAAGCCGTTGTATCTAAGCATATTATATGTGATACTGTCTGCTGAGCCGCTGCTTCCTATCAAGTAGCAGAGCTATCAGGTGTCATAGTCTTAGGGTTCACACGCAAAGTCAAAAATGGCTGAAAATTACACAGCCTTTGATTTACAGCCGTTTTTGAAGCTGGAAACGTTTTTTGAGGTGTTTTTTTCTAGATGTTTTTAGAGCTGTTTTTCCATTGACACAATGAAAAACATCTCCAAAAACGGCTCAAGAAGTGACATGCTCCTTCTTTTTACGTGCCGTTTTAAAATACAATAGGCAGATGTTTGTAGGCATTGGGCTAACGATTTCAGGCGTATTCGAAGGCGTTTACACCCCGAAATATGCCTGAAAACACAGCATGTGAATATACCCTTATAGATACGCTGTCTCAGATATATATATCTTTTTTTTTTTTTAGTGGTGTGGGCAAAACACATGTCTTGTGGCACAAGACAGTCTGATTAGTGGGGGAGATACAGGGTCTGGCTTAGGCCTTTTGTTACACACTCAATGTAAAATTGTACACTAGATCGGAGCTGGCGTTGATTTCTGCTTTACATTATGCCCGTTACTGGCGTAAATGAAAGTAAAATTGTCGTCCCTTTCCGCAAAGCGCCACACACTTTTCAAAAAGTGCCAAGCGCAGCATAAACTGCCCAAAAACTTTCCCGCACGTTTGGGACTTTTCTATGCCAGATAAGAGGCTTAGCAAGGTTAATAAATTCTCCTGTAAGGCTACAGACAGTAATACAATATCTTACTGCAAGGATCTGTACACTCAGTGTCTGACTGAGGTACCTTGGACCCACCAAAGGAAATAATTCTTTTGGGTCTAAACTTCAACTATATAGAAATAATTTGAACACTCTTAATTGTGTATTAAAAACGTGTGTAGTAAAACAAAGACCAATATTCCCACCATATTGTGACAGATATCAGTCCTACACAGGCATTCTGCAGACCATATAAGTGAATACAGTGCAGTGAAATTCAGTGACTCACACGTGACATCTTCTCAGATTCGAGTCGTTCACGTTCTCTTTTCTTCTTCATCCGGCCCAGAACCCCATGATGACTTCTTCCAGTCTTCTTCATCTCCAATGCCCAGGCGCGAACCACAAGATACATCATGAAAGTGTTCATGTAACCTAGATACCACGTGTAATGACGGGGTAGGGAGACAGACAGGTGAGCCCTAATCTACCCGCCACTCAGTACCTGTCTACTTGCACGGCCCATCCTAGGCGACGGCGTACAACTGGGCGACGGTCCCTACGCTCAATATGTGCACGACAGACAAACAGACAAGGGTACACAGAAGTTAAAGGAAATGGGGCAGTTGCCCAAGGCAACACCGTGAGCAACAGGTGTAGTGAACGAGCCGAGTCAAACTAGGAGTGTACGAGGTACCAAACGCAGAGCAGGAGCGTAGTCAGTAAAGCCAGGGACAAAATGAAGCAAGGTCAATAATAATAGCAGGAGCAGCAGAGCCAGGAAACAGGAAAGAATCACAGGCAAAGACAAGCAGGAAATGAAGGTATAAATAGACCGAGGGCGAGAGCTAGAACCGTCTGGCCAGGCTGTGATAGGTTCTCCCACTCCTGAGCCTACCAGCCTGAGTGGTAGCAGATCAAATCACTCTATCAGACCTAGGGGCAGGTGCAGACTGATTAATCACGGGCGTCGACACAGAATCTGCGTCTGGCAGATCCTTTTCACCAGGTTCCCATGACCCAATGTGCCACGTCACAGCGTATTCAAATCATGGAAGCGTCCAGTCTACATGACTACCGACCGTCATGGTGTGCAAACCTTAGATCAAAATTTCGACATATAACTAACTAACTCTAAACCTCATAAGGTAATTTTCTTTAGCTATTATACCAGGATGTAGGCGGAGGAGTAGGCTAAGAGAATGGAAAGTGGCCGAGGCGGGAGTTGGGCCAGAGTGAATATGACGCTTGACTGGGGTCTGGGGAGGGGAAGGGGAGAGAGACAGGTGGAAAGGTGGGAGCAGAGGGGCAACATAAAAAAAATAATTAAACTGAATCTACTGCTTTAAAACAGTCACTGCTTCTGGCCCCTGCATGGGTCCCATTCCTTTCTACAAACCAATTACCGCTGATCATAACCTTGATGAGCGGCGGCTGCCCACTTTATTTTACTTTTGTGGCCAGGCCCCTGACAGTAGTACCAGCGGTACTACCCTGATGGCAGGCCTGTTTGCAGGGGTACTTGCCAACTACGTCACAGATAACCCAAGTTTCAAGACCATGCAAAGTTATGGATTTTTGGCATCCCATGGAATATGGGAACAATAGGGAATTCTATCAGTAAGTATTCTGCCTGTTTCTTGGCTAATACTCCTAATCAAGTTCTTCTTCCAGCAGATTTTTTAAAGATTCTTTACATATACGGTGCTAGGTTTCGCCACAAGTTTGTGATATGTCGATTCATTGTCTAAAATGGTATGAACGTGTCTGGGATATAAACAGGAATCTAGAACAACTCCTGCTCCGTAAGATTTGGAGGACACAGTTATACGCTGGATATATGGTGAGCACCTCTGTGTTTTCACCTTTAGCCCTTATGTGTATATAGTGAACCTTTTAGAAGATAAATCTTTACCCGCTAAGGTGGAAGGGTTGGTTCCAATGCCTAGTTATGGTGGTGTCTGAGGAAATAAAGGTCCTTTTAGACGTCCCGATACTGACCATGAAAACCAGCGCCAATCGACGATACAGCGTATCACAAGGAGCAATCATCGGTAATCTATGGGGGCAAACAATCGTTACTACACCAGACCCCGCACCGATCTGCCAGCCCAGCTGCCTCCGGGCACTGGACAACACTGCCGAAAGCAGATGGCTCCGATCACTGCATAGCGGCCGTTCGGCAGAACTGCAGCTCGGCCTTTATTCTTTGACCGGAGCCATCTGCTTCCAGCAGTGTTGTCCGGTGCCCGGAGGCAGCTGCAGTGGCAGATCGGTGCGGGGTCCAGGTGTCGGACACGCACCGATCATATACTGATCTCCATTAACGACACATACAGAGATGGAATACGGCACATACATCCCCATAGAGAATGCAAACGGGAGCTGTTCCATTCACTATAGCGTACGCCGTCTGTGTGGGAACGGCGCATGCGCCACTCCCACACAGACCAAAAGGAAGGTCTTTGGTAGAGTGACATCCGGCGCCATTTTCATGTGGACCAGAAGCCACGGCCGGACAGTAAGATGACGAGTTCCGGTCGCGACTTCCGGCCATATGTTGAAGGCAGCACAGAGCAAAGACTAGGAGCGGCAGGGCGGAGGCGGCAGCGGCGGCAGGAGCAGGTAAGTTATGTTTGTGTATTTGATGTGTGTGTATGTTAGTGTTATACTGTCTGCTGAGCACTGTATCTAATCCTCCTACACTGTGCATTCGCTCAGAAAATGGCGGCACACAGAGTAGGAGGTTTGAACATTTAACCCCCTCCTTTCTCCTGGCACTAGCCAGGATAATGGAGGGGGGATTCTGTGAGGACACTAGAGCGAGTGTGTCTACTACAAATTTGCAGCATAAGGCAATGAGGTTTCTTTACCACATGCCAATGCTGCAATTTTGGGAATTGCTCCCTCTAGTGACCAGCACATGGAAATGTTATAAATTAGAATCTAATTTATAATATTTCCTGACTTGTGAAAAAATTAAAAAAATTAAAACAATGTGTAATCATTTATATACTAACTGTTTAAATGAAAAAAATAACTAAAAATGTAAGAGCCTGAGGGAATCCGGGAGGGAGAATCGGAGTGGTGAGGTAAGTACATTTTTAAACTGTATTTTATTGTCTGATTGGGGGGCAAACAGTCTGATTGGGTGGGAGGTATGGGTCTGGCACGGACCTTTGCCTTGATATGCCCCCCAGAGATAAATCTGGGCCGCACTATACATATAGATTTCTGCTATAATTGACATCAGTTACTGGCGTAAATTGTAATAAAATTGTTGGCCATTTCTGCTAAGCCCTGCCCATTTTTTGCCCCCAAAAAATGTTGACATTTGCGCATTTTGTGAATTTTCTACGCTAGTAAACTGTTGTAGAAAGGTTAATATATTCTTCCCAAAGGCTACAGACCGTAATACATTATATTAATGTAAGGATGTGTGCAGCAACACTTGTTGTCTCCATTCTATGTCAGTGTGGGAAGTAGATGTCCGGCTTTATGATTTTGTAATATATGATAGACCCAAAATTCCAATCACCAAACCAAAGAAAAGACAGGCCGGACAGACCATGCCACAGTGGAGGGTAGGCCAGACATGACGGGGATAGGAGGGAGGATCGTGTCACAGCCAAAGGTGAGGGTTAGTGGAGGGGTTGGGTCTAGGAGAGGGAGGGGATCCGGTGAGGGTTAGCCGGAAGTACGCTGACTTCCCGGTCTTTTGGTCGGGAGCAGCGCACGGAGTAAGACATCCATCCACGCATCTCCCATCCGGCGGCCATCTTACCTCATGTCAGCGCAGCAGTTCATTGAGCAGATGCGGGCGGCGGCTGCTGCATTCAGCCCCGCCTGGTTGGAGGAACAAGCTGCAGCGGTGGCCAACGCTACGGTACCTTCGGAAGTCTCTCCCCCGCGCCTGGCCCGGCGCTTGTGTCCTCCAGAAAGGCTGAGCCCCAACGTGGCTCCTCGGACTTGGCGCCGCAGAGGGAGCCCTGTGAGGGACCCTCCGCCTCGGGCGTCTGGCAGCACTGATACTGCAGCCGGTGCCAGGGTCGGGAGGAATCCCACTTCGCGGCGGAGGTGGGGGGGTGCGGCCTCTACTTCCGGTCACCCCTCCACTCGCCAGTTATATGCCGGGTTCCATGGTTCGGACGGCTGCCCCTGGTGATGTGCCAGCTGGGGTGGAGCCCCACGGCGACCCGTAGGAAGCAAGGGACCTGCATTGGGCCGCAGGCCTAGGTCATACGTTTCGAGGGTGACTTCCGGGCGGCGAGCTGCTGGCCCTCCGGTGCCGGTCGACTCCCCCACCGCGGTTCCGGCTGTTGAGCACACCTGTGCGTGCTGCCATGGATGGGGGACCAGATCTGCCGAAGACCTTGAGGATGGGGAGCTTCGTGGACAGGACGGTCCAGCTGATGGGTCCACAGCGCCTGTGCAGCTCGGTGAGTCGTTTTCACCGTCTTTACCGTTTCCTGCTATACTTATGTCTCCTGTTTCAGGGGAGGGTTCCGCGGTTGGGGAGTGGGTATGTGATGTGGGGTCTGGGTTTGTGAATGTTGGGGGTGGGGGGTATAGTCTGCGAGAGTTGGTCGGTTGCGTCAAGGAATTGTTAGGCCGGCTCGACGGGACGGGGTCTCCTGTGGCGGCGTGGGTGGGGGCTGGTGGGGTAGGGTTTAATGCCCCGGCGGCGGTCGCTGCGAGTGTAGGAGCAAATACGGAATCGGTGGCTGTGTCTGTTCAGACCGACTCGGCGGCGGCGGTTGATGGTGTTCGGTTGGACGATAAAGCCAGGGGGAGGTTTATGTGTGTTTTGAAGGACCTTTGGGGGCAAACTTGAAGCAGGATGTTCGGGAAAAAATTTGGAATGACGAGTACGTGGACATTTTTTCATTGTTGCCCCTGGAAAAATGTAATCTGTAGAAGGGGTAGCGAGATGAGAGTAAGAAGGAGGAGGAGGAAAAGCGTTGTTACCGCCTTATCCCTAAGACATTTGTTAACTGGTTGCAAGCGTTCGCCATTTTGGCCAGTGTTATTGGTGAAAAGGCTTCGGAACATTGCTCCCCCCTGTTTTGCTATATGGATGTCATCGGGGAAGCCCATAGGGTATATGGGGGGGTAGCTTGGCTACGTTATGACGAGTAGTTTAGACAACGGAAGGCGGTTCGGCTCAATATTAGGTGGGACCAGTCCTTTCCCGGGAGCGGGGGGGGGGGGGCAGCAGGCCAATCTGGTCAATCCAGCTCAGGGGGCAACACAAAGCTCGGGCTGTGCTGGCAATACAATGAGGGACAGTCTAAATTCGGTGCAGGTTGCAAGTTCAAGCACCTTTGTTCTCAATGCAATGGGGCATCCCACGGGGCATCTAAATGCTTGTGCAAGGGAAAACGAGGTGATGGAGGGGGTTTTAACGCCAGTCATGGGGGTGACGCCAGTGAAGCTGGAAAGGATGGTCAGGTTTCTAAATAGTTATCCGGACAGGGCCAGCGCGCAGTTGTTGTTTGATGGTTTTAATGTGGGTTTTTGTATCCCCTCCCCTCCTCACAGGGTCCCCTTTTCCATGAAAAATCTGTAGTCAGCTTACCAGCATCCTGACGTGGTTAGGGAGAAATTGGCAAAAGAGGTGGATTTGGGGCGCATGGCGGGGCCCTTTAGTACTCTCCCCATCCCGGGTTTGGTCGTCTCCCCGCTGGGGGTTGTCCCGAAGAAGGAGGTGAACAAATACCGTTTGATTCACCATTTGTCTTATCCTAAGGGCTTGTCGGTTAATGACGGGATAGATCGGGATCTTTGCTCGGTCGTGTATACGTCATTCTACGCGGCGGTGCAGTGGGTGCGTTTCCATGGTAGGGGGGCGTTAATGGCCAAGACGGATGTCGAGGCGGCTTTTCGGCTGTTGCCGGTGCATGCGGATAGTCAGCGTTTACTGGGGTGTTTTTGGGGGGGGCGTTTTTTATGTGGATCGGTGTCTCCCCATGGGTTGTTCAATTTCTTGTGCGTACTTTGAGGCGTTTAGCTAATTTTTGGAATGCGTGGTCAAATCTGTGGCGGGGGTGGATTCGATCATTCATTATTTAGACGATTTCTTGTGCGCAACGATCTTGGGGCCCGCCCGTTCCGTGAGTTGGTTTTGGACATAAAACACGATATGTTGCACCTGTGGTCGTTGTACCCGAACTTGATCACGGTGTGGTCGGATATTGTGCCTAGAAAATCCTGTCGTTTGGCATGGTCGGTGGAGCGGATTAACAAAGCCAGGATAAAAGTTAACAGGGCAGTGTCTGCATTTGTTGCGCGGAATGGTGGCATATGTGTTCGGCACTGGGACTTGGAAGCTGGAGTTGGAGCGTATTGGAGTGCAGATGGTGTTCACCTGAATGATGTGAGAACAGATTTGTGGTGCTTGGGCTTGCAGGATGGCTGTAATGATGGGGGTAGGGAAACGGACAAGTGAGCCCTAATCTACCCGCCACTCTGTCCCTGCCTACTTGCAACGACCCGCCCTAGGCGACGGGGTACAACTGGGCGGCGGTCCCTACGCTCAGTAAGTGCATGAGACAAACAGACAAGGGTACACAAGCTAAGGGAAATGGGGCAGTTGCCCACGGCAACACCGTGAGCAACAAGAGTGGTGAACGAGCCGAGTCAAAACCAGGAGTGTACGAGGTACCAAACGCAGAGCAGGAGAGTAGTCAGTAAGCCAGGGTCAGTAAGGAGCAGGATCAAATAGTTAGAAGCTGTAGCTGGGCCAGGAAACCACACGAGAAGAATCACAAGCAAAGGAGGAACAGGAAAGGCAGGTATAAATAGACAGAGGGCGGGAGCTAGCTCCGTCTGGCCAGGCTGCGATAGGCTCTCCCACTCCTAAGCCTGCCATCCTGAGTGGTGGAAGATGGAGTCAGTCTCAGAGACATAGACTCAGGTGCAGACTGATTACCTATGGGCGTATACACAGAAGTTGTGCCTGGCAGATCCATTACAGTACCCCCCCTTTTATGAGGGGCCACCGGACCCTTTCTAAGTGGACCTGGTTTATTGGGGAAACGAAGGTGGAACTTCCTGACCAATACCCCAGCGTGAACATCCCGGGCGGGTACCCAAGTCCTCTCCTCAGGCCCGTATCCTCTCCAATGGACCAGGTACTGGAGGGAGCCTTGGACCATCTTGCTGTCCAAAATCTTGGCCACCTCGAATTCCACCCCCTCAGGGGTGAGAACAGGAACAGGAGGTTTCCTTGAGGGAGCCAAGGACGGGGAGCAGCGTTTAAGGAGGGAGGCATGAAACACGTCGTGTATACGAAAAGATGGGGGCAACTCCAGTCGGAAGGAGACAGGATTGAGGACTTCAATGACCTTATACGGCCCAATAAACCGGGGAGCAAACTTCTTGGACGGGACCTTAAGGCGCAAGTTCCTAGACGATAACCACACCAGATCCCCGACCATAAACAAGGGGTTAGCAGAACGTCTTCTATCAGCCTGAGTTTTTTGTACGCTCTGGGACGCCTCTAGGTTCTTATGAACCTGGGCCCAGACTGTGCACAGTTCCCGATGAACGACCTCTACCTCGGGATTGTTGGAACTACCAGGTGAAGCGGAGGAGAACCGTGGATTAAACCCAAAATTACCAAAAAAGGGGGAGGCCCCTGACGAGTTACTGACCCGGTTATTAAGGGAAAATTCGGGGAGGGGAATGAATGAGACCCAATCATATTGACAGTCAGAGATAAAACACCTTAAATATTGTTCAAGAGATTGATTAGTCCTCTCAGTTTGGCCATTAGTTTCAGGATGGTAGGCAGAGGAGAAGGACAGATCAATCTCCAACTTTTTACAGAAGGCTCTCCAAAACAATGAAACAAATTGTACCCCTCTGTCCGAAACAATATTGACAGGGACCCCATGGAGACGCAGGATGTGTTTGACAAACAAGGTAGCTAACGTCTTGGCATTGGGTAGTTTCTTGAGGGGCACAAAGTGGCACATCTTACTGAAGCGGTCTACTACAACCCACACCACCGACTTGCCTTGAGATGGAGGCAAATCGGTGATAAAATCCATGGAGATATGGGTCCAAGGTCTCTGGGGAATGGGCAAAGAACGTAGTAAGCCCACTGGTCGGGACCTGGGAGTCTTGGACCTAGCACAAACCTCACAAGCGGCGACGTAGGCCTTAACGTCTTTAGGCAACCCAGGCCACCAATAGTTTATGGCAATGAGGTGTTTGGTACCCAGGATGCCTGGATGACCAGATAGTGCGGAGTCATGATTTTCCCTAAGTACCCTTAGCCGGAATTGCAGGGGAACAAACAGCTTGTCCTCAGGAATGTTCCCGGGAGCTGAACCTTGACCAGCCGCAATTTCAGAGACTAAATCAGAATCAATAGAAGAAATGATTATACCAGGAGGCAAAATACAAGCAGGATTTTCCTCCGAAGGAGTGCTGGCCATGAAGCTACGCGACAGTGCATTGGCCTTAATATTTTTAGACCCAGCCCTATAGGTAACCAAAAAGTTGAATCTGGTAAAAAATAGCGCCCATCGAGCTTGTCTCGGGTTTAGCCTCCGGGCAGATTCTAGGAAAACCAGATTCTTGTGGTCGGTAAGGACCGTTACCTGGTGCCTATCCCCCTCCAGGAAGTGGCGCCACTCTTCAAATGCCCATTTAATGGCTAAGAGTTTGCGGTTGCCAATATCATAGTTACTCTCAGTGGGCGAAAACTTCCTGGAGAAGTAGGCACAGGGACGGAGATGGGTGAGGGACCTGGTACCCTGGGACAAGACAGCCCACACTCCCACCTCGGATGCGTCAACTTCCACAATAAATGGCTCCATTTGGTTGGGCTGAACCAGCACCGGGGCCGAGATAAAGCACTTCTTAAGGACCTCAAAAGCCTGGACAGCCTCAGGAGGCCAGTGGAGGAGATCAGCACCTTTGCGAGTGAGGTCCGTAAGAGGCTTAGCGATGACCGAGAAGTTAGCAATAAATCTCCTGTAATAATTAGCGAACCCCAAGAAACACTGTAACGCCTTCAGGGAGGCAGGTTGGACCCATTCCGCCACAGCCTGGACCTTGGCGGGGTCCAAGCGGAATTCATGAGGAGTGAGGATTTGAGCCAAAAATGGTATCTCCTGTACCCCAAACACACATTTTTCGGTTTTCGCAAACAGTTTGTTTTCCCGAAGGACCTGGAGCACCTTCCTGACATGCTCAATGTGGGAGGACAAGTCCTTGGAAAACACCAGTATGTCATCAAGGTAAACTACAAGAAATACCCCCAGGTAATCTCTTGAAATCTCATTTATGAAATTCTGGAAGACCGCAGGAGCATTACACAACCCAAAGGGCATGACGAGGTATTCGAAATGACCTTCGGGCATGTTAAACGCAGTCTTCCACTCATCCCTCTCTTTGATGCGGATAAGGTTATACGCCCCCCGTAGATCAAACTTAGAGAACCATTGGGCCCCCTGAACCTGATTAAAGAGATCAGGAATCAAAGGAAGGGGATACTGGTTCCTTACAGTGAGCTTATTCAAGTTACGGTAGTCAATGCATGGCCTAAGACCACCATCCTTCTTCCCTACGAAGAAGAAGCCAGCACTTACCGGAGAAGTAAAGGGGCGAATGTAACCCTTGGCCAGGCATTCCTGGATATACTCTCTCATGGCTTCACGTTCGGTACAAGAAAGATTAAATATCCTACCCTTAGGGAGCTTAGCTCCTGGTACCAATTTGATAGCGCAATCGTATTCTCTATGAGGAGGTAACACTTCGGAGGCCTCCTTAGAGAAAACATCAGCGAAGTCCTGAACAAACTCAGGTAGCGTGTTCACCTCCTCAGGGGGAGAAATAGAATTAACAGAAAAGCATGACGTCAAGCATTCATTACCCCATTTGGTAAGCTCCCCAGCATTCCAGTCAAACGTGGGATTATGCAACTGCAACCAGGGAAGGCCTAAAACCAAATCGGACGATAATCCCTGCATCAACAGTACAGAGCACTGCTCCAAATGCATGGAGCCAACAAGGAGTTCAAAAACAGGGGTATGCTGTGTAAAATAACCATTAGCAAGAGGAGTGGAGTCGATCCCCACTACCGGGACAGGTTTAGGCAAATCAATCAAAGGCATAGCTAGAGACATAGCAAATTCCACAGACATGATATTAGCAGAAGACCCTGAATCCACGAAGGCACTGCCGGTAGCAGACCTACCACCAAAAGAGACCTGCTTATTACGTTTCATATTTACGGGAAATACCTGTGCGCCCAAGTGACCTCCCCGATGATCACTTAGGCGCGGAAGTTTTACGGCTGCTTATTCTTACGCCTAGGACAGTTGTTCACTTGATGCTTGTCATCCCCACAGTAGAAGCAGAGACCATTCTTCCTGCGGAACTCTCTTCGTTGGTGGGGGGACACTGAGGCCCCGAGTTGCATAGGTACCTCCGAGTCTTCCGTGGAAGAGCGAAGCAACGGGACCTCGGGAGGCATCATGGGGGAGTCAGAGGGGAAAACACAAAAACGTTCAAGTCGTACCGCTAAAGCCATAACCTGGTCTAGGGAGTCAGAAGAGGGATAGCTAACTAGCAGGTCTTTTAGGGCGTTCGACAGACCCAACCTAAACTGGCACCTTAAGGCAGGGTCATTCCACCGAGAAGCTACGCACCACTTCCTAAGGTCAGAACAATACTCATCAACAGGTCTCTTACCCTGACGTAAGGTCACCAGCTGACTCTCGGCAAATGCAGTCCTGTCAGTCTCGTCATAAATGAGTCAGAGAGCAGAAAAGAAACGATCAACGGAGGAAAGTTCAGGGGCATCAGGAGCCAAGGAGAAGGCCCACTCTTGGGGCCCTTCCTGGAGCCGGGACATAATTATACCCACCCGCTGGCTCTCAGAACCTGAGGAGTGAGGCTTTAAGCAAAAGTAAAGCCTACAACTCTCCCGAAAGGAGAGAAAAGTCCTCCGGTCCCCTGAGAACCGGTCAGGCAACTTGAGGTGGGGTTCAAGAGGTGAGGTGAGGGGCACTACTATGGTAGCGTCAGGCTGGTTGACCCTCTGAGCCAGGGCCTGGACCTGTAGTGAGAGACCCTGCATTTGCTGGGCCAGGGTCTCAAGGGGGTCCATAGTAGTGTCAGGGACCAGGGTAGACTAGGTATATGGGCTTGTGATTATGTAATGATGGGGGTAGGGAAACGGACAAGTGAGCCCTAATCTACCCGCCACTCTGTGCCTGCCTACTTGCAACGACCCGCCCTAGGCGACGGGGTACAACTGGGCGGCGGTCCCTACGCTCAGTAAGTGCACGAGACAAACAGACAAGGGTACACAAGCTAAGGGAAATGGGGCAGTTGCCCACGGCAACACCGTGAGCAACAAGAGTGGTGAACGAGCCGAGTCAAAACCAGGAGTGTACGAGGTACCAAACGCAGAGCAGGAGAGTAGTCAGTAAGCCAGGGTCAGTATGGAGCAGGATCAAATAGTTAGAAGCTGTAGCTGGGCCAGGAAACCACACGAGAAGAATCACAAGCAACAGGAAAGGCAGGTATAAATAGACAGAGGGCGGGAGCTAGCTCCGTCTGGCCAGGCTGCGATAGGCTCTCCCACTCCTAAGCCTGCCATCCTGAGTGGTGGAAGATGGAGTCAGTCTCAGAGACATAGACTCAGGTGCAGACTGATTACCTATGGGCGTATACACAGAAGTTGTGCCTGGCAGATCCATTACAATGGCATTGAGAGGGCTATTTTGTTGTGGCGGGACTCTCAGGCTTGAGGGGGTCAAGGCTTGTTCGCTGTGGCTGGGTAGTCCTTGGAGTTAGACAAATAATTATTGGGGGGGGGGGTGCATCGTAGGTATGGATCCCCTCGGGTTTTAAAGATGAAAGGACACTATCTGGCGGTTGGATAGTGTGATTTCCTTAGGGTGTTATCCCTTGGGAGAGGTGGCAGTTACCTTACGGCATCTGCCAGGAATATTGGTGCCTCTGAGCCGGGTTTTTACGGCTGTGGGTAAAATGGTGGGGCAGATAGCCGGTAACATAAAAAGTTAATAATAGCTCCAGGGACTACTCCTAGTCTATGTAAAGGATCTGCCAGGCACAGCTTCTGTGTCAACGCCCATAGGTAATCAGTCTGCACCTGCTTCTATGTCTGTGAGACTGACTCCATCTTCCACCACTCAGGATGGCAGGCTTAGGAGTGGGAGAGCCTATGGCCTGGCCAGACGGAGCTAGCTCCCGCCCTCTGTCTATTTATACCTGCCTTTCCTGTTCCTCCTTGCTTGTGATTCTTCTCTGTTGGTTTCCTGGCCCTGCTGCAGCTTCTTGAACTACTTATCCTCTGCTTGTGATTGACCTTGGCTTTTCTGACCACTCTTCTGCTCATCGTATTTGTACCTCGCTCATCTCCTGGCTTGACTCGGCTCGTTCACCTCGCTTGTTGCTCACGGTGTTCCGTGGGCAACTTCCCCATTTTCCTTGCTTCCTTGTAGCATTGTCTGTTTGTCTGTCGTGCACCTATTGAGTGTAGGGACCGTCGCCCAGTTGTACCCCGTCGCCTAGGGCGGGTCGTTGCAAGTAGGCAGGGACAGAGTGGCGGGTAGATTAGGGCTCACTTGTCTGTTTCCCTATCCCTTTCATTACAGTCTATGTGTTAATGTTTGTTTGTCAGTGGTGTCTGACGTGTTTGGGTTATAATTAATGGTTCGTGCATTATTGATTTATTATTGTTTTTGTTAATAAATAATATGGATATTATTTATTTATGGTTAATTGAGTTAACTAACTTTATATTTATTTCTTAATAAAATGGCTGCAGTGGCCACTTTATCCAAACCCTCGGTGTCGAGTCTTCTTGAGAGAAAGATGTGGGTTATGAATGGGGAACAGATATATAGGTAAGTGTAATTTGCATACACATACATCACTCGACTTAACCCAAGTCATGCAAAATAAAGACACAAAACATTATAATTGGGTGTTAAATGGTCAATACTTTTATTATATTATATGACCAAACCCAAAATGGCAAACCTCCGACTCACGAAGAGTCACCCTCCAGCACGCAGGAAAGGAAAAACCCCCTGTGGGGGAAACCTCTAGGGAAACCATGGCTGGAGGATTGCCCTTCCTCTGGGCTTAGAAGGTGCCAAAATATAATTTGTAACAGAATTTGTACATTTTCTCAGATTTTCAAGGAAAGACATTACAACGAACGAACGAACGAACGAACGACATAAAACACATAAATCGGCTGATCTGGTTGGCTAGGCAGATGTCTCTCTTCCTGGGTACCCATTAAAATGAATGGGCGATTCTCGGTTGAGACGGGTCCTCCAGAGGGGTCCTCCAGATGCCTCCTTGTAGCACCTGTCTCCGCTCTGGCTAATGGGGGGGGGGGGGATCTCCTGCTGGAAAACCTCCTCTGTTACAGACAACCCGTATGAAGAGGATGGCATCACTGTGATGAAGAAGTGGTCTTGGGTGTAGGGTTTCCCTGCTAGAACCTACAAATTACATCAGGTCGGCATTGGTGGGGAAGTCAAGCTCAAGGTCCTCAGTCCCATCCAATATGGCGCTGAATGTGGCAGTAAAACCTTCTAATATGGAATCATCTTTATGTCATAAACATTTGTGTTTATGACATCAGCGCATTCATCATCATTGCTACAGGAGTTTCTTACCACTGCCGCCTCGTTCATTGTGACATCACCCACAGTGGTCAGAAGTGTTAACCCTTTAATGACTGGCAGTGTACTTACCACAGAGGCCATAAAGCTGAATAGTACATATCAGCGGCCATAAAGGAAAAGGGATAATGCAGGGAGCATCTCCGCACAAGAACAATCCATGACAAAGGGTTGTCCAGGATAAGATAACTTGTCTGCTTTCTCCAAAAACCAGCACCACACCTGTCCATAGGTTGTGTGTGGTATTACAGCTCATTACCATTCACTTCAATGGAGCAAACCTGCAATACCAAATACAACCTGTGGATAGGTGTGGTGCTGTTTTTGGAAGAAAGCAGTCATATTTTTCTAATCCTGCACAGCCCCTGTTAGAAATAGTTCAAAAAAAGGGGGAGAGAAGAAATTAAAAAAAGGGAAAAAGAGGAACTCTGAGGTAAAAGAAATCAAACTAGACTGAAAGGAGTCTGCTGGAGGTGCCAGATGGAAAGACATATTTCTGCCATGGGGACCAGATTAGTTGAAAAACTATGCAGTTCATCTTCGAATGCAGCTTCACAAAAACAAATTATTTTGTAAAAAAATTAAAAAGTGTTTTTATTGTGCAAAACTAGAAAAACTTTTACATACATGTTCGTTCAGGAGTCATGGTGGTCCTCCATGGGCTTTATCCATGGAGTGTTTGGAGACTTGTTGGAGCTGTGGGGGACATCTGATGGGATTGTAGGCACATCGCGCCGTTTTGGTTGGCAATAAATGCACTCTTCGAACATGTCCTCTCTGCTCCATTCTCTCCAGATCTATTTCTTTCCAGAAGAAGGTTCTCCTCCATTTATTCAGACTAGGTTTTGCCTAGACATTGGAAGTCTACAATTCCCCGGTACAAATCTAAATGTTTGGCCACATTCACTGATATTCAGAATCCAGCAACTCTGCCGATTGTTGAAGTAATCTCAGGCATTTTTTGAGTAGTTGACCGCTAACTCCCTCCACTCTGCCACCTCGCTGTAGTGCCCGACCATTAATTTTTTTTTCTTCTCTCTCTGTAATTGTCGTCTGTCTATTGCTTGTTGTTTTAACCTTTCTCATTGATAAAAGTACAGATTTGGTAAAGACGACGCTGACATTGTTACCTAATTGTCTTTTGGTGAGCTGCATTTTTTTTACATTTTGTACTGCTTTATGGTTTAAATAAAGATTGAGCAGAGTTACTGCAGTTAAGCGGTGATAAATATTCTTCTACGTTGTCACGGTGCAGGATGTGGACACACAGGGCCGTACCGCGTAGCGGGGTAGAAGCTGGCCAACAAGATTCAAAACCATGTCTATAGTTCTTAACGGGTACCTGAGGCAATGTAGACAGTGGCAGGGACACGACTTGACTTTCACAGCAGGTGACGTCGCGGATGCAGCGGTAAGACACGACTTGACTTTCGCAGCAGGTGACGCCGCGGATGCAGCAGGAAGACACGACTTGACTTTCACAGCAGGTAACGATAGCACGGGATACAGGGTACAGGCAGCAGGAACGGGTAACACTGGGAACTGGAAAACACTGGGAGACCTTTAGCAAGACAAACTAGGGTATACCACAACGCTCAGGCAAGGAACCAGTGGGCAGGGCCCCTTATTATAGTCCAGCAGCCATTTGGGCTGATAACTGATGTAAGGCAGCTGGACGCGTAAAGGCCCTCTAAGGCCGTGCGCAAACGGGCGCGCGCGCCCTGCGGTACACAGTCCGAGGACCCGGAAGAGAGTGCCGGCGTCTCCCTGGAGGGAGTACACGCCGAGAAGAGAGGCGTCCATGGCCGGGATCGTCAAGGGGTAAGTCAGAACGACGACCCCCGGCCATGGACGTAACATACGTCCTGCTCCTGAGGTGACCTCAGGGAGGACAGAAACCTCCCATGGAACAGAAGAGACTGGGGTGGTGGACATTGTTAGGTAAAGGTTAAGTTATAGACTTACCATCAGGGGTGCTCAGGGATATGCCGCTAATCCCCAAGTCAAGACTAGCTAGGAGGTCAAGGCTTCCTGAGCCCTGCTCACACCATAGTCAGGAGCCCCCAGCTTGACTGTGTCTGATTTGGGACAGGTAGTGGCTCAATTACTGGATGGTGTTAGAGAGGCTTTGGTGCAGCGTGAGGTCCCACCACCTGTGGTCCCCCTTGCTCCTTTTCCTGTGGCGGCGTGGTACGGATCGGTATCTGGGGCTGTTGCCCTAGGTTCTAAAGTCACTGGGAGTGCTGGTGGGTCTGGCGATCCTGTTGAGGTTCAACTGCATGGGGTTCGGTTAGCCAAATGTTTGTTTTGAGAGCGCCCTTAAGACGGAGATTAGAGATCGTATTTGGCGTGATGAATATGTTGACATTTTCTCTCTTTTGCCGTTAGAGAAATTAAATTTGAATAGAGGAAAGTCTGACGAGAGTAAGGCTGGATTCACACGAGCACATTACGTCCGTAATGGACGGAACGTATTTCGGCCGCAAGTCCCGGACCGAAACACACTGCTGGGAGCCAAAATATGTGTCAGACAATATTAGCACCATACAATACAATACAATACAATACAATACTGCTATAGTACAGTGCCCTAATAATACCATGTACTTAACACTAAATGAAATTTACTACATATTTCAAGGAATTTTCCAGGAACATTTAAATGGGTTTATATGGCCACAAAACATAAAAAAAAAAAAAAAACCTTTACAATATACTGATGTTCTCCATTCCAGGCTGTATCACGTGCTTGTATTGTCAGGTCAGTTTGATCGCTGTTGTATCTGATCCCATCAGAGGAAAGCAGGAAAAACCTTCCCACATCCCTCCCTTATGGAAAAGTTTTCCCTTCATTCCTCTAATGGGAACCATATAAATAATACACAATTGCCTAATACGACAGACTACATACAGGAGAAAATAAGAAAACAGCGTCTAAGCTTTACAATATAGTACTGGGGGGATTGTGTACAAAAAGGAAAATTAAGTTGTACGGCCACCAAGACGAGCTGGAGATCCTTCAGCTTCAATTAGAGTCTGTTCACATGTGGATTTTAACCATATTTTATTAAATTGGCATTAGAATTTTCGTGATCTGAATAGTAATCTGAAAATTGGTAACTATTTCCCTGCCATTTTTTTTTTTTTTCATTTTTCAAAGGCTTAATTAGTAATTTAGCAAAAAAAAAAAAAACGGACAAAAAACTACAAAGCATGAAAAGCAAA
Organism: Rhinoderma darwinii; assembly: GCF_050947455.1. Lineage (NCBI taxonomy): Eukaryota > Metazoa > Chordata > Amphibia > Anura > Rhinodermatidae > Rhinoderma > Rhinoderma darwinii. The sequence continues at coordinate 6,797,105 of NW_027461962.1, forward strand.
TAATAATACATTCAATTTTATTGAACCAACAAACCCAACCAGTCACACAGAGAGGCATCCATTTCCTCATTTAAGGCTTCGTTCACATCTGTGTCAGGTCTCTGTTCATGGGTTCCGTCGAACCTTTCCGTCAGAGAAACCCATGAATGGCGTTTCCATTTATCACCGTTGTGTGAGGGTTCCATCGTTTTGACAGAATGAATAGCACAGTTGACTACGGTATTTATTCCGTCAAAATAACGGAACCCTTACACAACGGTGATAAACGGAAACCATTTTCACAGAATTCGTCACCATTAAAATCAATGGTGATGCAAACGGAAACCTATGGTTTCAGTTTGGAGTCCGTTCATGGGTTCCCATGACGGAAAGGTCCGACGGAACCCCTAAACGGAGTCCCAACGCCGATGTGAACGAAGCCTTAGTTATAAGGATAGATAATGATTTCCCTCACATTTGAGCTACAAGTTACATAGCCGTTTCTTTCAGCTTAACCCATCGGGACCAAATCTTTTCTAATTTGTAGGGACATTTCCTACTCATATATAAAATGTTATACAGGAGGACATATTTATTGACAAGTTGTAACCAATAGTAAAGGGCAGGGGGGAAGGGTCTGTGGATTTCCAGGTCATATACCCCTGTGTTTTTTAAATGTTGTAAGAATCCTCGAAGGAAACACCACTTTGGTACATATCGTATAATCTGTACCTGAAAAATCTGAGAAAAGCTCAAAATATGCATGAAAAGATTTAGGCCTCGGTCACACAGCGCAGAACATGCACTTCTATTAAATACAGGATTGCTGACAACATGTCGCCAACTGGAGTTTCGCCATAGCAGTTTCATCTGGGGCCAGTGTGAGGAATGGGGGGAACCACTTTGTCTATTTTGCTGCAGGTGGAGAGAGACTTTTTCTGGGACTTTTTCTGTTATTTGCTCCTTGTCCTGAGCTCAGGTGGTTTTTAATTCAAATGAGACATGCAGCCGATCAAACTGGGAAACCAGTGAACCAGTCCAAACCAGTGTAGAAGTGTCTGAAAATAATCCTCTCCACTGTCACCTTCAGACTGTCCGACAAAAATGGTGAGGATATGCGTAGGAGCCGCCGCAGGTGGGCATGGATTACAAATTGATAGTTGGTGTGTTTATGTTTCTTTTGATGTGTTTTTATTTAAAAGTTTAGCACCAAGCGCGCCGCCTATGTAAACATGTATGCCGCCTATGTAAACATGTATGCCGTCTATGTAAACTTGTATGCCGCCTATGTAAACATGTATGCCGCCTATGTAAACATGTATGTGTATATCATTTTAGTGCTTTGCTGCCATCTAGTGACCAAACTGCATAGATAGTTTGTGTAGTGCTGTTGTGTTATGTGTGCAGGACCTGTGATCACATGACCAGAGAGGCAAATTCTCAAGTTTGTGCAGGTGCTGCGCAGCTACTCAAGTAGGGGAGAAGCTGAATCTTTCTTTATTTAACAGGAGTTTAGCTCATATTTAAATATGCAATATTTTAAAAACAAATCGCCATCTTAAAGTCGTCAAACTGCATATTATGAGAGGAAAATGACTGTTATGCTATGTCGTTGATATATACATTGTGTATTAAGTGTTATTCCACTTAAGTAAACATATAACAGATCATTCCTCCAATTAAGACCCTTCGGGAATCTTGTATGAAGCTGCAGATCGCAGAACGCCTCCCTATTCAGGAAGTGTCTTCTCCAATATCCACCCGTCTTTGGTTTCTTCACTTGTTCAAGGCCATAAAAACATTGGGGGGAATTTATTAAGATGGCATTTCATATGCCAGTCTTAATATAAAGAAAGTTGGAGTAAGATGCAACACATTTATAAAATGTTTTACATCTTTCGGCCGTTCGTGCGCCACAATCGTTATGCAGCGACCGCGGCCATGCTCCATCCATTCCCCCTACCCATCGGACATAATGTAAAATAAAAAATAAGTATAATCTTTTCTCCGCTTCTCTTCTTCCCCCTTGATCCCCTAAGGCTCCCTGCTGCCCATACAATGCACTGACACCGAGCAGCGTCAGGTACTTTATATGCGACACAGCACTCAACGTCATCAGTGCATTGTTTGAGCCGCAGGCTGCGGAGAGAACATGAGGGGACCAGAAGAGGAGTGGTGAGGTGAGCATTCATTTTTTATTTAATTGTCCGATAGAGGGGACGGAGAGGAGCCTGGCATGGGCCTCTACCTTGCTACGCTCCACATAGTGACATTTTTGACAATTATTAGCAGGCATAGATTTCGACTATAGTTTACGCCAGGTGTAAAATATTATAATTTTGTTGAGCTGCTGTCACCCCCTTTTGGGAAGCCCTCTTTTGGAAAACTGATGTAGAAAGGTTAATACAGTTCCCCATAAGCTTTAAAAATTACCATTATGTGTTTCTAAGAAGTGTTTTTCTGCATCGGGAGGCATTAGTGTTTTTTTATTTTTGCATCTGAAATGTGTTCTACAATGCGCGTTTTGAACTTTCTAATCGTGCGCCCTACAGATGTAGCCGGCTTTATCTTGACTTTCAACGCATTAAATACACAGTGGCAGTGTTTTTTCAATGACTTTTTAATGACTTTTGTTGTGTGATATCACGCTGCAAGAGTCAAGATAAAGATGGCTACATCCGTACAGGCACGCGATCACATTGTTTGCATTTAATGGCATAAATTACATGATGCTTAGTACAGTTTTTATAAACACATCAATATCGTAAGTACTTTTTAAAAAATAAAAAACTTTTTGGGAAAGTCAAGTTTTGTTGTTAGTGACACTGTAAAAAAGACTTGGTGACAACATGTAACTAAGAGATCTCATCCTCTAGGTGACCCAAGGGCAGCCTTTACCCACAATTTCTCCAAACTTTTGGCTCTATGCCGCTGAAGAAACTGGTAATTGATCTCTCGTGTTTCAGTATTTATTATTAAACAAGATGGATTCTTGTGTCCTTTGTTTTGATGCCCTTCTTAACCTCTTAACGCCGAAGGACGGATATATCCGTCCTCTGCAGCTGCTAGTTCGCGCAGGAGGACAGATATATCCGTCCTGTGATCGCACGCGTACTGACACTGTACCCACGTGATCAGCGGCAGGAGCACGACCGTTATACACAGCCTGGCTTCTGCTGCAACTGCCGGAATCGAAGCGCGCTCCGATTCCGGCAATTTAACCCATTAAATGTCGCTGTCAATAGTGACAGCGACATCTAAAGTGTTTGACAGAGGGAGGGAGCTCCCTCTGTCACCCCATCGGCGCCCCCGCAAAGAAATCGCGGGTCGCCGTCGGGTTTCCATGACAGCCGGGGGCCTAACAAAGACCCCCAGGTCTGCCTTCAGCAAATGCCTGTTAGGCCATGCGAGAGGCATGACCTAATAGATTGCCTGTCAGTTTTACACTGACAGGCAATAATGCTTTGGTATACTAAGTATACAAAAGCATTATATATGCGATCAGCAGATCGCATAGTGAAGTCCTCTGGTGGGACTAAAAAAAAAAAATGTGAATCGGTTAAATAAAGTTTGTGAAAAAAAAATTACAGTCAAAATCAAATAAAACTACTTTTTTTGCCCAAAAAGTGGTTTTATTTAGTAAAAGTGTCAAAACAAATAACACATGCACATATATGTTATCCCCGCAATCGTAACGACTTGAACAATAAAATGAACACATTAATTAAACCACCGGATGAACGGCGTAAAAAAAAAAACGCAAAAAACTAAAAAATCTCTTTTCTCCCATTCCCACCATAAAAAATTAAATAAAAGTTAATCTATAAGACCTATGTAGATTCACTGAAAAATTGATAATGAATGTCTTTCCAATATTGTTAAATATAGTTCACCGCCTGAAAGAACGATTAAAAAGTAAAGTTTATTAATTGTATTTATAAAATTGTGGCTCAACCAGCCACTGATACCAGACCAGGCATAAGCAAGCGATTTGAGACAGGAGAAAATGGTTCAGAGTGAATGATGTATCTCACACCTAAATAACACTTCTCCTGCTAATAGTATAAATTCCGCTATATCCTTGCCAAAAATCACTATCTATATAGATCCTACGCGTTTCCTCATCACACTTAAGGTGATGTTTCCTCAGGGATTCATAGATATCAATTGTAGTTAAATTATAAAGTGTTTCAATAGTTGCAATGTTACAGCACTGGATAGCACTGTTCATGTGCTGATTATTAGCCTCCAGGCGCATGCACGGCTCTAATACACTGGCCGTGTATACTATTAGCAGGAGAAGTGTTATTTAGGTGTGAGATACATCATTCACTCTGAACCATTTTCTCCTGTCGCAAATCGCTTGCTTATGCCTGGTCTGGTATCAGTGGCTGGTTGAGCCACAATTTTATAAATACAATTAATAAACTTTACTTTTTAATCGTTCTTTCAGGCGGTGAACTATAAGTCCTATGTACTCCAAAATAGTACTAATGAAAACTACACATTGGCCCGCAAAAATCAAGCCCACATACGGCCACATCGACGGAAAAATAAAAAAATTACGTCTCTTGGAATGCGGCGATGCAAAAACAAGTAATTTTTTTCTAAAAGGCTTTTTATTGTGCAAACGTAGGAAAACATCCTTGGTTATTAACGCGCAAAATGGCCTGGTCATTAAGGGGTTAACATCCATTGTTAATATCCTGTAAAATTTAATCCACGGTCAATATTTATACATTGGTTGTGAAATGTCTTGTCATTTGAGCAGGCTATCCTAGATCTTATAAATTCCCCTGTAGGTATTGCCTAGATGGTGTGAGCTGGATGACTGTAGTGCCCGCAGAGAGTTCACAAAATGTTTCCTTTTCTGTATTACAATTCCCCTGTAACGTAATCTCGAAGAAGGTAACAGAATCCATGGATGCCGAGCCTGTAACATTGTAAATTAAATGTATTGGTATTATTGTATTCCATAAATGGTGGTACAGACACCACATCATGACCCCTAAACAAAAAAAAGATCGTCGATGTAGCGTCCATCCCACACAATCCACTCGTAAAAGGGATTATTGGCTGAAAAAATGTTGTTCTTCCACCATGTCATAAACAAATTGTCCATGGAGAGGGATAATTTTGACCCCATCAGGGCGTCTTCTGTCTGCAATAAAATAAAACTATCAAGGCAGAAAAAATTATGTGAGCGCTGATACTCCACTGACATTAAAAGAAATTCTTGTAGACATTTGGAATACCTGGTGTATTTCCTCAAATGGAATTCCACTGCCTTGATTGCCGGAATATGTGGTATGCAGGCAGGCCCGCCATCAGAAATTTCTGGGCCTCATACAGTCAGTGGAATTCCATTTGAGGAAATAAATCTGGGTCCCCCATTATTAGGGGATTTGGAGAGGTGG